>NC_140589.1:1171384796-1171986796 GCF_964204655.1 Triturus cristatus | reverse complement strand
ACTAAAAAGGACATCCATCCTTTTTTTAAAACACTCCTGCCACTGAAGCAAGCCCAGAAATAAAGGTAAGCACGTACTGGCACCAAAGGTTGTGACATACGTGGTAAAGGTTCGTGATTTTTTTTTAAGAGATACCTAATGGCAGATAGAATGTAAATCTAAGACAGAAAAAATATTTTGCCTCTCCTAGATTTGCATGCAATTCTTGTATGGGATGACAATCTACCACTATATATTGTTTTCAGCATGAATAAGACAACACACAAACACAAATCACCAGTCATTTCTCACAATGGGAGGCACTGATCTAATCGTATGTATGATCATTCACTGTGCCCACATAATTGTTTAGTACTTTTGGAAACTTTGCAATACCACTGAGTGGAAAGTTATCTTTAGGAGTGACTGCATATGCAGGACGTTCATCCAAGACAGCAGGATTGTCTGAGCCTAGATTTTGAAAAAGACCCACACTTTCCAAATCCATCCATCCAATTGTATCACGTCCTTTATCAGCAATATCAATATCACTTTCAATCTTCCTTCCTAAACCCTCAGTGGGACTTTTAAAGAAACCCAGCTTTTCAATGTCATGATCTCCAAATCTTTTCGATTGATGTTAGTGCATTATAATTTTTGACTTTGCGGCGCATATGTGATATATTGTGTCAGAAATAATGGTTAAAGGCACACTAGAATCAGCCATAACTTTAAGTGCTATGTCAATAATATGTGCATTACATATGAGGCCCATTAATATTTTTGGAATGGTTTCTACAGCATTTACACCTAGACCAACAGTTAAAACAATGCAGCTCAATCTGTCCTCACACTCATCAGTTTCCACATTGTTGATCTTCATTTTGCTCTTGCTAGCTTTACACACTGTTCAGTTTTCCTACAATTTTTGCATATCCTGCCCATAGCTAGGCATGTGGAAGAGTTCCCAAGACGATTTTTTAGATCCACATCTGTAACAATTGGTTAACTCCTTTCTGTTGGTATATTTTTGTATCTTGTGCTTTGTATTCAACTTACACACTGCTACATCATCACTCACACAGCTTACAGGTAACAACCCTTCACCAAAAGATAACTCTTTGGTTGAAACCATTGACCTCTCTATACTTTTTAAAATATCAATTATTTAGTTCGAAGTATAATTTCTGTACATGGAAAGGTGGTCCTCTGTTTTCTTTGAGAAACAATTGAAAACAAGTTAATCCCATACATGTGTCTATAGAATTTTCTGAATTATCAACATTACATGTAGAGGCTACAATACACAAAGCAGCTATGTAATCCTCATCACTTTCCTTGCTGCATTACTTTCTTCTGAAAAAGGTATGTCTTTCTAGTAATTGCTTGGTTCTTCTGAACATAGTTTTCTCATTCTTTCTTTGGCTTCTGTATCCACATCCCAAATACAGACTTGTCCTTGTGGTGTCTCAGTTTCTAGTACATTATCAAACATCCTTTGTCCAGATAATTAAAGATAGTGCTGTTTTCCTTGAAACATCACACTTTGTAGCAGCAATAGCTACCAAATATTTTTCAAATATACATAGCCATTCTCTCCAGTTGATGTCTGATTTGCTTGGCTGTTGCAAATACAATTGGGGTTGTAGCACTTTGTTGAACTGAATATTACCACAAGATTAAAAATATAATGTCATTAGGTACTGCTTCTTGCATTTTCCATATTGTGTGACCCAGCCTGGCTGTAGGTGAGCCCCACTGGTCCTAGGGAAGAGGAACAGGATGAGGTGTTCCCCCACGAAGGAAATCATTGTCAGGATGATAGGACTCACCTCTAAAAAGCTTTTATCCCAAAAGTAGAGAGGCAACAGAAACAATTATGGATGACCACATTCAGTATTTAACAGACGCTCATGTGTCTTGGTTATTGATGTAGTATTTTTTATTGTGTATTTCCAAGATAATGCATCCAACGCTTTCACCTTACAAAGGTTTAATCAGGGAAAGAGATTTGAACCACTGAGAAACACAAGGATCTTCTTGATGTATGATAAGCAGTATCAAAGTCTTAAAACACATGTGTTTCAATCTTAGGTCCGGGTGAAAAATTAGGTCAGTCAGGGGTCAATATATGTGTCTTCTGATTATAGCATGTGCAAAGTGAGTCCCAATAGATAAATCAATATGGCCTTAGTGGTCAGTTGTCCCCAAGGGCAGGTCATAGACCATGTCATGATCTCTTTGGTAAACACAAAGGGTAGACTGGTGATCCCCGAGGATGGGAGCCATCACTTCCACCAGGTTAAGGTGAATGGGGTCCCTGGCAATATTCTGAGGGACATCGGGGCTAACCACATCAGGCTAGTGGAAATGTTTCCCATGAGCAGCACACTGACCAGGTGTGCAGGACAATTCAGGCCATGAGACAGGTCCTTGTCTGCCCCTTGGCCCTGGTATCCCTGGAATGGGGTGGGTAGATGACCCATAACATGATCATTGTTAGTCCCTAGATGCCTATAGAATGAGTTGCCAAGGTTGTCAGGAGAGTTTAGAGAGGTGGCCGCCCAGGATGCCTGTAATGCCCTGATTTCTGGGATCCTTCTGTCACATAACACAGGGCTGGAGGCATGCACCAGGCAGACCACTGCATGACTGTCAATACTGACTCCAGTCCTTAAGGGTCGATAGGTACTTCCAAAACGGAAGTGGGAATGGATACGTCCTCCCAAACAGTAACCAAAACAAAGTAAGTATCCAACCCGAGTAAACAATGTCAGGAAATATTAGTCCTGACTTAGTGGCCTAATTTCTTCTGAAATCAGTGGTTTGCTACTAACATAAGTGGAAGCACATCCCGTTTGTTATGTTCCCCTCACACTCTAAGAGTGTCATGCTTCATCATAGGGGCACCCTGGCTCCTAAAGGTCTGGGTGGGCTCAAATTGTTTTCCAGGGACCTCTTAGAAGAAAAAGGCAGGGGGTCTTAAAGATTAAAAAAACACTATGACCTTCGGGTATCTCTTTAATATGGAGTGACAGTGATTATTAAAGAATACGAACACGGGTTTCTGTAGGATATAATGGTCCTATGCCCCTATGTATGCCAATATGTTTCAGCCACTCTTGAACGCACTTGAGCTTATTGAATATTTGTGCTCCAAGGTTTAGGTTCTAATACAGTGGCATTAGTTTTGTTGTATATGAATAAAATGATGAACAGCATATATGGTAAAAATAATGTTTTCCACATTTATCTTAGGTTGGAAACAGAGAACGCAAATATTAGGATAAGTATATCCAGCAGCTGTTCTCATAATAATTTGAATACTTTTTGGATTATTGTTGTTTTTATACTGTAGGGAGGGACTCCTAATTCACCTGTGCCCTGATAAAAGCCATGGACCCATAAGGCCCCAGAGTGCACTTATGGTAGTAGCAAACCACTGATTTCAAAAGAAATTAGGCCACTAACTTAGGACCAATATTTCCTGACATTGTTTACTCGGGTTAGATACTTACTTTGTTTTAGACCACTGCATGACACAGACAGAGTGTTTCACCCTTGAGGGTGGTGCTTGTTCCCTCTAGAAAGTCCTAGCTCACCAGGGACCTGTTGAGCATCAGGTTTTAGACCCTGGGCTGAGTAGCCAGGCTCAGTCTACCACCCCTGGACTGGTGGGAAGGAGTGTGGAGATGGGGTCCAAAACATCCATGGCTACTGCCCTGCACTCTGAGAAACCTCAGAGACCAGAGAACCATGGAGGGCCTGGGGCCTGGCCATTGACAATGACAGTTATCAGTAGCCTCTTTTGGTTACTGTCCTTATGGGCAGAGTTTTCCTCTGATTGGAGGCAGAAGTCTGATCCAAGACGTGGAATGGGCCATATGACTTTGTTGGCCATGGTGGTACTGTCTGCTTACTGGGATATATCTGTGCACAAAAATAAGATTATGTGTTGCACAGATAGGGTCCACAGATGAGAAGAGGGCTTCCCCACGGGTTAGGTCAGTGGCTCAGGAGAGTGTAGACAGAGGAATACAAATGAGTTCAGAGAGGCACAGAACTGACAAGTGCGCCTACATAACTGGTCTTCGTTCGTGTTCTACTGCCTAAGCAGCAAAGTTGCTAAAAGTATTGATTAGTCTAACCTGGCTTTTGGCTGTTGGGGGGTCGTATTGGACTTGGCCCTTTCTGCAGGGTCATCCTCAAACTTTTTGCCTTTACACTCCTGTTTTCTATAATCATTTTTGTTGGCGTTTAGGACTCTGTACACTTTAACACTGCTAAATAGTGCTAAAGTGCTTGTGCTCTCTCCTTTAAAATTGTAAAATGTGCGTATACCCAATTGTCACTTTTAATTAACACATAAGTGCCTAGTAAAGTGGTACTGCATGTTCCCAAGTCCTGTAAATTAAATGCTACTAGTGAGCCTTTAGCACTTATTGTACCACCCACTTAAGTAGTCTTTTAAACATGTCTCAGGCTTTCTAATACAGTTTGTTTGTGCAGTTTTAAACTGCCATTTTGACCTGGCAAAATAAACCTTTTGCTTGACCCAAACTTTCCTTTTTAATATATATACATACACCTAGGGTAGGCTCTGGATAGCCCGGAGGGCAGAGTGCATTGAATTTAAAAAGTAGGATATGTGCCTTTAAGTTTTACATGTCCTGGTAGAGACAAACTCCTAAATTTGTCTTTCACTACTGCAAGGCCTAACTCTCCCATAGGATAATATTGGAGTTACCGTATCACATTTATTAAGCTCTAACTTTTAATTGAGAGCAGGTAGACAGGTCCAGTTTGGTGTCAAAAGATTTGTAAATATAATTCCTCTTTAATGGTAAAGTCAAATTTTCATCACAATTCTGAAAATGGCACTTTAAAAAAGTTGGCATGTTTTTGTCCTAACTATTTGGTGCCTGCAGCCTGATCCTGGGTATATTACCACAAGATTAAAAATATAATGTCATTAGGTACTGCTTCTTGCATTTTCCATATTGTGTGACCCAGCCTGGCTGTAGGTGAGCCCCACTGGTCCTAGGGAAGAGGAACAGGATGAGGTGTTCCCCCACGAAGGAAATCATTGTCAGGATGATAGGACTCACCTCTAAAAAGCTTTTATCCCAAAAGTAGAGAGGCAACAGAAACAATTATGGATGACCACATTCAGTATTTAACAGACGCTCATGTGTCTTGGTTATTGATGTAGTATTTTTTATTGTGTATTTCCAAGATAATGCATCCAACGCTTTCACCTTACAAAGGTTTAATCAGGGAAAGAGATTTGAACCACTGAGAAACACAAGGATCTTCTTGATGTATGATAAGCAGTATCAAAGTCTTAAAACACATGTGTTTCAATCTTAGGTCCGGGTGAAAAATTAGGTCAGTCAGGGGTCAATATATGTGTCTTCTGATTATAGCATGTGCAAAGTGAGTCCCAATAGATAAATCAATATGGCCTTAGTGGTCAGTTGTCCCCAAGGGCAGGTCATAGACCATGTCATGATCTCTTTGGTAAACACAAAGGGTAGACTGGTGATCCCCGAGGATGGGAGCCATCACTTCCACCAGGTTAAGGTGAATGGGGTCCCTGGCAATATTCTGAGGGACATCGGGGCTAACCACATCAGGCTAGTGGAAATGTTTCCCATGAGCAGCACACTGACCAGGTGTGCAGGACAATTCAGGCCATGAGGCAGGTCCTTGTCTGCCCCTTGGCCCTGGTATCCCTGGAATGGGGTGGGTAGATGACCCATAACATGATCATTGTTAGTCCCTAGATGCCTATAGAATGAGTTGCCAAGGTTGTCAGGAGAGTTTAGAGAGGTGGCCGCCCAGGATGCCTGTAATGCCCTGATTTCTGGGATCCTTCTGTCACATAACACAGGGCTGGAGGCATGCACCAGGCAGACCACTGCATGACTGTCAATACTGACTCCAGTCCTTAAGGGTCGATAGGTACTTCCAAAACGGAAGTGGGAATGGATACGTCCTCCCAAACAGTAACCAAAACAAAGTAAGTATCCAACCCGAGTAAACAATGTCAGGAAATATTAGTCCTGACTTAGTGGCCTAATTTCTTCTGAAATCAGTGGTTTGCTACTAACATAAGTGGAAGCACATCCCGTTTGTTATGTTCCCCTCACACTCTAAGAGTGTCATGCTTCATCATAGGGGCACCCTGGCTCCTAAAGGTCTGGGTGGGCTCAAATTGTTTTCCAGGGACCTCTTAGAAGAAAAAGGCAGGGGGTCTTAAAGATTAAAAAAACACTATGACCTTCGGGTATCTCTTTAATATGGAGTGACAGTGATTATTAAAGAATAAGAACACGTGTTTCTGTAGGATATAATGGTCCTATGCCCCTATGTATGCCAATATGTTTCAGCCACTCTTGAACGCACTTGAGCTTATTGAATATTTGTGCTCCAAGGTTTAGGTTCTAATACAGTGGCATTAGTTTTGTTGTATATGAATAAAATGATGAACAGCATATATGGTAAAAATAATGTTTTCCACATTTATCTTAGGTTGGAAACAGAGAACGCAAATATTAGGATAAGTATATCCAGCAGCTGTTCTCATGATAATTTGAATACTTTTTGGATTATTGTTGTTTTTATACTGTAGGGAGGGACTCCTAATTCACCTGTGCCCTGATAAAAGCCATGGACCCATAAGGCCCCAGAGTGCACTTATGGTAGTAGCAAACCACTGATTTCAAAAGAAATTAGGCCACTAACTTAGGACCAATATTTCCTGACATTGTTTACTCGGGTTAGATACTTACTTTGTTTTAGACCACTGCATGACACAGACAGAGTGTTTCACCCTTGAGGGTGGTGCTTGTTCCCTCTAGAAAGTCCTAGCTCACCAGGGACCTGTTGAGCATCAGGTTTTAGACCCTGGGCTGAGTAGCCAGGCTCAGTCTACCACCCCTGGACTGGTGTGAAGGAGTGTGGAGATGGGGTCCAAAACATCCATGGCTACGGCCCTGCACTCTGAGAAACCTCAGAGACCAGAGAACCATGGAGGGCCTGGGGCCTGGCCATTGACAATGACAGTTATCAGTAGCCTCTTTTGGTTACTGTCCTTATGGGCAGAGTTTTCCTCTGATTGGAGGCAGAAGTCTGATCCAAGACGTGGAATGGGCCATATGACTTTGTTGGCCATGGTGGTACTGTCTGCTTACTGGGATATATCTGTGCACAAAAATAAGATTATGTGTTGCACAGATAGGGTCCACAGATGAGAAGAGGGCTTCCCCACGGGTTAGGTCAGTGGCTCAGGAGAGTGTAGACAGAGGAATACAAATGAGTTCAGAGAGGCACAGAACTGACAAGTGCGCCTACATAACTGGTCTTCGTTCGTGTTCTACTGCCTAAGCAGCAAAGTTGCTAAAAGTATTGATTAGTCTAACCTGGATTTTGGCTGTTGGGGGGTCGTATTGGACTTGGCCCTTTCTGCAGGGTCATCCTCAAACTTTTTGCCTTTACACTCCTGTTTTCTATAATCATTTTTGTTGGCGTTTAGGACTCTGTACACTTTAACACTGCTAAATAGTGCTAAAGTGCTTGTGCTCTCTCCTTTAAAATTGTAAAATGTGCGTATACCCAATTGTCACTTTTAATTAACACATAAGTGCCTAGTAAAGTGGTACTGCATGTTCCCAAGTCCTGTAAATTAAATGCTACTAGTGAGCCTTTAGCACTTATTGTACCACCCACTTAAGTATTCTTTTAAACATGTCTCAGGCTTTCTAATACAGTTTGTTTGTGCAGTTTTAAACTGCCATTTTGACCTGGCAAAATAGACCTTTTGCTTGACCCAAACTTTCCTTTTTAATATATATACATACACCTAGGGTAGGCTCTGGACAGCCCGGAGGGCAGAGTGCATTGAATTTAAAAAGTAGGATATGTGCCTTTAAGTTTTACATGTCCTGGTAGAGACAAACTCCTAAATTTGTCTTTCACTACTGCAAGGCCTAACTCTCCCATAGGATAATATTGGAGTTACCGTATCACATTTATTAAGCTCTAACTTTTAATTGAGAGCAGGTAGACAGGTCCAGTTTGGTGTCAAAAGATTTGTAAATATAATTCCTCTTTAATGGTAAAGTCAAATTTTCATCACAATTCTGAAAATGGCACTTTAAAAAAGTTGGCATGTTTTTGTCCTAACTATTTGGTGCCTGCAGCCTGATCCTGGGTATAGCTGGCAGTCTTTGTATATTGCTCTCAGACAGTGAGATAAAAGGAAGATAGGTGTGAAATAATAAACATATATTCAAATGAGAGAAGTTTATTCAGAGATCACAGCTGACATTCATCACCACAGCGGTAACATGGATTAATCTGCCGTTAGACAGGAAGCGCAGGTTAGAACGCTGACAACGTTCTACGGATGTTCCAACAGTGGGGGTGAGGGAAGGAACCAAAAGAACGGACGATGTAGAATACAACACATCTCCCTTCCAACGGGGATAGGAAACAGAAAAAAGGGTTTAATACATAACATAGTCTCTTTGCTATTTGGGTTTGGAGTGAACATTCCTCAGATGCACCTTAATATTAGGATTGGTACACCCGTTGTGATTTTCATATCTAACATTACAATCATTGTCAAGAATACCATCACTGTTGTCATGGACTACCCTATCCACACTCCAGTATTGTCCATCATTCAACTGTACAGCAATCTTGAACACTTTGCTTACCACCTTCCTGTCAGAGAATTTTGAACAACCTGAAGTTACAGAATTGGGTAATTTTATCCTTACCGCATCTCCTACCTCCAAGGTTCTAGGAGATTTATGCACTCTACAATTATACCGTTCCACATATTTCTTTTGATGTAAGTGTATCTCGGTTGACTTCCTCCTTCCTTCCACAAACAAGCCAAAGAGGGCTCAACTTGGTGCCAGGATCTCTCCCTTTGAGGGACTTAAATGGTGACACTCCCATGACTGAGTGGGGAGTGACGAGATAAGACCAGATCATTTCATCCAAGTGCTCTTTAACCACATTGCGTTGAACATTAAGTTGAATGCAGTCTTTAATCATGCGATTCACATGTTCTACTAGACCGTTTGCCCTAGGACAATATAAGGCTGTTGGTTGATGTTCAACAGAGAATATATGTAGGATCTCTCTCTTAAGTGTGGAGGTAAATTGGACACCATTATCCGTAACCAAAATTTGTGGTACCCCTTCAGTACGGAAAACTTCTTGAAGGAAGCAAATAACACTGTTGGTAGTGATATTTTCCACCACTTTGATGATAATCCATTTTGAATGATAATCTACTAACGTGAGTATGAACCTTCCACCTAGTCCTTTTATATTTAGAGGCCCAATGACATCCATGGCTGCTTTAATCCAAGGAGCAGGTGGAACTTCCACAGGTGAGATTTCCCCCTTACTCACCACTTTACTCTTATCACTCATTGCACAAAGCACACACTCTCTCTCACTTTTCTCTCCACCATGGTGTCCATGTTTGGCCACCAATAGTGTGGGCGAATCTTGCTTTTGGCTTTACTACAACCTAGATGACCTTCATGAGCTAAACTTAAAATATTTTCTCTTAATCTCTCTGATGGTACTAACTTGTTCCCTCTGTATAAATTCTGTCCTTGTACATGTAACTTGTTTCTCACTTCTCAGAACACATCTTCACCATTTTTTAAAACAGATGATCTACTCAGCCAACCTTCTAATAAGAGCTGTTTCACTCTTGGAAATAGAATATCCTGACTCAATTCAATTCAATTCAATTCAATTTATTGCATAATTAACAAAAATTATTACAATCCACATTTAGTATAAAAACAATTATAAAACTTGCGTACATAAATTATTTATTTCGTCTTGTCTTTGTTTTGATTTTAGTATATATATATGTATATATATATATATATATATATATGCATTTATTTATTTTTTAAACCATTTCACAAAGTCCCCGGAAGAATATACTTATTGTTTTTGAGTTCTTGGTCTAACACGTTTTAAGATGTAATCACGCGGTAGAACGTCCAGCCTTATCACTGAAATCCTCTTTGGTTGTGGTGTAGGGCTGCTCATTTGCCCAGGAGTAGTTTTTTAGCTTCTGTCATAAATTTGAGTCCCCGGCAAGCAAGGATGGGAGAGGAGCCACTCAACCAAGTTATTATCGCTTGCCGGCATGTTTTTATGTTCAAATTGAGACAAATAGCGCGTAGGTATTTCCTTCTCAGTGTCATTAGCGCTGGGCACACACAAAACAAGTGAGTTAGAGTTTCGTTGTGGTATCCACATAGTCTACATTGGAGACTTTCGTTCTGATGTTTCCACGACGGTCTTAGATCTTTTGAATAATGCAGGCCCAGTCTATAGTCAATGACATTTTTTTTTAAATGTTGACTAAAGTGAGTTGCTAAGTAGGTCTGCTGTTTCTGATAGGAGTAGGAGGAGATGACGGTCCAAGCATGGCGTCGAGTAGCCAAAGTAGTTTTATCCTCTAGTAGAGATTTCCTTTTTGCCTCTCTGTTGGCTATTTTACAGAAAGAAGT
Organism: Triturus cristatus; assembly: GCF_964204655.1. NCBI lineage: Eukaryota > Metazoa > Chordata > Amphibia > Caudata > Salamandridae > Triturus > Triturus cristatus. The sequence goes on along the minus strand of NC_140589.1, from coordinate 1,171,976,258 downwards.
ATGTTCAGTTTCTTTGTTCTAAGTTTCTAGGAGATCTAGTTCGTGCAAGCAGGAGTTCAAGTAGGTTGCCCAAGAGTTTCCAGTAGACACTCTGTCTTGGGAGCTTATCTCTTGCCAACAAACATAGTCCATGGACTTGGATTGAGCTAGCCGAAGTTTGTGACACCATTTTACAAACCTTGACATTGAACGAAGGTGTTGATTTTGTAAACCAAATTCGAGACGGATTTGAGCCACAGATGCTGATTTAGGTAGATTGAACACAGATTTGTAGATTTTGTTCTGTAATTCGTTTAAGATTTTGGCCTTGCCTCCGAGCCAAGTGACTAGTCCATATGATAGTGTAGGTTGAATTTCGGCAGACATTACCCTAAGGAGGTGCGTATAGTCTGGACCCCCCATTTTTTTTTTAAGCTGTCTATATGCGTAAATTAATGTTTGGGACTTTGCTCTAATAGTCCGAGTGTGTTCTTTTTTTGAATTGCCTTTCCCAATCGTCACGCCTAGGTACCGGTAATAGTTCTCTTCTTCCAGTACTGACTTATCAATCGTCCATACGAATTTAATCTTCTTGTGCTCAACTAGTCGAAGGATTTTTGTTTTTTCCCTGTTTAACTCCAGTTTTTCTTGTGTTAGATAGGAATGAAGGTTGGTTATTAGGCGTTGTAGACCTATTGGGGTTTTGCTTAATAGAACAATGTCGTCGGCAAACTGTAGGATTGGAATGTATTCGCTCCCTAGTTTGGGTGCATGGCTATTTATTTGTCCTAGGTTACTACCTAAGTCTGCCAAATAGAATATCATTTGATAAGGCTTCTTCCCATTCTGGTTTGTTCAATCCATCAAAAACCGTAGCCACTACTACTTCATCACTAAAATCTTCCTCAGGTTCCCGAGTTTTTAGAGGTAGTCAAGACAAACAATCAGCTGCCTGATTAGCTTGTCCAGGTATGTATACTATGTTAAAATTATACCCCTCAAGACCCAGGAACCATTTGGATATTCTGGGTCTAGTTCCTTCAAGGTTCTTTGAAGAAAAATTACTTACTAAGGGTTTATGATCTGTCCTTATAGTGAAAGGTATGCCCCAAACAAATGTCCTAAAATGCAACACAGCCCAATAACATGCAAGCGCCTCTCTTTCAATAACTGAATAACGAGATTCTGCTACTGTAAGAGCTCTAGAGGCGAAGGCTACTATCCTTTCTCCTCCTTCCGTCATTTGACTGAGAGTGGCACCAATCCCTTTCAGACTGGCATCTGTAGTGATAATGGTGCGTTTACTAGTATCAAAACACCCCAAAAATGGTGCATTAGATATGTTGTCTTTAAGGTTCTCAAAAGCTTCTGTACACTGTTCATCCCACTCAAATGTTGTACTTTTTTTAAGTAGATTTCTCAATGGATATGTAGTGTCTGCAAAATTTTGATAAATTTTGAATAATACTCTGACAATCCAAGGAAAGATTTAACCTCTTCCTTGTTGTTGGGTCTGGGTGCAAATTTAATTGCATCCACAAGATTAGCTTTCGGCTTAATTCCCTCTTTAGAAATAACATGCCCTAAATAAGTGACAGAGCGAACTCTTATTTGGCATTTTTCCTTCTTCAAAGTAAGTACAAATCATCCTCAAAACACAATACTTGTTCTATCCCCTTTAAAATATTCTGCATAGCTCTTTGGAAAACCGCCGCGGCGGAAGCTAGTCCAAAAGGCATTCTACAAAATCTGAACGCTCCGAACGGCGTAATGAAAGTGGTCAAAGCCTTACTCGAGGGATGAAGTCTTACCTGGTGGTAGGCTGAGGATAAATCAATTACTGAAAAAAATTCTGCCCCACAAATCGGGTTAAGCATGTCATTAATATTTGGCAAAGGGTGCCTGTCAATCCATATGTATCTATTTAATTCTCTCAAATCAATACACAATCTAATGCTATTTGTGTTATCTTTAGATGTAATAACAATGGGTGCAACCCATTCTGCACACTCAACTGGCTCTAAAACACCCTGACTCAAAAGTTTGTCTAACTCATTCTTCAAAGGTTCTTTCATCATTATGGGAATATATCTACATTTATGAGCTATAGGTTTAGCCCCCTCCTTTAATTTAATTTTGAATTGGTACTCTTTTAAGCACCCAAGTTTATCTGTGAAGATTCCAGGAAACTCATCAAAAATTTCTACTCCACAAACACTCCTTTCCGCTAGCATCACAGAAATATCCGCAGTAGGATCAAGTTTCATTCCTAAATCTCTTTGGTGTGCCCAGCCTAATAAGTTTCCACCCTTCTTAGCAATATAAACTTTCCCTACAGTAATCCTATCTTTGAATGTGATCTTCATAATGGCAACTCCTTCTAGGGGAATCAGATCTTTGTTATACCCAACTGGTACTACATCTGGAGTTTGTAGTAAGATCTCCCCTTCATTGAATTGGTTATGGTAAGTCTCACTATTCATGAACGTAAATGGTGAACAAGAATCAGCATACATTTCCAATTTGTGCCCATCTAACCCAATTTCGCATTTAGGTAGATCAATTTGGTTTACATTACATTTGTCTAAAACATTAACTTGCAATACATAATTGCTTTTGTACTCTTCATTATTCTCTATGCTGTTTACTGTTTTACCAGACATGTCCTTACACGCACGTGCAAAATGACCCTTACGATTACAAATCCTACACGTAGCAGTTCTCGCTAAGCAGTTAATATTATTAGCTAAATGCCCACTGCTACCACATCTGAAACATCTTAATCTGTTTTCTGTGAGTATTCTTTCCTTGTTAGCCACTTTCCCTGCTTCTTTCCTCCTAGTGTTCCTAATGGCACAGACATCCTTTAACTCCTCATTCATTTCACTTACACTACTATCACCTGTCGTGTTCATCTCTTTCATGCATTCAGCAGTGTGCTCTACACTTTTTGCAATGTCTATTGCAGTTTTTAAATCTGGGTTGCCAACTAATAATTTTCCTTGCATTTTCTTGTTGTTAGTACAACGTACTAATTGGTCACGTATCAAAGATTCAGTAAGCTCATTAAATTCACAAGTATTTGCGAGTGCCCTTAAGCTAGCAATATAATTTCCTACCTTTTCGTTTTTCCCTTGAACTCTTCCAAAAAATGTATGTCGTTCTAGTACAACATAAATTTTGTCTGCAAATTGAAGTTCTAATTTCTTTATGCTATAATCATACACATCTCTTCCTTCTCCTACTTCTTCTTCTTCTAAATCAAGTAAACTGTCAAATATTTTCCTCCCCTCCGTTCCTAAATTATGAAGCAACATATGTTGTCTCCTGATCGCAGAAAACCCTCTGTGTCAATGAGCGGGAGGAGCTGTCACCTACCACACTTTCACATCAGAAAACACTGCCTGTGCACACTCAAACAGAGATTTTCACTAGTCTGTTGTGACCCTAGACAAGCAGGGGCCAGGAGAGGTAGGAAGGGGATATCTGATACCTCACGGGAGTAGAAAACTCGAGAAGTTTCCTTCACTTCAAAGTGGGCACCTGGTATAAATGTTGCACTTCAGATTCCAACACTTCTATGCACTTCTGAACCTGTGGAAGACTCTGCCAGGAAGAAGCACTGTTCTGGACCACTGTCCTGGAGGACATCTCTTCTGTGTTTACCTGCTTCCCACTTTGGTGGGTGAGAAGGACTGGGCCTGCAACTCTGAACCCAGGTCCCCAGAGTGACGATAGGGGATAGTTGGCTGGTTTCCTGATCAGAAGCCTCAGAGACAGAACAGTTTACAATAAACTTGAACCCAGCACCTGGACTCTGCTATTTGTGAGTCCTACCCTCCCAACTGATGCCACCCCAGTCCTGGACCCTTGAAAGTGATTGTGAAAGTGCTCTTCCAGCCAATCTGTGAACCTAGCAGTACCAGCACATCACCTCTGCTTCATAGTGCAACCCAAAGCGGAACCAAAGCATCGCCTCTGCTGCATTAATTTTCCAGTTGCAAGGACTTTGCATCGCTGCTGCAACCCACAGCCTCATTGGAACCATCAATGCATCACGCATTACTAACCCAGACCCTCACATTGTAAGCCCCTCATCAACAATATCCTTGACAGTGATGCAGGACTCTACATCGCAAGCCCTGCCGCTTCTTTGGAATCAACTGATGTGCAATGCATCCTAAGATGCAGGACTTCTCATCATGAGCACCCTCATCAATGGTCTCCTTGATGTGGAACCTTAAATCACAGCCTCAAAGCTCCTCAGAACCGACGCTGTGCAATGCATCTCTTACCTGGACTGTGCATCCCCTCAACTGTGTGATGCATCCTCAACGAGGGAACTCGCAATGCTCCATAACCAGGATTTAAGGCACTCTTGTTCAACGGCCTGACTGGGTCCCTCTAGCCAGCCCACACTCCATTGCATGGCCTGAACTTGTGACTTTTTCCTGGTCCGGCATGTGCAGATAAATACAGTTGGCACTTTGTGCTTCATGGCACTATTTTCACTAAAATCTTTCAAATTGCATATCATGAGTTCTACTAATTTGCTGTTTGTTGTTTTTGTCTTGTTTTATATATTAAAACCTACTTATTTTTTCTAAATTGGTGTGGGATTTTTCTTGTGTTGTATTTTCAGTTTGTTACGGTTTGAAGTGCAGCATACATACTTTACAGACTGTCTCTAAGTTAAGCCTGACTTCTCTGTGCCAAGCCACAAGACAGTTAAACACAGGTTAATTTGCAGTTTGCCTGTGCCTCACCCTGATAAGGATTGCAGTTCCTGCTTGAGTAGGGTTTCACCTCTCTCAACTAATAACCTAGTTTCTTACACATATGAAAAGACTTATTTCTCCAAAAGGTGTGGATTTCACTTTTTACCATGAACTGCAAGTTTTAATGCTGATAAATAGGAGCGCTTACAAACAAAGATAGTAGTGGTCTGCCTTTGACATCACTTGGACACCTGCTGCTTTGCTAGTACAACAAAGAGAGAGGAGAGAAGAAAGATGGGAGAGGAGTTGGCCTAACGGCTAGGGCGCTCGACCTCGTACCTGGGGAACTGGGTTCGAGTCTCGGTAATGACGATGAACATCCTGTAATTCTGGGCAAATCACTTAATCTCCAAAATGAATGTGTGTCCTCCTGTAACCTAACCGGTGCTATGTAAAGCGCTCTGATACCCAATTCGGATTTGGGTCAAGTTCACCCTATATAAAACTCTACAAAAAATAAAAATGCTGGTAAATTTGTCGCTTGAAGTCAACACAACTTGTAAGGGAGGCTCAGAATCACGCGAGAACATTCTTGCTCGAGCGCGTCCCTACCTTTATAGCATTGATTAGAATTGTAAATAATAATGCGTCACTCACCAGTGTCTGAAACAGTTCGAGAGCGTTCCTGGATCAAAGGAACAGGTTTGTGATCAACAGATCGTTTTCACGGGTAGCATCCAAATCCAAGGATTATTAAATGAAACATTTGCAGTGGACTCCCAAGTCAACTCGCTCGTCGCTAAAATAAAATGTAGTGTGCTGAAGGGACTCGAGGACTGAGCTATTCAGGCCAGGAAAAATAGTTTATTCTCAAAGTAAGGAAGGAGCTTATGGCAAGGAACACATCTGGCAGTCTGAAAGGTTATCAGCAACTGATCAGAGTGTGCTGGGAACACTCCAGATCCTCCAGATGAATTCCAGTGTGGAGTCTGTACAACATTATTTAGCATTATAGCGAGTTATTACATACATATCAGTTGAATAGCATGTCAAAAGGACTTATTTCATGAGGCTTAAAGCACTGAGAAACATCAAGGGAAGAAAAAAGCTATACAGAGTGCTACATTCATACACATATGTTTCACAATATGTCTCAACAAGATGAGGAAAGCTGCATTTCGTGTACTGGTTTCATAGAATACAAGTATATTTTCTGTTACTTTTAAAATATAATGGTATCTCATGTTATGTGATTTGACCTGTCCATACATGCTATTCACAACCTCCTTCAGGTTCATTGAAAAAAGCATCAAAATCAATAGATTTAGGGTCAGGCAGAACTGCAAGACGGACTGAATCCTTGCTGGGGCCAAAATTGGGTCATTGAAAAAGCAATCAGCAGATGGCAGATGGAACACTTATGCCAATATGTAGCACTGAAAATTTAATTCTACATGTTTGCAAATGAAAGCATCTTTAAGACCTAGAAAAAATCTACATCACTGAGGAATAAAAGGCATGCAAAAAAACAGATGGTTTTCCAGAGCTCAAGCAACAGCAGTCACAAACAGAAAACATCAGAGAATATCAGTGTTAAGGAAGAATAATAAAAATGTGTTTTAAGAATAAGACAAGAAAATGTAAGAAGAGTCGCATAAGAAATATTTGACCAGCAGATTCAAGCCACGCTGCTGCGACCAAAATCACGGACAACAAAGCAAACATAATGAGACGGCCATCAAAAGATATAACTGTGAGAAAAGACTACAGTATCATACCACCTGCAACACCATAAAACTAGGTGCTGACTATTCATTAACTTCTGCGTTCCAAGATGCCTATTACCACCTGCTGAATTACATCAACCAAATGCACTGCGAAGTTCAGACAAATGGTGCAGGTGTAGAAAACCTACATTTATATCATAAATTGGACACACAGCCCATTCAAGAACACATATAGGAAAATAAACCCACCCTTTACAATAAATATCATTAAAGCCTTCGATCAAAAAGCTAGAAGTTCGAGCTGGACTGTTCCCATTGGGCGCAGGGTCAAGACTGATTTGCAGATGGCTGGGTCCAAACAGGAATTGCACAGTGAGCTAAAAAAAGATGGATTTAGGCTCAGATATCTGTACTGGGGTGAATGCCTGACATTCTTCTGCATTCTGTCCATCAATAGTTCTTTTTGCATTTGTCAACCAGAGTGGGACAGGTATGCCCAGACGTAGTTCCCGTGCTCTCCATGCCACTGGAGTCAAGCTATCCTGGCTGATGAGGGCTGAAAGCCCGAAACCGGTCCTAGGATGCATGTTTCCAGTCCAGGGAGGACCTGGCCTGGCAGTTCGGGCTGAACTGTTCCCATTGGGCTCAGGGTCAAGACTGTTTTGCATATGGCTGGGTCCAAACTGGAATGGCATGGTGAGCAAAAAAACCAATGGAATTAGACCCAGATCTCTGTACTGGGGTGAATGTATGACATTGTTCTGTATTCTGTCCATCTAATTGCTCTTTTTGCATTTGTCACCCGAGTGGGACGGGTATGCCCAGACGTGGGTCCTGTGCTCTCCATGCCACTGGAGTCAAGCTATCCTGGCTGATGAGGGCTGAAAGCCTGAAACTAGTCCTAGGATGCTTTTTTCCAGTCCAGGGAGGACCTGGTCTGGCAGTTCGGACTGGTCTGTTCCCATTGGGTGCTGGGTCAAGACTGATTTGCACATGGCTGGGTCCAAATTGGAATGGCATGGTGAGCAACACAACGATGGAATTAGGCCCAGATCTCTGTACTGGGGTGAGTGTATGACATTGCTCTGCATTCTGTCCATCAATTGTTCTTTTTGCATTTGTCACCCTGAGTGGGATGGGTATGCACAGACTTGGGTCCTGTGCTCTCCATGCCACTGGAGTCAAGCTATCCTGGCTGATGAGGGCTGAAAGCCTGAAACTAGTCCTAGGATGCTTTTTTCCAGTCCAGGGAGGACCTGGTCTGGCAGTTCGGGCTGAACTGTTCCCATTGGGCGCTGGGTCAAGACTGATTTGTATATGGCTGGGTCCAAACTGGAATGGCATGGTGAGGAAAAAAACAATGGAATTAGGCCCAGATCTCTGTACTGGGGTGAATGTATGACATTGTTCTGTATTCTGTCCATCTAATTGCTCTTTTTGCATTTATCACCCCGAGTGGGACGGGTATGCCCAGACGTGGGTCCCGTGCTCTCCATGCCATTGGAGTCAAGCTATCCTGGCTGATGAGGACTGAAAGCCATAAACGGGTCCTAGGATGCTTGTTTCCAGTCCAGGGAGGACCTGGCCTGGCAATTCGGGGTGGACTGTTCCCATTGGGCTCATGGTCAAGACTGATTTGCATATGGCTGTGTCCAAACTGGAATGGCATGGTGAGCAAAAAAACGATGGATTTAGTCCCAGATCTCTGTACTGGGGTGAATGTATGACATTGTTCTGCATTCTGTACATCAATTGTTCTTTTTGCATTTGTCAACCCGAGTGGGACGAGTATGCCCAGACATGGGCCCCGTGCTCTTCATGCCACTGGAGTCAAGCCCAAAACCGGTCCTAGGATGCTTGTATCCAGTCCAGGGAGGACCTGGCCTGGCAGTTTGGGCTGGACTGTTCCCATAGGCCGCAGGGTCAAGGATGATTTGCATATGGCTGGGTCCAAACTGGAATGGCATGGTGAGCAAAAAAACTGTGGATTTAGTCCCAGATCTCTGTACTGGGGTGAATATATGACATTGTTCTGCATTCTGTCCATCAATTGTTTTTTTTACATTTGTCACCAAACACCAACAGCAAAGATATTAATTATGTTGTGCAGAAAAAGTGTAATCCCAAGGGGTACATGCAGGTGCTAACTTGGGGTGGGTGGAACTCGGAAGTTTAAAAAACTAAGTTAGATTCAGTGGGGTTCCATGAGCAGCAAAATGTTGTCACGTTGCACTCTTCTTGCTGTTTTTTGGTCTGAATGTCACCACATGGCACAAGAGAGGGCCCTGCTTCTTTCTGCTGGTCAAGTAGATTTTCTATTTGAGTGTCAGCTTTCTCATTGCAAATGGTAGCCACCTGCCATGACTGCCCATGTTGAGAAATCTCACCGGGAGGCGTTCTAGTGCTTGAAAATGATGCTAGAGGATGCATATTCATGGACGCCAAATTATTGTTGGCAAGGTGTGAGCAGGAAAAAACTCTGCCATGTGGCAATTGGCAGTGTTTAGGCAAAAAACTGCAAACTCTGCTGGCAGAGCAGAATTTTTCTTCCACTCCTGGTCCTAACCACAACCCAAAAAATGCCCTGATCACAATTCAATTCCTCACAGCTTGTGCATTGCATATTTCTCTTGGAATTACATTCCTTAATGCTTTTTACTGTGTCAAATGAAATGTCTTTGTGATTGCATATACATATTTTATCCTGATCCCAACCATGTGGGCAGTAAAGAAAGAAAGGAATTAGGATGCAAAGCAAAATTATGACGTAATGTATGTCTAACCGATTATTCTGTTGACTGTAAGATTCTGCCTCCAAGAGATTACTAATTGACACTTCACAATTACATTCAGATCTGTACATTGTTTTTCACTGTGATTTTTAAATATTTTGTAGAGCAGCAGACATTTTTAGCACTTTTGTCAAAGGTTGAGCCATACCACATTATGCAGCTCTGTTAAATATATATATAAATATATTTAAAAAATATATTACATACTGGCGGTTGCCAGTAAGTAGTTATAGTTAGGACCTAGTTTCCACAGGAAGTGCATTTTTTGATTTGACTATCATTTTGGTGTCGTTTGACCAATCTTAATAAACATTTTTTTTTAAAAAGTGTCCAGGTAGGTTCTGTGTGTCATGGAGAGTCTGGGGGTGATCCGTGCAGTGTGGACTAATAAATACAGGCACGAACTAAAGGTTGCATTCGTAATGTTAGTTCCCGTAGGAACGCATTGTCGAACCTACATCCTGAACCACTGGACAGAATTACACCAAATTTGGCAGAAAGGTAGATGTTGTAACGCAGATTGTGCTTTTTTGTGCAAATCTGTCCACTAGTTTTTGAGAAATTTAGGCTGAAAATTATAGATATATCTCTGGCCATGGATATTTTGTGATGGTTTCGCGATTAATTACGGACGCATGCGCCATCAGAAATGCTGTGATTGGCTAGATGCAACCTTAACAGAAAGTTGCGGCCACCACTTTATGATTTGTGAACGGTTCCCTGGGCTGAAAATTTGTGTGAAAGCTAACATTAGTGGTCATGTTTGAGAAAAGGGTAGTGTTAGTGACACAAGTGACGTAACGTAATATTTGCGATGACACAGGGACTGCGAGCGTGTCCCCCCATGCACCATCGCGGAGACACCGGGAATATTTGAGGAAATCTAAAAAATATCAGTGAATCATTAATACACATTGTATTATATCCAGATTCTGATAAATGTTTTATGACGTTATTTAGACAGTGATTTATCTAGTGTGATGGTTAGAAATAATTATATAGTTATAATCTTTGAATGTGACAGTGGCTTTTGAATTCCTGCTTTTGCTTTCTGCTTTCACGCCGTTTCCGCGGGGATCTTGATTACCGACGCAAACAGAAAATAGGTTTCAGAGATGGTTGTTCTAGAAATGCACTAGAAAAACATGAGTTTGAAGTGTACAGTAATAAACCCCTAGTGTGTAAAATACTGTAATATGTGTGCATATATGTGTTTAACACTTTATGGAAAAGGTGTGATCGTCGCGGTTTAACGGGTCATTGCGACTCTTCGAATAACCATGAAAATGATAAATAGGTCTTAAAGATGGATTTTAAAGAGACTTATTACAAAAACATGAGTATAAACATGTTTTTATCGAAGCATGTATATAGTAATATGCATAGCGCAATGGCTAGAATGTATTTTTTTAGTTTATCTTTTTGGATGTGCTGGTGGCTGTTGAGTGTCTGCTTTTGTTTTGTGATTTTACTACGTATTCACAGCGATTGCAACGTCATCATGAAGATTCCTAAAAACTGAGAAAAAAAGGATCTCTATAAAAACAAATGAACAATATTTTGGGTACTAGGGTGGCTCTGACAAGAGGCTTTGTGTTGGTTATGTGTATATGACAGCTACACATAAGACCAGATATAGATTTTCAGGTTACTTAGAAATACCCTGAGCCTTCACCTGTAAATTGAACTCCATCATTTCTATAAATTCCATGCATGTCAAAACGATGATTGTTGTTATAGATACACCCCATGTGATGGCCTCTGAGAAATGCAGAAACAGTTTTATTAACATGTTTCCTGGCTTTGTCAAACTATGGATAAAATTGATTTGACCACTTCCATTTCTGTCTTTGGCATATATTAGAGTACACCAAGACTGTTTGAGGGAAAAGCAAAATCAGTTCTACAAAGATATCTTTCATTCGAATTTACAGCCCTACCGCAGTCAATGTGCCTAGGTCATTGCCATCACTGTGCACAATCATGAGGTGAGAAGCTCAGCAATCCTCAATGGATTTACCCAAAGCCAGCAACTGATAAAACTTCAACTCTCTCTGGCCAAACCAAGTAATCTCTACATTTGGCAAACCCAAGACCCTGTTAGTACCTCTGTTTTTTGCAGCCTGTTTCTTTAGCCCAATAGACATAACTGTGGCCAACAATCTGCACTCTAAGCATGTGAAAGTGAAGGAGCAATAGCAGTTGGAGCTGAATGAGGTAGATATCTAGATGAAAAGCAGTTAAAATTGAGGTGTTTTTTTTAAAGATATATTTCTTTGGATGCCGTCAGCATTAAAGTGAATAAAATTAGGTAGTGTTTGGATGCCTTAGCTAGAGGACCTAGTATTGGTTGCTGTTTAAAAAATAAATGTAACAGTGATATGGATATGCTTTTGCATCTGTGGAGTAAACCACACCTGCTGTATCTCATTTGGAAGTGGCATGTTCCTTCTTTAATGTGCTGTGAACTTGTGGCCTATTGGTTCCACTGGGTTGCTTCGTACACTGAGCTAAAAGTGTATGGGGAGAAGGGTGTTAAAGAGACAAATCATTTTTTTTTAAGTTGAGTAGTCATGACACACTTTAAGTAAAGGTAAACTTTAAATTCCAGTTGAGGACTAGGTAAATAACTGTTGTGCAATGCTTAAATAAACAAGGAAAACTAAAGCTGGATATAGGTTTGGACTCCCGTTTTTTCACGATTATTCCATGATGATCGCGAAAACATCACAAGCACGCAGAGACAGGAACCCCATTTTGAAAGAGAGGCAAAGGGTTAGCAGATGCTAAGCATTCACAAGTGAAGATAAAATAGTCTAAAATGGAAGACATGATTTCATTTGTCGCCTTTCTCATGATCATAGAGTGGAAAGTTGAAGAGGTTGCCATTTTATAGTTGCTTTCTATGAGAGTGGTTTACCATTCTGGTGCTTAATATTTACAAGTGTCAAACATATCCAGAAAGAGCTAAAACAACAATATAATCTACAAACTCAATTCGCTAGTATGCATATAACTTTTGTATTATTTAGAAAATGTACATTAGAAATAAAAATGTGTATGTGAGGTTGTGATAAAAGTTACCATGAGCAATTACTTTAAAAATGACAGTTTTAAATTTTGTTGAGGTTGTAAAGATTTATTCGACAGGTAATGTCATAAAATCTAACGAAATAATTTTTTTAAAAAGAATAAAAGTGCAATCGCTCAATGCCATGGGCAACATATAAACGGACAATACAACATAGTAGTCTATTTTGTCCTAGTCATATTAAAACAATTGTTGTATTCAAAGTGTTAACACATAAATTCATCAGATAAAAATATGCAGTTAATATAGCAGATAAGAATATGCAGTAACAGCAAGTTAAAAACTGATAGCATTTAATTCTGTTACCCAACCATCTAAATGTTATTGACATTTAATATTATGCTTGGGCATTATAAATTTGTCCTAGGTGGCGTTAAAAGTGCCTAATAAAATGCTTATCCATGGAAGAGGATTATTGAGTAGGCCAAGCGGACTGAAGGTTATTGCACATGTATGTTGCAGCTTCAATCAAGTTGTGGCTTTGCTACTTTCGAAAGGACCTTCCACCTGGTAAGCCACGCCTGGCCTAGAAACTTTGCTACGCAGCAAGCAAAAAGAGGTCTTGAATAGGACCTAAGGATGCGCATGGCTGCATGGTAGTCCTGTGTGCCTATTTGCTGACAGATCGGTGTTATCCAATTTACCCGCGGATTTCCATATGCCGGACAGGCAAACAGTAGGTATGCAACACTTTCTATCTGGGCGTTACAGCATGGACAGCCTTTTAAAGTCTCATTGCAGGAGTGCCACTTAGCAGTCACATCATGAACAGGGAGAGTTCCATATCTGAAGTGTGTAAACAATTTCCTGTCCCTCAGAATCTGGATTATATCAAGAAAATGCTAGTTTGTTTATGCATGAGAAACTCTTTTGTTTCTCATGCATAAACAAACTAGATACTAGATTGTTTTAAATTTTAAACCATCATGTGCAGAACAGACAGATCAATGGTATTTGCATTCTGGAAACTGTAGTACTTTAAGTCACATTATTAAACAGGAGTAGTATAGTCATGAATAAAACATAAGAAAATGTGCTGTGCCTGTATGTGAATAATAAAATAGTAAAACTTGTTAGGTATGTATTAGGAATTATTTGTCAATGTGGTTTTTAACTTATATCACCAGTTTCCATATATATTTGGATGGTGAGATATGGTTTTTGTGGTTGCAGATATGTATATGTATGATGAGACTCTTGAGTTTACTTAAAGATGCAGTGAACAAAACATTTTGGGAAATATGGCCTGAAGGTGTATATCTATTATGAAATCACAAATATGTTTACATGGTGATCTATGTTCTTTAAGGCTGTTGAAAGGTTCATGTATATGGTGAGGGTGGTGTATTTGTTTAAAAATGCTATGTTTATAATTGAGGAAGGTTAGTTGTGCAGAATGTCTCTTGAGAGTTATTGTGCTATCTTCACTTAGCATGTAACATTTCTTTGAGAAATGCTGAATATATGTTTTAAAAACACAAGAAATATTCACAAAATGATGTAGGTATGCCATTATGAAAAGGTTTAGTGCTTTGAAAAAGAGAATATTGTTAGGTTCAGCTTTAGGAACTTACTGGTGCATGTGCACTCTGAGTAATAGAGCAATGTATGCTCTTAGAGAGCCATGTATGCAATTATATATCAAGTGTGATATCTAGACTTATTCAATCACCCATGCACTCTTCTAATCACGCAGGTACTAATTATGTACTCATTGAGCTATGCAGGCAACACCCATGCATTCATCTGATCACCCAGATAGTAGCAATATAATCATGTGAATACACAGGCACTAATTATGTAGATATGGGACCACCAATGTCATCCCTACATGCTCAAGGAATCATGCAGACACTACCTATATTCTGAGGGAATCACCTAGGCACTATCTATACACTCATCCAATTACCAGGGAGTATTGTTATACTCAACCACAAACACATGTTTTAGTGTGGAATATGTACTCTTTTAGAACCATCTGGTTAGTTATATATGTAACCTGTCACGCACTGTTTGCATATACTCTGAAGAATTAGAAAGCTATATGCTGTGATACCCATAAATGTGCAGATTTTTTTATGCAGTGTTTCTCAAAATTTAAATCTGACACACAAGTAGAAAAGTACTGACACACTAAATCTACCAGTGACATAGAGGCCCAGAAATAGCTCTTGTGTTGTGTTTTTGGATTTTCAGTAATGGGATACTGTATCTACTTTTACACTTTGGTTGATGTTTATTTTAGAATTTACCTAAAAGGGATAAGGTGGTCTTTTAGAGTGTATGAGTCAAAACTGAGATATGGTGCAGCTGTGTTGGAGAAGAGGGTGCTATAATATTAAAAGACAACTAATAAATTATGTTTTGTGTTTTGGTTTGGGTCTGGTACATTGAAGTAAGTGCTTGTAGTTATGTAGCTAGGTCTATCTGTAGATATAAAACTACAATATAACATAATAACAGTTTTTGTAATATGTATAAGGCAGTAGTAAAGTAGTTGGTACATTGGCTAGAATAAAAAATCTAATACACATTTTTAACAGAACATTATCTGCATAACTACAGAGAGAATGCCTACAAAAGGTCACAGGAAAAAGGAACAGAAGCAGCTACAGTATCTATGCAGAACTGAGACACAAAAGCGGCAAAATGAAGAAAAAGTGGTAAAAGAAACAAAAGGTACTAGTAAAAGGACAAATACATTTCTTAAAAATATACGTGGATATTTCCAAAGATTACAAAATAATAAAAATACATGTCAAACTATGAGAAAGAATAACAGTGGACAAAATCTATATAACAAGAACAGGAGAGAATTTAACAAAGATGGACACCTTACCGAGGCGACAGAAGTAGTTTAAGGAAATCAGAGCCGGGATGTTTCGCAGTAGAGCAGTTTTAAATCTACTGAGAATTATGAAAAAGTATAGAAGAAGGAGAGAGGCACTGAAACAGTAAGTAGAAAGAGTAGCTGAAAAGGCCTTTTCTTTGAAGAGAAAGCTTTTTTATTTTGATAATAAATAGAATGAAGACTCTTGACAAAATGTTGTGCATGAGGGGACAAAACCAGAAAAAAAGATTAGTGAATAGATGTAACTTTTGTACAGTTTTTAGTGGAGAATGCATAAATACAGTACAGAGTTTTTCTTTAATGAAGAAAGCTATCTCCAGGATAATAGATTAGTTCATGCTATTGATTACAATGTTATGAAATGAAGAATGGCCCTCCTATAGTGAAAGAGGTGATGGTTATTGGAGAGCAGGTACAAGGAAGGCAAAGTCAGACACCTGTATAGCAATGGAATTGTAGTAGTTCTTGTAGTATTAGAGAGCAAACCATTGATATATTAAGGACATGTCTACATATCTTTCCAAGGCAAAGTTTAAAACACAAAATAAGTACTTTAAAAGGATTGGATCCTTACAAGATTAGAAAGCATACACATTTGCAGGGACACTCACTAGCTTGTTTATCAAACAAAGTGTACAAATTCACCTTTCATCATTTCAGATTGTTAGCCATATACCACTCAACTCTGCAAACTTTAGGTAGGAGGCTGTACTATGAGAAAAATCCTGCTTTATGTTTAGGAGAAATGAATAGATCACTTTTTCATGGTACTGTGGAAGAAGTAGAAGAGGTTTGTGATGATGTGCAGTTTTGTTTAGTTGGTCCTGAGCAGGATTCTAGGGAAAATGAAGAGTTGTTAAGAGGAGGAGTTGCACAACAGGACACAGGTATTACAGTTGATAGTTTTGAAAAAGAAATTACAAAGTTTAACTCAGTGTGGTCTCAAAAACCTGAGTATGTATGTATATGTTGTCGACACACTCACTAAAAGATTCAAACAGAGACTGTTGACTTGTATTTAAAAAGTGAAAAAGTAGACAATGATAACTGGCAAAATTTAGCTGTGTATTTATTTGTCCATATGCCAAGTTATATGTAAGTAATGTGACAATAAATTTGAAGATAATAAAATGAACAATAGATATCCATTTTTTTGTTGTCCTCATTTAAAGAAAATAAGTGAGAAGTCTTTAAGCAAGCCAATGGTTTATTCTTGGATCCCCGGACGGAGATAACAGTGCTGTCTGGTTATTTGAACCTCCGGGGATCCAACAAAACTGGCTGCCAAGATCCTAAAAGAGGTAAGTACAGAGGGCGGAGGGCGCATCACCTGCACAAGATGAGCCTCTTCCTCACATCTCACTCATATCATAATCATTGGACTTTATATGTGTTGTGAAATTTCAGGATATTATTGTATCAAAAATTATTAACCCAGTCATCCCAACTCCATATTCTGATTCTTTTTCTCGAGGAGCTAGAACGGTTCAATCTATGTATCCGTCTCACTGAGGCAACTCAATCTAAAATTACAGAGAGTTGGGAGGAAATCCATTTTGAACAGATTTCCCTCCTAGCAAGAAGAATCAATAAAAATAGAAGGAAGAACTGTGAGTTAGACAGATCGTAGCTGATACTCTCCTCTGGGAGGACTCCAAAAATAACTAAAATCAGGCTTACCTTGATCTCTTGCCCCAGGACCTCCGAGACAATCTTACCAATATATTGCCAGAAGCCCTGGATAGGAGGACACTGCCAGAACATGTGCATGTCATCCGTGTCATCAGAGGCGTACTTCAAACAGGCCTTCCACTATTCACCTCCTATTTTAGAAAGTTTCTTCGGGGTCCAGTATGCCCTATGGAGTGTGAACAAATGGTTCCTCTCAAGATAGGCAGCTTTAACCACCTTCCATAAAGTGTGCATTGATACTTGCCATAAGTATGTTACATTGGTCGAAGGCAGGTCTCTTCTCCAGGACTCCTCAATAGGTACTAATTGTGGTTCCCGCTTAATCAAAAGCCAATACCATTTGGAAACCTCTTTATGTTGAAGGATGGGACCTCGTAGAGAAAGTTCATGTTCTTCATTTACTTCTCCTTCTTTATCAAGATGAGCAGCCTAGCTAGATAACTGATACAACTTAAATCTTGTGAGTATTTGATGTGTAATATTGTAAAGTACATCCCATGGAAGAGGTTTGTTCTCTGGAAGCAGTTCACTCCATTTCAAAATAGCTTCTTCGAATAATGAGGTCAATAGCCTATCTTTTAGGCAGCCTGGAGTACCTGGGGAGTTCCAAATAGAGGCCCCTGCACTATAATATGAAATCTTCGGGATCTTCCTAATATGATACCACACCTCGCAGGCAGATCTTAACACCCTAAGTTTGATTTTCTTAAAGTATTTTGGGTGCCCAAACTTGAACAGACAACCATCACCCCCCTGTGGAGTATTTTTGGACATTGCTGGAAGCAGGGGAGGAAAACAGGAAGAAATAAATAGGAGGGACCTTACATTCTTTTGTTAAAAGACATAACAATAAACACAGAAATCAGGACTAGCTACACCCCCCTCTATCTTTGCACATTACAACTTCCTCCATGCAATACTCACCCCCTTTATGGACCAGAGAAAACTATTTATAAGCCCTTGTAATTCTTTCAAAGAAGATTGATCGAAACATAACGAAATCGTGTCAAAGATGAAGGTGAATTTCGGCAGGATTGACATTTTGATCAAATTGGAGCAGCCCAGGATGGACAATGGAAGAACACGCCAAGATCTTAATAATACGGCTGCTTCTTTCTGTTTAAAGATTTACTAAGGCCAATTTAGTAATATCTTATGTAATTTGTAGACCTAAGCAACGGATTTGCTGTTTAACTGTCACATTACTCAGTGGTGTGTTCCATGTCATAAATTCTGTCTTTTGATCATTAATTAAATAACCCAATACTCTCCCAAAATTCAACAGTATTTTCTCCCGGCAGGGCAAGATGCCAGGGTAGTCCATAGAGAAAACCATCAAATCATCCGCATATAGCAACACCTTTGTTTCCCAACCCTCCCATCCAAATGAAGGAAAGATGTTACTAGCCCCATACTACTGGCCAGGGGTTCTATGTATAAATCGAATAGAAGTGGGGAAAGGGGGCATCCCTGTCTCGTCCCCGTTCTAACTTGATTGATTTAAAGGTGTTGCTATTAACAATAAGTCTGGCAGTGGCATTTTTATAGATGTTATAGATTGCTCTGACAAAGTTCTCACCCAACCAGAACCATTGGATCATATAGGTTAAAAAAGGCCAGTTCACTCTGTCAAATGCCTTTGCTGCATCAAATGCGAAGATCGTGAGGGGCAGATCATTGGTAGTAGCTATGTCAATTGCCTTAGTCAACTCATATGTGAGGTCATGAAGTTGACAGCCCATAATGAACCCCTTCTCGTCAGGGTGAAACAAGGAACTCATTACAGGGTTCAACGTCCCTGCTAAGATTTGTGCAAAGATTTTATAATCGCAATTTAGCAGGACGATAGGTCTATATGACTCACAGTTCTTTGGGTATTTGGTTTTAAGATCAAGGAGACAGCATCCTCATCCCAAGACCTAGGGATTGGGTTATAATTAAGGGTGGGCGTAGTTCGCGAAGTAGCACTTCGCGAAGCTACGCAAAGTGAAGTTCGCACTACGCGAGCTACGTGTAGCACTTCGCGAACTGCGTAGTAACATGTTCGCACTGTGCAAGATGTTGTTTTCAATGATTGCACAGTGCGGACAAGCAACCGGCACTGTGCAATCATTGAAAATGGCATCTTGCACAGTGCAAGCTGTAGTTTTCTGCTGCTCGAGTAGATTTTTACTCGAGCGGCAGCTTTCTCAACGCGAACTGGTAGTTTCTCATCGCGAGCGGTCGCGAGCATACGCCACCCCTCGCAATGAGAAACCTGACCTCCTCGCGTTGGGAATCTCACCGGGAGGTTTATTTTCCATGCTCGCGATCGCCAACTTGACGTTGTTGATCGCGAACAATGAAAAAGTCTCGCCGGGATGTCATTTTGCTTGCTCGCGGTCGCCAACTTGACGTTGAGGACCGCCAGCAAGCAAAAAATGACCGCAGCACTACGCAACACTACGCTACGCATGTTCGCACTGTGCTACGTGCAGTTCGCGTAGTGCGAAGTAGCGCGAACTTCGCAAACTACGCGAGCGTAGCGTAGTGCTGCGCCCAGGCTTAGTTATAATCTGAGAAAATCCTGTCAAGCAGGATAACAAAGACAGGGGCAATCTCTTCTACCAGAGCCATGTAGGATTCATTAGGAATACCATCCGTCTCCGCTGCACTGCCCTTTTTTAGGTGTTTCATCACAGTCTTACGGTCTGCCAAGGAAATACTTCGATTCAACGAGCTAGTTTGATTTTCTCTGAGGTGAGGTAAGGATATATCCTCAATATAATTTTTAATTTGAAACTCTGAGACTGCTAGGTCCTCTGTATACAAGGCCTGAAAAAAAACTTCAAATTCCTGCTTTAAGGTTGTCTGAGGAGTTCTCACCTGAATCTACCATAGTTACCTCTTTAAATAAATTTCTGGTTTGGTTTATCCGGGACTTCCAAGCGAGGAGCTTTCCACATCCCTCACCACATTTGTAATTAGCTAACTTACTAGCTTCCCATTTTTCCTAATAATGTCATCTAGGTTGTCTATTAACAACTGTCTCTTGACTATTACCTCTCTGCTATCCTTCCCATCCAGTTGCATATCTTGGTGAGATTTACTATCATGCCTTGCTCCAGAAATATCATCTTCCAATTTCTGTATAATTGTTCTACTCTGCTTGTATGTCTTTGCTGAAAAATGTATTACAGCACCTCTAATAAATGCTTATAGGCATCCCAGATTACCTCCAATGAAGCAGAGTGTTTGTTAGTATAAAAAAAGAATAGTGTTTCTTTCTTCAACTGTGAAATTATTAGGGGATCTAGATGTAGGGTTCTGTCAAAGGTCCACCTTTTAGTAGACTCACTTCTGGGCATTTGTAGCTCCAAGGCTACGGCAGAATGATCAGAGAGGTGCTCCGGAACAAGTGTTACCGAAGTCGTACATTTCAACAGCCTTATATCAATCAAGAAAAAGTAAATGCGGGAAAAGTGGCCATGTTTTTTATTATGAAATGTAAAATCCGAAGGGCCACCCAACTCCTTATATTTCTCCCCCAGATATCTATCAACCCTAAGTCCTTCATCAGCACTTTAATAAAGGAACCCATTTTTGTGGAGACTACCCTCCCCCTTTAGACCTGTCTAGAACGGGGTTCAAAAGGATATTAAAGTCAGCCCCCATTATGATAGGATAGTTAGATTGAATCAGATGACTATAGACTGTATTTAAAGGGCTCTCTTCGTCTATATTCAGACCATAGTAGCCAACAAGCATACGCCATTCCACTTGGATTTTAACATCGCAGATGATCCAACGCCCTTTGGAGTCTACCTTAACATCACCTAATGTGGCTTTAGCCGAGTGCTTGAGTTGTATGGCCGGAAAATTCAATCCATCTCTGCTTGGCACATATACATTGCCCTTCCTCAAGAGTTAGGTGAGTTTATTGAAGGATAACAATATCAAACTTCGATTGGCGCAAATATTGGAAGATTCTCCTCTGTCTACTCAGAACCATAAGTCCATTATGTTTCACGTTAGGATTTTAATTGATGGTAAAGAAGGGGTTAAGGTTCCGACTAACCCACCATTGGATATTTTGCAGATATTGCAGACATCCAGCATATTAGTTGTTCAGAGAACACTCCATTTTTATTTAGATAATCCTGTCTATTTAGCCAATAAGGACTTTTTTTCTTTTTAACCTAATATGCTCCCCACCCAGTGAAAAATCAAAAATAACTTCCTCCAACTGTGGCCCCCTCCCAAGAGAACCCTCCCTGAAAATAACCTGGGCTTGATGATAAACTGCCCAGTCAAGCTCACCTCCCCCTCTGGAAATACTTAAGGATAGCAGCAAACGTTGAGCTTATCCCTGAGCCTTTATTTGGTCTATAAAAACCCCCAGCTCCTTTGGATCTCTAAAGTTAAACATTTTATTCTTCCACATTACTTTCAGGAGAGCGGCAAACCTCAGTCGAACTGTGGCACCCAAAGATCTTAATATCGGAATGAACTTCCCCAATTCTCATTGTCTATTTTGGGTAATTTGGGACAGATCCGATCTAATTTGGAATGACCAGTCTCCCTATGTTATCACCCTACAAACCTTCTGGGACATTAGAAACTTTAATGTTAGTTCGCCTGCTGCTGTTCTCAAGAGATTCAATTTTGTCCAGAATAGATTTTTCACCACTTTTTACTGTTTGGATCTCGGCACGATTTGAGATAACTTCCCTATTCAGGGCTTCAACGGAGGCTTCCATCAGACAAATCCTCTCCGTGATTGGTAACATTTTTACTTCAAGCGCTTTACAAGTGTCTTGAATTTTTGCCTTGTTCTTTTCTGTCATAGCAAACTTGTTCCTACTCTCCGAGGAGAGACTTTCTAACATCGTCATCATCTCAGATTGATTAGAACTGTTAGAGGGGTGTCAGAAGTCGATTGTCTAAAGACATGAGGGGTCTCCTCAGAGAGGTTAGTGGGATCACCGGGACAGTCTACCAAGACTTGATACCTATGTGAGATTTGGAGTTTCAGACAGGCCTCCTGAGCAATCAAGATATTATCATCAATGTGGTACATAGTAGCTTCTAACCATTTTTGAGGGGGGAACACAGGTTGATGAGAAGACTCCTTCCTTTCTAACCAAGGCGCATTTACTTGCTGAACTTGCTGTACTTTAGGCTGCACCTTAAAATAGGATCTAAGTGACGGGGTTATTCTCAATTGAGTCAATTCCTTTCGCTGCTGTGACGAAGGAGTTGTAGAAGATGATTGGAGTATTTCAGAATTTGGCGAGGTCTGGCCTCCTAACTTCCTGACAGATTTTTTGGAAACAACTCTGCCAAGACCAGAAGCCGGAGGGGCAGCGATGGAGCTACCTATACATTTTCCAGACCCCAAAATTTTATTTCTTAGGGCATATCTGCTAAGGGCCTCGCGCCCTTCATATCTGCTAGATTACCCAAACCCGTAGTCTGCGTTGAGGGGTCCCTGGAGTCAATGTTGATGTTAACATTCAGTAAGGTCCTATTTATGGATGGCCTGCGAGGGACCCCCAAAGTGGCTTGTTTACCTTTGTCTGCCCTCTCTTCCGATGGATCTGTTGTAATGAAGGCAGATCGCTGCTAAGCGCTCCTTTAGGGTGTCTGGGCTTATGTGATTAACAGAGGAAAAGACTGTAGCAATGATTGACAATAGTGATTTAATTGTGCCAGTAGGCTTAATACAAAAATGTATGCCACACGAAGACTTATACAAAGTCAAAGGCTTCAATACTATGGCAGACAAATCACCCTCCTCCGCTCCATATGTTGTTAAGCTAGTCAGTCGGGGCACTCAGCAACAGCTGATTCTACCCGGAGTGCCCCGGAAGGGAATCCTTGCCGCTGCCTGCCTCTCAGCGGCTACACTGCTTGTGGCTTGAAGCAGCCGACTCCTGACAAAACATGGGGCTGGTCTAGACACTCCCTAGGCCAGGCTGCTACGCCATTCAACTCTACTCAGGAGAACCCTGTAGGCAATAGGCAGCCCCCCCTAATGGTGCGCTAGAAGCAAGAAAGCGAAAAAAGAAATGCCCAGCACGCAGCAAGCAGAGAGCAAGCACGTCAACCCGCTGAACGCCGGCGCCAACGCTGAGTATTCTCCCTGGTCAGCGAGATGAAGCTCCGGCAGCAAATCCTTCCTCTCCACGAAGAATGCAGTCAAAAACAGCAACAGAGGAAACACCAGAGAACGCCTGCCGACACAAGCAGGTAAGGAGGGTCTTTTGTTCCGAAACAGTCCGTAAAAGTGGCTCAGGAACGTTTCGCGGGAATATTTTGCGTACTATGCATGGAGGGAGCTCATGGCAGGTCTAACCGGCCGCCATGTTCTCCTATGTGTCGACTAGAAGACAAGAAAATGTCTGATAAACTATGAAGGGCCAAAAAAATAGCATCAACATTTAGGATTTTTTGCAACATTGGGACGGGCTGTTATGGACAGCTGTCCAGCACTCACTACAACTCCACAATCCATGCACTATGCTAGGAAAAGTGTGGAGCCAAATCTTGAAGTTGAAATTGGACCTCCAAAGTGACTCTCTGCCCCGGTGTTGTTGCATCTGCTATTGAAGTTGAGGGTCCTTCAGCCTTGCGTTGCCTTCTTGGTGCTTTTACACTATTGTTATGGTATGTTTTTAGATGGTAAAGCATGGATTTAAACCTGCAAGAAAAGAATACTTTTTATCTGTACCCCTTGACAATGTATTGTGACATATTGTGCATTGGGCAAATCTGCTCACTATGAACTCCTCTTAAAGAATGTTCAAGATATAAAAATGGGTGTATACTTCCTATTGTTTTAGTTGTAAAGTGTATTATCCAATATTATTCTTTAATTTCTTAGCGGCATGATTTTCTGTTTTTTTTTTGGTGGTTTTGTAAAGTTTTAACATGTTTTTGTTCTTTTATATGGTAACAAAAACGGGACAGGAGAAATTAGAAAAATGTGCACTGAGAAATGAGGAAAAGATATAAAAGGGGAAAAATATTAGCATGTATGATTTTTTGCAGCATTGAAAATAGCTGTAACACACTGCTCACCAGGGAAACAGCCTTTACAACAAGGTTTTTACCTTGTTGTGCCTTTACGACACATTTTTAGTACACATATTTTTACCACGTGCATGCCTTTACAAAGCATGCTTTCACCACAGATTTAAGGTAAGTTGGGAGTGTGGGGGGTCTTCCCCCACCAACACATTGTTTTTATATATAAAAACAATGTGTGGTAATGGCATGCTTTGTAAAAGCATGTTCGTGGTTAAAACATGCACGGTAAATAACGATGTATTTACCTGCGTTGTACCGTCATACAGCCAGCTCACCAGCACTTACAACAACACTACAGTCCATGCAATACTTGGCCATTCTTGAAAGCTCTGGAGCCATATCTGTTGTAGTAGTCTGTACCTATGAAGGGACCTTCTGACCAGGAATTGTTGCTGCTGCTACTGATGTGGATGGTCCTCCAGTTTCCCTCTGCAAGCTCACCAGTTGTAGAGTTTTTCTATGATAGGTTTTTCTATGATATAAGATGGATGCCATCCCACAGAAATATATTTTTTGCTCATCCCTCTAGAGAGGGTCTTGTCATAGATTGCGAATGGCACTAGCTTTGCAGCAGTTTTTGATTGCCCATGAGTTTGGGTAACAGTGGATAGTTTTAGGGGACTTTGTTAGTTATGGTGTATTTATGAGTTCAGATGTTGAAAGATATGTTTTGAAACTGTTGTTTTTTACAAATCTGTTGTTAAATAAAGTTAAACCAATATGTTACTAAACAGCTAGACTCAAACTTTGTGTAAAATATGTCTATATATCTGTTTTAAACTTTGTCATATGTATTCATGACTACTGATGTCATTCCTACCTCCGGTGTTGCTGTGAAGGAAGAAACTGCATTTTTGATGTAGTTATTTCAACAAATGAACTGAAAGAGGAAAGTGAAACTAGTACCTTACTAAACAGCTACACTGACACTTTATGCAAAATATGTCTGTATATGTTTTTTACACTTTGTCAAAAGCACCTGGTATTTGCAGTGTGTCTTGGCAATTGCACTCAAAGAATCACACAAGCACTACCTATGCAATCATACAATCAACCAGGCACTACTAATTCTCTTACGTAATTATCCAAACAACACACACTCACTCACAGATCTATACAGCCACTCACACACCCAGTCACCAACCTATACAGCGACTCACAAATCCACTTTCAACGTTTACAGATTGTAGTTAGAAAATAAAATTAAAAATACTTTGAAATTCAATGAAAAAACACAAAGGTTACATGGACGTTATAGACAAAACCAGTGAAATTCAGCAGTTATAGTTCGCTGAAGTAACTATAACTCCAGCTCCAGCAATGCCATGCTTATATCCTCACATATTATATCACACATGACATGGTCAGTGACATCACTGATGACATCTCAAATCATGACATCTAAAATGACATCACTGATGACATCATCCACAGAATCTCTGATGCACCAACTTACACCCAAATATAACCTTTCACACAGCCACTCCAACTTCCACACTACCATTCTCAAAACCATTGACATACTGACATACTGACCACTGCTTTAGGGATGTAGTCCACTTCACTCCTGAGACCCTCAGGAGGCAAGGGGACCTCATCACCCTACCAGCAGTGTGCTGAGAGGCCCTTTTGCAGAGTGGTGGAAAAAGGGTTGTGGCCTCCCACCACCTCTCAGCAATCCCACTGTGTGGGGCTTACTAGAGGTAAAAGGTGGGTTAGTTGGCCCCTAAGGACCCTCAGCAGTGAAGGGGACTTCATCCCCCAACCATGAGCACACCAGGAGGTGCGTTTGCAGAGTCGTGGAGGAAGGGGGCGGACCTTTGGCGAGTTGCAGGCTTCCTTTTTTTATAATTTTAGGAAAGGTGCTGTGTGAACCCCTGTCTTTTACCTTTTACCTGACCCATTTTAAAAATTGTAATTGTAATAAAACCAGAGGGGGGTTGTATGATCCCCTTCCCAAGGTTAATTTCTGCTCCGGGGGAGCCCATCCCCTAGGGCTGGGCCCAGCGATTTTAGCCCCGGGATCCAATCCGCAGAGGCCAGGACACTTTTTTACTTTATTTTTTTAAGGGAGGAGGCCGTGTGGCCCCCCTTCCCGGGCCAGATTTGGCCCTGGGGGCCCCCATCTCCCAAGGCCTGCCCTGTATTTTATTATTTTTTTAATTTTGGATGGGGGCCGTGCGTCCCCCCTCCTGAGGTCAATTTCGGCCCTGGAGACCCCATACCCAGGGGTCAGGCCTTTTTAAAAAAAATAAAAAAAAGGGTAGGTTGGCCTCCCCGGGCTGATATTGCCCCGGGGACACCATCCCTCGGGGCATGGCCATGTCATTGGGGACCATGAGGGGAGCCTCAAGGTCCTTGTGGTCCTTGTTGACACCCTGCCTTCTGCGGGAGCGGGCACTGCTTTTGGGCAGAGCAAGCTGCAAACCTGCAGCTCCCTCTTCCCAAATGCAATTCTGCTCTGCTTCATGGAAAGGAGCATTTTTCATGCTCTTGCTTCCATGAAGCGAAGCAGAGTTTGCCATGGCTTGGCGTGAGCATTGCTCCTGCCAAGCTATTGTAAGCTGCAATGTCCTGGGGGAGGGCACCCTGGGATATTGCTGGAGCTGGCCCTGGGGGGTGGTTATCCCCAGGGCCATTTACGGCTGCAGGATAGGGGGGTGCGACCCCCTCTCATCTTTAAAATAGCCACAGTGAGGTGGTGGTCCCTGGGGCTGTGGGGGGCTGTAGCCCCCAACACCTTATTGCAACCGGAGCCCTAGGGAGGTGGTGGTCCCCCGGGCTGTGGGGGACATGTGGCCCCCTGCATTTCACACTGTAATTAGCCTCAGGAGGTGGTGGTCCCTGGGGCTGCAGGTGGGAACGTGGCATTACTAGTGAAAAAAACCTACGAAATTCTTGCAGAGGACCTTGTGGCCTTACAGAGGAGAAGAGGCACCACCATCCAGTGATTCGTGGAGCCGGGGAGGATAGCTGCCAAGATGGATATTGCTTTCCCACCTCTCCCCTCTTCCACTAGTGTCATCCAGGTAGGAGTGAGAAATTAACTGGGGGAAGCAGGATGAGGGGCCCGTTTGAACTCAGTAGTACAACCATCAAGAGGACCAAACGGAAATAAATAAAGCAGTGGCATGGACCACATAACAATCAGCCTCAAAAGCAGGTGAATGGACTCGGAAGAGTGATAGTTGAAGACGCCATATCCAAAACCAGGGTACATATTAAAGACAATCCAGTTCAATCGGACAGTTATTCACCAGAGGGGGCCTTAGTTATAGCTGGGCTACATACAGCAGCATCAGTAGTAGTGCCCAAGTTGCCTGCTAACAGCAAATATTAAAAAATAAACAGTTTATCTAAGCTGCATGCTAGCTTGCTGCTAGCTATTCACATTTCTGCATTGCGGTGGGGACAGGCATCTGGAAATAAAATGGTGGAAAACTGACAGGCCGTGCGGAGCAAGCCATAGCTCCTCAGGCAGGCAGGAGTGAGTGCTCCATTTCTCCCTAAAAGGGCCCCCCCCATAACGAGACAAGACAAACTCCAAAGTAGACTCCGGAAGGAACCAAAATTGTGGGTGGCAAAGGCCACAAGGGCACCCAGCAACTGAAATTAGACCAGTTTGTTCTAACAGAAGATGGGGGCCCGAGCTGTAAGGCCAAAGAGCAAGCAGTGGCAGTGGGGCCTACTCCGGTGGAGAAAGAAGCCCTAACATTAGATGATATAATGGTGGCAATTCAGGGAGTTTAAGCCTCACTTGAAACAAGAATGGATACGGTCACACGGAAGTGTTGCTCTTCTGGGCAGACCTCCGTAAGGTAAATTCCAGAGTAAAAGAAATTAAGGATAACACGACCTCTTTAGGCCAATCCATGAAGACCCTCCAGAAGCAAGTCCAGGACCTACAAGACACTAACACCAAAATGGAGGCTCTCCTGGAGGACTTTTGAATGAATAGCTCGGCACAATAATATACCCATACTAGGGGTCCCAGAATGAGCAGAGTGATCATCGACAGACACATTTGTGGAGCATTTGGTAATCAAAGAGCTACAACCTAGAGGACTCTCCAAATATATTTCGGCTGAAAGAATCCCAGGAGGGCCTCCGCAGCCAGGGACAGCCCCAAGGCCTATTATCACCAGGATATTTAATTTGCGGGACAGAGACGTGATTCTATAGTCTACCCATAGTACATCCCCAGTACACTATGAAAATGCATATGCCAACTTTTTCCCAGACTTGACGCTCAAGGTACAGAGACTACAGTGAGGTTTCCTGGAAGTTAAGTGAGAACTGAGGGCCAAGGGACTCTGGTTTGAGATGTTTTTCCCAGCCCAAGTGCGAGTGGAGGCAGAGGGCAAAGCATGGTTTTTTTCGAGACACCGGAGGTGGCATGGGAATGACTGGAGGGATGGAAAACTGTCGGAAACCAAAGAGCCTAAATCCAAAGAGAAAGCCAGCGATGCTGTACAGGAGAACTGTCATGACTACAATCCCGAAAAATGCCACAAGAAGAGGTGAGGCTGTACCCTGTAGATCCATAAAGGGGAAGAGCAAATTGTGTCACCTTATTGTTCAGATGCACTAGAGGCAAGATATACAATGATAATGTGAACTACTGTCTGGACACTATAACTGTAGTAAGATGTTCCAATTGAGGGAGGGGTGGAGGAGGTGGGGGGACTTGGAATGATGGGAATCATGCAAAAATGAGTTATGGAGATGTGTGGCTGAGGTATGTTGCCCTGGACTCAGGCCACAGGGAGATCTGGATATTCTTAACAGTGCAAGACGAAGGAGGTCGGGTGGACAGCCGGGTGAAAATACCCGTTCCTTTCACTAGTGTAAGGTTAATGGGTGGGAGATCGATAGGCACTCTTCAGAGTTTGGGAGATGAATAGTTCTGAGTTTGCTGTGCAGGAGCCAGGGTGGGGGCAGCTCTGTTAGGAGAGAGAGGGAACAGGGGGT
This sequence comes from Triturus cristatus, assembly GCF_964204655.1. Classification (NCBI taxonomy): domain Eukaryota; kingdom Metazoa; phylum Chordata; class Amphibia; order Caudata; family Salamandridae; genus Triturus; species Triturus cristatus. The sequence continues at coordinate 1,171,947,366 of NC_140589.1, read as the reverse complement.
GGGAGAGGGGGAAGTTAAAGGTTCTTTCATGTTATATGATGGCAGAGAAATGCGAGAATTCAGGTTGCACAATGTATGCAGGTCAGTGAGGTTGATACTGACCTCTGTATAGAATGGTAAAAGGACAACAAACAACCTGAGAGATTTGCCTCCTCTTCTGGAACGTGAATGGGCTGGTAGATAAGATAAAGCTTAGCGTAGTGTTGAAATTTATTAAACGACATTCACCAGGGGTAGTATTCCTCCAAGAAACACATCTAACGGGTAACACTTGCAGGGCATTAGACAAGTGGAGGAATAAAATGGTGGCAGATGCAGGATTCAAGACCAGCTCCAGAGGGGTGGGTATTCTACTTAAGAGACAACTACCATTGATGATACAGCATACCTGGGTAGAACCGTTAGGACCATATGTGGCACTTACAGGAACATGGGAGGGGGAAACGAATAACATAGTATCAGCATATGTACCGCCGGCTATGCATAAAGACACATTGCCAGACTTAGGTAAACTCCTACTGGAGCTTCCCTCTGGAAAGCTCTTGATTGGGGGAAATTTTAACTTGACGATGTGTAATTTGCTGGACCACCTGCTCCCAAGAAACATTGCACCCTCTACTACTTATTTGATAGATTTTTGCACAGCAATGGGAATAACAGAAAGGTGGCGTACACGCCGGCAGAGCGTACCGGCAAGTAATATCCAAAATCCACTAACATACGCTCTCGGGCAAACAGGCCGGACACCAGTGTACAGTCCAAGTTTATTTACACAACGCGTTTCGGCAGGAAGCCTTGATGACGTGTAAAAGTGTACATTACAAACAGTGACTGATAAAGTTTTGCTCGTGTAAAACTTTACACGTGATCAAGGCTTCCTGCCGAAACGCGTTGTGTAAATAAACTTGGACTTGGAGATATATATATATGACACTAATAGGAAGGTTTGACAAAAGAAATGTATTGTCAAATCTTAAAGAAGGGGTTTATCCTGTTATTCCTTAATCAAAAGAATGAGGACCTACACTTAGTAATGAGTGGATGTGTCTATATTGCTATACAAAGGGTAATCTATTTTATACTGTATTTTATTAAGACATATAGATATGTATTTTATAATGACTTTAATTATTTATTCATGACTGATTTTATGGTTATATTTATATATTTATATAATTATATCAATATTTATATATCCATGTATTTATGTAAATATGTGTATTTAAATATTTATGTATTTATTTATCTATTTATGTATTTATCTACTTGCATATTCAAAGTTTGCTCATTTCATCAATCATTTATGAAGTAATAATTGGTTAAGTAAAGACTGCTTTTAGCATGATGCAACCCAAAAAATGTATTGACACAGCTAGATGTACGTGAATCAGCAGCCTATAGAAAGGGATATTCTACATGCTGCATATAATCTCTTCAGAATGATATTAATTACTGAATATCTATACTTTTCTGGCCACAACAAAAGTTACTGTTCATAACATAGTAAATTGCAAGAAATATGCAGCACTATGTCTACCAAATGTATGATCCAATCAAGTTGTGTTTTACAAAAATGGAAAAATAGTGGGAGAAAAAGAAAAAAACAGTGCTCAACCCTTTAAAACGAGATTCCATTGGTAGTTCAGCGTCATGTGATCAAGTCCCCTTGTAGGGATGAAACGCGTAATGGCTGCCGGTTGTTGATGTGAACCAACATGAAATAAATTAATCAGTAATTTTAGATGATCCAGTGGTCCGTGCTCTTTTTACCGTGTCTGAAGAGAAAAGCGCAGATTTAAGGAGTACTTGGCGATAAAATAAGACAGGTTTGGACCCCTCCTGTCTTCTACACGGACCCCCCTGCTGAAAGGGCTCACCAGCTGTCAAGGAGTCTTCGCTCGCCAACGGGCGTTCAAACGAATCCGGAAGGACTACCAGCTACCGAGACCCCCAACGGAGCACGAACGGCGTACGAGCGCAGGTCAAACACTCGCCAGGGACACAAAGGTAAGCGAAGGTAGCGTCGGAGGACGCGGCCAGCACGGGTATGGTGTGTCCTTTGAGGGTGGGAGACCAAGCTCAGTGGTATTGAGCTCCGAGTTGGGTGCGGGGTAATTTTGAGCAGGAAGTACACGGGCTGTTTGACACAACGGTGTCAGACGATTACTTCAATCATTTGTGAAACTTCCAGCTACCGTATTATTTACATATACATTTACGTAAAACGCTCAGAGTGGTAATCACCAACAAAAATGCTAGCAGCAGACTTAATCAAAGAGAGAGAGGAAGCGGTGGCCGCTATGTTCAGCGATAAAAACGTACCTGCACAGGACTCCGTTACCCAGAAAACAACATCACTGGGCAAAAATGCAGGGATAAAAGATAAATGCAAGCAATTGGAGAAATTACTAAGGACAGAACAAAAACGATGGTGGGAAGCCAAATCTTTGCAGAGATACATTGATGTGGGGAGGGTTCCCCGTGGCCTAAAATCCTCATTGCTCCAAGTTATGAAGCGCCAGACCGCGATATGATGCACGAATGGGCGGAGACTAATTTAGAATCCTCACGCAAATTATTATTCATCCTTGTAAAATATGCTGAAAAGGACTGTATCAAACTGGCAGGTGATATTGACATACTACCCAAAGAACTAGACACCATGGAGCAAAAGGAGGAAATAGACAAACTCAAGATTGATATGAAAAAACGTCTAAAAAAAGAGGAAGATGTGATACATGAACGTAAGCCATATAAATTCCACAGAGATCGTTGTGATTACGAACAGGGAAGAATTTTCACATTTGCCCGCAAATTTGATGCATTAAAAGCTGACAACACAAACAACAAACAAAGGGCGGATAAAGGAAACCAATATCCAGATTTGACATCAGCTTCATTGGAAAGCTCTGCTGTGGAAAGTGAGCCAGAAATGGAAGCACGCAGCAAAACTAAACCAACTATCCCCGTAGACATTCCCTAACAGATGAAGTCGATTTTTTATGTATGGAGCGCCTCCAATCATTGAGGCCAAGGAAACAGCAGAACAGCGGAAATCGAGGAGGAACAAAAAACGCAGAGAGAGAAGAAAAGCCAACAGGAGAAGGAACCTGCAACAAAAAACAACAAAAGAGACAACCGAAGAAATACTGGAAAAAGTAGAATATACTACTACAAAAGAATGCAGTGAATCAACTGTAATAAATCTAACGGATATGACTCTCAACAATGAAGAAATACAACTATTGGCTTTAGCACTCTCTTTTTGCCCAGAAAGCTCCTTCAATTATGCCAAATCTCGAGTTGACATCTACAAAAGTGTCAGGAAGCTAAAACGTAAGAAATTCCATGCGCAATCCAAAAAAACTCCAACAGCAGTCACAACGGCATCGATACAACAAAAGAAGCAGGAAACAGACACTATTCCGGATTCACATGAATTAATAGACACTCTTTATCAGTTACAACAGGAGGGTGATCAAACCAGTGAAACTACGACGACAGGCTCACAGTATGGTACAATTGAGCCAGATATAAAATGTCAGACTCCGTTCAAACCACCCTCCACATTCTATCCTCTATCAATAAAAGATTCAATTGACAGTTTTCAGGAGCAAGTGATTGTGGATCTAAAAAATCTTAACAAATTAGCTCATAAATTATCAATGAAGGCTAGAAAAAATACAAATGAGCTTCAATACCACCAACTAATGACAAAAATAAAAAACACCAAAGAAATAGTAGTCCGAAATGCGGACAAAGGCGGAAGCGTAGTCTTATTGAAAAGAGAAAACTACTTAAAGGAAGCTATGAATCACCTGGAGGACAAATTATGTTATGGAAAGAGTAATAAAATGACTTGGAATACAGTACATTCAACATATCGAGTCAAACTAATGGCCTGGCGAGAGATGGGCCTATTATCAACGGATGAGTACAAATATTTGTGGACTAAAAATCCTTTGATCCCTGTATTGTACTTCATACCAAAAATACATAAGGACAAAACAAATCCACCAGGGAGGCCGATTATATCAGCCATACACAGCATATTTGAAAAAACTTCCAAATATGTGGACTTCTTCCTACAAGAACATGTCCAGAAACTGGCCTCATATATTAAGGACACAAGTGACTTTTTAATCAAAATTAAAAATCTTCAATGGCATGATGATTATCTTTTAATTGCTTTAGATGTAACCTCACTATATACATCAATCAAACACAGTGATGGACTACGTGCCTTGAAATATTATCTGGCAAGAAGAGGACCCCCCTATGTAGACCACAACAAAATGATAATGAACATGGTTGAGCTGTGCCTAACAAATAACATATTTATGTTTCAGGATGTGTTGTATCAACAACTACGTGGAGTGGCGATGGGTGCAAGCTTCTCTCCCAACTACGCGTGTTTACACATGGGCTGGTGGGAGGAGCTTGTACTCATGACCAAATACAATGATACATTTGATAAGAATGTTAAATGTTGGTGGAGATTCATTGATGAACTGTTTTTGGTGAGGAAAGGCACAGAAAGGGAGGCGGGGGAATTCATTGATCTACTCAACATCAATGACTTAAACCTGAAATTCACTGCCAGTATAAGTAGCACGAGGGTAGTATTTCTGGACGTTGAGGTGTCCATAGAGCGGGGCAAGGTGGAAACTTATGTTTCCACCTTGCCCCGCACAGCAGGAAATTCAATTCTACATGCCAGTAGTGCCCACCCCAACAACCTCATACAAAGCATTCCATATGGTGAGCTACTGCGGATCAAATGTATCTGCAGCAATGGCGAAACCCTTAAGATAGCTCATCAGGAATGCATTGACAGATTCAAGAAACGAGGTTACAGTTACAAATGTTTACAAAAAGCCTTAATCAAATGTAATCAGGTTGATAGAGGAATGTTGATAGAAATATGCAGCACTATGTCTACCAAATGTATGGTCCAATCACGTTGTGTTTTACAAAAATGGAAAAATAGTGGGAGAAAAAGAAAAAAACAGTGCTCAACCCTTTAAAACGAGATACCATTGGTAGTTCAGCGTCATGTGATCAAGTCCCCTTGTTGGGATGAAACGCGTAATGGCTGCCGGTTGTTGATGTGAACCAAAATGAAATAAATTAATCAGTAATTTTAGACGATCCAGTGGTCCGTGCTCTTTTTACCGTGTCTGAAGAGAAAAGCGCGGATTTAAGGAGTGCTTGGCGATATATAAATATATATATATTCACTGAAAAAACCGTAGGTTTCAAGGGCGTTATAGTTAGCTGGACTTTTCAGTCGTACAAAACCATTGAAATTCCCCCGTTATAGTTAGTTCAGCTAACTATAACTCGCGCGCCCGCAATGCACTGCTGATGACGTCACATATTACATGACTCATGACATGGTCAGTGACATCACTCATGACATCACTCATGACATCTCAAATGACATCACTGATGACATCATCCAGTAAATGTGTGTTTTTCTGAAAATTACATATGTTTTTATATGTATATCTCAAGGTCGATGGAAGAATAAATGTGTATATAAGTGTCTAAATGGAGGATTTGTTTTTGAAAAATTTATTGTATAACTGACTGATTAAGTGTATCTTAGGGAATACATGGCTTAGTGAGTAATGTTTAAATATGTAAATATCTGTATCAGTCTCTCACTTTGTGTATAAGTGGCTTCATGGGTTGGTGAGTAGCTACATGAGTGTCTATATAGGTTATTAGTTGGTTTTTTGAGTATCAGTATGAGTGTCTGAGTGTCTGTATGGTTCGGTGGGGGTATTACGTAGTGCATAGGTGCATGAATGAGTGACTCACTGTTTGTATGTGTTGAAGACTGTATGGGTGGATGAGTGTGTGCATGGGTGTGTTAGTGAGTGAATGACTGTCTCAATAGTGTGTTTATGAGTAACTACATATGTTTTAAACTAGTATATGTGACTATTGGTGTATATAAGTGAGTATATGTGAGAGTGAGAGATTGAAAGAGTTCCTGTATGAATAAGTATGTGTTTCTATAAGTGATTGTTCAAAAAACTAAGTATGTGTAAGTTTCTGTAGAAGTAAGTGTGGTGGCGTGTGTATAACTGTATATGCAAGTAAATGGATGTTTGATTCTTTATTAGCATGAGTGACTATGTGTGTGGGTAACTCTATGGATGAGTGGTGTTGTGTAACAGGATGTATAGGTGTATGAGTACATATGATGAGTGAGTACATGTATGAGTGACTGTATAGGACTGTTGGTGAATGAGTGGATGGGTATGTGGATCTTAGAATTACTGAATAGGTTGTTGTAACTGATATTGGTATGTCCATTGTTTTGAAACTTTTAGTTTCTATTTTTGAATGTGTGTATAAAAGGTTATATTAGGGGGAGAGGAGGTCTGCCACGCTATCACAAGGATGATGTCATCAATGATGTCATTTGAGATGTCATCAGTGATGTTATGAGTGATGTCACTGACCATGTCATGAGTGATGTAATATGTGACGTCATCAGCAGTGCATTGCAGGCGCGCGAGTTATAGTTAGCTGAACTAACTATAACGGGGGAATTTCAATGGTTTTGTACGAGTGAAAAGTCCAGCTAACTATAACGCCCCTGAAACCTATGGTTTTTTCAGTGAATTTCTAAGGTTTTTTAAATGCTGATTCCTAACTATAACGTACCTGAAACCTATGTTTTTTTCAGTGAATTTCACAGGTTTTTTAAATGCTAATTTCGAACTATGCCTACAGAGATAGAACAAGTGAAGAAAGAAGAAAAAACGCACAGAAAGAAAAAAAAGAAATGCAGAAAGAAGCAACAGAAGTCCTCAAAGACGAAGAAAAGTGCAGGAAGAAGGATAATGTGCAGAAAGAACAAACAGAAGAGCAGAAAGAAGCCTTGTTGCAAAATCATCCTGTACCCTCAACTTTTTCAGACAGATACTGGTGGTAACTGAGTCTGACTAACCAGTCCTATAGCCAGTGCTATGTTAAAAGACACTCAAAATACAGTGAAAACGCCTACATACACTATGGAACACTATGCGTTGGGGTCCCCCTGTGATCAGCATGACCTCCTCTGTAAGCCCCTAGTTTATAATAGGGCAGGGGATTAAAACTACCTCTCAAAACGCTCCACAGGACGTGTTTGCACACGTCCCCTCAGGCCCCGTCCCCTCACTTCCTCATTGTGTAAACACGCCCTGAGGCCATTTTAAGTTGGGAGATTAAGTCCCCTTGAATCCTGAGAGTCCCTAGGGTCCAACTAGACCACTAGGTACCTCCAGTTTGCGCCACAGAGCTGTGTTGCAGAGAGATGTAAAAAGGGGCACGGCCTAGACCACCTCTCTGCAGCGCAGCGCAGTGGCGCTTACTGGAAGCACCTGGTGGGCTAGTTGGCCCCCAGGGTCCCTCAGGATTGAAGAGGAATTATTTCCCCAACTTAAAACGCGCCACAGGGCTTGTGTGTACACGTTAACTCAGGCCCCTTACCCTCCCTTCACCACTGTGTAAACACGCCCTGTGGCCGTTTTTAGTTGGGAGATTAAGTTCATTTGAATCCTGAGGGTCCCTAGCGTCCAACTAGCCCACTAGGTACCTCCAATAAGCGCCACAGAGCTGCGTTGCAGAGAGGTGTAAAAAGTGGCACGGCCTGGACCACCTCTCTGCAACACAGCTCAGTGGCGCTTACTGGAAGCACCTGGTGGGCTAGTTAGCCCCCTAGGGGCCCTCAGGATTGAAGGGGAATTATTTCCCCAACTTAAAACACGCCATAGGGCGTGTTTGCACACGTCACCTCAGGCCCCGTCCCCTCCCTTCCCCACTGTGTAACACGCCCCGTGGCCGTTTTTTAAGTTGGGGGATTAAGTCCCCTTGAATCCTGAGGATCCCTAGGGGCAAAATAGCCCACTAGGTACGTCCAGTAAGCGCCATTGCAGAGAGGTGTAAAAAGGGGCACGGCCTGCAACGCAGAGCAGTGGCGCTTACTGGAAGCACCTGGTGGGCTAGTCGGCCTCCAGGGTCCCTCAGGATTGAAAGGGAATTATTTCCCCAACTTAAAACGCGCCACAGGGCGTGTTTGCACACGTCACCTCAGGCCCAGTCCCCTCTCTTCACCACTGTGTAAACGTGCCCTGTGGCCGTTCTAAGTTGAGAGATTAAGTCCCCTTGAATCCTAAGGGACCCTAGGGTCAAACTAGCCCACTAGGTACCTCCAGTAAGCGCCACAGAGCTGCGTTGCATAGAGGTGTAAAAAGGGGTGTGGCCTCAGAACACCTGTCTGCAACGCAGCTCCCTGGCGCATACTGGAGATACCTGTTGGGCTAGTTGTCCCTCAGGGACCCTCAGTATTGAAGGGGAATTAATTCCCCAACTTACAACTGGCTAGGGGGCGCATTTGCAGAGTTCTGCAAGGAGGGGGCATGGCCTCCGGCGCGATGCCGGTCTTTTATTTATTTTATTTTTTTAAGAAGGAGGGCTGTGTGGCCCCCCCTTCTTTTTCTAATTTACTGGCCCTGGGGACCCCATCCCCCAGGGCCTGCACCCTAATTTTTTTTGTGAAAAAAATAAATTTGGCCCTCCCAAGTCCTTAATCGGCCCCGGGGATCCCAACCCTCGGGTCACGGCCTTTTTTTGTTTTTTAATTCTTTAGGAGGGGGCTGCGTTGCCCCCCTCCTCAGGCCACTTATGGCCCCGGGGACCCCATCCCCCGGAGCCGGCCTTTGTTTTTTATTATTTTTACAAAATATATATTTAGAGAAACACCTAGGACATGCTGGACAAACCATATGTACCTATCACCATGACGATTTGCGTGATATTCATTAAAAGGCGACTATGCATAGAATGAATCCACATGGAATGTATTTACACCGCTAGTGAAGCTCTGACGTGTCTGACGCCCTACCGTGCCTAATCCCGGCGCCCCCGCCGGTGGGTACTCTCTAAGTAGACACCCTTGTCATTTATTTATACAAACATGGGTAGCTATTGACGGGCACATTTAATATACATGCACACCAAGCCATTCAAAGGGGACTCGACAAAAATTCGACCAAACTATGCAAGAAAACCCCCTCACGGTTAATAAAACACACATCCACCGCCGGATGTGTAATACTTTTTATTTTACTCTCTGGAAAGGAGACAAACCTCACTTGAGAGTCACAGCGTGCTCCTGGCTGAGCCCAATGCTGTGTTACACCCACCAGTGCCCGCCGAGTGCCACACACTTCTGTGTTGTATTCCACCAGCTAGTGCATATGCTATGACACTCTCTAGCCCATGTGCACTGTAACATCACCCAGTGAATATGTCATGCCACACTTGCCTTCGCACAGGTTATATTGCCCCATCTAACGTGCCTTCCTCGATGCCTATGTTATAATGCACAGCGCTATGCCATACATATTAAAATCTGGGATCCATATCTTTGTCACAGTGCATATGCAACGTTACACTCCTCAGCACATATTTTATATTACAACTTTAGAGACTAGTTAGGTTACACAACACTGCCCTGTGCATATTACACTCCAAGACGCATATCGCATAGCACGCGCTAGTGCCTGTGCTATCTCGCGCTCTCCAATGAATCTGTCATTGCGCACAATGTATTGCATATTATATTTCACACCCGGTTCATCTTATATCACACTTTTTGGTGCATAGTTTATACCATATACCATATTTAATTTTCATTTTCAATCGTGCTCTCAGGACTATGTTCTATATAACACTGCATCCACCTACCCTTTTCACGGGCATTACATTTGGCGATGGGGGGTGGAGGGTCAGGGGGTGTTTCTGCCAAGTGAGCCCGGAGTCACAGTCACAAACGTCCTCTTCTTCCTGAATAAAAGTGAGATTATGCTGCATACTTGTTCATATTTTAAGTAGTTCGCACAGACACACATTTTAAAAACAATAAAGTTCCTAACACCCATCTTCTCTGAACAGTTAGCTTTCTGCACCATCCACCTCCTCCCTATGCACTGTTGACTGAATCCATGGACTAGCGTACTCCCTCCTGCCATGCATGGTCTGATGTGCTGCCACTGCCCTCCATTTAGCATGATGTACCAGTCCACTCCTCCTGCCCTCCATTGCCCAATTCTATGGCCCATCATTGAACTCCTGCTTAGCCTCTGTGCTTATATTGCTGACCCTATTCTCCTTCCCCCTGCCCTCCAATGTCTTTGTGCATGCCCCTGCTCCATCCTTTTTGCCCACCATGTTCCTATCTACTCTGAGTGTTCTGTTGAGCTGCCACTCCCCTCCCACCTGCCTAGCATTGTCAGATGACTGTAACCTGTCCGTGCCACCTCCACCCTGCCTGTCCACATGCCATGCCCCTATCCGCTTCCTCCTGTCCTCCATGGTCCATTTTACTGCCACACCCTTCTGCCCTCCCTGGTCTGTTGTGCTGTAACTGCTCCTCCTGCCTGCCCCGCGTGTTCTGTTGTGAGGCCCCTTCCCCTGAACTCTCTTGTCTGTGCCCAGGTCATGACCCTCCCTTCTATCCTCCATGGTCCTTTGTGCATGCCCCTGCACCCTCCTTCTTGCCCATCATAGCCATTGTGCTGCCACTAACCCTCCCGCTTGCCATGCATGGTCTTCTGTGCTACCATGGCCCCTCCCACCTTCCCTGTGTGGTCAGCTAGCTGCCCCTGACCCCCTCCCACCTTCCCTCCATGGTCTGTGTGTATGCCATCATAGTCTCACTGTTGCTCTCCATGGTGTATACTTGGGCTACATCTGGGTGATATTTGGGCTACATTTGGGCTCTTTTGTCTCCGGTGGCCATCTTGGGAGATTTATTTGTTATGAAGTTTCCTAATTTCCTCATTTACTGCAGTCTCCTCAGTGGGAATACTTTCAGTTTTTTATTTTGGTTCCATCAAGAAGGCATTCAGATGTGTCACACATTTGCCATAAATTCTGAATGTTAGCACTCTAGTTGCTCATTAGATCACTGTAGTAAAACTACTGCTTACCAGGGAAGTCTGCTGCTGGTATTCAAAGTGCATGTTTCAGTCTGCATGTCAGAATTTTTTTATGAAATAGAAGAGGATTTGAGAAGTCAAAATGTGCCCTAATTTTTCTTTCTGCAGCACTAATCCTAATTTATATGGCAAAATGAACCCCCTCATTTTGTTCCTTTGTAAATTAAATGTTTTAAGTGTTACCACTTTATTCCAATCAAGATGGCTTCAGGTGTGCCATACTTTTGTCATAAGTACGACTGTTAGCGCTCTAGTTGTTCGTTAGAACACTCTGGGACATTCTGGCATTGGGCTATACTTGGGCTACATCTGGGTGATATTTGGGCTACATTTGGGCTCTTTTGTCTCTGGTGGCCATTGCGGGAGACTTATTTGTTATGATGTTTCCTAATTTCCTCATTTACTACAGTCTCCTCAGTAGGAAATACTTTCAGTTTTTTACTTTGATTCCATCAAGAAGGCATTCAGATGTGTCACACATTTGCCATAAATTCAGAATGTTAGCACTCTAGTTGCGTATTAGATCACTGTAGTAAAGCTACTGCTCACCAGGGAAGTTTGCTGCTGGTATTGAAAGTGCATATTTCAGTCTGCATGTCAGAATTTTTTAATGAAATAGAAGAGGACTTGAGAAGTCACTCAAAATGTGCCCTAATTTTTCTTTCTGCAGCACTGATCATACTTTCTATGGCAAAATGAACCCCCTCTTTTTGTTCCTTTTTAAATGAAATGTTTTAAGAGTTACCACTTTATTCCAACCAAGATGGCTTCAGGTGTGCCATACGTTTGTCATAAGTAGGACTGTTAGCGCTCTAGTTGTTCTTTAGAACACTCTGGGAAGCTGCAGTAGAACACAAAGGAATCAACTGACAGTCTCTGCCCTTGTTGGATGTACATGTTTTACTGAGAATGTCACACTTCATTCTCACATGACTGAGAAAGATAATGTGAATTTACAGAAAATATGCTCTCAGTTTAGCTTATAGATCACCTTCCAAACCTCTGTGGGAAAAGCATGAGAAAATAGTTTTCTCTCAAACATGATTCATGATATCACAGCAGAAGGCTTTTTCACATGGTAAAATCACCTTAGAACACACCACAATTCCTAAAATGAGTATGGTACCATCAACAAATGATTTATAATGTAACTAAAGTCTTAAAACCTTCTATTAACTGCAATGCTTTTTAATGAGGTGATATCATGTATATTGGTCCCAAGATGGCTGCCAACACTTCTTGGATGAAGTGCTGACAGCCAATCAGATCTCACGATGAGATGTGTGGTTAGGCTCCGCCCAGATATATTTGTGATTTTACTGTTGATTTTCTCAGGAACTACTGAACGGATTTATATCATTTAAGCAAAAGGCACGAGTTTAAACTGAGGACTACCTCTTTGCCAAATTTGGTGTAATTCCGTTCAGCACTTCGGGCTGTACCTTCGACTAAAGGTCCTATGGGAAAATGCATTGGGAAAACACGTTTTGGGACCCCCCTTTTTTCTCAGCCCCCGCTTGACGTATCACCCCGAGACTTTTAGGGTAGGAGCTGAGCGGAGCGCCCCATTAGTTTTGAAAATTTCACGAAGATAAGTCAACCGGCGCCAACGTTATTCAAAATAGAATTTTCAGATTTCCTATGGGAACTCGGTCCTAACTATAACTATCTACTGGCAACCGCCAGTAGATAATATATATATAATTGGGAAAGAACAATAAACTGAACTTGCATGTACCTGTGGTCCGTCCTCCATTATTGTTCAACGCTGGAAGCTTTGCAGTGATTGGAGTTTAGCGCATATATATATATACATATACATATATATAAACCAGAGCTGGAATCTTTCAGACAAAATAGCATGCTGTGGACAACGATTGTTGCAAAAGTGGTATTTAATCCAAAAGGCGTGACAACACTATATGCGTTTCGGGGTAGACCCCTTGTTCGTGTACAAATACAGTTACAGATCCTTTCAGTGAGAAACAGTCAGTGATTTACCGAGAAAGTTAGTTACATATGAAATATTCCCCTACATGGGACTTAGAGGCCTATTAGGATGGCGGGCGGACCTGAGTCCGCCCGCCATCCCCGCGGTGTTGGGACCGGCCGCCAGACTTGCGGCGGTCCCACACCACGAATTAGGATGCGACCGTCACCCTGGCGATCGCATTCCGCATGTTAACATTGTGGCGGGTGCTGCCTATAGTAGCACCCGCCCCGATGTCAAAATCGATTGATTGTGTTTTGGTGCAGCATTATCATAGTGATCCAGCACGTATTTACATCTATATTTTCTTTTGTCTCTATATTTTCTGATGTCCTCCTTTAGTTGCACATGTTTCGGATGAGAATCACAGTATATTATTTATTTGATGTTTTATTGAACCAGTGTCCCCTAGGCGTTGAACAGTTATTTTATTCAAGTCCCTCTTTCTTAAACATGGCCGCTATTATTTAACTGGGACGCTGGAAGCTGCAAGTCTTATTTCTATTTTAACGTGCATTCAATGCGCGTTCTGTGAGAGGTCAGACACGAGTCAGTTATAATTTTAAATGCGCAGTTGGATGCTTGCTGAGTAAGAATGCTTGCGGAGTGCTGCTTTGGATAGATGTTTCCTATCAGTGAACGAGACATTAGTAAGCAGTATTTGGTGGGGACGCTATTTGATAAGGCGGACGAGTCAGCATTTTCTTACTGGTCTTTTTTAACTACATTACAGACCCACGTATGGTGTCTGATCAGCACGATTTCAACCGCCTTTGAGGGAAGGATCTCGACTCGATTTGGTGCATCAGAGCACCGGTGAGTCAAGCTTCACTATTCTAGTTGGTCTAGAATTTTAGACATGCAGAACGGTGTAACTTACTTTTACAACTTGGCACGTATCATTTTCATTTCAGAGAACAGTGTAACCTTATTGGGCAATTTTTCTTCATTTGGCTAAACAGGAAACTGGGGTGGCATTATTACGCTGCGTATCTATACATTTCCACTGAGACTGTTTTGGTGTCAAACGGACCCACGGAAGGTATATTGGGCTTCTTGTTATTTGTACACTTATGGTACAGACATAGGGACTTTTAAACCCCTGATCTGCAATAGGTAGTTTTTTATTGGTCACTCACTGTTGCTGCTGTATTGGTAGCTTGACGCTTTTCTTTTCTTTGTTTTCTTTTCTTTATGCTGCCAATCTGTATGGCATTTCAATTGATCAATCAAGTGTGTTGACTTACACCTTAGAGATACCTGCTTTACACAACAGACTCTTCTTTTCACTGAACTTAAAAACTTCCCTGATTTTTAGGGGTCAATGACTAAGTGATGTATATGTTTTAAATTGAATATCACCCGGTTAAAATGGATATTATTTGTTTGTAGATATCCCCTGATGAAGGGTGTTGGATACGCCCGAAATGCATTGGGAATTACCATATCTACGTTATTCAAGTTCATTTGAATTGACTCTGAAGCTGCATTTGATTTTGAATTATACCACATGATGAATTAAAAAGAAGCATTACAACAATGACGATGAAGTTCATAGTTGTCTTTGAAGAAGAGTTGACAATTCTCCTTGTTTAATTTGATGATTTTTGTTAAATTGCTCTTATACTGTGAAAGATGATATTGAGGATTTGTTAATACACATTCATTTAGAGTGTATCAGGTAGTGCACACCCTGTTTGCTCTAGTAAGGTTTTTCTTTTAGAATTGGTGGCAGGGTGAAACCACCACAGGGAGTGCACACCAAGCTTGATTAAAATTTGAATACCGCAGTATACTAAATAAAGAGATAGAATCTGAGTGCACTACAGCTGTTGTTTGCACATTAAAATCGCATGCCTGGCATTTCCCTGCACCACGTGGCAGGCTCCACGTGGGGCCTGCCATGTGCTGCAGGGAACTGCAGGGGGATACCCCCAAGTGCACCCCCCAGCCCCAGGGGCCCCCAATCGGCCCCCAGAGCCAATGCCCGCCAGCCCTTCCATGGCGGCATTCCCACCATGGAATGGCCTGTATATCACCCACATCGTAATATGGCTGGCGGTGCCTGATAGGCACCGCCACCATATCACTGGCCCAGCACCGCCCATTGCCGACTGGTGGAATAGCAGCGGATGGACTTAGACTCTGCCGCGATACCCCCCATAATACCGCAGGGGGTATTTCTCGTTACGATGGCGTAACGGTCGCCACCGCCGGCTAGGCAGTGGCGATCGTTACACCGTGAAGTCCGTCCGCAGCTTTTCCACTGGTTGGCAATCATTCTGAATGCCGGCCGGGCTGTGCTGGGCCAGTAACATGGTGGCGGTGCATAGCATGGCACCATCAGGCATAATATAATGTGGCTTGCGGACAGGCCTTTCCATGGCGGCGATGCCGCCGTGGAAACGCTGGCAGGGATTGGATTTTGGGGCCAGTTGTGGGCCCCCATGCACTTGGTGGGTACCCATGGTACCCTCCTGCAGTTCCCTGCACCAAGTGGCAGGCACTGCATGGTACATTCCATGTGGTGCACAGAAATGCCAGGTATGCGATTTTGACATCGCGGCGGGTGCTGCTGTGAGCAGCACCCGCCGCAATGTCAAAATGTGGAATGCAGTGCAGGACTGCCGCATGTCTGGCGGCCGGTCCCAACGCCGCGAGGATGGCAGGTGGACTCAGGTCCACCCGCCATCCTAATAGGGCCCTTGGAGTTGGTACCTATTCCTCAAGAACTAGCAGATGTAAATGTTTATGAGTCTATTCTAATACAATCTGTACACCGATTCCGGGCCATAGTTCGTATGGAGCCTAAGACAGGGAAGCTGCCACCAACTGACCTACAGAAAGGCCTCAAAGGAAGAGTAGTATACTTAAGTTTAGATTTTAAACAGAATATTTAAATAGTTGGTGTAAACAGAGATAATAAAGAACAACTTGTTATCCTAGTAAATGGTGTGCCTACAAAGAATACAAAAATCTGGCAAGAGGCAATAGATATTAGTAAAGTTAAAAATGAAACTTGTAACCTGGTACAAAATAATGTTTAATTTAAGAATGTTGATATTGTCCATGATGCAACATATGTACAAGGTTAAACATTACCATCATGTGGATAGATTAAAAAAGTGGATTGATTCAGATCAGAAGACATATATGAACACTACAGCAACCATCCTCACATTCAAAAGAAGTAATCGGTGATGCTATTGAATTATTTAAAATGAAGGAGGCAAAAGGTGCTCCCACGAGCATATGGGAGAAAAGTGGTGCATAATCAATTGCACAAAGATCGTGTCAAAAATAACGTGGATCAGGAATATCGGCGGACAAATCCTTGTGGTCAAGAATATCGATTTTAGGTAAACAATATCGATTTAAAAAATAATGAAGTGTTTAATATTGTTTGCAACAATATAGTAGGTGATTACGATGGCGGAGGGTCCACCAACCTTGCGGTGTCAGGCCCTCCGACATCGGACAGCAATTTTCCCCCGCCATATTACGATGGCAGGGGGAATCGTCCTATTTCTGTGGCGGCCGCTAAGACTGGCCACCACAGATCCACCACAGGCAATCATACTGATTGCCTGGCGGAGCAGTCAGCATGGGTAGAATGGTGGCAGTGCCTAGCAGGCACCGTCTGCCAAATTACAATGCTGGCTGCAGTCAGCCTTCCCATGGCGGGGAAACCACCATGGAAAGGCAGGTGGGCATTGGATTCAGAGGCCAGTTGTGGGCCTCCCTTGTGTGGGGGAGTGGTGGTGCACTGGTACCCCCTACATTTCCCTGCACAAATTGGTAGGCACTGTGTGGTGCCTGCCACGTAGTGCAGGGCATTGCCCAACATGCTTTTTAGTATTGCGGCGGGTGCTGCAGCCAGCAGCACCTGCCGCAATGTTAAACAGTAATCCTACGTGTGGAACTGCGTCCATACAGGCAGCGGTCCCAGTCACAGACAACGATGTCCGGGCGACTGGAGTCCCGCTATTGTAATCGGCCCCATAGTTGTTGAAATATCAATTTTTTTATTAATGTTATGTATTTTAGTATATATTTTATATGTGTGTGAAGTAAGTTTTTTTGTATAAGAATTGTTTGTATTTTTATTATATGTGTTAAAATTTTAGTAGTTATTATTTTTTTTATTTTAATTTTGCTTTTTTAGTTGCGTAGGGGGTTGTGGTTTTGTAGGGGAATAGGGTGGGAAGTAATTTAATTACATAAAATCTATTGATTATTTTTAGTAGTTATTTTTTTTGTTGAAATTTGCATTTTTAGTTCTGTAGCAAGTTGCGGGTTGTTAGGGGAATGGGGTGGAAAGTAATTTAATTATATAACATTTATTGATTATTTTTAGTATTTATTTTTTATTTTATTTGAAATTTGCGTTTTTAGTTCCGTAGCGGGTAGTGTGTTTATAGGGGAATAGAGTGATAAGTAATCTAATTATATTACATTTATTGAATAATTTTTATTTGTTAATATTTGTTTTACTTGAGATGTTGTAGTGTTAAATGTGTAAATTGATTTATTAGTAATAATTAAATAATTAGTGCTTAATTAACTTTCATTAATTAATTAATTAATTAGTAAACAATGATGGTAATTGTGCAATTAATTTTAGATGTGTGTTGTGGTGTTTATTGGTGTAAATAGTGGGAAGTCATTTATTTTTTATTTATTGAATTATTAATTAGTGGATAATTAATTTATGTTAATTAATTAGTAAACACTTCTGCTAATTGTGTAATTAATTTTAGGGGTGCTTTATGGTGTTTATAGCTGTAAATGATGGGAGGGGTGGGAAGTAATTTATTTTTTATTAATGAATTATTAATTAGTTGTTAATTAATTTAAATCAATTAATTAGTAATTAATTATGGTGATTGTGTATTTAATTTTAGGTGTGTATTGTGGATATTATAGTGTGCAAGAATGTGTCCCCAATGAATGTTTACATTTTGTTGTATTAATAATATTTTTAAAATTCATTATTAATTATGTTAATTATGGACATAAATTCAAATAAACATGTTGAAGTTTTTTAATTGGTGTGGTGGTTATAGGGTAGGAAATAAAATAAATACATGTATGTTTTAAATAATGTGTGTGTTTGGTAATATTTGCTCCTTTTAAATAAATATTGCTTATAAATGTATTTATTATTTTTTGTAATATAATATTTGTACCTTTTTGTTATATGTAACTAATATTATATGTGTTCTTTTTATGTTTAATATATTGAATCGTATATTTTTAAAATATTGTTTATTTATTTTTAAGGTTATTTAAGTTTTTTTCAATTGTTTGAATGTTATTAGTAATTTATATTTCTCTGCTATCCAACACTTTCCCTACTGTAGTTCTCATTGGAGTGAAAATAGTAATTTTTACCCCTCTGCTATCCAGCACTTTCCCTACTGTTGCACTCTCTTGAGTGGGAATAGTAAATTTTAGCCCTCCTCTATCCAGCCCTTTCCGTACTGTTACACTCAATGGAGTGGGAATAGTAATCTTTACCTCTTCGCTATCCAGCACTTTCCCTACTGTTGCACACTTTTGAGTGGGAATAGTCCTTTTACCCCTCCGCTATCAAACACTTTCTCTACTGTTGCACTCACTGGAGTGGGAATAGTATTTTGTATCCCTTCTCTATCCAATACTTTCCCTACTGTTGCACTCACTGGAGTGGGAATATTAATTGTTATCCCTCCGCTATCCTGCACTTTCCCTACTATTGTAAACATTGGAGTCGGGAAAGTAAATGTAATTTTTCCGTAATCCAAAATTTACCCTACTTTTGCACTCACTGGAGTGGGAATTGTAAGTGTTACCCCTCCGCTATCCAACACTTTCCCTGCTGTTGCACTCTTTGAAGTGGGAATAGTAATTTTTACCCCTCCGCTATCCATCACTTTCCCTACTGTTGCACTCACTGAAGTGGGAATAGTAGTTTTTATCCCTTCTCTATCCAATACTTTCCCTACTGTTGCACTCACTTGAATGGGAATATTAATTTTTACCCCTTCGCTATCCAGCACTTTCCCTACTGTTGCATTCACGGGAGGGGGAATAGTAATTTTTACCCCTCCGCTATCTAGAACTTTCCCTACTGTTGCACTCTTTGGAGTGGGAATAGTCATTTTTGCCCCTCCATAATCCAACACTTTCCTTACTATTACACTCACTCGAGAGGGAATAGTAAATTTTACCCCTCTGCTATCCAGCACTTTCCCTACTGTTGCACTCACTGGAGTTGGAATAGTAATTTCTCCCCTCCGCTATCCAGCACTTTCCCTACTGTTGCACTCTTTGGAGAGGGAATACTCATTTTTACCCCTCCGCTATCTAACACTTTCCCTACTGTTGAACACTTTGGAGTTGGAATAGTAATTTTTACCTCTCCGCTATCCAACTTTTTCCCTACTGTTGCACTCACTGCAGTTAGGATAGTAAATGTAATTTTTCAGTTATCCAACATTTACCCTACTTTTGCAGTCACTGGAGTGGGAATAGCCAATTTTACCTCTTTGCTATCCAACACTTTCCCTACTGTTGCACTCTTTGGAGTGGGAATAGTATTTTTTACCCCTCCGCTATCCAACACTTTCCCTACTGTTGCACTCTTTGGAGTGGGAATAGTATTTTTTACCCCTCCGCTATCCAACACTTTCCCTACTGTTGCAATCACTGCAATGGGAATAGTAATTTTTACCCTTCGGCTATCCAGCACTTTCCCTTCTGTTGCACTCACTGGAGTGGGAATCATACTTGTTATCCTTTCGCTATCCAATACTGTCCCTGCTGTTGCACTCTTTGAAGTGGGAATAGTTATTTTTACCCCTCCGCTATCCAGCACTGTCCCTACTGTTGCAGTCTATTGAGGTGGAATAGTCATTTTTACCCCTCCGCTATCCAACACTTTCCCTACTGTTGCACTCACTGGAGTGGATATAGTATTTTTTATCCCTTCTCTATCCAATACTTTCCCTACTGTTGCACTCACTTTAGTGGGAATAGTAATTTTTACCCCTTCGCTATCCAGCACTTTCCCTACTGTTGCATTCACTGGAGGGGGAATAGTAATTTTTACCCCTCCGCTATCTAGAACTTTCCCTACTGTTGCACTCTTTGGAGTGGGAATAGTCATTTTTGCCCCTCCATAATCCAACACTTTCAATACTATTACACTCACTGGAGTGGGAATTGTAAATGTTACCCCTTTGCTATCCAGAACTTTCCCTACTATTGCACTCTTTGGAGAGGGAATACTCATTTTTACCCCTCCGCTATCTAACACTTTCCCTACTGTTGAACACTTTGGAGTTGGAATAGTAATTTTTACCTCTCCGCTATCCAACTTTTTCCCTAATGTTGCACTCACTGCAGTTAGGATAGTAAATGTAATTTTTCAGTTATCCAACATTTACCCTACTTTTGCAGTCACTGGATTGGGAATAGCCAATTTTACCTCTTTGCTATTCAACACTTTCCCTACTATTGCACTCCTTGGAGTGGGAATAGTAT
This sequence comes from Triturus cristatus, assembly GCF_964204655.1. Lineage (NCBI taxonomy): Eukaryota > Metazoa > Chordata > Amphibia > Caudata > Salamandridae > Triturus > Triturus cristatus. The sequence continues at coordinate 1,171,926,846 of NC_140589.1, read as the reverse complement.
TTTTTGCCCCTCTGCTATCCAACACTTTTCCTACTGTTGCAATCACTGCAATGGGAATAGTCATTTTTACCCTTCGGCTATCCAGCACTTTCCCTTCTGTTGCACTCACCGGAGTGGGAATCGTACTTTTTATCCTTTCACTATCCAATACTGTCCCTACTGTTGCACACAACAGCAGCACCCCAAGCCGCCCAGAGCGCAGACACCATCCCCCAACCAAAACAAAGTCACACAGGCAAAAGCCCTTCAGGTGACACTCAGGGCATCGAGCCAAGAAGCAGCCCTCAGGCTCACATGCCTCAAAATCAGCCCCATCCAAGGACACTCCCGTCCCAAAAGCAGATCCCAAAGACAGACAAACAGTTGCCGTGCCTGCTGTGAAGCTGGTGACTGCAAAGAGTCCGCAGAAAAAGCCCTCTGAGGCAGATTCACCCACAATCTCAACTCCCACCCACACCCCTGTGAAGCTGGGACAGGATGGCACTCTTGGGGGTTCACCTGGTCAACAGGGGATGGAGGGGAAAAGGCAAGGCAAGCCTAGCGTACTGCACGATCCAGCAGATCCCCAGAGGGAGGGCCACCACCTGCACCTGATGGACCTTTGGTGGAGAGTGTGCCTGTTGTGCCCGCCCCTCTTCCCACTCTGACCAAGATGGTTCTGGGCTATCAAATCCCCAAGAAGTGGAGAGGCAGCCATCCACATTCACCCTCACACACTGTTTCATGGCAGCATGTCTCCGCCTCCACGTGCCAACACACTACCCGGTCCAAGCAGCCCTCTGGCTCCCAAAGCCACTGATGCCTCTACCTCAGCTGGTCCTCTCTCTTCTAGGTCCAGTCCTCCAACTGGCCCTGACAATCAACCACCTCCCAGTTCCAACTAACAGCCAAGTCTGAGGCAAAGTCCCCCTCACAAATCTATCTCTCTCACAGCGGTGCCTGGACTGCCCATTGTTATCTCCCTAGCTGTGTTGCTTACCATGGTAGTGTACGTTGTCACCTATTCCCTGTGCAGGTTCTCATGTACACATGTACCTCCTTCAAACTATAGACTGGCCACTGGCCTTGCTGTTTGTAACTTTGGATGCCCATTCTCTGTGCAGGTTCTCATGCACACATGTCCCTCCTTTGAACCATGGACTGGCCACTGGCTTTACTGTTTGTAACTTTGGATGCCCATTCCCTGTGCAAGTTCTCATGCACCATGTAACTCCTTTGAACTATGGACTGGCCACTGGCCTTGCTGTTTGCAACTTTGGATGCCCATTCCCTGTGCAGGTTCTCATGCACACATGTACCTCCTTTGGACTATGGACTGGCCACTAGCCTTGCTGTTGTCTACTTTTGATGCCTATCTTGGTGATATGTAATAAAGACAGTTACTCCTGTTGTCTGCTTTATCAGTGTCCTTGCTAAATAAAAAGTGTTTTCTGTATCGGAATGGTTGCATGTGACAAATGCTCTGTATGTCACTTTAACATTGCCATTACTTTTTCTGGGTTTGCCAGTGGTGAGAGGCACTTTCGTTCTTATTCATTCTGAGGCTTTAGGGTGCAATGATGGGTGTTTGTGATGATCTGCTATTATCATACTCATGATATGGTCATGTTTGCTAAATTGTACACATGTCATGTTATGATGCAATACCACAACAGAGATGACTTCTATCCACAGGATTACTTGCGTGGTGGCCAGGGTCCATCATATCTGTGTGATCTTTCTTGATGTGTGAACAGCAGTGTTGATGTATGGTTATCTTGTGATGGCCTGTCTTCCTAGTCACATGGGTACATTTGAATGTGTGCACTTGAGTGGTCATAAAGTGTGAAGAGGTGACTCTTGTCAGTAGTGTTGATGTATGTGTGCCCCTGCAATGCCAACTGCATACATGTATGATCCAGGAAATGAGTGCCTGTTTGTTTCAATTGTCTGCCATGTGCTTCAGATTGTAGGCACATGTAAGAGTTGTAGGTTGAGCACTGTGCAGTGTGTTGGTGTGTCCTTGCACTCCTGGGGGCACCTACTTGTTGTTGCTGTCAGTTGTGAGCATGCAGAGTGTGTGACAGTCAAGTCTGTGTTGTGTTTTGTTGATCAGCCATGTGTCTTGTTACTGTTTGTGCACACTGTGCAGACCAGCTCAGCCACACTGACATTATTTGTGCATTTTCTCATGCATTGCTGTCACTTGACCCATTTTTTTGGTTCCAGTATGGTATGTGGTATGTGGAGTCATGCCATCCCCTATATGTGCTTCTGATGCCTACACTTTGTGAGTAACTCCTCTATGTGTTTGTGCCCTATACACTCCTCACCTGTCCACTACTGAAGTACACACCACTTCCATCTCATGTCTTCCACACCATGGCGTGCCAGTGTGTGAGCCCATCCACAACTCCATAGTGTGAAACTATGCGGTGTAAGGCTTATCTGTGTACAGGACCAATGTGCTACTCAGGACAGTTTCCCAATTAGTTATGTGTTTTATTGTACTGGTTTGCACTCATGGTTGCTCATGTGCAGGGTAAATGTTTGTGCAGCACAGTCCTCTAGTAATGTTGTTTGCACCTGGGTGGCCCTGGGTTGTGCATCTGTGGGTGATGTGTAAGCTGTATGTGTGTTTGCTGAGCTACTGCTACCCTTCCTGAGTGTGATGTTCTCTGTGTGCTGTGATTATTTGTGTTGTGGGAGTACATGGTGTGGCACTCAGATGTGTGTGCTACTGATTTGGTTAGTGGGCACACACTGCTTGGTGTGCATGCAGTGTTGTGATGTATGTTGCCTTGTACTTTATTGTGCATCCCCCTGATGTGCAGCTGAGTTTGCAATGTGATGGATTGGTATGTGCATCTGTTGTGTTTTTGTTGTGGATGTATGCAGTGTTTGTCATGTGTTGGCTCTTTCTACTGACAGATGCTATGTGTGTGTGACGTTCTATTTGCATGACATTGTGTGTGAGTAGTTGTTGCTGTGTGATACATTCAGATGTGTCTTACAAGTGTAGTGTTCATTACTTGTGTGTCTGTCACATGCAGCAAGGTGGATTCTTGTTCATGATCTTGTTTTGAGTGCACATTGGTGGTTTGTCCTCCTATTTTTGACCTGTCACTTGTCAGGATTGTGCATGTGCATGCTTGTGGTACACTATGACACCATGTTCACTTGATGAGTGGTGTGGTGTCTCCGTCAGTGTTAGCTGATTGTAACAAGTAGATAAATATTCAAAGTGATATATATCCGATATAGATCATGCAATGTAACCACTTAAGTGCTAGTCATATAGACACAAAACCTTGATTAGAAAAATACTTTTATTTCTTCATTTAATATTCTTTTTTGTATGTTATTCAATCTGGGTTTGATATAGCGTATAGCACTAAAATATATAACAGTATGTACAAATCAGCAAACAAATTACAATAAAGTTAATTCAGAAAATTAAAGGAAAATATACACACTATGTATAATACTTGATATCAGACATCAAAAAGCAGCAAAACTAAATAGACATGTAAATAATAATAAACACAATGCGGTAGATGGGGACTACGCGCGTTTCGGCATAACAGCCTTCATCAGGAAAACCGTCTATTGCGCTGGCACTGAAACAGAATATATATATAAAAACAACATATAAGAAAGTGGTTACATTCCAATGGTTAATATACATATGCACCATATCTTTAAACAATTTATATCCAGTATTCACAGAAACGACTGAAACTATATAGTTTGAAACAGGACAGAACAAATATAAAAAATCACTTATAGAATATTCAAATGGCCAATGTTGTGTACTCCTGTTCTGTCTAGGGTCCCATTGCCTTTCAACTGTTTGGCTGCCCATGTGTGGGCTGTTGGACTTCTGTATGTTGTTTGTGAGCTTTGTGTTTGGCTATTGTATTTGTATCTGCATTGGTTCAGGCATCCTTGAGTGTAAGTGTGATGTTTGTAGATGCACCACAGGGAGTGTGATTGGTTGTCAGTGAACTCATAGGACATCATTTGCAAAATTCTGTGTGTTTCCACTGGTGTTAAGTGTTGCAGGTGTGATGTGGGTAGAGGAGGGGCATGTGTAAAGATCCTACTTGTGTTTGACAGTCAGGGAGTGTGACATTGAGCCATGTGTGTTGTGCTGATGACATGCACATGTCAAGTAAGTTGACACAGATGGCTGATTACTGTTTGACTTCAGACACTTCCTATCATCCCTGTGCCTATGCATGGCGTGCCTTGATGTATCCCTGAGTTGTTGCACAGAGGTCACTTTGGTTTAATTTCACTCACTGTGCCACCCATGTCTGATTTGATGGCCTAAGGGTGGTGAAATATGTTCCTTCTCTTGCATGTGAAGTACACATGCTATGTGGCTTGCTCCATGGACGCACTGTCCACTTCATTTTTGGCTGACCCATGTATTATCCTCCATTGCTGCTGATCTGAGGTATGAGTATGTGGCAGAATGTCAGTGTGGGGTGTTTGTGAGTGACTTGAAAGGCAGTGTGAACAGTTCAGTGGATGTTCATAGGCAGTGTGAGTTTTCATTTTGTGATTATACTCAGTTTGCTTCACATGATTGGAAGGTAGGTGTGAGGAGGAGGGTTGTCCAGCCCCTGAGCTTCTATGCAGGGTGTTCCTCTTCACTCCCACCTTCCAAGACAGGCTGCCTTGTCCTTTGGTGTGTGAGGTGCAGGGTCTGGCTACACCTGGCAGATGAATTGTGCAGGGGGGCACAGGAGGAGCACACAGCATGTTCCCAAATGGGTGTGGCAAGTGTAGTTTGTGCAGGGTGGAGCCCTGTAAATCTTTGTGGACTGCCCATGCCTGGCACCGGCCCTGCCTACTACATTGTTTGCAGGTTTTCCTGCGTCTTCACTGAAACGGTGACACACCAGGATATTGCAGTGATTTCGCAGTTGATGGGTGACCAGATGCTGAGGTGTGGGTTTCTAACAGGTAGGGCATGTGTGGGTACACTGAGGAATATGTCCCTGTCCCCACCAGAGTGTCTGATGTGGACAGGAACCGTATTTCAGCACAGGAGTTGTGTTTTATGGTTGTGTGCGGCGTAGTGTAATCACGTATCTGCGGCTTATCCGCGACGGTGCATTATTTGCTGGTAGTGGATGAGGTACAGCAGCGGACAGGCTTGAAGAGCTGGATCCATTGCGGTCCGGACTGGGTGGAGGGGACCGGGAGTCTGGTATCGCGCTCTGCTGTCATGCTTCCGCCGTCTCCGAGTGGGTGGTTTCTCCGCTGCAGTCTGATAGGTTATTTTGAGCATCGTGATTTGTACGGTGGAAGGGACGTCCTGCATGGCAGTGGGTCTCTACTGGCTCCCTCTGCCGCAGTGGCAGGCACAAATTTCTGGCGGTTCACATTGCTCCCCGGCGGACAGAAAATGAGCTATGTTTGCCCATTGTAATATGGCAGGCACGAAGACCGCTGCTGGAGTGTGGAAATGGTCATTTTCCACCAGCACTATGGTTGTGCCTCGGCCCGCCATCATAATGAGCCCCCTAGTGCCTTAGATCCTGCCAATGTTTGCAGATATTTTAACCACATGTTTGAATCCATGATGTCTTTTATCTGCAATAAATAAATCCTCTTCTTGAAGAAGTATCTGATTTCTTTTGGAAACAGAGAACCAAGGAAGAAGTGCTCATCATATACACATGCTATTAAGCATAAAGGATGTACCACACTTTGGGACAGATAGTGATGAAGCTGTCCTGTCTTTTATCAAACGGTATTTCACATATGCCATTCCAAAAGAAGGTAGTGAAAACACCTTGAGACAACTAGTTTTATGGTTTCAAAGCCATAGGTGTGGAAAATACTGCAGTTGAAAATACAGATGCACAAGTAAATTTTAAACAAGATGTCGTTTTGGATTCCCACAACCTGTCATATCACGAGGAACAGTAAACAGCTTTTTGTCAGCAGTAAGACATACACTAAGTTTCAAATCACCCAAAAACATGTACAACCTAAAAGGAATAGAAGCTTCGAAGTATATTAATGACTATAATCCAGTAATTCTTAAATTCAGTTAATCGCAGAAAACTCAATTGCTGTTGCTCATTATGTCACATCATATATTACAAAATCAGAGTAATCAGAGATGAAAGAGATGTGGGAGGAGCTTTCTGTGGAAAATAGTCCCAGCAAGATATTTTACAGCTTCAGCTTGAAGATGCTTTCCCATAGAAAGTTAGGATTCTATGAGTGCTTGGATTGGTTGAGTTGGCCAGTTTTTTCTCAAATTCATGAGGAATTGTTTGGGTAAGCCTAGGCCTAGCTAGCACATGGAACAGGGTATTAAATTCTTTCTCAGCAATCCAGTACTTAGTAGAGTTTGAGCCAGAAAGAACTGATATTGTCTAAGCAAATGTTGGATACATATTATTCAAAAGGAGTCCACACCTGGAAAATAATTGCCTCTATGAAGTACTTCAACACTACAGGTATAAATGAATGTAACAGAAAATATACAAGAAGAAAAGTATTCAGTTAGATGTGATGGCAGTTTGGTTAAGCATGTCAAAGGAAATCTTATTAACCATAAAAAACTCAGTTGCCAAACTCCGGACAAGAGATAACTTTTTTATTTAGCACTTCTGCAACTCTTCAAGCCTTGATGAGCAGAAACAGAATTACTTGGAGACTACAAATGCTATGAAGATTCTTTCAACGCTATACAAGACAGTATGCAGTGTTCAGCTGTTCCTATCTATTTGAAAATGTTAAAATATGAAGAAACTATTGCTGCTGAAATAGCTAGAGAAAGTTCACAAAGTAGCCAAAGGTCAGAACCATTGAGTCAATATCTGCTTGGACAACTAATCATTCAAAATGAAGCAGTAATAGCCATGAATGAGATGTAAATGGCAATAGAACAAGTAAGACACTATTGTTTTGGAACAGGGACAAGAAGGACAACCTAACACCAAACAGAAACAAACGTATATAGAAATAAAAGACAAAATAGATTATGGATTCCTTCACGAGAACAAACAATGTGAATGAACATCATTTAAACCTATCCTATTATATATCAGTGGTCAAGCTGGAACAGGAAAATGTTTCTTAATTAAAGTTCTCACCAGTTATCTACCCAGAACTACAGGATCAAACGTATCCTGTGTAGTAACAGCACCAACTTGATTAGCAGCACACATTAAAGTAATTGGTTCGCATCGACTACTTATGCTACCTGTTGAACATGATAATAAACAGGAATACCAGAAGTTATCTGGTGAATCTTGTCATGAAGTCTCAAGAGTACTTAAGAAACTGAAGCTATTAATCATTGATAAGGTGCGCATGGTCTCAAACTTAGGGGGTCATTACAATGGCAGACAGAAAGCCCTACGACCGCCGTGCTTCTGGGAAAAAACGCTTGCACATTCTGCGGCAAAACCGGCAGTGCATTACAATGCAATGAATGTATAATCTGACCGCAGTGGTCGGATTTCACAATAAATATCCATCACATCCAGAAAAACTGTGAATCTGACTGCGGCGGACGAAAATGCAGCAGAAAACACTAAAAAGCCAGACCCTCACGTAGAATGACCACGAATGAAATTATGATGATATGGCGGAGCAGGCGGAACGATCATTGTGTGACGACCGCTGCAGTCACGCAAAAACATGAATGGCAGTTGAATAGAACTACACAACAATGCCTCCAAATGTCCAAATGTGCCTGTTCTCTCCATTGCCCTCAAACACATCTGACACACCCTAATGATACACCCCCAAGGTATTAAAAACCAATGAAATCCCAGGTCAACATGGAAAACACACCTGATAGGCATACCTCATTTTGACACACCCACATAGCTGAGTATAAAACCAACACCTTCCCTGACCATCATCCTTTGCACAGCTCCAACAGTGAGGGGCCATACACCACAGCTCAAAGGAGAGGCAAATCATCACACATCACCCCATCACAACCACCCACACCAACATTTCCAACACCCACCTCACACATCTCCACCACTACCTTCCTACCTGCACTTGTCACTTATTTGCACATCACACACCATGTCACAGAACAAAATACCCAAATTCACAGACAATGAGTTGTCAGTGATGGTAGACGAGATAATTTGAGTAGAACCACATTTGTTTAGAAGCATGGGCCAACAGACCCCACTAGTCAGAAAAAATCAAATGTGGGAAAGGATAGTCAAAAATTTATAACTTTATTCGACAATAAGTCATAAAAGTATCACAAGAATACATAAAACATTATAGAAGTCATAAAACAATTTGATAAATAATTAAAATTGATAAAAAACTATTAAACTCACATAATTAGTGTCGAATAGATTTCTTAAAAAGGGGATGTACATAAGGTGACCATAGTTCAATGATTAGTAACTAGAGCGAATCTCCATCTTCAAATTTTTCGGATTTCCTATACCTAGCAATCTTCGTTGGCTCTTATTACCCATGCCCATTTCAAGAATTTTGCCATAGCCAGTGCAATTGGGAGGCTGGGATCAGAACGTAATATTCGTAATGCCTCGTCATGTTTCCGAACCCCAATAAGACGACATATTGGTATGAGCCATTTATTTCTTGGGGCTGCATACAATGGACAGAAAAACAAGAAATGGCTCATCGTCTCTACCTTATCCTTACATTTACGAGATCTATCCCCACCCAGCTAGACGTAAATGCCCTGGTAGGGAGGGATCCAATCCTAAATTGAAAGTAAAGCTTCCGATCTAATGGTTTCTCTATTGAGTCCCAATAGGGTTCCAGTAATGGGTGGGATTTGAATTCGAAAAAGTGTTCTGTGAGATGGGCAGAAGCATTCACATAACACTTTTCAGAAAAAATCATTTCCCAATAGATTTTCTTCATTTCTGCCTTAGAGGGAAAAACAGTATTAGTAGGATCATCCCACAGTTCCCTCAACCCCATTCTCCCCAAAAGAGAACCAATTGATTTCAGACACTTCATTTTATGGAAGCTATCCTTCTCAATAACATCCTTAAGACCCCTAGCATAATGATACAATTCCTCCGTTGTCCACAACCTACGCCAGTATAATACTGGTCGCAACATGGCAAGATCGGTCACAGACTTCTTGCCAAGGTCATAAAACAGGGGAATTAGAGGGGTACTTTGTGGGACAGAGGTAACTTTCCTAAGGAACTCGTTTTCTAGGGTGGCCAAGTGCTTCAAGTTGGAAAATCCCCACAACTCGGCACCATAAAGAATAGTCAACAAAGTCAATGCAGTTGGGACCACCCTGTACACACAGCGTGACATCAAGAGGAGGTGGCATGACCTCAAGACCAGGATGAAATACCATGTCAACAGGAACCATGAGGCGGCTCAGAGGACTGGCAGTGGCTCTACTATTCCACTACTATCATTCACTGAATGTGAGGAGAAGGTAGTTGCCATACTGCATTCAGAGAGTCTCACAGGAATAGCTGGGGAAGTGGAGGGTGGAAAGTACTAACAAATTTAACCCATTACACTGCCATGTACTGTCTTGCACAATGATAAAGCTACAATTTCTACACCTAAATGCACTTATGTACAACACACTCTTTCCAACACATGTATCACATATCTACCATTTCCATCCTCTGATTCACCTTAAAGGTAGCTAGCAATATTTCCATGGGGGTATGCGTACAGGTAGCCAGCACTACAACTCCCCCAGGTACCCTTGTGTCACAGCTGAGCAGGATGGAACACTCACGCCACCCAAGCACCATGTGTAACCTATTGCCTTCCTCTGCTACACTTCACAGGGAGATAGTCTTCTCAACAGGGAGGTGAGTGTGGACAGGCAGCCTGCACTACAACTCCCACCAGGCACCCTTGTCTCACAGCTGAGCAGGATGGGACACTCACCTCACCTAAGAGCTATGTGTAACCTATTACCTTCCTCAGCTACACTTCACAGGGAGTTAGCCTTCTCAACAGGGAGGGGGTGGGGGTGGACTTGCAGCCAGCACTACAACTCCCACCAGGCACCCTTGTCTCATACCTGAGCAGGATGGAACACTCACCCCACCCAGAACCATATTTTCAGCCATTTCATTGCTCTGCTTCACCTTACAGGTAAGTAACCTTCTCATGCTCACTTGTATCACCTCATAGCAGGATAGAACACTCCCCACCCAGAACCATGTGGCAGCTATTGCATTGCTCTCCTCCACCTTACAGGTAGGTAGCCTTCTCATGCTCACTTGCATCACCCCTGAGCAGGATGGAACACTCCCCAACCCAGAATCATGTGGCAGCCATTTCATTGTTCTGCTTCACCTTAAAGGTAGGTAGCCATCTCAACAGGGATAGGGGTTTATGGATAGGTAGCCGGTACTACAACTCCCATTAGGCACTCTTGTCTCACAGCTGAGCAGGATGGAACACTCCCCCAACCCAGAACCATGTGGCAGCCATTTCATTGCTCTGCTTCACCTTACAGGTAGTTAGCCTTCTCATGTTCACTTGCATCACCCCCGAGCATGATGGAACACTATCCTCACCCAGAACCATGTGGCAGCCATCTCCCTCCAATGTGACACCTAACAGGTAGGTAGTTAGTGCATGCACCCTGTCATCCTTCTCAAAATGCATGGAGTCATATGACCACCACATCCCTCACTTGTTAGCCAACTCTGTACAGATCCAAATATCACATCCAGTGCTCACACAGCTAAGCACATGTAAATGTCATACAAATTACACTTTTAATTACAAAGTCACATGCTAAATAAACTCAAGACCCAAATAATGCAAAGCACACAATGCAATGTGTAAATGCCATTGTTTCAAAGCACGAAGGCTCATTTGAACACACCACATGCATGGGCTTTCTGTCAAACAAACAAAACCGCATGATTAGAAAATACATTTTAACTGATGAAATTGGGACGTTTTGGCATAGCTGAAACAGATTCTCAGAAAGGTCAACAAAATCCAAGCATAAACCAAAGTGGATGTGCACCAAGTTGGTAGATGATGACATGGCTTTGTAAGCATACTCTCTGAACATGTGAAATGATTGTTCTTTACATGTCACACTAATAACAAGTAATGTATGTACCTCAACATCATGCCATGATGCTGACAATCTTTTACCAATACCAAGTGATTGCAATGTAAAATGTTTGGCATATCAACTGAAACATAAAAAACTGTGTCACCAAAGTTGTGGAGTGTACTTAGCTGACAATCTAACCTTTGTTCAACAAAAGATTCACAAGCAATTGCTGGCGAAAACACCACCAACCAACAGAGCCAGTCTCCCCCCCAGGAACGTGAGCTCTCTGATGCTGATTCTATATGTTTCTCGGATGAAGAGCAACAACCTGGCCCCTCAAGACTGCCAGGGTGCACTCCGTCTCAGGGCCTCATTATATCCAGCACCACCACCACAACTATCAACACAACAGCGACAACAACTTCGCTGACCCCTGCTACAACGACATGTGGTGCAGCCACCTCCACCATCACTACCGCTGCCTGCAATACTGTCCCTGGCTCAGTGGTTTCCATCACTATCACGCATGTCGAGGATGCTAGGGGCATTGTGCGGGTGCGTAGAGAGCCAATGCCACAGGCAGGTGGGAGGGCAACTGGGGGACAATCACATGAGGATACAGAGACTGAAGCCCTGAGCACTGTTGCAAGAGTCCTTGGAGCACACCAACAGAACCAGGGACAGATGGGCCAGGTTGTGGAATAACTGCTTGAGCTGCGCCTGCTGCAGAGGTCATGGACACATGAATGGGACAACTTGTGGATCTCATGTGCATGGGACAACTTGTGGATCTCATGTGCCAGCTTGTGGGTTTTCTGAGTGACATACATGCTGCTCAAATGACAGCTCACGCCCCCTCCAGTGGCCAGCCTGCTGATACTCCCACCACCTCAGCTGAAGCCACAGAGAGGGGTGAGCTGCAAGACAATAACTCGTCAGACAAATCTGAGCCTGCAGCAGAGGCCCCCATGCCAAACGCACGAGCGGACGTCCGAGAAAAACACAGGAGGATCATGTGGCAAAGCACTAATCAAAGCCAAGTCGCTGAGCCAGCCATGATGGCACAAGTGTTGCACTGTCCTCCTGGGCAATAGTTATATATAGAACATTCCTATGTGTAAAATAAATAAATGTAACAGAATAATTTAAAAAATATACAAAATTATATTTATTAATCACATCTCAAGTGTCATAAAATGTTAGAAAGCACAACTATACAATATAAACATAAGATGTATCATCATTTGTTACAGTACTTTCATAAAAAAGATAATTGTGATATGAAAAAAAGGGGAAAATTAAAAAATGGAAACAATCAAGTGGCACAGTCTTTTATCTTCGATGCCCGTTTCGGCGTAACATGCGCCTTCGTCAGGAAAAGCCACAAATCTTTATATTTTGAGGCCAAAGCTTATGTAGGAGATGCCAGGGATATATTAATAAGAATTCCAATACAGTTTATGGCCTGTAATGGTATGAAGGATCCAGTCAAGAAGTTATGACGTTAGTCATTTCTAAAAAAGAAATTCAGCTAAATATGCTGAGATATTTACAGTCACACTTGTATATTAATGGGTATCTGATTTTTTGATATATATATGTATCTCCTAAAGTGTTAATCAAACAGTGGGACACCGCATTGATGGCGGACCCAGACGAGAGCTATTATGTTCCCTTGATAATGTGATTAGTCTCAGTCTTGCAAACGGCTGGCGTGGAGGTCGGACGGCCACAACCATTTTGCAGCCCACTGTTTGATTGACACTTGTGAAATACATATATATATAAAAAAATCAGATACCCATTAACATACAAGTGTGACTGTAAATATCTCAGGATATTTAGCTGACATTTTTTTTAGAAATGACTAACGTCATAACTTCTTGACTGGATCCTTCATACCATTACAGGCCATAAACTTTATTGGAATATCTTATTAATATATCCCTGGCATCTCCTACATATGCTTTGGCCTCAAAATATAAAGATTTGTGGCTTTTCCTGACGAAGGCGTATGTTACGCCGAAACGCGCGTCGAAGATAAAAGACTGTGACACTTGATTGTTTCCATTTTTTAATTTTCCCCTTTTTTCATATCACAATTATCTTTTTTATGAAAGTACTGTAACAAATGATGATACATCTTATGTTTATATGGTATAATTGTGCTTTTTAACATTTTATGACACTTGAGATGTGATTATTAAATATAATTTTTTATATTTTTTTTAATTATTCTATTGTTACATTTATTTGACACATAGGAATGTTCTATATATAACTATTGCCTAGGAAGTTATTGCTACATTGTGTATTGCCCTGTCCTAGGAATTGTAATTCCACCACTACAGGGGGTCCTAATTATTAACAATATACAAGTGTTGCACTGAACATTGACTTTGTTGATCATCTAATCCCACATTGCCATGTTGATGGCAGGAGTTTGTTGGACTGTGTAATTCCATTATTGTGGTGACTACTCTATTTGTCTCTGTTACCATCACATACAACTCATACACTCACTATGCAGAAATAACTTTTCATTCACTTCAAATTTAACACAATCTAATAGAAAATAAACACTATTTACACACCTGTGCCTTTGTGTCAGTTCCATGTTTATCACAGTATGTACAATGTCAACTCTGATAACAATGTACCACAAGCTTTGATTGTCACGAGACATTGATCGGTTGGAGGAACCTAGAAAGACACAAGAGGATGACATTGAGTTGTAATACGATGGCATTACAGCAACAACACACCACTAGTCAACACTGTACAAGATTCATCCCACACACTGACTAACACCATCAACAAAGACATGAGGTAAGTGGAAACCAAAACACTGTGCCACACATATTAGCCCTTAGCAGTGTGACAACAACAGCCAGCATCCAAACACATCATCTAGGCTTCGGCACTAACAGCAAAGCAAACAGACCCTGTCATATTTGCTCAATGGTAACTTATACTCAAGGGAAGTAGTTGGCAATGAACTCTTGACTCAGGTCAAGACCTTCCTCTTCTCCCCTATCATTGTCACTGGGCATGTGTGGATTTGCAGCAGGGGGCATCTGCTGCTCATCATCATCCAGAATCAGGGGGATCTCTTTGCGCAAGGCCAGGTTGTAGAGCTGGCCTTCCGACTATGATCTGACATGCGACTATGATCTGACACCCCTTTTGTGTAGAGTAGAGTAGTGCACCACCACTCTTGTCCAGACACTGAAATCTGGCTTTCAGAAGTCCAAATGCACACTCTACTACATGACGTGTCCTCCCATGGGCATAATTGAAGCGGACTTTCCCCGGTGTCCTTGGATTCCTCAGTTGGCTCAGCAACCAAGGCCCGTTGGGATATGCATAGTCACCTAGTTGTGAGAAACACAGACCAAGTTTGTAATAGAAATAGTTGAGGAGAACAGCATGTCACACACATAGAACATTACTTGACACATCTCACTCACCAACAAGCCACGCATTCTCTGGATGCAGATTTTCCATCTATTGTGGGATGATCCTGTTACACAGTATGTAGAAGTCATATGCAGAACCGGGAAATTTGACACATACATGGGAGATAATCATATCCGCTTGGCTTACCACTTGCACATTAAATGAATGGTAATGCTTCATGTTACAGTAGATGTTCTCATGTGTCTATGGTGGAACTCGGCCAACATGTGTGCAGTCAATGGCTCCAACAACATTAGGTATGTGACCAAGGTCATAAAATTCCCCCTTCACATCTGCAAATTCAGATCTCCTTGGAAAGTGAATGTAGCTGTACTTGTAGGTCAACAATGCGGACAGAACATCACGCAACACCATGCTGAACATAGGTTGAGACATCCCACCTGCGATGGCCACTGTGTACTGAAACGAACCAGTGGCAAAGAAATGCAGGGAGACCATCACCTTTACTATTGCTGTCAAAGCTGTTGGATATGTTCTGTGAGGTCTCAAATGGGGCTCCAACTGAGCACATAGCTCCTGAAGGGTAAGGTGATTCAGACGGAATTTCTTAATGATGTCGGTATCCTCCATCGTCTCAAGCTCTGAGAAAGGCCAATACACAGGTGGTCGTCTCCTACGCATTGTGGCAGTGGACAGATGTAAACATGGGTCAGAGAGGAGATGTGGGTAACATCTTACATAATGACTAATACAACCACAACATTGACAGGACTGTAAAAACAGCTTAATGCACAAGTGACATGCATAGGCACCTTGATCTCCTGTAATCATTCATGTAGCCAGGATGCACAACTTAACTAATGTCAAATCTAAATCAGACTATGTGTATTGTATATGGTATATTACTACATCATGTGTCTCCTGCCCTGTACGTAGCTGACACAGCACATGTGGATAACAGCATCAATGCTGAGTTGGATGTAGCTGCTGTCACTGCACAACCTCAAGCTTTAGTCACACTAAGCTAAACATCATTACAAAATGAGACAAGTGAGTGTAAGCTGGACAACTATCAATATAAATACAGCACTTGCTACAGAGATATATGCATATTACATGGTCAGTCCATCATGACTGTTGGGTGAGTTTGCATTTCACACATTTGCATGTTCACAAAAATGATAAGCAATTCAACAAAAAACCTGTATACTTGCCCGCATGGATGAAATTTGACATGTGAGTAAGGACATATCAATGCATTTAAACAAGTGTAATCACATGACATGTGAGGGTATACCTAAGTTAAATGTCACACTCTCAATTCACTTTACAACGATGTGAAATTATTTTTGGTAAATGTATTGTGATCAGTGATGCAATTCACAAAGCGATAATGCTAATGCACAATGTGTTTACAGGTGCGTTAGGCGTGCTCCTCCACTGCCGTCACAGGTACTTGCCACAATTGAATGATGCAGGATTGTGGTAGAGAATACCTGTCCCAGCGGTGTGACACCGCATATGCGAAAATCATTGCAGCCAATGGGAACAGCCATCGCGGTTGTGCCTTTCAGTATTGAACATCGTGGTAGACGTGCTCCACCACTGTGGTGACAGTCGTTGGCCACAATTGAATGATGCAGGATTGCGGTAGAGACCACCTGGCCCCTGCGGTGTGACACAGCATATGCTAATGTCATTGCAGCCAATGGGAACCGCCATCGTGGTAGTGCCGTTCAGTTTAGAACATCGCAGTAAGCGTGATCCGCCACTGCAGTCATAGGCTTTGGCCACAACTGAAAGATGCAAACAAGGCATATCAATTGCATAAGCAGAGTGCCCCTGGAACAACCCTAGGGGCCTTTAAATGTCTGTGAGAGAGCCACACTTGAAACTTGCATTCAGACACTGGTGCTTGCCATTCATCACCACCAACTGCTGCTGTACCTCTACTCTGGACCCAGTCATGGCTCATACAGAGAACATCAAGACCCGTCCCTTCAGCACTGAGGAGCTGGAGGTCTTGGTGGATGAGGTCCTTGGCCAGTACGGGCAACTATATGGTGCTCCAGAGGTACAGGTAAGTGTATGACTAAAACATTTAGGGTGCTCAGAATGCTCACATTATGTTACTGTACACTAGTATAGTATCTGCCTGTGAGTGAAAGCCAATGTTAATGCATTCATGCTTTCATGCATACATGACCTTCAACTTTTTGCACTTGAGTATGTGGTGAGGAGGGCAACATAGACACTGGTGCAGCTCCCTTGAAGTCAAACATCACACATGTTGTTCTGAGAATGGGTCATGTACATGTGTGAGACACTGCCTACCCTAATCACTTCACCTCAATGTGGTGTATAGCCTTATTCCCCCAGATCACTGACTGCATCCAATGATGATATGGACATAACGTTACAATGCTGATTTGAGGAACTCTCACTCTGAACACACATTCTCTGTGCCATGTCATGTCATAGTTCATTAAGTGTGCATATGATCATTAGTGAGATTTAAAATGCAGAATGGCCAGAGGGTACTGATTAATGTGTGTGCTGCTTTGATATTGACCCTATGGAGATGTGGCCATTCTGCACAGGAGTACAACGCCTGTATCTATCACTATTGGTGGCAAATCACCTCACAACCATCTGCTAAATGTACAGTAGACACGGCATCCTTCTTTTGATTCCATTATGTGTAGAGCCTCACATGTGTGTGCACTGTGTCACCATTCTCATTGTACATGCATGTGATTCTTGTGATGGACCATGCTTTTTCATCAGTGAAAAGCCCTCAGGCCTGTCACGTAAATGCACAATGTTTTAAGGCCCCGTCACTAAAATGACTTAGAAAACATGTGTGTTTTCCACCATCCTATTTTTGAAGCAGCTATTATAGTCCTGAGGAGTACACAAGAAAGGCCTACACCTTGTGACAAGAGTGTGAGAATGTAAGATCAGGTACCTAATTGTGACCTCCATGACACATGTAGCTGTGCAATGGTCAAGGACATTAAGGGGTGTGTAGTGTAAGACACAGTGAGTCTGACCACTACACAGCATTTACAGTGTATCGTATGTCATGCTCACTCGCGTAGTGCATCACAGATGAGGCTCAGTTTCACCTTGATTTTGGTGCTGGCACTCTGCATGTGTATGAGATGGGCAGGTAGTGTGTCTATCATCATAGATGTTTACATGGCAATGAGATGGCTTTCTCCAAGTGTACTATGTGACATGGTCTATGGTCTCTGCTGTCCAATGATGTATCTGTGTGCTATGTGTTTACATGCTCCTGGACTGGCACACAGTGGTACACAACACAGTGTTACAAATATTCCTCTTCTTGTCTCCCATCACTACAACTCAAGGTACATCAGCGTAAGACAAGTTGGGGGTGAGTATTGTGCAAAGTGTGACTTTGGGTATGAGTGACTGCATGAATTCCAGACCACAGCAATACAAGACCTCAGAGCTGTCTCTTGTGTGATGCCATTGATTCTAAGTTGCCTTAGTGGAGAGTGCAGAGGTTCAGCATGTGTACAACGTTTAAATTCTAATGTAGCGAAATCATTACCGGTGTCATAGCAAGTCATCTTGACGTGTCATTATCTACCATTTTGTGAATGTTATCTGAACTGAGACCTTCCTACACAGGAAAATACATTGTATGAAGTGTGTAGCACAGTACACTTGTCAGGCTTGTGTGTGCTGTGTGGCTACCACAATAGTGTGCTCATGTGATGCCGTGTAAGTGGTTAGAGACATGCAACAATGTGGACTCAGGGTGCAGTGAGTTGGTAGAGGCTACACCTGTCCCATGGGTTGCATTTTTCTGAATGATAAAGATGACAGCCTTACTGCAAAACATTTAGCCTAATATCAGCACCACATGATGTAATTTCCTGCCGCAGTGACAGCACGTGCACACAGGGGCTGATGAGGTATATGGTGATGATTGCAGTAATGCATTGGCTGATTTGCATTTGCCAATCGTGCAAATGGCAACATGACTGGGATGGCTAGACTATGGAATTGTAATGCAATGTAGCTAAACCTGTCTATTGAGAGATTGGTTTAGCACTAGGGTTTAACATGGTTGGATGTGATCAGTGGGAATGGCAAATTGTGATGTGACTGAGGTGTTAGACTGTAATTTTTATATTGAAAGCAGCAAATGTTACTCAGAGTGTCAGTCCTCAGGATGTGTACATTGTGGAGGGGTGTCCATATGTATCAGTCCATGGTGAAATTGTGGCTACCTCTTTTAATCAGTGAGTGAATTATTGGCACATTGATGTGTAATGGATGTCATCAGTCAGCACAACATAGGGATGTCATATTCCAGACCCTAGGTAGTGTCCCACATTAGCTGTCCTAATAGAGGCCACTCACAACTTCATCTACAGAAGACACTCTCATGCCTTGGATCAGTGGCGGCCTGTCAGGCAATTGGAAAGTAGTTGGTATGTGACATGTCACAACACATAAAGGCCTTGCATTACATTGCCCTTATCATGCTATTGTGCATTGTCTAGGTGACTACTTGGGTACATGAGGCTTATTTGCACTTCATCACCAATAAATATGTGTCCATGTGACATATGCAGCAGTGAGTCTCAGAGACATCAACTGGCAGTGAACAGCAGTGAGAATCATGTTAGTGTTCATTTAGAGATGTGTGTTGTGCACTTCCATATCATATCATTGATACATCTACAAAGTTGACACCAATGTACAACTGTAATTGTGCTTCAGTGTCCAACATAGTGGATGTAATGAGGTAATATCACTTGACAATGGATGGGTTTGACTTTGTGTCTGTGGGGTTATGTGAACTCACACTTCAAGTGTGAGAAACACAACATATTTAGATACGTAACTCTCTTACCGGCAGGCATGTAGGTGTGCCTACAGATGATTGTTTCATATGTTGAAATGTAGATACATGCACAGCAATTTGGCTGTGTCAATGCAGCCTGGAGCATGACTATCAACTAAGCATGTTTATATGCATCAGCTGATGATTGCACACAATTGGAATATGCAAACATTGCATGGAGTAGTTAAATATGGGAGTTTCAGTCCAAGTATTTCTGCTTGTATTACATATGATTTTTGTGAGTATGCCACTTTACTGAACCTATGTCTCTGTCTCTTGCAGCATTTACCGAGGGCAGGGAAGTAGAGGGGCCCGACACTGTTGGGGAAGCTACTGGCACAATTGGTTCATGGGAGTACAGCGACACTGAGGGGACCAGCACCTCGGAGGAGGACAGGAGTGCACTCGAGGATTCCCATCCAAAAACACCAACCTCCACATCTTCCAACTCCAGCGGTGACTCTTCGGTGTTGGCGGGCACAGGAAGTTCAAGATCTGCATCTTTCTCTGCCACACCCCGTCCTGTGTCCATCCTCCCTGATGCTCCCCAAAGTGCTATCTGTGCCCGCAGCCCTAAGAAGGGTAGAGTCTCCTTCCCCTCAGGCACCGCTGCCCCTGCTCCTGTCTCCCCTGCTGCCCTCAGTGTGGATTCCATAGATATTTTGCAGCAGCTGTGTGTGGGTCAGACTGCACTCCAGAACGGCCTCCAGGATCATGGCAACAAATTGTCGAAGGTTTTGCGTTCATGGAGGGCATTCATTCGGACATGGGTGGCCAGCACAGAACTGAAAAGTCTTTGTCCTCCACAATGATGGCAGCCATTCAGTAGTCCTAAGCTCCCAGTCTAG
The DNA here is from genome assembly GCF_964204655.1 of Triturus cristatus. Taxonomy (NCBI): domain Eukaryota; kingdom Metazoa; phylum Chordata; class Amphibia; order Caudata; family Salamandridae; genus Triturus; species Triturus cristatus. The sequence goes on along the minus strand of NC_140589.1, from coordinate 1,171,906,670 downwards.
CTACTGTCCCTTCCGCAACCACCCTCTGAGTGCCCCCACCTGACCAGAGCACACACACCCCAGAGCACTCAAGTACCCAGTCATCCACACGCAGCACATAACAACAGCACTCCAAGCGAACCAGACACCATACACCATCACCACAGCACACAAAGAGCACACATGACCGCACCACAAGAAGCCCATCACAGGACACTTAGAGACATAAGGACAAAAAGCATGCATCCACATTGTATACCTCACATTCCTCACCCTCCAAGAGCACTCCCATCCCCACACCTGATCCCAAAGCCACAAAAACACTTGCCCTGTCTGCCGTGGACCTGGTGCCTGCCACAACTGCCCCCAGACCCATTCATAAAGCTGTTTCACTCAAAACCTCCACTCCCACCCACACTACTGTGAAGCATGGACAAGAGAGCAAAGTGGGGAGTATACCTCCACAACAGGGGAGGCAGGGGAAAAAGCAACATCCACCCAAGCATACCACCAGGTCTGACATAATCCCACGGGAAACTACACCACCACCACCTGCTACACTTTCGGGAAAGAGGGAGGCCATTGAGGTCACCTCACTTCTCACTTGTGGCAAGACACTTGGAGGATATCGGAACCCCAAACAATTGAGATACAGCCCTCCTCATTCAGCATCAGCCACTGAGCCTCCACACAGCATGTCTCCTCCTCCCTGTGCCACAACTCCACCCAGTCCAACCAGCCCTCAAGGTCCTACATCCATGAATCCCTCTACCTCAGCCAGTTCTCACCCTCCCAGGTCCAGTCCTCTGACCAGCCCAGACAGTCAGCCCCCTCCCAGTTCAACTTCCACACAATTTTGAAGCCAAGTCCCCCTTCAAACCCCATTCCTTCCTGACCGGTGCCTGAACTGCCCATTTCAGGCCCCTATCCTGGGGAGAAGCCCATGGCAGTGGACTGTGTTACATGTTTATTGTGCAAGATTTCATTTACACATGTGCAGACTTGAAATTTGGACTGGCCGTTGGACTTAATGTTTTGCACTTTTAATGAAGAAACAGAGTTTATGTAATAAAATGTTATTTATGTTCTGAGCTTTGTTGCTGCCCTTGCTAATGATGCAGAGCAATGTATGTGTATATGTTAATCTGTTACATGCTCTGTATGCCACGTTCACATCTACTTGATTTGCTTTTCCGGAGGGTGCCGTAGGTTCCAGCAACTTTTGTGCTTATTGACTCAGGGGTTTGAGGGTGCAATGATGTTTGTCTGTGATTATCTACTCTGGTCCTAATCATTCTATTGTCTGGTCTCTAGTTTTGTACACATGGCATATTTGGATGCTGTACCACAACAGCAGAAAATTCTATTAACATGATGACTTGAGGGGTAGAGAGCGTCATATCTGTGGAATCTATTGTGATGTGTATTCATCGGTGTAGATGTGTAGTCATCTTGTGTAGGTCTGGCTTCATAGTCGCATGGGTACATTTGAATGTATGCACTTGAGTACTCATACAGTGTGATTGTCCTGTAATTAGCTGAAGCATTGATGTGTATGTGCCCTTGAGCATGGCCCTTACACACATGTATGATCCAGTTGATGAGTGCCTGTTTGTTTACATGATCAGACACCTGCTGGAGATTTTAGGTACATGTATGAGTTGTTTTGGGAGCAATGTGCAGTGTGTCGGTGTGACCTTGCAGTCCCAGGGTACACCTACTTGTTGTCCACATCATTTGTGACTATGCAGAGTGTGTCACTACTATGTCTGTGCTGTGAGTTTTGGGATCAGGCTTGGCTCTTGCTTACCTTTGTTCTCATTTGGCTGACTGGCTTAGGAAAACAAACATTATAATTGATTTTTCACATACATTGATGTAAATTTACAATTTATTTACTCCACTGTGTGGTATTCAGAGTCATATGAGCCCCAAGAAGACCATTTGATGCCTACACATTGCGAGTTACTCCTCTAAGTGTTTTTTCTCTGTACACTCCTCACCTGTACAATACTAATGTATACACCACTTCATTCTAATATGTTCCACTCCGTGCCTTACCAGTGTTTGACCCTTCCCGCCACTCCATAGTGTGACACTATACTGTGGAAGGATGATCTGTGTCCAGAACCTTTGTGCCCCTCAGCACTGTTTCACAATTTGTTATATGCTATATATTCTACTTGATTTCAGTCATGGTTGCTCATGTACAGCACAGATGAGTTTCCAGCACAGTCCTCTAGTCAGGTTCCATGCATATGTGTTAGCCTGAGTTGTGCAGCATTTGGTGATAGCTAAAGTGTGTATCTGTTTCCTGAGGCACTGACACCCATCCTGAGTGTGAAGTGAACACCAGGAATGTGTGGAGGTGTCTCGGACTCGAGTTTCTATCTCCGCAGTTGTGCTTCCACCATCTCAGAAGATCTGGTTTCTCCTCCGCATTCTGTTGGGCTGGTTGAAGCATAGTGATCTGTCCTGCAGACGGAACGTCATCCCGCATGGCAGGCTTTCTCTATTGGCTCCCTCCAGCACCATAGCGGAACGAAATTTCTGGCAGGTCCAGGAAACACAGCGATGGGCGCAAAAAGGGCTATCTTTGTTCATTGTAATATGGCGGTTACGAGGACCGCCGCAGGATTAACTAAAATGACGTTTTCCACCACCACCAGCACTGCGGAGTTGCCTATGACCACCATCGTAATCTGCCTCTTAATGCTTGCCTTTGTACACTTGAGAATGCAACTGATTTAAAAAACCAAGTACAACATGCCGTTGGAAGGAAAACATTTAATTGCCTTTTGTGACCTACTGCAACTTAACCCGTGAACCCCAAGACACTTCTACATAATGAAACAAGGAATTCTTTGGGAAGCATTGGCAGTATAAATATTTGGCTAAACTTCAAATACCAGGAACTAGTAAATAATATGCAAGCATCTGATGTGGAATATAGATATATTCTAAAGGACATTAGAATAGGAGTTTTGACAAAAGTCTGTAAACAAGACTTTGAATGTTGACAACTCAAAAAACTGCTTTCATCTCTAAACACACCAGCACAACTAATGTATAATTTTTTTGTGGAAGACAAACCCATAGTTTGTTTAATGCCTATTCTACGAGTGTGCTCAAACTTTAATGACGGACTACTAAAATTGGAAAAACTGAATATTTTGAAACTTGCAGTTATCAATAAAATGGAACACCTCAGAGTAACAATACCACTAACTACAAAACTACAAGCAGAATTGGATTCTTCTGAGAAATCAGTATCAAAGACTGCAGGTTTAGAAAAGTGTTTACACGTGTGTAAAAATTGTTGAGTTATTTCAAGGCGTAATTTGAATGCAGAGGATAGGTTAGTAAATGGTGCTATGGGTAAAGTTATTGATTTCAATAATTTTCAAAAGAGGGATCAGATAACATTATTGGCTGTAAAATATTATCAGAGTGATGGCATAAAGCAGATTGCGCAATGTGTTGTAAATATTTTGCCCGTAAAGGACGTGTATGTCCAATAAGTTCCCCCAAGATGGCTGACCGGTGAGGAGCACCGGCCGGGAGCTCCCGGTCAGGTATCTACTTTCTGGCTTAATGCCCAGATTTCCACCTTCCTCCGGGATCAATCTACTCACCAGAGGTCCTGTCTTCTAAGCGGTCATCGAGGCTCCAATCTGCTACTTGGAAAGCCCGAAACTTTCAAAAGAAATGCGTGTGAGGTTTCTCCTGCAGAGTCGGAGCAAGCAGGGCCGATGCCTGGTGGAGCCGACCAGTTCAGCCATAGGGGAGTCTGGCTTCGGCTTCCCGCCGCGGCCGACACCTACCCAGCCGGGCATCGGACACAGCTTCCCCTCTCATCTCCGCTGCCTGTTCTTCCTCCTTCCTCGCACTTTCTCCGCACTCCCTGGTGACCAGCATTAGGTGGAACCTGTCTCAGTGCTGCCGATGTCTCTTTGGTTTCCACATAGCCGCAGAGGAGCCGGGCTGTGGTTCTCCCCTCCGGACTCTCCTCCGCCTCCAGATCCAAAAACCACTGCTTTTCACACCTGCCTCACCTCCCGCTAGACAACTGGAATGATTTGGGAATTTGGTGGAGGTAGGAATTGTGCCTCCACTTTGCTTGACTCTTTCAGCCTGTCTTCTACTATCCATGCCGGTGAGACGCCCCCTCCGGTTTCAGTTTTGCTGCCTTGCGTTCTCTGGACTGCTGTCCTTGTCTGCTGCCGTGGACTGCTGCCCATTCCTTCCTTTGATCCGTGGAGTACCGATAGGACACTGCTGCCCCTGATGCCTCAGAACCTATGCACACGGATGACACGGCTGTGCCTCGGATGTCACCTGTCGTCCCCCCTCCTGACTCTCTTGCTCCTACCTCTCCTAAATCCTCTACGTGACTGTAGCTCTACTGGTTTGCTTTCAGTTTCTTTTTTTTTTCTTTCTTAAATGGCCCTCTTTGACCTCTTGTCATGGACTCGTGTGCACCCAGCCATTTAGGGACAGTCTTCTCCGAACTCTCCTGTCCTTAAGCCGCCATTTTGGCTATCTCCGTCCATTCCTCCGTCCCTGCCGGTCGCGAGCTGGGTGATTTTTTTACCGTCTTTCACTTTCACAGACCTACTTCCTGTTTTTCAATTTCCGCTGATGCCCCTGGTGCCAACTCAGTTTTTGTCTCCCGCTCACTCTCCTGTCCTTATCTGCTTTCCTACCCTTTCCTCACTATTCTTCAAACTTTTTCCCTCCCTTGAACCTCCGGTTGTTCTGGTTTCCGCTTTGCTTCTGCTTCTTTGTTTTCCACTGCTTTACTTTGCCTCATCATGCGTTCTTTTTTGCCATCCTCAAGTATCTCTCATGTTCTTAAGTCCACCAACACAGACTATTTAGTTTACCGTCGAGTTTTCGCAACGGTACTAGGCAGTCTCTAGTAGTCCCTGAAGGAGAATTAGCAGCTATACCGTTCCGCACTGTGTGCCAGACTGGTTCCCGACGTGTTCCAAAACAGTACTGACTTCAGGGAAGTCGCAATCAGAGAGGAAAAAGGGGTGCCTACATGGATTTCCTGACTTCATAATATTTCTAAAGGTCTTTACTCATACGGACTGGTAGAGACTACCTAGTACCATTGCGAAAACTCGACCGTAAACTAAATAGTCTGTGTTGGTGGACTTTGCAATATGTAGATGCTACTTTAAGCCTTGAGAAAGTAGTTTTTATGACGAAACATGTGCCGGCTGTGGACGTTATGCAATGACCTGTCAACTTGTTTAAATCAACATATGCTGTTTATGTTCTTGCCATTTGGATTGCTTTGAAATTTTCCTTTCTGCACAGGGGGACACTGTGGATGGCACAGTGTTCACATTGAGCATGCCATATGACAATTTAGTTTAGACTTGTGCAATACGTCTACAGAGGTGCTGACTGTTCTCTTAGTTACCACTGCCATAATATTGATATTATCATTCAAAAAGTTGTTATTATAAACACTCACACACCCACTACTTTACTCATACAGTGTATCAAACCATCACTTCTTTACAGGAATAGTCAATATTACACCCATTTACTCACTCATAATGTACTCATATACACTCTCACTTACTTATTCAGATCTACAGAAACACCCAAACACATTCAAATATCTACTAAGTCACTAACACTAGCAAATTGACCATCTAGACAACTGATGCTCAAGCTTGTCTCAGGCCTGCTTCTGCAGAACCTGTGTGTGCTGCATTGTACGTTAAGCCACTTAATGTGGATTAATGCTGCCTTATAAAAAAGGCACCCTTTCACGATATATTGAACATGAAATTGAAGGGACATGGGTGTTGTGGTGGGCATTCCACCACAACGCCCATTGATTTTGATGCTGCCCCATATTTAAAAGGGTGGCGTAAATACCACAATTTAACCACTGTGTAAATCTCATTGTGTTGTTTGCTGGTATGAGCTTATTTAAGATTATTGTGTAATGTAAGCCACCTTTTGCTCTTTAATCAACTAAAAATTTTGTTTGCCTGTTATTTCTCTCTTGTTTCCATTTTTTCCATCCTTTTACTTCCAAGCTCGGTACAGGATTGTGCCTTTTCCCACCTTTGCTGTTTCCTTTATTCCGTTCATTCCCTTTGTATTTGTATGAATAAATGTTCCTCTGTCCGGCTGGACATTGGAAGACTACCCATAGTGCTCATTGTAGTCTATGTAGAAATGCTTTCACTATTTACTCTTATGCTAAGGACCTTTGTTCTTTAAAATAAGTAATTACCTGAGGTCCTTAGGCTACCAGATTGGGTCCCCTTGTTATTTCTTCTCAAAACTGAAGCCAAAAACTTCTAAAACGGAGTCACTGACAACTGCAGTTAGACAGTCCTTGCACCATATGTCAGACATCATTTTATTAGAGCTTGTGTCTACAAGTTTACCAATAGACCAAACTGAATTTTGAGAGTGCTTTCTAAATCTTAAAGTATTCTTCTATTACATATAAGTGACTCATAAGGTAGGTAGTAGGTAGGCCATAAGCAGTGAGCTACATCGTTAAAGCTTATACATATACTTTAAAGTTTTGCTACATGACAACTGCACTCACAGAACCAAATACCCAGTTATACATCTAGTCGGACAATCACATTGCAACTCATATATCTATCTGCAAAAGGATGAAGCCACTAATATACCCAGTAACACACACTGAATAGCTGTTAAGCATTCACTCACATATAGAGATACATAATGTGTCAGTATGGATACTACAGACAATCCAGAACACACACGTGCATACCACATTACACACTAACACAAGTAGTAACCAATGCATGTTATTTTTTACATACATATTCCAAGAGCCATAGTGATAGTAACAAACTTAGTCATATAGCAACTTACTTTCTTATATATGCAAAAACATACTCAAATAGGTGCTGGAACACTAATTCAGATATCTATTAAGTTACTAACACTAACAAATCAAGCATATAGACAAGTGATGCTTCAAACACCCACTCACACATGAATACACATAACATATACAGTCAACCACCCATAATGGCACCAATACACAAACACATGCAGCCACTCATATACTCAATCAGTCACTCACTCATCCACACAGCTTATAATACAACCACTTTATCACTCATACCACCACTCAAACAGTCACTCAAACATTCAGTTACTCAGAGAGCAATCATACACATACAGCAAGTAACATACCCATTCACTCATACAGCCACTCATATTGCCACTCACTCACACATTTAGTTTCTCACACACCCACTTGCTCATGCTTACACCAAGTTATTCTACTCTCTTACTTACCAATACAATTATTTATGTACCCTTTCACATATTTGTTCAGTTACTCTCACACTCAGTCATTTATATAAAAAACACGCATGTAACCTCTCACCCACCCATATAACAATTCATGCATCTAATTACTCAACTATACAGCCACTCACACACCTTTTCACTCACCCATACAGTAATGAATGCACCCTTTCCTTCACTCATTCAATTACTCATACACTTACTTATTTTCCCATGCACCAAATACACACTCTCTGACTCACCTATTTAGCCACACATATACCCACTCACTGTCTCATATAATCACATACACAGCCACTCACTGGCCCATTGAATTATTCATACTTATTCACTCAGGCACCTACTCACACAGTCTGGTATTTACCTTTATAACCACTGAAAAACTCAATCATTCACTCATATATGAATTAAACACCCATTCACTTCCCATACAGATACTCATGCACCCTCTCAATCAGTTACTCTCAGTCGGTCATTCACCCATACAACAATACAGAAACTCTGTTACACATCCATACAAACACTCACACTTTCAATCACTAATGCAGTTACTAATGTACATTGTCAATTATGTATACACTAACTTACACACCAAAGCATATTCACGTATTCACACTATTACAAATATACATATAAAAATATGTTTTTTCTTTCTTAAACCAGACTACGTGGCTGTAGAAGAACTGTTTTTTGTGAACTGGTTTTGTTTTTTTGTATTATCCAACTATTTTGGTTTTTTGGGGGGGGGGGGTTTAAAAAAAGTTTCACAAAAAAAGCTTCAAATCATGCTGCCTTGCAGAAAAAAAGGGAAACTTGCAGCAGGAACTCAAAACAAACCTAACACTTGTGAGTGTTGATAAGCTGTATTATGGCTGAAATAGATTGATCTCCCATGCACAAAATACTTTAGCATTTGCGGCAATGCAAACCAGCATTGGCCAACTCAGAAAATATCAGGGGCTGCTTAGAAGTGAGCACTTGGGGGGGAGTTTTGTTGGGGTGGGGGAGTTGGGGTGGGGTGTTGTTCGTTTTTACCACAAGGCAAACCCTTTTTTGTATTGTTTTTAAGGTGCTCTCCGGGGGACGACTGATGGCTCCTGTGTGTGATGGGGGTAGGGATTTGACTTTGTTGTCTTGGAACGTTAATGGACTGGGGGATAGGATCAAACGAGGTGTGGTCCTGCAGTATTTGAAACGAATCTCGCCCGATGTAGTCTTCCTGCAGGAGACACACCTTATTGGAAACTCTTTTTGTGCCATGAATCGGCGTGGCTATCGTTTGGTGGCCCACTCGGGCTTCACGTCGGGATCACGGGGTGTGGGCATTATGGTGAAGAACTCGCTCCCGTTGGAAATTGATGAGGTGCGCCATGATGATAGGGGACGCTATGCTGTTTTAGTGGGGAGAATGGAAGGCAAAGTAGTGGTCTTTGTATCAGTATACGTCCCACCGGGGCTACAGGCGACCACTTTTGCAGACCTGGGGCGCCTCCTCCTGGGCCTTCCGGGGGGACTCCTAGTGGTTGGGGGGGACTTCAATGCGGTGGTTTCTGGGACTCTGGATCGTCACCCCCCTAGGGACCTCCCCCGGGCGCAGGCGTGGCTATCCGGCCTCTTGGATACACTGGGATTGGTGGACTGCTGGCGCTTAAAACATCCCACACAGCAGCAGTACACTTTCCACTCGGGGGCCCATGGTAGCCTCTCACGGCTTGATCATGTCCTTGTCCCGGCGGCCTATGCTGGGAGGGCGGGGGAGGTGCGCCATTTGGCGCGGGGTATCTCAGATCACTCCCCGCTCCTGTTCCATTTTGATGTCTTTCCGAGGGGTGAGGGCAGGGTAGTTCCAATCAATGCCTGGTACCTGCGCGACCCCACCATTCGCGCTGATGTGATTAAATCCTTGCAGCGATACTTTGATGAGAATGTGGGGTCCGTGCCTTCGGCTATCTCCCTGTGGGAAGCCTTCAAGACAGTTCTCAGAGGAGAGGCCCTGTCCCTTATTTCCCATGCCCGGAGGCGCGAGCGGGAGGAGGTTACCCGGGTGGAGGCCGAAATTGCTGAATTGGAGGGTGATTTGGAGAGCGGAGTGACGGATGCTGCACTACATGTCCTACAACTTAAGCAGGCGGCCTACAGGGCCCTCGTTACGGAGGCGGCCAGGGGCCTCAGTAGGGAGCAACAGGGGCGGCTGTATGATGTGGGTGATAAGGCGGGCAAACTGATAGCGTGGTTGGATAAAAAGGAGAGAGTGAATCGTGTGGTCCCGCTGATTGAGAGGACGGATGGTGTGAGTGTAACCGAGCCAGAAGAAATTGTCTCCTGTTTCGCGGATTATTTCCGCGAGGTGTATTCTCCGGTCTCTCCTTGCTCGGAGGAGGACTCCCATTCCCTGCTTAGGGATATTGCGCTGCCCTCCCTCTCGGAGGAGGACAGGGTGTCGCTGGATGCCGCTCCTACAGCCGACGAAATTGCCCTCGCCATACGTTCGGTTGCCTCTGGCAAGGCCATGGGCCCGAATGGCATCCCTATCGAGCTGTATAAGTTGCGACCAGATGTACTGGCACCCCACTTCCGCGCGATGTTCCTGGCGGCCCACTCGCTGGGCTCCCTCCCGCCGGACCAGCGTCTGGCTACTATCGTGGTGATCCACAAGGAGGGGAGACCTCGGGACCGGGTTACATCCTATCGGCCTATCTCGCTCTTGAATGCGGAGCCCAAAATTCTCGCCAAGGTGCTGGCCAATCGGCTGGTCGGCGTGGTGGGTGATCTGGTCCACCAAGACCAGTCCGGCTTTATCCCCCATCGCAACACGGCCCTTAATCTGCGGCGCTTGCACGGGGTGCTCGCACGTGTCCCATTCGTGCAGGAGCCGGCCATTTTGGCGTCCTTAGACGCCACTATGGCGTTTGACACGCTTGAGTGGCCATACATTTGGGCGATGCTGGCGAAGTTTGGATTCGGCCCGGGCTTCATCAGTTGGGTCAAATTGTTGTATTCGGGCCCATTGGCGCAGGTGGTGGTGAATGGAAGAGTTTCGGCCCCATTCGAGCTGGGCCGGGGCACGCGACAGGGCTGCCCCTTGTCGCCGCTCCTGTTTGCGCTGGCCTTGGAGCCCCTGGCGGAGTGGCTGCGGTGGCATCCCTCCATCCGTGGTCTCCGTTGGACCCCCGAGTATGAGGACCGTGTGTCCCTATACGCTGACGACATCCTTTTGTACCTAGCCTCCCCACGTAAGTCACTCATAGTCCTGGTTGATGTTTTACGTTCATTCGGCCGGAACTCAGGCCTTGTCATCAACTGGGCTAAATCATGTGTGTATGTGCTCTCTGGGGAGGCTCCTGTCCTCCCGCGGGGTTGTCCGATTCAGGTTGCCTCTCAGGGGTTTCGATACCTGGGTGTCTACATTACTCTGGACCCAGAGGCCCGCTACGAGCGGAACTTGCTTCCCCCCCTCCAGCGCTTGAAGGAAGACGTCGTGCGCTGGCGGCGCTTGCCGCTATCGCCGCTCGGCCGGGCGGCGTTGTTTAAGATGATGTCGTTGCCACGTTTCTTATACGCTCTCCAGAACACTATGGACACAGTCCCGGCGCCCTACTTCCGTGAGGTGGAGAGTCTACAGCGCCGCCTGTTCTGGGACGGGAGGCCGCGCATTGCCCTGGCGAAGTTGACGCTCCCATGGTATGACGGGGGGATTGCCCTCCCGGATATTAAACGGTATTACTGGGCCTCCCAGCTAGCTGCACTTAACCATGGCCTCTACGGGCCCGCCTTGAACCCGGCATTTGAGATGGACAAGATGCTACTGCCCGGTGGCGACTACAATTGAGCGCTCTACTCTGGCGCGCCCGACGCTCGCTTGACGGGACCTACGCGTGTCATGGTCAGAGTATGGCATGCGGCTAATGCAGCTATGGGGTGGAAGGACCGTTTGACCCGGGCATCACCGCTGTATGCGTCTGAGAAGCTGGGCTCTCTCTGGACCTCGAAGGGCTTCGAGAAATGGGACATGATAGGCATCAGTAAAGTGGGGGATCTCTGGTCGAGGGGAGGACTTAAAACATTCGAGATGCTGCAGACGGAGTTTCAGTTGCAGGGCAGTGAATACTTTCGGTACCTGCAGGTCCGTCATGCACTGGGCTCCGTCTTCCCAGACGTCGCCTCCATCCCGGAGTCTTCCCCCCTGGAGGATAGAGTGCTAGATGGCCACGTCCCAGACAGTACGATCTCCCTTATTTATAAAAAACTGATTAATGATCGCTCGGGCTTGCTGATTGGCCTTCGCGAGGCTTGGGTTGCCGACGGTCTGGAGTTGGACGATGAGGACTGGATCTCCGCGGTGGCCTCTCCGAAGGAGGTGGCTATACCGGCTCGCCTTCGCTTCGTCCAGCTTAAGATACTCCACCGGGTCTACATGACGGGGCCAAGGCTTCAGCGTATGGGCTATACTGAGGATGGATTGTGTAAGCGTGGTTGTGGTGCCTTGGCGACCTTCCTGCATATTTTATGGGAATGCCCGAAGGTGGAGCGATTCTGGCGCGGTGTGCACGAGGTCCTGCGAGTGGTTACGCGTGTTGCGCTGCTGCCTGAAGCGAGGAGATGCCTGTTGAATGTGTGGGAACCAACTGACTACTCGGCTCCGCAAACGTGGTGGGTGACTCTGGGATATATGATTGCTAAGCGTGATATTGCGCAACTGTGGGGATCCCAGAACCCCCCGGCGGTGTCGGCCTGGAAAGAACACATGGACTGGTGCATGTTTCGAGAAAAGGTGGTGTATGTGGTGAGGGGTAAGCCTGGGACATGGGTGAAAGTGTGGGGCCCCTGGAACGCCTACCGTGGGAGTATTTGCGCGCCACCGTTGCTGCCTGCTGCCTCACCAGCCCCGTCCCCTTAGCTGACTCCTTCTCCCAGCCCCGGGCACAGGGTTCCCCCAGTCCTCGCTCTGTTCCCCTTCCCCTCTTTGGACTCCTCTGGATAGTTGGGGTTCCCCATTTGGGGAGCACGTGCTGCTACTTTCGACTGTGGGTAGCCTTGTGGGTGTTGTTTTCTTGTTGTTTGTATAAAATGAAACCGTACTGTGGGGTATTATGGCTGTGGCCCATGATGTTGATAACTCCTGCTTATGCTCCTTTGTAACGCCAAGTGTTCTATGAACGTATGCCATATGTTTCTGCCATTCCTAGCGGCCGGCCGGAAGGTTGTGGGCCCATATTTGTATATTCTTGAGATTTGTAATAAACGGTTTCAAAAACAAAAAAAAAAAAAAAAAAAAGAAGTGAGCACTTGTTCAGATGAAGTGCTTGGCTGTACTGAATATTCGCAAGCAGTTTGCTCTCTTTTCTCTCTTTCCCTCAGTTCTCGTGCAGAACGGGTTGAGTGCATTGTCTGAAGGCATTTGAACATTGAAGATTTCCCACAAGAATAGTTTCACTCTGACACTCTAGAGAACTTTCTTGCACAGAGAGCAAGTAACCTTCCTTGCATTCACCACCTTTTCACATTCAGGGACAGTAAAGAAGGCCCACACGATACTCTCTTTTCTTGTCTTCATTGACTTTTTAGATGTTCTTGAAGACTTTCCATCTCTTTGTGGCTTTTTCCACCTCCAGATGCCATCTTCAGGTTAAAAGTACAAAATGAAAATACCAAGAAAAATCTAAAGTTGCTTGACACAATATAAAAGGAGTCAAGCTTAAAAGACACACTTAAAAGAAGAACAAAATTGGTGAGATATTCCTTCTTTAAGGATAGGAAGCTCTTTAACCAATCAGATGCTTTCTTTCTATGTTGCAAGGGATCATGACTGTGTCACTGTTATGTTATGCATCTACAAAATGTGTTAAAATCATGTTCAAACTACAATTTCTCAATCATTTAAATAATTGTTTTATTCTTTTAAAACACCTCTTATTGTAAAAAAGAAATTTCAACTGTATACCTATTTATTTCGTTTTTCAGAGTTCTATATAGTGTGAACTTGACCCAAAGGTATCAGAACACTTTACATGAGCACCAGTTGTGTTACAGACAGACACATTCATTTTGTTAAGCATGGGGAGATTAAGTGATTTGCCGAGAATTACAGAATTTTAAGTATCCCTGCCGAAACTCACCCGGGTCCCAAGCTTTGAGGTCAACCGCTCTAACCGTAAGGCCGCATCCTCTCTTCACTTTTCTAACTTACAAATTTAATACTGCAAAAAAAACTACCAGAGTTATGTCCTCAGCGTGGTTTCAGAATTACGTGCCGGCAGGGTACGTGACAGTGCTGTGGCTTTGTAAAATCTAGTAAAACTCCTTTAGAATGGTAATACTGTATAATCATATTTCTTTTAGAATTTTCTTACTAAACCACTTGCCTTAAATTGAACATTAAAAAGTATATATATTCATACTACACTGTTAAAACAATGGTGGGGCCCATCCCCATTGCGTCCCAAAAAATACAAATGGAATGGTGCGCGACGGAGTAGCAGCTCCACAGAACTACAAAAAATAATTTTAAAATATTTTACCTCAATAGTCTTATTAATTTTAAGACTTCATCGGTAAACCACTTCCCTTAAACTGTACATTTAAGGAGTCAATATGTATTTTACAGTGCTAAATCTATATCACATTCAAGTACCCTGCATTACTGACCATGGCCAGCACACAATTCTTGATTTTTTAACAACAAATAACAGTTTAAGTTTATTCAACATATCATCATACACACCTCACAATAATCCATCTTTTGCTAAGATGATAGCTATCATTGTAAAACACTCTCCAAAAGTTAAATGTGTACTCCTTTGTTACAGGAAGAGGTGGAATTCAAGGTTTTTCAATAACTAAAACACATAATAACACACTCACAGAAACCATTAAAGATTTAAATCCTTTAAAAATTACTTGAAAAAAAAATGTTATAAGAAAGTTATACTTATGGCATAACATTAAAAAAAATCAGAAATTCATTAAAAAAACCAAGGTTACAAGCATGTTATAGTTAGCAAATATTGTTAAAACATTAACAATTCACTAAAAAAACAAAGGGTACAGGGACGTTATACGTAGGAAATAGAATTGAAAAGCCTTAGAAATTCACAGAAAAATACAAAGGATACAGATACATTATAGTTAGGAAATAGAATTATAAAAACCTTAGAAATTCACTGAAAATAACAAAGGTTACAGGGACATTATAGTTAGGGAATAGAATTTAAAAAACCTTAGAAAATCACTGAAAAACCAAATAGGCCAGGGATGTTAAAATTAGGAAATAGAATTATAAAAACCATAGAAATCCCAAAAAAACAAAAGATTACAGGGACGTTATTGTGAGGCGCAGAGTTCAGTCATACAAAACCATACAAATTCAGCAGTTACAGTTATCTGAGCTAACTATTGCTTACACCCCAACAAGGCACTTCTTATGACCGCAATTATTACATCACTCATGACATGGTCAGTGATATCACTGATGACATCATCCAGTGACTGTGAGTGTTTAATAAACGATTATGAGTGTTAAACAAAGGTACCAAGATACTACAAAAGTTAAAACAGTATATTTTCTGCACTACTAATGTGTCATCCTATTTCTAACCCAAAAAAAAAATATATATATAAATATATACATCCAAAAGTTGCCCTGCAGCAAGGACGCCCTTCACAGCTGAGTGCTTTTCAAAAGCCTTTATTTCACAGAATTAATGTTACCAGTTCAAGTGCAAAGTCCTTACGCGTTTCAGAGCCGGGAGGCTCCTTCATCAGAGGATGGCGCAGTTTAAACTGACAAACTCGCTGGGGTTCCTTTTCTCTATGCTAATGTACCACCCACGTGGGCCTCACAGGTGAGTCATCATTCAAGCATGCTGGGATCCGTAGTTTTATATTAGCGAAAATATTCTCCCTTGTGGGTGCAGTTCGAAAACAGTGTCTTTTTCTTTGTGAAATAAATACCCAAGTGGGCTGAAATGATAGCATCAAATTCCGCTTACGTTTTCCTCAGCTGTGCCTCAATGTCCGCAATATTCAGAACCTCTTTGGCCCCATATTCAAGTTCAAGGTGGGGCATCCTCCTCGGCCAGGCTGCCGAGTTAAATTCATCCAAAAGTTGCCCTGCAGCAAGGACGCCCTTCACAGCTGAGTGCTTTTCAAAAGCCTTTATTTCACAGAATTAATGTTACCAGTTCAAGTGCAAAGTCCTTACGCGTTTCAGAGCCGGGAGGCTCCTTCATCAGAGGATGGCGCTGTTTAAACTGACAAACTCGCTGGGGTTCCTTTCCTGCATGCTAATGTACCACCCACTTGGGCCTCACAGGTGAGTCATCATTCAAGCATGCTGGGATCCGTAGTTTTATATTAGCGAAAATATTCTCCCTTGTGGGTGCAGTTCGAAAACAGTGTCTTTTTCTTTGTGAAATAAATACCCAAGTGGGCTGAAATGATAGCATCAAATTCCGCTTACGTTTTCCTCAGCTGTGCCTCAAGGTCCGCAATATTCAGAACCTCTTTGGCCCCATATTCAGGTTCAAGGTGGGGCATCCTCCTCGGCCAGGCTGCCGAGTTAAATTCATCCAAAAGTTGCCCTGCAGCAAGGACGCCCTTCACAGCTGAGTGCTTTTCAAAAGCCTTTATTTCACAGAATTAATGTTACCAGTTCAAGTGCAAAGTCCTTACGCGTTTCAGAGCCGGAAGGCTCCTTCATCAGAGGATGGCGCTGTTTAAACTGACAAACTCGCTGGGGTTCCTTTCCTGCATGCTAATGTACCACCCACGTGGGCCTCACAGGCGAGTCATCATTCAAGCATGCTGGGATCCGTAGTTTTATATTAGCGAAAATATTCTCCCTTGTGGGTGCAGTTCGAAAACAGTGTATTTTCTTTGTGAAATAAATACCCAAGTGGGCTGAAATGATAGCATCAAATTCTGCTTACGTTTTCCTCAGCTGTGCCTCAAGGTCCGCAATATTCAGAACCTCTTTGGCCCCATATTCAGGTTCAAGGTGGGGCATCCTCCTCGGCCAGGCTGCCGAGTTAAATTCATCCAAAAGTTGCCCTGCAGCAAGGACGCCCTTCACAGCTGAGTGCTTTTCAAAAGCCTTTATTTCACCGAATTAATGTTACCAGTTCAAGTGCAAAGTCCTTACGCGTTTCAGAGCCGGGAGGCTCCTTCATCAGAGGATGGCGCTGTTTAAACTGACAAACTCGCTGGGGTTCCTTTCCTGCATGCTAATGTACCACCCACGTGGGCCTCACAGGTGAGTCATCATTCAAGCATGCTGGGCTCCGTAGTTTTATATTAGCGAAAATATTCTCCCTTGTGGGTGCAGTTCGAAAACAGTGTCTTTTTCTTTGTGAAATAAATACGCAAGTTGGCTGAAATTATAGCATCAAATTCCGCTTACGTTTTCCTCAGCTGTGGCTCAAGGTCCGCAATATTCAGAACCTCTTTGGCCCCATATTCAGGTTCAAGGTGGGGCATCCTCCTCGGCCAGGCTGCCGAGTTAAATTCATCCAAAAGTTGCCCTGCAGCAAGGACGCCCTTCACAGCTGAGTGCTTTTCAAAAGCCTTTATTTCACAGAATTAATGTTACCAGTTCAAGTGCAAAGTCCTCACGCGTTTCAGAGCCGGGAGGCTCCTTCATCAGAGGATGGCGCTGTTTAAACTGACAAACTCGCTGGGGTTCCTTTCCTGCATGCTAATGTACCACCCACGTGGGCCTCACAGGTGAGTCATCATTCAAGCATGCTGGGATCCGTAGTTTTATATTAGCGAAAATATTCTCCCTTGTGGGTGCAGTTCGAAAACAGGGTCTTTTTCTTTGTGAAATAAATACCCAAGTGGGCTGGATGAGTGGCATTGTGTAACAGGATGTATAGGTGTATGAGTACATATGATAAGTGAGTACATGTATGAGTGACTGTATTGGACTGTTGGTGAATGAGTGGATGTGTATGTGGATCTTAGAATTACTGAAGAGGTTGTTGTAACTGTTATTGGTATGTCCATTCTTTTGTAAATTTTAGTCTCTATTTTTGAATGTGTGTATCAAAGGTTTTATTAGGGGAAGAGGAGGTCTGCCACTCTATCACAAGGATGATGTCATCAGTGAGGTCATCAGTGATGTCATTTGAGATGTCATCAGTGATGTCATGAGTGATGTCACTGACCATGTCATGAGTGATGTAATATGTGACGTCATCAGCAGTGCATTGCGGGCGCGCGAGTTATAGTTAGCTGAACTAACTATAACGGGGGAATTTCATTGGTTTTTTACGAGTGAAATGTCCAGCTAACTATAACATGTGTGAAACCTATGGTTTTTTCACTGAATTTCTAAGGTTTTTTAAATGCTAATTCCTAACTATAACGTGTGTGAAACCTATGGTTTTTTCACTGAATTTCTAAGGTTTTTTAAATGCTAATTCCTAACTATAACGTGTGTGAAACCCATGGTTTTTTCAGTGAATTTGCAAGGTTTTTTAAATGCTAATTGTTTTTTTTTTCTTCTATTTTTTTTAACATATTTTTATTTTAATTTTATTACCTTTTATAAAGACTATGGTTAAATTTTTAAAATTCTTTAATATGTTTTTTTAAATATATTTTTTAAAATAAACATGTAAAATGTATTTGCATTTTTTTGTATATTATTTTTTAAGTACGCGTACCGTAAGCTTACGGTAAGCGTACGGTTTACGCAACGCCCGTAATTTTTCTACGCTGCTTGCGTATAGTTACGCAATTTGCGTAGCCGCGCGTACTCCGCGTGGGACGCGTGCGCGCGTACGCTACACGCGCACGTTACGCGGAAGTGTCGGGTAGTGACTGTTATGCGCATGCGCGCAAGCGCGTGTCTTTTTTACGCGCATGCGCACTTTTGCCGTAAGCGTACCGTAAGCGTACCGTAAGCGTACGGTAGGTCATGTGATCATGAAACACAACTTTTGATTGGTTGAAACTACTTTCAGTTCTAGAACTCTCCTACACCACACCCATTCCTCTCATTTCTGCTTGTGATCCCTTAGGAGAAGGAGCTGGGTTGTCTTTGTGATACGATGGCAGAACAGCAGAGCTCTTCTGAGAGTGAGGCTAGCACTAGCAGCACTGTTTTGAGGCAGAGAGCGAGGAAACAAAAGCCCTCTTATGTATGGGATTATTTTACTTTTCCTGAAGGCCAGCAAAAGGTGAATGCACCCTTAGTAACTTGCAAGCTGTGTCAGCGTGTACTTTCAAGAGGTAATCCTGACAGGAAGTATTCCTTTGGGAATCATACCATGAAGAGACACCTCAAGGATGTACACAGAAGGACACATGGTCATCTTTTTGGAGGTAACTCTTCAGAAAGACAAGCAAGTACATCCACAGCAGCTCAGCCTGGACCATCATCTGCAGAGCTGACTCCTTCTTCTGCAGGTCAGGTGAGCCCTTCATCTGTGGGGGGAGCATCTCCTTTTGCTGGCCCTCTGGAAATGAACCCTAGATTTCGGAGGGTTGATATTCGATGCGCCTTTTGTCAAGATCTAATTTGCCATAGGGAGACCAGTGTTTCCCTAGTGAACAACAAAATAGATCAGCACACTTGTCGCTTTGAATAATTTTCCCATTCTTTCTTTCCTCTGTCCCTGCATGATCACAACGGTTCTTTTAAGAGCCAACCTTATCTTTCATCTTTTTTTTACATATGTTTTTAAAAACTTTTTTTATTTTTTTTTTAACCGTACGCGTACGGTGCGCGTACTTTTTTTTTTTTTTTTTTTAAAAACACTAAAAATCAATTATCACATTACAAGGTCCTTGAGAGACTACAATTATTATTATTGACTTACCATACCCACTCAAAAAAATATTTATTCATTTGTTTTTTAAAAAAATAGCTTTAAAATGGTTCTAGTTTTCGAAATTTTTCTATATCAATCTGAAAAAAAAGAAAAAAGTATTAATATTTTTAAAACATTTTATAATACAGTACACATATTTACATATTTTTCCAAAAATATTTTTGCCATATTTTTGCTGTTTTCAGAATATATTGCATTTCACTATAAATTGTGAAAGCAATTGCATTCATCATTTTACAGCGGGCAAAAAAATATAACAATCACAAAGATTGTATTAAAAAAGCCCAGAATCTCTTTTTACTTAAACTTAACATTATAGAAATGCATAATATTCTAAAAAATATCATCTAATACCAATACTTATTTCTTTAAAATACCGTCTGATATGTTTGTTTCAGAAGTATAATCACAATATTATATCTCAAATAACTCCACAATACATCTGATTCCATTTCCTTTAGGCCAAATAGTAATTTAAAAAAATTTTTGGGAATAAATTTCCAACGGTAATCCAATAAAATTCTAAAGTTTAATTTGTCCAGATCTCACCGATTCTCTGTAACATTTTGGTTCACGAACATTTTTTGAATAATTTATTAAGTCCACAATAGAATTGGTTACTTTTCCACATGGCCAAATAGTAATTTTTTAAATCATTTTTGAAAAAATTTCCAATGGCAGTCCAATAACATTCCAAAATTTAAATTGTGCAGATGTTACCGATTATCTCTAAATTATTGGTTTTTGAAAGTTTCATTAAAAATTTAAAAAGTCCACATTACAATTGGTTATCTTTCCATTAGGCCGAATGATAATTTAAAAAATCTTTTTTTTACAAAATTGCAATGGTAATCCAGTAAAATGGTAAAATTATTTTGTCCAGATCTTGCCAAATCTCTCTAAAATTTAGGTTTCAGGAAGATTAGATAGGAATTTGCTAAATCAAAAGGCAAACGTTGTTTGAAAATCAATTGGGAATCATTACACAGTGTCCAGCCTTTTTCACATTTAAGATAAACTGTGTAATGTCCAGAAGTAACAGTAGGTCCATCATGGAAAATTATTGCAACAGTTACAAAAGCTTTTCCTGAAATTGATAATTGCTGTCCTGTAAACTTCTTTATTAATGTATCCAATTTTGAACCATCAGTTCTACATCGTTGCATCATTGAAATTACATACTGTCCGTATTCCTTTAAAATTAATGTTGAAAACATGTCAGATTTACACTCACCACATTTCATGCTATGATTAGCATCTTTAACTAATTTTGCAAAAGTGACTGTTTTACTCTCTGGCAATGTCAAATAAATAAACCTTTCATTATCAACATTAGAGCCACATATATTATAACAATTTTCACAACTATGTTCCCATTTATAAGAGAGACCAAAAAAAATTTCAATGGGAACTCCTTCTTCTTCCACTACCTGAAGAAAATACATCAAAAATGTGTGTGCATCTTGCGGTTCATTTTGAGAAAACTGTGTTCGTCCTGAACATATATCTAAAAGTTTTCTAATTTCAGTAGCACTTTCTATTTGAGTTTTATCTTTACTCAGCTTTTGAAAAAGGAGACTCAGCTCTGAACAGAATCTTTTTCCCTGATTTACTATTATCTGCTCTTGCAAACTTTCAAGATAAAATGCAACATTCAGCACTACATTTGCGTAGCAGTTGACACCAGAGCTATTTTCAAAATGACATCCTACAACCTGTTCTTCATTTTCGTTTTTCTTTTTGCTTGCAATTACATCACTCCTCTTTTTTTTCCTCTTCTCTACATCTTCATTACAGATATTCTCATTTTTTCTTTTACGAGAAACTACACGTTTCTCCAACACAGGATACTGACCTAAATGAGGAGCATAGCTTCTTCTTAATCTATTATACTCCTTTACACAGTTTGTATCAGCACTAACTTTTGAATCATCAAAGTCTATCATGAATAAACCTGATAATGTTTTCACTCGTGACAAAGCAACATATGCCATACCTTCTTTGAACACAGTTGAACCAATGTTCACAAAAGCACAATCTACAGTCAATCCTTGAGACTTGTGAATAGTTACAGCATATGCTAGAGAAAACGGAAACTGCTTCCTACGTACATATAAGTCTTTCACAAGCATGAAACGAACTGTACAACGACAAATATCTTTAACTTCTTCTATCTGATCAAATTTTATTTTTAAACATTCAATTCCTTCTTTTTTCTGATAATTAATAAAACCCACAACTCTTCCCATAGCTCCATTAACTAAACCTTTTTCAACATCCAAATTTCTTCTCAAAAATACTCTACAGTTCATGCAAACATATAGATTTTTTTCTAATCCAGCTGTTTTGGAGATGTTCTTCTCTAGTGAGTCCAATTTATTTTTCAGTTTGCCTGTTACTGTGACAGTAATTCTTCCATCCTCAATTTTGTCCACTGCTTCCAATTTCCTGATCTCTTCCTTTTCCAATTTCAAAAGCTCCTCATTAAATATTGAGCATTCACGTAGAGTTGGCATTAAGCAGATGACACTTTTGTTTTCTGCAATATTCTTGTATATTTTCTCTGCAACTATTTCTTCCTTTGGAAATAAATTATGTAGCAGCCGACTCTGTAATGCTTTTTTGCCAACTTCTGTGAGTAGTCCAATTCTGATATCTTTCAGAATACTTCCATATTCTTCATCGCTTGCTTGCCTCATATTAGTAGTAAGTTCCTTGTACTCAAAGAAGGACCAAATATTTGTATTTCCGATGCTTCCCAATGACTTCTTCGTGTCTTCATGTGTGACAGTATTAAATACTGGTTGTCCTTTAACTGGAGTAAGCTGCAGAAGATCTCCAAAAACTATGACGTGTTTTCCCCCAAATAACATGTCATAGTCTGTCTTCAAAATTTGCTGCATTCTTAAATGCACAAAGGCAAGCATTAAGTTTGATACCATGCTCACCTCATCAATAATGAGAACTTGCATCTTCTTCAATACTCTTGAAACTTCCAAGGATGCTTCTCCAGTTAGCTTGTTGTATTGTATTTTGTTCTCATGCTCCACTGGTAACATTAGCAAACGATGTAAAGTGATTCCTTTTATGTTATATGCTGCTAACCCAGTTGGAGCAGTAACCACACAAGACAAAGTAGAATCCGTTTTTTGCTGTAGGTAGTTTCTGATGACTTTTATTAGGAAACTTTTTCCAGTTCCAGCTTGTCCGCTTACATACATCCTGATTGGATGAAATGATGTGCATGAGCACTCTTTTTTTTCATGTAGAAATCCGTGATCAATTTTGTTTTTGATCTCTTCATAAATTTGTTGCTGCTCTTGATTCAGTTGTCTTTCCAAATTTTCTAAGTCTATAAATTCTTCTTGAGCTTGATTCATAGCCGTTTCCACTTCATTCATGGCTATTGATGCTTCATTTTCAACGATTGGTTGTCCTAGGGGATCTTGACTGAGTGTTCCTGAACTTTGGCTGTCCTGAGAACTGTCTCTAGCTATTTCTGCTGCAATTGTAGTTTCCTGTTCAATTTCTTCATTTAACATTTGCAGATAAGTTGAGAATGTACTGCATTGTATGCTGTCTTTGCAAGCATTAAAAGAATCTTCATAGCTTTGAAATTCTCCCAGTAGTTCATCCTCTGTACGCCATGGTTTAAACAACTGTAAAAGAGCCAAGTAGTAAAATTCCTTCTTGTCAGTAGTGTCACAACTCAGCTTCCGGTGATTTATCAAACTTCCTTTTGTTTGCTTCACCAAACATCCTTCTTCACCAACGACTTTATATTTTCCATTGTTGATGTCTTCTGCGGCTTTCCGTGAATAAATGTAGTTCTGCAGCACTTCATAGAGACACATGTTCTCCAGATGATGACTTCTCTTGGGATAATAAGTGTCCAACATGTTTGATTTCAAAATATCTGTACTTTCTGGGTCATTCTCGGCCAAATATTCAATTTCTCCTACAGATTTCAGTACCCGATTTCTCATTGCTGCAAGGCCTAAACTTGCCCAAATTATTCTTCTTGACTTCGAGTAGAGACTTGCAGAAGATAACCTATCTGAACATTCGTAGGATCCAATTTCTCGATGCGATAACATCTTCAAACTGAAACTGTACAGCTTCTAACTGACAGTCTTCTCGTGAGAAATCTCTTCCCACATTTCCTTCAATTCTGTTTTTTCTGATTTTGTAATGTAAGACGTTACATATCGAGCAACAGCAATGGAATTGTCAGCTACATACTGTATATCCATGTTAGCGTTCCACATGGATAAAATGACTGGGTTGTAGTCATTTATATTTTTTGATTCTTCTTTTCTTTTTAGGTTGTAGGTATTCTTAGGTGATTTTCTTGTGATAGTATGTCTCACAGCTGACATAAAACTGTTGACTCTTCCACTTGAAAGAACAGGTCTTGGAAATCCAAATCGACATTTAGTGTAGTATTTATCTTTGCTCTTGTATTTCCGTCGACAGTATTTTCCACACCGATGACTTTGGAAACGTAAAACCTGCTCCTTTAACTTTTTCTCTTCTGTGCTTTTTGGTATAGCACATGTTGCATATTCTTCAATGTAAGATAACACTGCTTCATCAGTATCTGTTCCAAACTTTGGGGCATCCTTGATCCACAACAGCATATGAATATGAGGAGCACCTCTTGCCTGGTACTCTTTTCTCCAAAAGAAATCCTCTACTTCTCCAAGAGGTGGATTTTTTTATTGCAGATGAAGGACATCATAGCCTCAAATCTATGATTGAAATATCTGCAAACATTAACCAGATCCAATGAGCACAGTTCTCCTGGTGTCTTGTATTCGATGTTTTTAATGTTTGAATTTGCCTCTCGTAGAAAATCCAGTAAATCATCCCAAGCGTACTCGGCACAGCTTAGGGTAAGGAACCATGTTGGTGTTCCTAAATTCCGTAACATGCATTTTAATTCACCATGGCGTCGGTACCAATATTCATTTGTCCCACGCTGACAAGCCATCAGATTGATCAATTGTGTTTCCAAATGATCATCTCGGTGCTGCACTTTCTCCATAAAATCCTTAGCAGACACATTTTGTAAATGTACTCCACTTTTTAAAATGTGATTTACTGCATAAGACAGTGCAGACAAGTCGCTTTCAAATAAAAGATGGAACAAATAAGGAATACTTTGTCGAAATCTGGGATCTTCAGCATATAGTCTTGTAGTCCGATATTCAGAAGCTGGAATCTGTTCTGGACGTTCATCGTATCGTCCTCCTTTTCCTTTAGGAAACAGCTGGGGAAAACATCGAGCTTCCAAGCTCTCCTCCCATACACTCACGGGAGTTCCTTTTGCTTTCTTCATCTGAAAGAGATCAATATTGTCTCCCATAACTTCTTTTGAATGAAGAGGATGTATGCTAAAATGTTCATAAATTTCTTCTTCCTTTGACTTGTCCACTTTTTCAATTTGTCCAGTTGGTGTTTCTGTGTCTTCTTGTAAATCTTCTTCTTCTTCTTCTTCTTCTATATAAATTGATTCATACCATTTGTTATTCCTTTTCAAATACAAATTTGCTTTTTGTACTTTCCGTACATCTACCAGCTCCTGCCAAATCTTCTTATTCTTTGTAGGTACACCATTAACCAGAATAATTAATGGTTCAGTTTCCAAAGTATCCGCATCAATAGTTTCCATATTTTTTTTCAAATCCAAGGGCAAATACACCACTCTACCTTTTAAACCTCTCAGTAAATCTGAAGGAGGTAATTTACCAGTTTTGGGCTCCATACGTACTATGGTCTGGAACGGATGAACACATTGAATGAGTATAGACTCATATGTATTTAATTCAGAAAGTTCAGCAGGAATAGCATCCAATTCTAAATTATTATGTACAGCTCTGGTCGGCATTCTATTTTCCTCTAACTTGTTGTAACAGTATTTACAAATACGCTGATCTTCACCCAATTCAAAACAATTTTCTAGAAATATATATGTGGCAAAATCCTTCCACTTATAATTATCTTCATTTTCACTCTTTCTGTAGAGATCAACATTCCTAGTTTGTTTTCTATAATGAGTTCTGCGGCAACAAATACAAGTAAAATTTGGTCTTTCATTAGAGACAATTGCAAATTTTGTTATGTTATCATTAAATGTGTAACTTACAGAGGGTTCTACATTCTCTTCCACTTCTTCCTCATTTAGTGTATCCTTCTCTGCACTGTTTTGTTCAGGACCAAAGTAACAAAACTGAATTTCATCAACAACCTTCTCTACATCTGATACCGTTCCTCGGAACAGTGCCCTATTCAATTCATTTAACTTTATTGCTGGACTTTTGGCAAAATACAACCGTCTCACAAACTTTCTCATTTCAGTATGATGAACAGCCAGCATCCTAAAATGATGGAAAACACTATTGCACACTTTTCTAGATAGACAAGCCAGAGAATGACCCTGCAAACCAGTATTCTCTCTCACTCTGCATGGATCCAGACTTTGAAGCACCTTAATCTTCTGTTTTATACTTTTTTTACTATATTCTCTTAGAAACTCTCGAAATTTGTCAATAGATTCCTGACGCACAGTGCAAATACTACTACAATTCCAAGTGTACACTGGGGCTTTAGGACGTCTCCCCATTGCCTCATCTGCCATCACTTGTACTTCATCTCTTGGAACCATTATCTCCTTCTCCATTATGCAACCATTTTTTACTTCGTATGAACGACCTCTGGTGTCAACTGCATGCAGCAAACTATTACTTTGAAAATAGCTCTCTTCATTAAAAAAAGGTTCACTACTTGAACTATGCATCCACTTTCCTAAAAACACTTTACAAAAGTTTGTTCTGTTCACTACTCTTTTCCTTTTGCTATGTGATTTCAGTACATTAACCATTTTGTCTAATGTACGCATCCTATTCAAAATTAATATGAATAGTTTCCTTTTTAATTCTAATGCCTTTGCTGCAATGGCTTCAATTTCTTTTTTTCTCTTATAAAACTTTGCCTTTTGCTTATATTTCTTCACATCCTTTATCAAATTGGACATAACTCTCCTCTGAAACATTTTTCTACGTATCTCTTTAAACGCTGTTTTTCTGTTTAAGTTTATCTTTTTAGTTGCAGAAGGTATATTTGCATTAACTAAATTCTCAATTTTTTCCTGTCCTTTTCGATTGAAATCATTCTTTCCAGTACAGACATTTTGTACATTTTTCCTTTTTTTGAATATGTTCCTTAGAAAATCTTTTGTTTGCTTACCAGAAGATTTTTTCTTCCTCCCAACATCAGCATCTTCTACTAACTTTGATCCTCTAGTTGTCTTCAAATATAGTTTTTTTTTTAGCGTTTTTTGAACTCTGGATTTTGTAGGCATCTTAAATTTTGTTCACTGCTCTTCAGCAATACCTGAAAAAAACTAAAAAAAAATGTCCTTTATTTTATTTAAATATATTACTACATTTCTTTTCACAATAGTCACAAAACGAAATTACTTTGCCAATTTGAATGCACACTTACTTCTCTTTTTTTTGGGCAAGTGAAAATCACTTTTACAGACTGACACATTATGAAACCACTTTTTTGATTTTTTTAAATGCACATGTCCAAACTGCTTTTTCAGACCACCACCATGTGTAACCTGGGTGGCTGCCTACATTCCAGCAAGGGCAACCAGCCTTAGTGATGCTGAATGTATTTGCATTACAGACTGAAACCTGAAAACCCCACTCGCTTGTAAATACTGTGCATGATTATACATGGCAAGCAGATGGGTGTGTGCTAAGAGTCTGCTTCTTCCCCCAAAAAATCGCTCCCCCTTTTTCCTACTAATGCAACTGTGAAATCACCAGAAAAAAACGCAATAAATCTCTGCCTGTAATTCCTATTTCCACACAGAGTCATGTTTTCACATTAGTCCCAAAACGAAATTTCTTTGCCAATTTGAAAGCACACTTACTGCTCTTTTTTTTGGGCAAGTAAAAATCACTTTTACAGACTGACACATTATGAAACCACTTTTCAGATTTTTTAAAAAGCCCATGTCCAGACTGCTACACTCCAGCAAGGGCAACCAACCTTAGTGATGCTGAATGTATTTGCATTACAGACTGAAACCTCAAAACCCCACTCGCTTCTAAATACTGTGCATGATTATACATGGAAAGGAGCTGGGTGTGTGCTAAGAGTCTGCTTCTTCCCCCAAAAAATCGCTCCCCCTTTTTCCTACTAATGCAACTGTGAAATCACCAGAAAAAAACGCAATAAATCTCTGCCTGTAATTCCTATTTCCACACAGAGTCATGTTTTCACATTAGTCCCAAAACGAAATTTCTTTGCCAATTTGAAAGCACACTTACTGCTCTTTTTTTTTGGCAAGTGAAAATCACTTTTACAGACTGACACATTATGAAACCACTTTTTTGATTTTTTTAAATGCACATGTCCAAACTGCTTTTTCAGACCACCACCATGTGTAACCTGGGTGGCTGCCTACATTCCAGCAAGGGCAACCAGCCTTAGTGATGCTGAATGTATTTGCATTACAGACTGAAACCTGAAAACCCCACTCGCTTGTAAATACTGTGCATGATTATACATGGCAAGCAGATGGGTGTGTGCTAAGAGTCTGCTTCTTCCCCAAAAAAATCGCTCCCCCTTTTTCCTACTAATGCAACTGTGAAATCACCAGAAAAAAACGCAATAAATCTCTGCCTGTAATTCCTATTTCCACACAGAGTCATGTTTTCACATTAGTCCCAAAACGAAATTTCTTTGCCAATTTGAAAGCACACTTACTGCTCTTTTTTTTGGGCAAGTGAAAATCACTTTTACAGACTGACACATTATGAAACCACTTTTTGGATTTTTTTAAATGCACATGTCCAAACTGCTTTTTCAGACCACCACCATGTGTAACCTGGGTGGCTGCCTACATTCCAGCAAGGGCAACCAGCCTTAGTGATGCTGAATGTATTTGCATTACAGACTGAAACCTGAAAACCCCACTCGCTTGTAAATACTGTGCATGATTATACATGGCAAGCAGATGGGTGTGTGCTAAGAGTCTGCTTCTTCCCCCAAAAAAATCGCTCCCCCTTTTTCCTACTAATGAAACTGTGAAATCACCAGAAAAAAACGCAATAAATCTCTGCCTGTAATTCCTATTTCCACACAGAGTCATGTTTTCACATTAGTCCCAAAACGAAATTTCTTTGCCAATTTGAAAGCACACTTACTGCTCTTTTTTTTGGCAAGTGAAAATCACTTTTACAGACTGACACATTATGAAACAACTTTTTTGATTTTTTTAAATGCACATGTCCAAACTGCTTTTTCAGACCACCACCATGTGTAACTTGGGTGGCTGCCTACATTCCAGCAAGGGCAACCAGCCTTAGTGATGCTGAATGTATTTGCATTACAGACTGAACCTGAAAACCCCACTCGCTTGTAAATACTGTGCATGATTATACATGGCAAGCAGATGGGTGTGTGCTAAGAGTCTGCTTCTTCCCCCAAAAAATCGCTCCCCCTTTTTCCTACTAATGCAACTGTGAAATCACCAGAAAAAAACGCAATAAATCTCTGCCTGTAATTCCTATTTCCACACAGAGTCATGTTTTCACATTAGTCCCAAAACGAAATTTCTTTGCCAATTTGAAAGCACACTTACTGCTCTTTTTTTTGGCAAGTGAAAATCACTTTTACAGACTGACACATTATGAAACCACTTTTTTGATTTTTTTAAATGCACATGTCCAAACTGCTTTTTCAGACCACCACCATGTGTAACCTGGGTGGCTGCCTACATTCCAGCAAGGGCAACCAGCCTTAGTGATGCTGAATGTATTTGCATTACAGACTAAAACCTGAAAACCCCACTCGCTTGTAAATACTGTGCATGATTATACATGGCAAGCAGATGGGTGTGTGCTAAGAGTCTGCTTCTTCCCCCAAAAAATCGCTCCCCCTTTTTCCTACTAATGCAACTGTGAAATCACCAGAAAAAAACGCAATAAATCTCTGCCTGTAATTCCTATTTCCACACAGAGTCATGTTTTCACATTAGTCCCAAAACGAAATTTCTTTGCCAATTTGAATGCACACTTACTGCTCTTTTTTTTTGGCAAGTGAAAATCACTTTTACAGACTGACACATTATGAAACCACTTTTTTGATTTTTTTAAATGCACATGTCCAAACTGCTTTTTCAGACCACCACCATGTGTAACCTGGGTGGCTGCCTACATTCCAGCAAGGGCAACCAGCCTTAGTGATGCTGAATGTATTTGCATTACAGACTAAAACCTGAAAACCCCACTCGCTTGTAAATACTGTGCATGATTATACATGGCAAGCAGATGGGTGTGTGCTAAGAGTCTGCTTCTTCCCCCAAAAAATCGCTCCCCCTTTTTCCTACTAATGCAACTGTGAAATCACCAGAAAAAACGCAATAAATCTCTGCCTGTAATTCCTATTTCCACACAGAGTCATGTTTTCACATTAGTCCCAAAACGAAATTTCTTTGCCAATTTGAATGCACACTTACTGCTCTTTTTTTTTGGCAAGTGAAAATCACTTTTACAGACTGACACATTATGAAACCACTTTTTTGATTTTTTTAAATGCACATGTCCAAACTGCTTTTTCAGACCACCACCATGTGTAACCTGGGTGGCTGCCTACATTCCAGCAAGGGCAACCAGCCTTAGTGATGCTGAATGTATTTGCATTACAGACTAAAACCTGAAAACCCCACTCGCTTGTAAATACTGTGCATGATTATACATGGCAAGCAGATGGGTGTGTGCTAAGAGTCTGCTTCTTCCCCCAAAAAATCGCTCCCCCTTTTTCCTACTAATGCAACTGTGAAATCACCAGAAAAAAACGCAATAAATCTCTGCCTGTAATTCCTATTTCCACACAGAGTCATGTTTTCACATTAGTCCCAAAACGAAATTTCTTTGACAATTTGAATGCACACTTACTGCTCTTTTTTTTTGGCAAGTGAAAATCACTTTTACAGACTGACACATTATGAAACCACTTTTATGATTTTTTTAAATGCACATGTCCAAACTGCTTTTTCAGACCACCACCATGTGTAACCTGGGTGGCTGCCTACATTCCAGCAAGGGCAACCAGCCTTAGTGATGCTGAATGTATTTGCATTACTGAGTCCAACCTCAAACCCTTAAACTATTCTTTTTTTTTCCAGTACACCTTAATTTATCGTGAAAACATAGTCCATATTATTTTACATGTTCCTCACATTTAAATTTCTCCCAAAACAGAAAATGATAAACGCAACTTCAACAAAAAGAATTTCCATTTCTATTATTCATTTCTTAATTTACCATATACATCTCCTCTCAAACTCTAACCTCACCTTTAAAATTAGTTAGTTGTGAAAGAAATGTGGCACTCAAACAGCAGATTATCAGAGCCAGGATCTCTGTTCTGTTCACCTCTCTCCTCTCAGCAGAACCAGATAATGGCAAACTTTCCCTCTATTTTTCCACACATATACATGTAAGTTTCAAATCTCAGTGCTTCCCCCTTTTTTTCAAATGTAATCACACATTTCTATTGGTTGAAAACCAACCCTTTTCCAAAAGTACCCTGCCCCCAACTTGACTTCTGCCTAGTGCCCTTCCCCCAACTTGACTTCTGCCTGCTACCATAGCAACAGCTCATGGAACACTGCTGTGTGGAGTTAGGTCAGAAGTTCGCCACACAATGTTTCAATTCCACAGAGCAAGAGTGCTTGACTTTTCAAACCTAACAGCAAATCCATAGTACTGTTCTTTGGTAACACATTTTTTTGTACCAATACAAAACATGCTTCTATTAATTTACACATACAGCCTAGTTTTTATTCTAGAATGGTATGAAACAGCCAATCAGTTCTTTTTGTTTTGAAAAAAATATGTATGCCTCCATTTCCAAACTGTCTTTCTTTTCATATTGCCATTCTACTGAAAGACACCTCCTGAGTGCATCCAGTTCTCCTTTGAAGATGTTCACAGTGTGGATTGTAGGGCACAGCTATGTCTTCTGGAGTGAAAAGTTTGCAGAGAAAACAGATATGGTGAGAGACCTTGCTTTGCCAAATGTAGACATTAAATGGATTGGTCAGAGAGGGTTAAAGTGGCACCAATTGATGCCATTGGTGAAATCCTTCATGCAAATCCAACACCCTGACCTCATAATAGTGCACTGTGGTGGCAATGACCTAGGCACTTTGACTGGGGTAGGTCTGGAAATGCTTATGAAGGACACCTTTGCACAACTGTTTTCACTTTTCCCTAAAACTGCCTTTGTGTTTTCGAACATATGCCAAAGGCAAAAATGGAACTGGTCCAATCATTTCTGTCCGCAGATTGACAAAGCAAGAAAGCACGTCAACAAATCTGTTTCTGCTTTCCTCCGTGACTATGGTATGGGTGCCATTTACCGCAACAACTTGCGTTATGACATGCAAGACATTTATAGAGGAGATGGTGTGCACTTCAATGATGAAGGGAACAGAGTCTTCCTCTTGAACCTTAGACTCTGCATCGGTACTTACTTGTAGGTACCACTAACAAAATGACTTCATAAACACAACAGCTCTTTTTAGAGCTCCCTAATATCTAAACTCTTAAATCTGCATTTCATTTCTTTTTTAATTTATTTTTTCTTCCGTACGCTTACCGTAAGCTTACCGTACGCGTACCCCGTGATTTTTTTAAAAATCAATAAATGTTTTCTTTGTACTTTACAGTCCTTCTTTGACCCCCTCACAAATGTAAGGGGGTCTGTAACTCTCCTCATTGCCCCCTTTTCTTGTTTTCACTCTTTTTTTTCTGAGTGAAACACACAAAATGGCGGCCGCCGCTTACTGGTTTCGGCTGATTCGAATGTATACTAAGATCTAACAGCCAATCAGAATCTCGCTCGCGCACGCCACCGTACGCGTACGGTAAGCGTACGGTAAGCGTACCGTAAGCGGGCTCAGATATGTATATTGATTTAAAGGCTATTTTCTCAGAATCTACTGAACAGATTTACACCAAACCTACAAAAGGCACTTCCTTGACCTACGGACTACCTCTCTGCCAAATTTCTAGTAATTCTGTTCAGCCGTTCGGGCTGTAGCTCGTTCTAAAGGTCCTATGGAAAAATGCATGGGAAAAACGCATTTTGGGACCCCCCTTTTATCTCAGCCCCCGCTTGACGAATCCCCCCGAGACTTTCAGGGTAGGAGCGGAGCGTAGCGCCCCACCTATTTTGAGAAATTCGCGAGGATTCATCGACCGGCGCCAAAGTTATTCAAAATAGAATGTTGCGGATTTCCTATGGAAAAGGGGTCCTAACTATAACTACCTACTGGCGACCGCCAGTAGGTAATATATATATATATATATATATATATATATATATATATATATATATATATATATATATATATATATATATATATAAAGTATCACGGTCCCGTCTTGTCTGAGAGTCCCAGGAAAAAACAGGTACGGACCACAGCGTGTTCTGGTATTCAGTGCAGCTTATTGCTTAGGTTATCAGCAATTCTGGCATAGCAGCATTACGCGTTTCGACAGTGAACCACTGTCTTGATCACATGACATGCATACGGCCAATCAAAGCTTATATACCGGTTAGAAAACAGTGAAAACAGACTCGATATGCCGTTGTTTGCAAAATTACTAAATGTAAACATTATATCACAATATTATTTGTCATATTGTTAAAAATATACATATAAGTATTCATACTTAGGCAAATGTGCAAAAGTCGCAGTTTACAATAAGTATATAAATATGTAAACAGAGTGAAAGTGCAAGTGCTTAAAAATTTCCTGAATAAATTCAATCACCGATAGATATAAAAAAGAGTTTTAAAAGTTGATAAAATATCCATATTAAAATCATATGAACTTTAATCAATGAAGATAAGCTAAGCTAATTGTTTGTGCATATGTTTGATGTTGAATGACTCTACAGTTGGCAACGATATGTGTGAAGTATACAGGGAGACAAATACTGAACAAAATTTGTAAACCCCATGTGGGATTGTGGTGTATACTTAACAATGATTAATTAACCTCGTATCATTAGCTTGTGCTAATGTATCTCAGGTAAGTTAAAGAAGATTCCCTATGTCGAAGGGTTACTTCTGTAGTTGCCATAGTCATGATGAAATCACAAACGATAATTATGCACAAATATAGACAACTTATTTTTCTTTGTAAAACCAGTACCCAATGTTATCATCGGCGATTCATTCATTAATAGGTCGTTAATATCTTAAGTAAAAACCGGGGAACCAGTTAAAACTCTCGATAAAAACTTATCTAAAATTCTAATAAAAAGCCTGATAAATAACAAGTAATAATGGCTTGAAAAAAGACGTATATGGCAGATATGAGAAGGTAGTTATAATAGGTGTATGTCGCATTTAGATAAATTACAAAAAATTGTGAATTTCTTCTCCATTGTTCAAACCTTTTGGCATTTTGGAATCTAGAGCCAAGATGTAATATGATTCTAACTGCCTTAATTGTTTCTCCCTGTTGCCCCCTCTGATAGATTTGGGTATCATGTAAATGACAAAGTAGCTAAAATCGTTTAAGTTGTTATTATGAACATGTTTGAAATGTCGAGCTACTGGGTAACTGGGGTCTGAGTTAACAATCGCTCTCAGATGTTGTAGGATCCGATTAAATACTTGGAGTTTTGTGCTTCCCACGTATCTGAGTTTGCAAGTACACTCTAAGACATAAACTGCAAATTCAGTGCGGCATGTTAGCATTTTGGAGATTCTTATGGGATTAGAATCTACCATTCCTGTTACTTCATTAGCATTGACCCCAAATTTACAAGCTCTACATGAGCTGCATTTGAAAAAACCTTTTTTGTTGGTCAACCAGTTAGTTGTTTTTATAACTTCTGGACTTGATCTTACTAATGTGTCTCTCATAAATGGTGCCCGTCTGAAAGTAATATTGGGTAATTCAGGCACCAATAGGGACCTAGTAAGGTCTGTTTTCACAATGGGCCAATTCTTGTAAATAATCTTTTTGATTTGTTTGTCTTGTTGACTATATGCTGTAATTAGTCTTATGTTGCTTTGTGATTCAGTTTTGTTGGTTGTGAGACATACCACTTCACTCATTTCTACACTATTGCTACAAGTATTGGCTTTATCCATGGCTTTCAAAAGTTCCTTTTCTTTATACCCTCGATGGATAAATCTCTCAAATGCCCCATGTTGACATATCTTGAGGTCCTCATCTGTGTTACATATACGTTTGATCCTCAAGAATTCCCCATATGGGATACTTTTAATCAAATGATAGGGATGAGAGCTGGTAGCATGCAGTATGGCATTGCCTGCTGTGCTTTTTCTGTGTAGTTTAGTGTGAATGAAATTGTTACTGATGTAAATCTCCACATCTAAAAACTGTGTTGACTTCTCATTTATGTCTGCCGTAAAATTCAAGTTTAGATTGTTGACGTTTATGTTTTTAACAAATTCATGAGCTGTTTCCTTAGTTCCCCTCCAGATAACAAGAACATCATCTATAAAACGCCACCATCGTATGACATGTGTATCAAACATCTCCTTGTGAGTGGCTCTGAGGACATGCTCCTCCCACCAGCCTACGTGAAGACACGCATAGCTGGGGGAAAAACATGCCCCCATCGCCACTCCGCGTAGCTGTTGAAACACCTCCTTGTTAAAGATAAAGAAGTTGTTGGTTAAACATATGTTGATCATGTCTAATAGCATTATATTGTGTTGATAAAAGATACTGGAGCGTTTAGACAGAAAGTATTCACTAGCCAATATACCATCAGAATGTCGAATACTGGTGTATAGGGAACTTATGTCCATGACCAGAAAGACATATTCTTGTTTCCATTCAATGGTTTGAAGTTTGGATAAAAAATGGCTAGTGTCACGAATATATGAGTCCAATGATTCCACATGTTCATGGAGAAAGAAATCTACATATTTGGACATGTTCTCCAGGAGTCCCTTTTGTGCTGATATTATGGGCCTCCCTGGGACTGGATTTGTCTTTTTGTGTACTTTAGGGATAAAATAAAGTACTGGTGTAATAGGGTGATCGTTCCTTAGAAATTCCAATTCATTTTTAGTCAACAGTCCCATTCTTTTCCATTTTGATAGTTCTTTAAATACTAGTTCTTTAATTTTTTTCAAATCATTGAATGTTGCCTTTCCGTAGCATTCACTGTCTCCCAAGTGTTTATGTGCTTCCTCCATGTACATATGCCGAGGCCATAGGACAATGTTGCCCCCTTTGTCGGAGGTATTGATAATCAGATCTCCACGTGATTGTAGCTTACGCATTAATTTAGAATATTGTAGTTCTTTATATTTTCTATGTTTTTGTGTGCGTAATGTTTTTTGATTAAGTTTTTTCAGGTCTTCTGTAACACAGTCACTGAATATATCAATAGCATCTCTAGGCATCGGGATAAATGATGACGGTGGTCGAAATGGTGTTGGACTAATCACATTGCCCTGCATGCCCATTTCTAACATGTCTTATTGTGTTGGTTGGATTATATTAGGTTCCTCTTGTGCTAGGGCATGCATAGAGTGGAGTAGTGGAATGTCACAAACTTGAAACAGCTCATCAATAGTATTGGCAGGTTCAGTAGTATTGGATTTTTCCATCATTTTGTTCAGTTTGAAATGTTTTCTCAACTTTAGTTTCCTGATGAATTTGAAGACGTCAACTCTAGTTTGTGGGTATTTGAAATGATTGCCTGGACAAAACGATAAACCAAGTGATAGTAATTGTAATTCCGCTACTGTTAACTTGATGTTGGATAGATTGATCAAAGTGTTGTCTGGGGCTATTTGATTGGTTTCTGTCATTACCATTATTTCCCCCCGCTCCCTCTGCCTCTTCCTCTGCCTCTGGACTTTTCTCCTTTGTTTTCTCCTAGTGTTGTTATCCCGGCGTTTGTCTTCTCGGGATCGTGTGAGCGCAGAGTATGGCGGCGATCTTCTATAAGAAACCCCAATTCCTCCGAGGGGGTATAGTCTGTTGGGAGTCTTGTTAGATGGTTATTTGATACACTGTCATCAGATTCATAGTTACTGCCTACAGAGCTTGTATCAGTACTTGGTGTATCATTTCTCACTTCGGTTATACTGTTGGCGCTGGTGATTTTGGTGGTCAGAGCTTGTCTTTTCGCGTTGTCGAATTTTCTTGCAAACGTAAACACCCTTCCTGTTTCATAATCTGTCTTGTCCCTTGTAAATTTCAAGATTTTTCTTAATTTG
This sequence comes from Triturus cristatus, assembly GCF_964204655.1. Classification (NCBI taxonomy): domain Eukaryota; kingdom Metazoa; phylum Chordata; class Amphibia; order Caudata; family Salamandridae; genus Triturus; species Triturus cristatus. The sequence goes on along the minus strand of NC_140589.1, from coordinate 1,171,870,218 downwards.
ATTGTTTCTTCATGTTTGGTTAGTCTTGACTTAATTTCTTCATGACTTTTTTTAATGAGTTCTTTTTGTTCATGTGCGCGGATTGATCGGAGGAAATGCGAGAGACATCGCAATATGCGGTAGTCCCTCTTTGATGTTTATGTAAAAGATGAATGTTTAAAATCATGGCTCGCTGGCGCTTCGGTAAACATAGAGAAAGGTTGTTACCGAAACGCGTCTGTTTGTTTTTGTATACATGAGCAGGAGAGTTGAAGCGGCAATTGATATGTGGGAGCACCCCCGTACTGAGAAGCACCCGCCTGTGAGTGCACCCGATTGGTGCTTTGGAGCGAAAATATATTTATATATATATATATATTATCTACTGGCGGTCGCCAGTAGATAGTTATAGTTAGGACCTATTTTCCATAGGAAATCCGCAACATTCTATTGGGAATATCTTTGGAGCCGGTTGACGAATCCTCGCAAAATTCTCCAAACTTTTGGCCAGCTCCGCTCCGCTCCTACCCTTAAAGTTTTGTGGTGATTCGTCAAGCGGGGGCCGTGAAAAAAGGGGGGTCCCAAAACACGTTTTCCCCATGCAATTTCCCATAGGATTTTTGTCGCAGCTACAGCCCGAACCGCTGAACGGAATGACACCAAATTTGGCAAAGAGGTAGTCCTCAGTTCGGACTTGTGCCTTTTGCATATTTGGTGTGAATCTGTTCAGTAGTTCCTGAGAAAATTAGGGTAAAAAAGTTAGTGATATTTATGGCCGCGGAGTATCCGCAGACCCTACCCGCACAGTACGCGAACCCTCCCCGAACCGAGCGTGCACCCTCCCGATCAGGCGCAGAATGCTAATTGGCTGTCGAGCGTCTCTATACATTCGAAACCAGGAACTGTTGGCGGCCATTTTCTGCCTCGGTAGAAGCGAGGCTGAAGAAGCAAGGGGAATAAGTGCGTAAAACAGATAAAGGGGGCAGAGTGGAAATACTCTGATCCTCTTGAGGTGCTTAGGGGGTCCCAGAAGGACCCCCTGGGGCCCCCCTTTTTAAAAAAAAAAAGCGGCAAAATGCGCGTACGGTGCGCGCATCCTATCGCGTTGGATGCACGGATCCTCTCGCGATGGGTTCGCGGATCCAAGGGGAAAAAAATGAAATTGTTGGAGATAAAGATTAAGCTTAAGTGTTTTGGTCTTAAGTGGCTCTAAAAAGAGCCGTTGTGTTCATTGAGAGTTTTTGGTACTTATAAGTAAGTTGTTGAGGAAGACTCTGTTTCCTTCATCAGTAAAGTGTACTCCATCTCTCCTATACATCTCTTGCATATGAAAGCGCAGATTGTTATTGTAAATGGACCCCATTCTGTAGTCTCTGAGAAAAGCAGAAACAGATTTATTCACATATTTCCTAGCTTTCTCAATCTGTGGAAAAAATTATCGGACCAGTTCCATTTCTGCCTTTGGCATATGTTAGAATACACAAAGGCAGTTTTAGGGAAAAGTGAAATCAGTTGTGCAAAGGTGTCCTTCATAAGCATTACCAGACCTACCCCAGTCAAAGTGCCTAGGTCATTGCCACCACAGTGCACTATTATGAGGTCAGGGTGTTGGATTTGCATGAAGGATTTCACCAATGGCATCAATTGGTGACACTTTAACCCTCTCTGTCCAATCCATTTAATGTCTACATTTGGCAAACCTAGGTCTTTGTGAATGCCTTTGTTTTCTGCATACCTTTGGCTCCAGAAAATGTAGCTGTGTCCCACAATCCACACTGTAAGCATCTTGTAAGAAGGTCTGGATGCACTCAGATGGTCTCTGTAAATAAAATGGCAGTTTGGAAAGTAAGATGTTTCTAAAATGGTGGCTAAGATGCAATTTTGAAAAAAGACAAGAAATCATTGTTTTTTTGACAACGTTCTGCACTGAAAGGTAGGGTGATTATTTCTGTTTTTTAAACGCTTGATTCTTATTGGTTAACAAAAACAGATTGTAAGGAACATTATATATGATAAGCTGATATGTTGAGAAGTCAAGCACACTTGGTGTTTTGATTAGCAACATTGTGTGTGCTGAACTTGTGACCTGTGTGCTCAGTACAGTGTTCCATGACCTATTTCTATGGTAACGGGCAGAAGGCAGATTGGGGGAAGGGTTGAAGTTTATGTCATTTGGAAAGGGTTGAAATGTTTAACCAATAGAAATGTGTGTTTGCTTTTGAATTTATGTGGGAAGGAATGTGATTTGATGTTTACATGTATATGTGTGGAAAATGAGAGGGAAACTTTGCCATTATTTGGTTTTGCTGACAGGTGCACAGTGCAGAGATCCTGTATAAGAAAATCTGGTGTGTGACTGATATCTGGTGTGTGACTGATATACTTCTTAATCTACAAAACATCTTGAAAGGTGAGTTATTTAATTGTGAGGGGATGTATGTAGACTATTTTTATTTTAATCAGACTAATGTATTTTTTTTGCTAAAGTGTAGGGAATATTTTTTTTCTCTACAATCTTATTGACAGTGTGTGTGCATGTAGAAACCATTTTGTGATAAGGATTTGTGTTTTTTCATGTGTTTGTTGACAGATAGCTATGCAGTTCTTATATTTTGGTAGATTTAGAAACCACTTATTGTTTATGAATTTGTGAAATGAGTTATGTTTCTGCAGTAAAATGTAGTACTCCTTGTAGATGAAGAAATGTGTTTTGGTATAGTGTAAGGGATAGTGTTGTTTGTCTAGAATCACACAGAGAGCCTGTGTGCATTTGGGATCCACTGTGGAGAAGCGTTTGGTAACATCGTGCATTTGCTGACAGATAACTGTTTTGAAACCTGTCATGTTATCAAGTTTTAGTAGCATTAGAAGACAGTTGCGGCTTATGCTTTCATTAAATGAGTTAGGTATTGACAGTAAAGTGTAGTCGTGAAATATGAAGATTGTGTGCAGTTCCCTTACCACTTACAGTGTAGTGAATGAGTTTTGGTAAACTCCTAGGAATACTGGTGCTTGTCTAGAATCACACTGTGAGTCTGTGTACATTTGGGAACCACTGTCAGAGAAGCGTTTGGTAACATCGTGAATTTGCTGACAGAAAATTGTTTTGAAACCTGTCATGTTGTGAAGTTTTAGTAGCATTAGAAGCCAGTCTTTGCTTATATGTTGATTAAATGAGGCATGCCTTGACACTGATGTGCTGTACTTAAATATGTAGATTGTGTGCAGTCCCCTTACCCCTTCCACAGTAGTGAATGAGTTTTGGTAAACTCCTAGGAATACTGGTGCTTCTCTAGAATCACACTGTGAGTCTTTGTGCATTTGGGAACCACTGTGAAAGAAGCGTTTGGTAACATCGTGCATTTGCTGACAGAAAACTATTTTAAAACTTGTCATGTTGTCAAGTTTTAGTAGCATTAGAAGCCAGTCTTTGCTTATGTGTTGATTAAATGAGTGAGGCGTTGACACTAAAGTGCACTCGTGAAATATGTAGATTGTGTGCAGTTCCCTTACCTCTTCCACGGTAGTGAATGAGTTTTGATAAACTCCTAGGGATAGTGGTGCTTGTCTAGAATCACACTGTGAGTCTGTGTGAATTTGGGAACCGCTGTCAGCGAAGCGTTTGGTAAGATCATGTATTTGCTGACAGATAACTGTTTTAAAACCTGTCATGTTGTCAAGTTTTAGTAGCATTAGAATCCAGTTTTTGCTTATGCGTTGATTAAATGAGTCATGCTTTGACACTGATGTGGTGTACTTAAATATGTAGATTGTGTGCAGTACCATTAACTCTTCCAGAGTAGTGAATGAGTTTTGGTAAACTCCTAGGATAGTGTTGCTTGTCTAAAATCACACTGTGAGTCTGTGTGCATTTGGGTAAGGATTGTGAGAGAAGCATTTGGTAACATCGTTTATTACTGACAGATAACTGTTTTAAAACCTGTCATGTTGTCAAGTTTTAGTAGCATTAGAAGCCAGTCTTTGCTTATGTGTTGATTAAATGAGTCAGGCATTGACACTAAAGTGTAGTCGTGAAATATGTAGATTGTGTGCAGTTCCCTTACCTCTTCCACTGTAGTGAATGAATTTTGGTAAACTCCTAGGGATAGTGGTGCTTGTCTAGAATCACACTGTGAGTCTGTGTGCATTTGGGAACCACTGTCAGAGAAACGTTTGGTAACATCGTGCATTTGCTGACAGAAAACTGTTTTGAAACCTGCCATGTTGTCAAGTTTTAGTAGCATTAGAAGCCAGTCTTTGCTTATGTGTTGATTAAATCAGTCAGGCATTGACACTAAAGTGTAGTTGTGAAATATGTAGAATGTGTGCAGTTCCCTTATCACTTCCACTGTAGTGAATGAGTTTTGGTAAACTCCTAGGGATAGTGGTGCTTGTCTAGAATCACACTGTGAGTCTGTGTGCATTTGGGAACCACTGTCAGAGAAGCTATTGGTAACATTGTGCATTTGCTGACAGAAAACTGTTTTGAAACCTGTCATGTTGTCAAGTTTTAGTAGCATTAGAAGCCAGTCTTTGCTTATGCGTTGATAAAATGAGTCATGCTTTGACACTAAAGTACAGTACCATGTAGTATTCTCTTTACTGCCCCAGAAGTGAAAATGTAATATTTTTACCCAGTCACTGTCCTAGAAGTAGTCTGATGATTTAGTCAGTTTCTAAGTACTTATGTTGTGAACCATTCATTACCAAATAGACTGCTTCAAATGTCCATGCAATATGCATGTAGTTCTCTAACCACCTATACAGTTGTTTTTCACACCTTCAATTCTCTAGACACTTCCAGGAAACACCCTACCACTCTCTTTGTAGTCTTCTAGTGACCCATTCATCACCATGTAGTAATTCATTCACTGTGCCAAAACCCAAAAATTTAAAAATTCACCAAGACACTCTCTTTCCAGTACTCTAATGATTCAGTTACTGTCTAAGTATTCATGCACTGAGCCAGGACTTAGCACATGGACTGCTTCAAACCCCTATGCACTATGCATGCAGTCTTTTAACCACCTAGAGATTTCTCTTTTATACTTTCAATTCCCTAGTCAATATCCATATAGTCCAGCAAACATCTTGTCACTCCCTTTGCAGTCTTTTAGTGACCTTTTTAGTACCAAGTAATAATTCATTCCCTGTGCGAAAAGTCTACCAGTTATAAATTCATCCAGGAAGTCTCCTTGCTGTAGTCTAATCATTCAGTCAGTACCCAAGTACTCATGCAGTGAGCCGGACCTTAGCACATAGACTGCTTTAAATGCCTATCCAGTATGCATTCAGTTCTCTAATGAGCTACACAGTTGTCTTTCGCAGCTTCAATTCCCCAGTTAGTATTCATACACTTCTAGCAAACACCCTGTTACTCACCCAGTGTGTCTCTTTTTAGTACTGTAATCATTCAGTTGTTAGTTAGCATGTAGTCTTTTTGTGAGGTAGGCTTTAGGGCATGAACTGCTTCAAAGTAGTATGCATTATGTATGTAGTGATTTAATCATCGTCACAGTTGTGGTTCAGGGCTATAGTTTTTTAGTCTGTTTTTAAATAAAATGTGTTTGTACAGTAATGGAATATTGTAAATTTGAAAGTTATTAATATACATTTATTTGTGACTCTTTTTTGCAGATACTGTTTTTCAACGTTAAAATCGAGAAATTGTGCCAGAAAAAAAAAGAAAAAGAAAAGAACAGAGACAGGAGGATTATTTGAAGAAACATCAACCACAAGTATTGAATGAAAAAGATAATGTGGCTAAAAGGAAAAAATCTTCTGGTAAGATCACAAAGCAATTTATTAAAAATGTTTGTAGGAGCAAAAAAATCAAAATAAGAGGAAAAGTAAAAAAGCAAATGTTCAGTCAAAGGAGATAAAGTATGGTAAATGAAGACAAAATCAGTATAAGGAATTACGCAAAAAAATATTTTACAAGAGAGTAGTGCATAATTTGCTGAAAGATATAAAGAAATATAAAAAGAGAGCTTTATTTTATAAAAAGAAGAAGCATATTGAAAGCATTATGGAAAAGGCTTTTGAAGTAAAAAGGAAACAGTTTATTTTAGTGTTGAACAGAATTCGATCACTAGATGAATCAATATATGTAATGAAGGCCAAAAATAGGAGGAAAAGAGTTATTATTAAAAAAAAAATTGTGATTTGTTTTGGGAGAATGGAAACACAGTTCTAGTTCAGAGCCTTTTTTTAATGAAGAGAGTTATTCACTAAGTGAAAAATTATTGTATGAAGTTGACACCAGTGGTAGAGGTTATGAGGTTAGTGATGGTTGTCCAATGGAGAAAGAGAAAATGGTTGAAAGAAATGCAGAAGAAGTGATAGCTGATGAAGTTTTAGGGAGACGTGCTAAAAACCCTGTGTACACTTGGGATTGCAGTAGTGTTTGTAGTGTACGACAGGAATCTATTGAAAAATTATGTCATTTTTTACGAGTCTATACTAAAAAAAGTGTAAAACAAAAGATTAAGCTGTTGCAAGGACTAGACCCTTGCAGAGTGAGAAAACATACTGGTTTGCAAGGTCATTCTATGGCTTGTCTTTCTAGGAAAGTTTGTGAAAGTGTTTTTCACCATTTCAGAATGCTGGCAGTACATCATACTCAAATGCGGAAGTTAGTGAGAAGGTTGTATTATGCAAAAAGTCCAGCACTAAAGTTAAGTGAGTTGAACAGTGCTCTTTTGCGTGGGTCAGTTTCAGATGTGAAGCAGGTCTGTGAGGATATTGAGTTTTGTTACTTTGGGCCTCAGCAAGAGAGTGAAGAAACTAACACATTAGTAGAACAAAATGTTGAAGACAATGTAGAACCTATAATTACAGAAAAATTTGAGGATGAAATGACAAAGTTTAAGGTAATTTCAGGTGAAAGACCAAATGTTTCTTGTATTTGTTGTCGGCGAAATCACTATAAAAATCAGACTAGGGGTATCAATCTGTAATTTAAAAGTGAAATAGAAAATAATGATAAGTGGATGGAATTTGCAACTTATTTGTTGGTAGAGGATTGTTTTGATTTGGGATGTGAGCAGCGCATTTGCAAATATTGTTATAATAAATTAGATGAGAATAAAATGCCTACTAGAGCTGTTCATAATAATCTAGAGTTGGTTGCTATTCCTCCAGAGCTGATAGATTTAAATATGTACGAGTCTATTCTGATACAATGTGTTCACCCTTTTCAGGCTATTGTTCGTATGGAGCCCAAAACAAGTAAATTACCTCCATCAGAGTTGCAAAGAGGATTGAAAGGAAGAGTTGTGTATTTACCATTAGATTTAAGGAAAAACGTTGAAACTATTGGTGTAGATCATGCAGAAAATGAGCCACTAGTCATTCTAGTTAATGGTGTTCCTACTAAGACTAAGAAAATCTGGCAAGAGTTAGTGGATGTTAGAAAAGTGCAAAAGGCATCATTGTTTCTGATAAAAAATAATGAGTACTATAGAAATGTGTTTGTTGGAGAAGAAGAAATAGATTTAGCAGAAGATAGTGAAACATTAAGTGGACAAATTGAAAAAGTGGACATGTCCAGATGTGAAGAGATCTATGAACATTACAGTGTACATCCACTTCATTCCAAAGAGGCGATGGGGAATACAATTAAGTTGTTTCAAATGAAAAAAGCAACAGTAAGTCCCATGAGTGTATGGGAAGAGAGTTTGGAAGCTCGTTGTTTCCCGCAGTTGTTTCCAACAGGAAAAGGTGGACGATATGATGAACGTCCTGTGCAGATTCCTGCATCTGAATATCGGACAACAAGATTATATGCAGAAGATCCAAGATTTCGACAATGTATCCCTTATATGTTTCATCTTCTGTTTGAAAGTGACTTGTCTGGACTTTCATATGCAGTAAATCACATTTTAAAAACTGGAATGCATCTGCAAAATGTAACTGCAAAGGACTTTATGGATAAAGTGCATCAGAGAGATGATCATTTAGAATCTCAGTTGATTAATCTGACGGCATGTCAGCGTGGGACTAATGAATATTGGTACCGTCGACATAGAGAACTGAAATGCATGCTACGGAACTTGGGAACTCCTACATGGTTTGTTACACTAAGCTGTGCTGAGTATGCTAGGGATGATTTACTTGCATTTCTTCGAGAGGCAAATTCCAATATAAATAATATTGAATACAAAACACCTGGAGAATTGTGCTCTTTGGATCCTGTCAATGTATGCAGATATTTCAATCATAGATTTGAAGCTATGATCACTTTCATCTGCAATAAAAAGAATCCTCCTCTTGGAGAAGTTGTGGATTTCTTTTGGAGAAAGGAGTATCAAGCAAGAGGTGCTCCTCATATACATATGTTGCTATGGGTCAAGGATGTCCCCAAATTTGGAACAGATTCAGATGAAAGTGTTTTGTCTTTCATTGAAGATTATGCTACATGTGCTGTACCAAATAGCAGAGAAGACAAAAACTTAAAAGAACAAGTCTTACGATTTCAAAGCCATAGGTGTGCAAAATACTGTCGACGAAAGTACAAGTCAAAGGATAAGTTCTATACCAAATGTCGTTTTGGATTTCCACGTCCTGTATTAGGCAAAGGAAGAGTGAACAGTTTCATGTCAGCTGTACGACAAACCATCACAAGAAAGTCTCCGAAAAACACCTACAACTTAAGAAGAAGCGAAGAATCGATATACATAAATGACTACAACCCAGTTATTTTATCCATGTGGAACGCTAACATGGATATTCAGTATGTTGCGGACAATTCTATTGCTGTTGCTCGATATGTAACGTTTTACATTACTAAATCAGAAAAGACTGAATTGAAAGAAATGTGGGAAGAGATTTCTCACGAGAAGAGTCTAAGTAAGAAATTATACAGTTTCAGTTTGAAAATGTTATCGCATCGTGAAATTGGAGCATATGTATGTTCAGATCGGTTATCATCTGCAAGTCTATATTCCAAAAGTAGAAGAATCATTTGGGTGAGTCTAGGTCTTGCAGGAATGTGAAATCGGGTACTGAAATCTGTTCCAGAAATTGAATATTTAGCAGAAAATGACCCTGAAAGTACAGATATTTTGAAAACCAATATGTTGGACACATACTATCCAAAGAGAAGTCATCATCTTGAGAACATGTGTCTCTATGAAGTGTTGCAAAACTACACTTTTAAACGGAATATTACAGAAAACATTAACGATGGAAAATATGAAGTGATTGGTTGTGAAGGATGTCTGGTGAAACAAAGGAAAGGAAATTTAATTAATCACAGAAAACTGAGTTGCGACACTGCTGACAAAAGGGAATTTTACTATTTAGCCCTTTTGCAAATGTTCAAACCATGGCGTTCTGAACTGGAATTACTTGGAGATTTTCCCAGCTATGAAGATTCATTTAATGCTTGTAAAGATAGCATACAATGCAGTGCTTTCGCAAATTATGTGAAAATGTTGAATGATGAAATTGATCAAGAAGCTACAATTGCAGCTGAGATTGCTAGAGACAGTTCTCAAGATAGTCAAAGTTCTGCTGCACTGAGTCAAGATCCACTTGGACAACCAATTGTTGAAAATGAAGCAGCGATTGCCATGAATGAGGTGGAAACAGCAATATATCAAGCACAAGAAGATGCAAAACAGTTAGGAAACTTGGAAGAGCAACTAAATGTTGAACAGAAACAAATATATCAACAAGTGAAAGAGCAGATTGACCATGGATTACTTCATGAAAAGAAAGACTGCTCATGTACATCATTTCAACCTATCCGAATGTATGTGAGTGGTCAAGCTGGAACAGGAATCTGCAAAAAAAAACTGAGTCGCATTTGTCTTGTGTTGTCACTGCTCCAACTGGGTTGGCAGCACATAACATTAAAGGAATTACTTTACATCGTTTACTAATGCTGCCAGTAGAGCGTGAGAACAAATTGTAATACCACAAGCTATCTGGAGAAGCTTGTGAAGTTTCAAGAGTCCTGAAGAAAATGAAACTTCTCATTATTGATGAGGTGAGCATGGTTTCAAACTTGATGCTTGCCTTTGTGCATTTAAGAATGCAGCAAATTCTTAAAACAGAGAATGACGTGTTATTTGGAGGAAAACTCGTCATAGCTTTTGGAGATCTACTGCAACTGACACCGGTAAAACGACAACCGGTATTTAAAACACTTGCCCATGAAGATACCAGAAAGTCTCTTGGCAGTGTTGGTAATGTGAACATTTGGAGTAATTTTGAATACAAAGAACTGACAACAAACATGCGACAGGCAAATGATGCTGAATATGGAAGTATTCTTCAAGATATAAGAATTGGAATTCTTTCAAAAAAAGGGAAAGAAGCTTTGGAGAGTCGATTACTTTGCAATGTCTTTCCAAATGAAAATGCAGTTGCTGCAAAAGTGTACGTGGAAATTGCTAAAAATAAGTCAGTGATTTGCTTAATGCCAACACTGCGTGAGTGTTCAATATTCAACGAAGAATTATTAAAATTGGAAAATGAAGAAATTGTCAAAATGGAAGCCATCGATAAAATACTACATGAAGGAATCACTATCATTTTAACGGGTAAGTTGAGATCAAAACTAGATTGTTTAGAACAAAAAAAATCTAAACTGCTGGTTTGGAAAAGACACTGTATGTGTGTGTAAACTGTCGGGTAATTTTAAGGCATAATTTGGATGTAGAGAAAGGTTTAGTTAATGGTGCAATGGGCAAAGTGGTGGATTTTGTGAATTATCAGAAAAAAGAAAGAATTGAATTTAAAAAAAATTAAATTTGATCAGATTGATGAAGTTAAAGAAATTGGTCGTTGTTCAGTTCGTTTATTGCTTGTTAAAGGTGTATATGTCCATAGGAAACAATTTCCATTTTCTCTGGCATATGCAGTGACTATTCATAAATCTAAAGGATTAAGTGTAGACAGTACATTGGTGAACATTGGATCTACTGTATTTAAAGAGGGTATGGCATATGTTGCTTTGTCGCGACTCCGAACATTATCTGTTTTGTTTTTGATTGATTTTGATGAGACAAAGGTTACTGCAGATGCAAACTGTGTAAAAGAGTATAATAGGTTAAGAAGGGTGTATGCTCCAAATTTAGGTCAATATCCTGTATTTGAAAAGCGTGTGGTTGGTCGAAAAAGAAGGTTAGAGAATATCTGTTCTGAAGGTATCAAGAAAAGAAAAGAACAAGATAATGTTGTGATTGCAAGTAAAAAGAAATTGGACACTGTTGGAGAGATTGTTATCAGTTTGAAAATAGTTCTGGTGTCAACTACTATGCTAATGTAGTGGTCAATGTTGTTTTTTATCTTGAAGATTTGCAAGAGCAAATTATGGAGAATCGGCAAAAAAGATTTTGTTCTCTATTGCACTCTGTTTATTAAAAATTGACAACAGGTAGAAGTAAACTACAATCTGTTTCAGATGTTCGTAGTCTTTTGGATGTGTGTTCTGGTTCTACACAATTTACACAAAATATCCAACAAGATGCTCAGGAATTTTTTTGTTATGTATATGCTTACCATTTTTGAAAATGAAGGTGTAGAAATAGAAAATATGTTTGGCCTTTCTTACAAATGGGAAGATCATTGTGAAAAGTGCACGTATACATGTAGCACCAAGGTAGACACTGAGAGATTTCTGTATTTAACATTACCAGACTGTAAATCAGTGGCTTTCAATACATTAGTGAAAGGTGCAAATCAAAACATGGAGTGTAGCCAATGTAAATCAGAAATGTTATCCACATTATTGTTAACAAAATATGGAAAATACATAATTTTAATGATTCAACGTTGTACAGCTGATGGAAGAAAATTGGATACTTTAATAAAACATTGTAGCAGCACAAATATCAATATCAGGTAGGACTTTTGTAGCAATTGCAATAATTTTCCATGATGGTCCTTCCACCACATCTGGACATTACACTGCCTATCTAAAATGTGACAAAGGTTGGACACTTTGTAATGATGCCCAGTTGGTTTTCAAACAACGTTTGCCTAGGGAATTACAAAATTCCTACCTAATATTTTTGAAGCCAAAGTTTTAGGAAGCTAATTCACTCTCTGAGGAATTTATTATTATAATTTAATAGAATTACCATTGGACAGTTTACATAAAGAAGAAGTGCAAAAATACCATTTGGCCTCAAGGAAAGGTATATTTTTGAATTATGGACTTTTTGGTGGTCATTTATTCGGTGATTATTTTAATGTGGCAACATTTACACTTTTTATAAGTTAAAGTTATAAAATTTTGTAATCTGTAAGCATTTCATATGTGTATGATTTGTATTTTCTGGTATTCTACTGAGAATAGTATGTTGGGTTTTTTTTAACAATCTTTCTGATTGTTTTTTTTTTTGCCCGCTGTTAAGTGATGAGTACCATTGAAATCACTATTTCGAGTGAAATTCAATATATTCTGAGAACAGCAAAAAAGGCAAACAAATTACTTTGTGGAAATTATGTTGTGTTGTAAAAAATGTATTATTATATGTTATAATGTTTATTTTCTTTTCTTTCACAGATCCAAATTTTAAAATGAACAATTTTTAAGAATTTATATTTGAAAGAAAAATAGGCAAAAATTAATAGCATTTTTTATTCCTATTACTGTGAAGGTAAGTTTAACTAAGTCTCAATATGGAGAATGAAGAGGCCTGCAAGAATCTACAAAGTTAAAACACGTTTCTTAAAACACTTTGTTTATGTAGTTTTGAAATTTGACCATAATCAGATATCAAGTGACCTGCAAAAAAAGGGATTTGAGGGGTTCATAATATTTCATCTTTTTAGCTGTTGAAGGACAGCAATTATTTCAATCATTCTTCTTTGAACATCTTTGCAGTCAAAATTTTGTGCTTACCATACGTAGTTAAACTTACCTTCACAGTAATAGGAATAAAAAAAATAACATGTTTTATTCCTATTACTGTGAAGGTAAGTTTAACTAAGTCTTAATATGGAGAATGAAGAGGCCTGCAAGAATCTACAAAGTTGAAACACGTTTCTTAAAACACTTTGTTTATGTAGTTTTGAAATTTGACCATAATCAGATATCAAGTGACCTGCAAAAAAAGAGATTTGAGGGGTTCATAATATTTCATCTTTTTAGCTGTTGAAGGACAGCAATTATTTCAATCATTCTTCTTTGAACATCTTTGCAGTCAAAATGTTGTGCTTACCTTCTATCATTCGCAAGGAAATTTAAAAACGGAAATATGTCACTTTTTGTAACATAGTTATTGTGTAAGATATTTTTTCATAGAGAGGAAAAGGCACTCTGTGCACTTTTTATACTCCATGAAAATATAACTTCATCATGCAGACCACTTTCGGATGAAAGGGTGTTCTATAAGTGTTTTTGTGCATGATTGCACTTAATACTCATAGAACAAGACACATGTCTAGATTTATTAGAAATCGTAAATCTCGATATGTGTGTGAATGGTGCACCATTCTACAATTGGTGTAGGAAAGCACAACAAAGAGAATTGTTTTAATTTCTCCACATTTTTATTTCTTCAATGCATGCTGAAATGTTCAGCATACATTGAAGGAGAAAAATGCATTTTCTCATTGTTTTTGTACAGGAAGGTGTGTCTTCCTGTAGAAAAACAAACAGCACATGACACAGATATCCTTGCACTATTGTGCAAGGGTGCCTGTGTCACCACATGGCTGCAGTTTAAGCAGCCGTGCAGAGAGAAGCATAGATTTGCAACATATTTATGTACATAGGTTGCATCCCTGTGCTTCGGAAGTACTACAGCACACAGCAGTTAAAGAGGTTACTGTGTGATGCTGCAGCACTTCCTTATAGTTCTGCACTTATACATTCACCATACGCTACTAATGCATTCATTCAGTCAATTACCTACTAGGGACGGATCAGGGGCATTACAATGGAACAGACAAGCCAGGAGGGAGGGAATAGGGGTCTGCACATGGAATCAGAGGTCTTGGGGCAAGGGGGCAGGGCAGGAGCAGCAAGATGACCATGGAGGTCAGGCAGGATGGGTACTAGAAACAAGACACACCATGGAGAGCAACAATGAGACTATGATGGCATACATACAGACCATGGAGGGAAGGTGGGAGGGGGTCAGGGGCAGCAAGCTGACCACACAGGGAAGGTGGGAGGGGCCATGGCAGCACAGAAGACCATGCATGGCAAGGGGTAGGGTTAGTGGCAGCACAATGGCTATGATGGGCAAGAAGGAGGGTGCAGGGGCATGCACAAAGGACCATGGAGGATAGAACGGAGGGTCAGGACCTGGGCACAGACAAGAGAGTTCAGGGGAAGGGGCCTCACAACAGACCGCATGGGGCAGGCAGGAGGAGCAGTTGCAGCACAACAGACCAGGGAGGGCAGAAGGGAGTGGCAGTAAAATGGACCATGGAGGACAGGAGGAAGGGGATAGGGGCATGGCATGTGGACAGGCAGAGTGGAGGTGGCAGGGACAGGTTACAGTCATCTGACAATACTAGGCAGGTGGGAGAGGAGTGGCAGCTCAACAGAACACTCAGAGTAGATAGAAGTGGCAGGTCCATGAAACATGGTGGGCAAAAAGGATGGAGCAGGGGCATGCACAAAGACATCGGAGGGCAGGGGGAAGGAGAATAGGGGCAGCAAGCTAAGCACAGAGGGTAAGCAGGAGGTCAATGATGGGCCATAGAAATGGGCAATGGAGGGCAGGAGGAGTGGACTGATACATCATGCTAAATGGAGGGCAGTGGCAGCACATCAGACCCTGCATGGCAGGAGGGAGGAGGCTAGTCCATGGATTCAGACAACAGAGGATAGGGAGGAGGTGGAGGGGGCAGCAAGTTAACTGTTCAGGGAAGGTGGGTATTAGGAACTTTATTGTTTTTAAAATGTGTGTATGTGCGAACTACTTAAAATATGAACAAGTATGCAGCATAATCTCACTTTTAATCAGGAAGAAGAGGACGTTTGTTACTGTGACATATTCTCCGGGCTCACTTGGCAGAAACACCCCCTGACCCTCCACCCCCCATCGCAAAATGTAATGCCCGTGAAAAGGGTAGGTGGACGCAGTGTTATATAGAACATAATCCTGAGAGCACGATTGAAAATTTAAAACTAGATATAGTATATGGTATAAACTATGCACCAAAAAGTGTGATATAAGATGAACCGGTGCATGAAATATAATATGCAATACATTGTGCGAAATGACAGATTCATTGGAGAGCGAGAGATAGCACAGGCACTAGCGCGTGCTATGCGATATGCGCCTTGGAGTGTAATATGCACAGGGCAGTGTTGTGTAACCTAACTAGTCCCTAAAGTTGTAATATAAAATATGTGCTGGGGAGTGTAACGTTGCATATGCACTGTGACAAAGATATGGATCCCAGATTGTAATATGTATGGCATAGCACTGTGCGTTATAACATAGGTATCAAGGAAGGCACTTTAGATGGGGCAATATAACCCGTGCGAAGGCAAGTGTGGCATGACATATTCACTGGTTGATGTTACAAAGCACATGGGCTAGAGAGTGTCATAGCATATGCACTAGCTGGTGGAATACAACACAGAGGTGTGTGGCACTCGGCGGGCACTGGTGGGTGTAACACAGCATTGGGCTCAGCCAGGAGCACGCTGTGACTCTCAAGTGAGGTTTGTCTCTCCTTTCCAGAGAGTAAAATAAAAAGTATTACACATCCGGCGGTGGATGTGTGTTTTATTAACCGTGAGGGTAGTTTCTTGCATAGTTTGGTCGAATTTTTGTTGAATCCCCTTTGAATGGCTTGGTGTGTGTGTATATTAAATGTGCCCATCAATGGCTACCCATGTTTGTATGAATAAACAACAAGGGTGTCTACTTGGAGAGTACCCACCGGCGGGGGCGCCGGGATTAGGCACGGTAGGGCGTCAGACATGTCAGAGCTTCACTATCGGTGTAAATACATTCCATGTGGATTCATTCTATGCATAGTCGCCTTTTAATGAATATCACGCAAATCGTCATTGTGATAGGTACATACGGTTTGTCCAGCATGTCTTAGGTGTTTCTATAAATATATTTATTTTCTAAATATTAAAAAACAAAGGCCGGCCCCGGGGGATGGGGTCTCCGGGGCCATAAGTGGCCTGACGAGGGGGGCAACGCTGACCCCTCCTAAAGAAGGAACAAAAAAAAAAAAAACGACCCGGGGTTGGGGTCCCCGGGGCCGACTAAGGCCTTGGGAGGGCCAAATTTAGTTTTTAAAACAAAAAAAAAATAGGGTGCAGGCCCTGGGAGATGGGGTTCCCAGGGCCAGTAAATTAGAAAAAGAAGGGGGGCCACACAGCCCTCCTTCTTAAAAAAATAAAATAAATAAAAGTCCGGCATCGCGCCGGAGGCCACGCCCCCTCCTTGCAGCACTCTGCAAACGCGCCCCCTGGCCAGTTGTAAGTTGGGGAATTAATTTCCCTTCAATACTGAGGGTCCCTGAGGGCCAACTAGCCCAACAGGTATCTACAGTATGAGCCAGGGAGCTGCATTGCAGATAGATGTTCTGAGCCCGCACCTTTTTACACCTCTATGCAACGCAGCTCTGTGGCGCTTACTGGAGGTACCTAGTGGGCTAGTTTGACCCTAGAGACCCTTAGGATTCAAGGGGACTTGATCTCTCAACCTAGAACGGCCACAGGGCGCGTTTACAGAGTGGTGAAGGGAGGGGACGGGGCCTGATGTGACGTGTGCAGACACGCCCTGTGGCGCGTTTTAAGTTGGGGAAATAATTCCCTTTCAATCCTGAGGGACCCTGGGGGCCAACTAGCCCACCAGTTGCTTCCAGTAATCGCCACTGAGCTGCGTTGCGGAGAGGTGGTCTAGGCCATGCTCCTTTTTACATCTCTCTGCAACGCAGCTCTGTGGCGCTTACTGGAGTTACCTAGTGGTCTAGTTGGACCCTAGGGACCCTCAGGATTCAATCATACCATTTTGGTATTCACAGAAGACACTTACTCATTTTGGTATTCACAGAAGGCACTTACTCATTTCAGTATTCACAGAAGTTAGGAGTCCTAACTTTAGGACTCCTAAATACCTTCTGTGAATACCGAAAGTCTTAAAATTAGGATTGTTCTCAGTTTAGTAGTAGTATAGTTAGGACTCCTAACTTTAGGACTCCTAAATGCCTTCTGTGAATACCAAAAGTCTTAAAATTAGGATTTTTCTCAATTTAGTAGTAGTAAAGTTAGGACTCCTAACTTTAGGACTCCTAAATGCCTTCTGTGAATACCGAAAGCCTTAAAATTGGGATTTTTCTCAGTTTAGTAGTAGTAAAGTTAGGAGTCCTAACTTTAGGACTCCTAAACTGAGAAAAATCCTAATGTTAAGACTTTCGGTATTCACAGAAGGCATTTAGGAGTCCTAAAGTTAGGACTCCTAACTTCTGTGAATACCAAAGTGAGTAAGTGTCTTCTGTGAATACCAAAATGAGTAAGTGCCTTCTGTGAATTCGAAAATGGTAGTAAGTTTGGGATTTTGTCTTAAGTTAGTTCTGTGAATCGGGCCCCTAATCTCCCAACTTAAAACGGCCACAGGGCGTGTTTACACAGTGAGGAAGTGAGGGGACGGGGCCTGAGGTGACGTGTGCAAACACGCCCTGTGGCGCGTTTTAAGAGGTAGTTTTAATCCCCTGCCCTATTATATACTAGGGGCTTACAGAGGAGGTCATGCTGATCACAGGGGGACCCCAACGCATAGTGTTCCCTAGTGTATGTAGGTGTTTTCACTGTATTCTGAGTGTCTTTTAACATAGCACTGGCTCTAGGACTGGTTAGTCAGACTCAGTTACCACCAGTATCCATCTGAAAAAGTTGAGGGTACAGGATGATTTTGCAACAAGGCTTCTTTCTGCTCTTCTGTTTGTTCTTTCTGCACGTTATCCTTCTTCCTGCACTTTTCTGCGTCTTTGAGGACTTCTGTTGCTTTTTTCTGCATTTCTTTTTTTTCTTTCTGTGCGTTTTTTCTTCTTTCTACACATGTCCTATCTCTGTAGGCATAGTTAGAAATTAGCATTTAAAAAACCTTTGAAATTCACTGAAAAAACCATAGGTTTCAGGCACGTTATAGTTAGGAATTAGCATTTAAAAAACCTTAGAAATTCACAGAAAAAAACATAGGTTTCAGGGGCGTTAGAGTTAGCTGGACTTTTCACTCGTACAAAACCATTGAAATTCCCTCGTTACAGTTAATTCAGCTAACTATAACTTGCGCACCCACAATGCACTGCTGATGACGTCACATATTACATCACTCATGACATGGTCAGTGACATCACTCATGACATCACTGATGACATCTCAAATGACATCACTGATGACATCATCCTTTTGATAGAGTGGCATACCTCCTCTCCCCCTAATATAACCTTTGATACACACATTCAAAAATAGAAACTAAAATTTTCAAAACAATGGACATACCAATATCAGTTAAAACAACCTATTCAGTAATTCTAAGATCCACATACACATCCACTCATTCACCAACAGTCCTATACAGTCACTCATACATGTACTCACTCATCATGTGTATTCATACACCTATACATCCTGTTACACAACGCCACTCATCCATAGAGTTACTCACACACATAGTCACTCATGCTAATATTTGCATATACAGTTATGCACACACCACCACACTTACTTCTGCAGAAACTTACACATACTTAGTCTTTTAAACAATCACTTATAGAAACACATACTTATTCATACAGGAACTTTTTCAATCTCTCACTCTCACATATACTCACTTATATACACCAATAGTCACATATGTAGATACTCATAAAGACACTATTGAGACAGTCATTCACTCACTAACACACCCATGCACACACTCATCCACCCATACAGTCCTGCACAAATGCTGTCTTCAACACATACAAACAGTGAGTCACTCATTCATGCACCTATGCACTATGTCATACCACCCACCGAACCATACAGACACTCAGACACTCATACTGATACTTGATAAACCAACTAATAACCTATATAGACACTCATGTAGCTACTCACCAACCCATGCAACCACTTACACACAAAGTGAAAGACTGATACAGATATTTACATATTTAAACATTACTCACTAAGCCATGTATTCACTAAGATACACTTAATCAGTCAGTTATACAATACATTTTTCAAAAACAAATCATCCATTTAGACACTTATATACCCATTTATTCTTCCATTGATCTTGTGATATACATATATAAAACATATGTAATTTTCAGAAAAACACACATTCACTGGATGATGTCATCAGTGATGTCACCAGTCGTCAGGCGCCAAGTCTTCACAGAGGCAGAATGCTGCTAGTTCCTAATGCCCGCTCTCCAGAACACACTGCACTTCACGCAGCTGCTCCAGAGGGGGGGAAAGGGGATTGGGACAGAGAAGAGACACTCCAACTACTCCTGAACTTCCTCCAACTTCGTCAGCTTAGTCTTCAGTTCTCTACACTGACTGCTGAGATTTGAAATTTTCCTAATGCACACAAGGAAACAGATAACCTGATAACTCTTTTGCATGTGGTACTAAATACTTTATCCTTCCGCTAACAATTCCTTCCCTACGAGGTTCTTCTGGAGTCTAGCTTCTCTTCTTTTAATGTGGCTGCTTCAGCTCGCTCTCCTGGAGACTGAAGGTTCCTAATACACACAAGGAGAGAGAACCTTTGATTAACAAACTCTCTCCCCTCCCCACACCAATTACTCTCTCTTTACAAGATCGTTCCCACCTAAAGCACTCTTGTAAACTCTTGCAAGTATTTAGTAGGCAGTTGTATAATTGGATATATACTGAAAAAGTCTTTCGCCTCTGCTGGTAGTGCAGTTCATCACCGAGAAAGGTTTTGAAAGTCTCAGGTTTTCAGTAGTGCGCGCAAAAAGGAACAAGGTAGGTAAAGTAGGAAGGATAAAAGAGGGTAGATGCAAGGAAGCCAGGGTATTAGATCTTCAGAACTGTCTCCTTCGCGCAGTAGCATTGGATACTGAGGCCATGCATAATACTGGAATTGTCTTTCTTCAATATCGCTGAGTACTGAATCTCCTCAGGAATTTGGAGTCGCGTTCACTTCAGAATACTGAAGTAGTTGAGCGTCCTCTCAAGCTCAAGAATACAGAGGTCTGAGGAAGTCTGATTTAGAACACTTCCTCCTCAACCTGTTGCCTGAAATCTCCAACATCCGCTAGGAGGCGTTCAAGGACTCAAGCCTTCAGGCGGTAGTCGGAAAACAGCTGAGCCGATAGTTCGTCTACCTCAGTGCGAGAAACGGGAATAATTTACTGCCGCTTGGAAGCATGCAAGGGTTGTAGGCTTCTCCTAACGGCTACGGAATGCAGCGAATTACCAGACGCCCTCTCGAATTGAGTTATTTCGCAGAGGGTTACTTGACCAAACACTCGCATCCTCAATCAAATTGAAGTGTGCAGATTAGCGCACAGTCTCGCGGCTCGAGACCTAAAGTCTCGCGAGATTTTAAGTTCCCCATTAGTCTCTATGCAGTCGGATGGAAAAGCAAGCGGCCATCTTGGAACAGGCAACACTCCTAAATGTTCAACCACAGATTGCACCGGGAAGGCTTCACAAAGACTCTAGAGCTCTTACTGAGTTTCTCGCGAGTCACACAGATCTGATTCCTGACACCAGTGATGTCATTTGAGATGTCATCAGTGATGTCATCAGTGATATCACTGACCATGTCATGAGTGATGTAATATGTGACGTCATCAGCAGTGCATTGCGGGCGCGTGAGTTATAGTTAGCTGAACTAACTATAACGGGGGAATTTCAATGGTTTTGTACGAGTGAAAAGTCCAGCTAACTATAACGCCCCTGAAACCTATGGTTTTTTCAGTCAATATATATATACATTCAAATAAAAGGTGTTTCCACTCAAATCCGTTTTGCCTTGCCTAAATGGAATGAGCCAGTGATCAAGAGGAGAGTATCCTCGAAACGGGTATGGCAGTCACTTTGTGAGAACTAGAGGGCTGGCTGAGAACCCTGCTGCCGGTAGCTGTGTGCGCTACCTCTTCGTGCGTGGTATCCTCACTAGGGGCAACCTGTGGTGTGTATATATATATATATATATATATATATATATATATTCAGGAAATCACCAAACTACCCGTCCGGCAGCAGCAGGCATCCACAGCACCCCAATCAGGACTCGAAGCAGATTTAAATTCTTTTATAATTTATTCCATCACCAAGGTAGGGGATACAAACGGTCTACGCGTTTCGGCGATGTGCCTTCGACTGGACCATAGAGTTTTCTTTGTTTAGAATGTCTTTTTTAAAGGGATAGGTACAATTTTAAGTCCATTTTCTGTTTTTACATTTTTATATAGATTTTTTTACATACAGAACTTTATTCAACATTCACTGTTATTTTAAGACGTATCGCTATCACACTCCACATAAGATTTCATCGTTATTGGCTAAATCAATAGTCGTAATTGTAAAGTACTCAAAATAATTCATGAAAAAGAGGCTGCATATATTTTATATTATACAAAGTGCATAAGTGTCTGTGCAAAAATTCGCATAATCTCAAAAGTTAAGAAGGAAATATTTTCCCTATTTCAACTAGTTGATGGTCTCATGGCGATAAATTTTCATTTTTGGATCTTGTAATATTTCCTAACATCTTCAATGTGATGTAAATTAAGGTGCCATTAATTTTGATTTTTCTGAATCTGTGCAAAATAGCAAAAAGTTTCGTTTTAGTAAGTTAAGGGATACATTTGACATGTTTCAACAATTTCCATGTAAAGTAAAATTTTATCGAAATTGTTCATACTTTTCAATATTTTCTATGTCTTATTGTTGTAATCCACTATAATTACCAACCAATCTATGCAAATTATGCAATTATCAGTGTATATATGATGAAAATACTCCCCCAATTAATGAAAAAAGAGAGAACGGAAGAAGAGAAAGAAATATGTTCAATGTAAAGTACATGATTTCAAGATCCAAATTATAGTGTAATCTCTATTTAAAGACCACTTGACCAATTCTATTCCTCAAGATAATTTTAGCACTAATAGGTAAACAAATAATTCCAACAGAAACAAGGGAAATATTTTTTCTCTCTTCAATAAAAAGGTGTTTCCACTCAAATCCGTTTTGCCTTGCCTAAATGGAATTCAAGGGGACTTAATCCCCCAACTTAAAACGCGCCACGGAGCGCGTTTGCACAGTGGTGAAGATAGGGGGCGGGGCCTGAGGTGACATGTGTGCAAACACGCCCTGTGTCGCGTTTTAAGTTGGGGAATTAAGTCCCCTTGAATCCTGAGGGTCCCTGGGGTCCAACTAGCCCACCAGGTACCTCCAGTAAGTGCCACAGAGCTGCGTTGTAAAGAGGTGTAAAAACGGGAGTGGCCTCTGAACACCTCTCTGCAACGCAGCTCCCTGGTGCATACTGGAGGTACCTGGTTGGGTAGTTGGCCCCCCACAACGTGGCGTAATTCTTAATGTGTTAAATGATGGTGAACAAACAGCTCCATTTTAAAGCCACAAATGAGCTCAATTACGGAATTACTAAAATCGATCGGTTCGAACCTTTAAAAACACAAAAGCGGCATCCGCCCACCTATAATATAATCGGAGGTTCCTAAACCGCATATTAACCAAGGAGTCCCGTCGTGTCCTGAAATGAAAACAAAGTGTGAAACACAATGGCAGCCAAAATAGTATTGTCTAATAGGAGTTAACATGCATGCTGACATGACCAGTATTTACCTATTTTTGAGCAGAAAAAGTCCTAGACGGCATGGTAACCGGCATGAAGGCAGTGCAAGCTCCCGCGCCATTTTTTCGATCAATTTGAAGTATTCCTGGGGCCGCAAGGTGACGTCAATATCGTGCAGCCGGAATACACCACAGTAGTGCAGAGTAGAGAACCGTGAATACGGCGGCCATCATGAAATTATAGTCCAGATGGAAAGGATGATATTGTTACCCTGTAATTTTGATACAAAAGTGATATCTAGGTGAATGATAGCGTCTATTTATATACCCGCTCGGATGTTATATAGGACATTAGTAAACGAGCAGTTCAACAATAAGTGATACCCATAAAACGATGATTCCTTCGAGAGAAAACAAATAAAATCCATAAATAGGACAGAAAGAGGGGTAAATGGTGCCACAGCAAAAACACCAGAGACAGTATTGATACTGTCATCAGATGCCGAGGTCACATGAAAAAATTAACCTGGCAGTCAAGATACCGACATGCTCATGAGCTAATGACCTCCATGGGGGCCATATTGTAGTGTACTAGAACTCAGATAATACAGTTGATCCCATCATGAGTATTATCTGACTCATTAACGGGACAACATGTTGCCTAGAACGAATCTTGCAACCAAGTATCATATACATAGAGGGATAAGTTGTAATGAATAATGACTTTGAATCATATCAAAAAAGTCACAAAAAGTATTTTGACTTAGAGGGAAAAGGAGGGAAAAGTAAATGGGCAGAGGCGGAGAAGGGAATAGCAGGTATTTTCCAGCCACAGTTTTTACTATATGTTGAGTTGGCATGTTATATTATTATACATACATTAAATGTCATTGCAGAGATGAAAATCTGAATTAAATAGATAAAACAGCAGTAACACCAAAAACAAAATTCACAGACTATTCCCTTCTGCAGATAAATAATAGAATACCTTAGCAGAAAATATCATGCCACATCAGTATACATAGTGTAAAACCCTTTATCCAAGGAAATAGTGTAGTTCTTTATCAGTGTTGTGGGCTCTCACGGTTACTTTAAGGTGACATATCCATTTGGCTTCCCTCTGCCTAACTAATAGTTCACGATCGCCACCCCTAGCTCCCTGGGGTACATGGTCGATACCGTGAAACCAGAAAGAATTGTCATCAGGATGCACCCTCTTATAGTGGTCGGTCACAGGGTACTGGCTATCTTTATTAAGTATAGCCCTGCGGAGTTTCTGGATGTGAACCTTCAGAGGGCGCACAGTACTACCCGCATACATGATGTCGCATTTGCAACCAAAAATGTATATGACATGTGTAGTATTGCAATTAATAAAATGGGCGATTCTGTGTGGGTTGGGGGTTTTGTATGTAAAGTTGGTAATTTTATTTCTACCAAACCGACAGATATTGCAGGCACCACAGGTGAAAGAACCAAGTGGTTTCGGTGGCAGCCATGTCTTGCATTGATTCATTACAGAGAGCGTTGCGCAGGGACCTACCTCTGCGATATGTCATGGAAGGTTTATCAGTTATGCTCTTGGTTAGGCCAGGGATATCACTGAAAATGCCCCAATTGTTTTTTAAAATGTTGTATATCTTGCCACTATTTAGATTGTATTGTGTGACAAAACTAACTATTCGTTCCTTCTTATTTGCAGTTGTTGCCATGGGCTTGTTACACAGGGTGTCCTCCCGCTTAAGGTGTTGTGCATTATCTATTGCCTTGTCAATAACCTGTCTGTCATAGCCTCTTTTAAGGAATCTGTCCCTAGTTTCCTGAATGTTCTTGTGATAGGTGTCTTCCTCACTGCAGTTCCTTCTTAATCTTGTCATTTCACCATAAGGGACTGTGCGTGAATGAGCACTATCTGCACGTAAGACAGCGTTACAATCAGTGTCTTTTCTGTAAACAGAGCTTTGTACGACACCCTCTTTGACATAAAAATGTATGTCCAAGAAATTGATTTTATTTTTGTCATGAGTCATGGTGAGTTTCACATTGAAATTGTTAGAATTCAAGTAATTGTGATAATGGTCTAACTGTTCCATGGACCCTGACCACAAGACGATAATGTCGTCAATATACCTCCTCCAGAACACGATATGTTCGGTTCAGGGGGAGGCACGTCTGTGCCAGGCAAACTCCCTCTCGAAAAACCCCATGAAGAGGCAGGCGTTAGAGGGAACGAATTTCAAACCCATGGCAGTCCCGAGCATCTGATGGAACCAGGTGGTATAGTGTAGAAAAAAGTTGTTACTTAAAAGGATATTTATCATTTCTAATAGCATTTTGTTGAATATGTAGTGCTCAGCACTTTCCCTATCCAGAAAAGATCGAACCGCAAGTATTTCAAACGCCTTACACATACAAGTATATAGGCTTTCTACATCGAATGTAATGATTGAAAGCTCATCGGACCATTGGAGGTCTTTAAACTTGATCAGGATATCTTTTGCTATCTCTGATAGACAAGGGAAGGTCGATTACATATTTTTGAAGTCAGAGGTCAACAAATTCTGAAGTTTTTCAGTAGGAGAGTCTATCCCTGATATTATGGGGCAGCCAGGAGGAAAGTTACCCCCCTTATGAATCTTGGGTAAGATGTATATGCATGGGTATTTCGGAATTTAGATTCTAAGGTATCTGAACTCATCTTCTGACAATAAACCAATATCCCTCCATTCACTCAGTTTTACATGTATCACCAAAGTGACACATTTGATGGGGCTGGCAGAGATCCGTTGGTAACAGAGAGTACTGCTCAGTTGTCGCTCAATTTCAGACATATAGTCACAGTGGTTCATAACCACAACATTTCCGTTCTTGTCGGCCTCTTTTATGACAATGGTTTTGTCAGCTTTGAGTCTATTCAGCGCCTGCTGTTCCTTGGCGGTAATGTTGTGGTTAATGCGTGTAGCAGACCCAGTGGATGCCTCTAATTTGTACAGATCGTTACTCACTTTGTCATAGAAAGTATCTATACTTGGATGGTAATTATACATTGGTACAAATTTAGATCTTGGTTTTAGATGACTATCGATGTTACAATTTTGTTCAATACCAAAGTCTCTCAGTAAAGTGGACATATCATGTTTGCCGTCATCATCTAGACTAAGCAAAAGTTGTACATTACGAATGTCACTCACATATGTTGAGAGAAAAAATCTTTCAGTTTCAAAGCTCTGACAAATTTATATAGATCTATGTGCACTTCGGTCAAATCCCCACCTTGCGTTGGACAAAAGTTCAAACCCTTACTAAGAACAGCCAATTCATCTTTGTCCAGATTTTTATTAGATAAATTAACAATTTTGAATCATAATCATTGTTTAAGTCATCAGATCCCATGCCATTACCAATTACATTGCCATTCATTACTTTGTTTTCGTCCCTGCATTCTGTTTGCTGGTTGAACCTCTTCCTATACCTGCCCTTTGACCTCCTTCCTCCCCTCCGGGTTTTGGTTGATCTCTTTTTTGCTGGAGTCTGCTGCTGATTCTCAATTTGGCGAGCTCCATCTAGAAAGAAGAAGCTCCTTCCCCTAAAGGGGTCTCTGGTGGTATATTAGAGGCAATGCTGCTCATCGAGGAAGATGATATACTACTACCAGAGCGAGCATCGTCACTCTCTTCTCTCTCTTCAAGAGTTCTTTTTCATTCTCCCCCCCCCCCCCCCCCCCCCGGACATTGTCGAATTTTTTTGCAAACGTGTACACACGTCC
This sequence comes from Triturus cristatus, assembly GCF_964204655.1. NCBI lineage: Eukaryota > Metazoa > Chordata > Amphibia > Caudata > Salamandridae > Triturus > Triturus cristatus. Next base: position 1,171,843,747 of record NC_140589.1, on the reverse strand, counting down.
GTCGCAGTAGTCTCTATCAACCCTCTTAATCTTTTTCAGCTTTTTCTCTTTCAAGTATATCTGATGTTCTTCCATTACTTTTTTCAAGATGGAGAAATTCTTTTCAATAAGATCTTTAGACTCCATGTCATTAATTTCTTTCTCTAGGGCCTCAATTTCCCCCTGTAATTTCTCTCCTTTATCCCTGGCATGGCGTATTAGGATTTGCATCATAACCTGTGATGCGTTCTCTTTACTCATGCCTCTTTTCCAAACCCAGGAGAATCACGGCCAAGTTTGTGATATTGACGTCTTAATAGAGTGGACTTCATTTGAGGTGAGGTTTTTTCCTCGTATCTATTCTACTTCACTATGATAAATTGAGATATGGACAAATATTTGCCCGAGGCTGGTGGATTAGCTTCGGATTGCTTTATTTCTGTAGATCTGTGTATATAGATTAAGCTTCTGTAGTTTTGATTGCATATATCTATCTCCTACCTTTGGCATTCACTTTTCTCTAGGACACTTCGACCATGCTCTGGTACTGATTACATGCTTTGTCATTGATGTGTTTCTACTCCAGACTTGACTGGACTTTACGTACGTGATGATCCTAATTTGGAGATGGTACACCCTGATAACAATAGGATTTGCGCTTGGGTCGTACATGTTCCGTTTATACTACGAGTAAGGTGAGATACTTTCTCACGCCTTTAGGTCTTGGTATTCATGAACCTTCATGTTCCTTATGACACTTCTACATCTGCACTTATAATTATATCTGCTCTATTGTTACATACATGGATGTGAAACTTTGTTTCTTATTAGTTTTTTTCTATTCGGTCATTATGCTTTTTCACAAATGTGTTCGGTTATTCATGGGCACGGGTTTTTTCTAAGTTATTGTCAATTTTTATGTTATCTCCGCATAAGGAATATGTTACCGTGTAGTCTTGTGCTCTTTGACAGATTATTGTTTTTCATTTTTGCTAATATTTTCTTCTTTTTTCTTCTTTTGCATTTTTCCCTCCCTCCCCCCTTTTTCTCGTATCACCTTTTCACTTGCACTGTCCCTCTGTTTTCTCCTCTTTGCCACTTCGTTTATCGATATTTGTATAATTTCATATGACTTTGTCTGTTAAATATTGCACGTCTTTACATATAATTTTGTCTTATATGATTTATGCATTGTATCTATTCCATGCGGTACTCTTATGATCATGTTACTGTCAGTTCAAGGAATGGTGTGTATTTCATTCACATCTCGGTTTGTGTTCTTTTGGGTCATCATCACACATGTATTGTTTTCTTGTGTCATATATATTATTTATTGTAGTGTACTGTGTATGTATATGTGTTTTTTATATGTATATTTATGTTGTATATGTTGTGATTATTACAGCCCTGATGAAGTTCCCGTGGCACTAGGGAACGAAACGTGTTGGCTGTGTGCTGGTTTTAACCAAACTACGTAAATAAAGAGAAGAATTTTGGATAACACATGTCTCCTGATTGACTTCACTTAGAGTGCGCCTTCTTTTCTTGTGGACTTAGATATATAGACATATTTAACACAATTTTTTAGTAGCTGTTTAGTAACATATTGGCTTAACTTTGCTTTAACAACAAATTTATAAAAGAGAACATTTAACAAAAATACCAATTTAAAAAAATAACTCAACATCTGATCTCACAAATAGAACATAACTACCAAACACCCATCAAACTACCCATTGTTAACCAAACTCATCGGGATTACCTCAGGGAATGACTGGTAATTGTTATTTTTTATATTTGCAGGATTTAAAGAAGCTTCGGATTTGTGAGACAGACGCAATATTTTGGGAGCAGAAGGCAGGAGCCACAGCGGCTGATGTCAGGAACCCGCCTGAGGACCAAGACAAGAATCCAGGACACCGCAGGCAGGAGACATGACGATATCAGGAGAGGAATGCCAGGATCCCGCCAAGAACCAGAAGGACTGCAGGTGTGTGATCGGAAGTTGCTAGACAGGGACTCGAAACACTAGAACGTGAAGCTTTCTAGCGTGGAACGAGAGGAGTTTTTAACTCCTCTGCCATAGACCCCATACTCAACAGGGCGTGACCGGCAGGCTTGATGATAGCAAGGCTTTTAATAAACACTTAGGAGTAGATTTTGCTATTGGTAATGAGGTTAATGTCTAATCGTTCTGTGTTTGTGAATAATGAAAAGCTGAATGATTTGTCCTGTAAGCACTGTTGAAATAGGACATTTCTTCAAGAAATTTGGGTGAATATTTAAAGGCCATGCCTGGCAGTGTTCCCACGAGGTGTTATTGTATACCTGTTGGGGATAACCAATTCTCTCTATATAGTAATGAGCAAAATGTTGGTAACATTACATTTCTTTATAATTATTGGCATCTAAGTAAGGATCTTGAGGCAAGGGTTGTGTTAGCCTGTACATTTAACAACATACTTTTCATCATTTTATTGTCCCATTCATCTGAAAAGGAATCAGGTTTTATTATATCAGCCATAGAAACCTTTAGAAAATAGAGATTCTAAAAGACCTCTTGAGTTCCCATTATTTGATAAGGAACTTTCTGAAACCATGCCATCCAGCACAGACTATGCAGTGATGTTCACAGCATTTCTGTTTTGCTCTGTGAGAAGAACAACGCAGTTGCAGTTCTCAGACCAAAGTTAACTGAACAGTTTTATCAGACATGTAATTTACGTTCAGTAACAAACAACAATAAGCATGATGAGCCACATTAAAAGGAAAAGCACCACAGAAGTAATCCAGAAGGAGGACCACAGTGGTACCAGATACCTATTACAAAACCAATATTAAGCAGAAAACAATTGGTAGCATTGAGTGCTTGTTGATTGTGTTGGTAAATCATTTATTTCATAGTCCAAGTCATTTTCATAAAGTGTTATTTCTTGCAAAAGCATAATTTAAATTGGTTTGGGCTCCGTCGGTGGTTCATAGTAAACCACAGCAGTAGTTTAAACTGTTGGAATTGCTGAAATTGTGGAGTTAGGCTCCTCCATGAAAGTTGGTGTATGGTGTAAATCTACAGACACAGCAGGTTTGAGTGACACCAGAATGAGACTCAAGATATCATCATCGCAGAAAGGAGGTGAAAATAAAACTTCAAATTGATCTCACAGAGGCAACCCAAGAACACTATAGGGTTAGATCAACGCACTCTGGGCAAAAACTTCACGAAGCTAAGAGCAGGATGAGGGACTTTTACTATGACCTAGGAGAAACTAATAGTAATCTCTATGCCCAGAGGATTTATGAGGAGAGCGAATACACAGGGAAGCTCCTGGCCTGGCAAGCCAAAGAAAAGCAGGCTCGTAATAGAATAGATCAATTAACCCCATTACTAAATTGCATGCTAAGACCACAGCCTCTATTGGCGAGTTGTTTCTAAAACATTATGAGGGAGTCTATCAAGCGAACGAAGGGGCCTCATCTGCATCTATTGGGGAGTTCTTAGAGCAACTGCCAATACCGAAATAAGATGATGGGGGCAAGAAATACCTCATAGAGGATTTCTCAGTCTTAGAATTAGTTGAGGTGAATAGTTCCCTTCTCAACGGTAAGGCTAACAGTGATGATGGTCTTCCTATTGAATTAAAAAAAAAATTGGAGGAACCTTACATAAAGAATTTTTACTTTTACTGAATGACCTATTCCAAGGAGGTTCCCCGCCAGACTCTTTCCATTCAGCTGTGGTGGTTAGCATTTTAAAAAAAGGAAAGGACAAGGAGAATATAAATTCATATAGACCCATAAGTCTCTTAAATACAGACTACAACATTTTTACAAAACTTTTAGCAAATCGACTGAATAAAATAGTGGGATGTTTGGTAGCCAAAGATCAGTGTGGTTTCATTGCAGGCAGGCATCTCCATTCAAATGCAAAGTTTGTATTAGAGGCACTTGATTTTTTTCAATCTAATAAAGTGAAGGCTCAAATCTGGCTTTTAGACGCGGAGAAGGCCTTCGATCTAGTGTCATGGGACTGCCTTTTTGCTATTTTGCACAGTTTTAATTTTCCGGAGGTTTTTATTACTATTATAAAACATCTGTATACGAATTCTAAGGCACAGATTATCATCAACAATTCTAATATCGGGACATGTCTGGTCACTAGAGGCACGCGACAGGGATGTCCCCTGTCGCCAATTCTATTCGCGTTATTTATTGAACCTTTGGCGATTGCGATTAGGAATATACGGACTGAAACAGTCCCAGTAGCTGGCATGACTAATATAAAATTGTATGCTGATGATATCGCCCTCTTTTTAGACTCTAAACCCTCTAGTCAATTGGAAATGTTAAAAATTTTCTCGGTTTTCCAAAAACTAGGGGGTTATAAAATTAATGTTAACAAGACGGAAATTATTTTAGTAAACTGCACTGTAGACACTTTAATACCAGAATTTAGGCAAATATATAACCCATCCCCAAAGAGGTATTTGGGAATATTCATATCAGATAATCTGGAAGATCTGTTTTCATTGAATTTTTCACCTTTGCTAAAAAAGGTTGGGTCTCTTTTAGATCGTCGGAATTTATTACCCTTGTCTTTACTGGGGCGAGCAGCACTAATACGAATGTCGGTCCTACCTCTTTTCAATTTTCTATTCGATGCTGTTCCTTGTGTAATCCAGGTCTCTTTTTTTTTAAAAGTGGACGCCCTGATTTCCTCTTTTCTCTGGGCTAAAAAAGCTCCTAGGCTTGCACGTAACATTTTGTACCTTCCTTCTGCACAAGGAGGGCTGTCCCTTCCAAATATTAGAGAATATTACTTTGCATCCTTTGCTCATCACAGTTTTAGTTTTTTTTTTTTAGACACTAATGAGGCAGACAATTTTTTTTTTTTTAAAAGATGCTGTCAGAAGTAAAAATTACCGATCCGATTAGAACAACGAAAGATCCAAAGAAAGTTCGTTACAAGTCCCTCCAGTGGATTTTCAAACAGAAAATTCAGTTTTTGAAATTTTACTCTATTCCTAGAATAAGTAATACAACGGATCTTAACAACTTTAACTTGGGAGAAGAGGGAGGTATGGACAGTAAAACAATAAATCTCTGGAAAGAAAATGGCTTTGTAAAGATTGAAGACTTCCTTACCGGAAATAGGTGGAAGTCATGGGATGAAATCTCCAGACAGATACATCCCTCTTATTCTACCTTGAACTGGTCTTTCTGTATGCTCAATCCAAGACTTAGAGAGTTGGATATAGGCAATCTATACCACAAAGAAACTATCTCGACAGCTTTGAATAATAAAATTCAAAAAAAGATGAGTATTTGGATCAAATTATTAAAAGAGGACAAAGAGCTGGAATCCTCCAGTAGGATCATCGAGAGGTGGAAGAAGAGGGAAAATATTGAAATCAACCAGTATGTATGGGATAAGATAAATCACCTGAAGACAGATCCCTATATCTCAAATTGAGATATGGCACGCTCCCACTCTATGATTTTCAAACCCGCTGGAGTAAGGTCATCACACACCCAAAAGGCTGCCCAGGGTGTGCCTCGCCCACAGAGTCTATTGGCCACTTCATGTTTGCCTGCCAGGCGTACAGGCAACCAAGACTAAGGTGGCTTAAACCTGTTTGCAATAATCTGGGTGTAAGGTCTGCTAGGGTGGCACTGCGTATCTTGACCTACGACACTACTGTCCCTAGTGTAATCTGTGGGACTGCCAAATACCTGGGATGGGCCTGGAGATTAAGACGTAGGTTGCTCAAGGCGCACCACCGTCAAGCTAACCACCCACTCCCCTGACCCTGTGACCATTATTGTTCACTCTATTAATTACAGGGGATATGTGAAATTGATACGTGTATATAAATGCTGTTTTTTAGTCTTTTTAACTATGCATGGATTGAAGCCACTTGTTGTAGTATATTTTTAAACTGTTTTTATCACACATTGCACTGCACTTTTATGATATTTTTATATGTCGAATAAAGTACTACAACAACAAAAAATAAATTTAATAAAACAATTTTTCGTGGCGTTAATTTTAGACGCATGCAATTTTATAATAAATGGTTGATTTATAGAACTCCCTCTTATCTCCATAGTATCTTCTCCCTAGTTGCTGACAAATGTTTCCGGTGTGAGGAGAAAGGGAACTGGAAACATATTGTCTGGGAATGTCTTAAAATTCAGCCATTCTGGAAGGAAATTGAAGAATACCTCTCCCTGGAGCTTAAAGCCACTATAATGTTTGACGATTTAGTTCCTGTACTAGTCTGCTCTATGAGCCACACTCCATATGACAAGTCCCTTTTCATGGCCTCTTTAAGAGCCAAATCACGTATTTTACAGTCCTGGAAAACCGATCAAGTACCAACCTTTCAGGCTTGGAAGGCAAAACTACTACGAATCCAGGGTAGGGAAAGGAAATATGCATTGAGATCAGGGGCACTTAAGAAATATGAAAAGTTTTGGAGTGTGTTCGAAACCTAGTCTTTTTTATCGTATTTTCTCACAGCATTGAATTTTAACTATATCATCTTAACTAACAGTCTGCTAGATTGTTTCTTTTTATGCACTTTGTATTTTATAATTAAGATCTGAATAGTGAAGACTCTAGTATGTTTTTTATCTTCACATTTTGCACTTTATAATCAAGTTCCGAATTGATGAAATTTGAAAATGTTTTTGTACTAATGTGTCCTGTACCGTATTAATTCTATTATAAATGTGTTCTGTATTTTTGATTCTGTCTTTATGAACTCTCAATAAAAAAAATTAAAAAAAAAAAAAGATATCATCATTGCAGTACTCTTCTAAGGTGAGTTTGTGAGGATGTACTCTGAAGGCTTCTTGGTATCAGAGGTGACATGGAGGTTCATGAACAACATGGGCCACATAATGCTTTTTAAAGTGATCAATAGACTCATTTCTGTTTTTCTTTGAATCAGGCAAAGGAGGCAAAATTACAGTTTGCACCCCTTCTATACCAAGGACTATAATGCATGGTCTCTAGCGTGGCCCAAATTCTTTTTTATTGGGGGGTGTTTCTTGAACTAGCTCACCTGCTTAGACTATTCACCTGTCAACAGCTTTAAGGAACTTCTCTTCGCCGGTGGCAGAGTCAAAATGCTTCAAATTAGATAGAATGTTTCCAACCTTTTTGAAACTCTGCAAAACAGTTAAACATAGGTCCAGGTCAAACTTTTGTTCTTCCACCACCTTTCCAGGATAAGCTAGATCAGGCACATACATAGATACTCTAAAAAGTATTGTGTGTGGACTGCAACCAGTTAATACTCCTCTAGGAAAATTATTTAGTGCTCTCTGGACCCGGCACAGATTAGGTAGCCAAAGCAGTCCAGTACTTATCAACGTAGAGGTCAAGCTTGTTTATTTGTACCATTTGCTTGCAATACTAACCCACTCGTTTCTGTGTGAAAGGGATGCGAGTAATGCAGACATACTTCCCAAGCAAACATGGCATCCTTATATGCCATCTCAACAAGTGCAAGACCATTGTTTGAATGAAAGCTATGATCTGCTCCCAGGGCTACTAAGCATTGCAAGTCTTTTCTGACAACTTGATCATCAGCATTTTTTTGTTGGCAAACTGATAGGAATCAGGAGCATGAATCATTCTCAATCACTATACATTTATCTCGATTAGCAGATATAATTGGCCCAATATGATTGAGATACATTACATCAAATGGGCAATTGGTGATAGCAAGGGGAGTTTAAACTGGTCTTGAAACAATGGAATAATACATTTGTTGACAAATTTACATTACTTCACATAGTTTTTAGCTTGTTTAGGTGAAAGCGCCCATAAGTATCCCTGCTGTAGCATTGCGACAGTAGCATTCATACCTTCATGGGCTGAAGCTAGCTCCTTATGAGTTGCTTTAATTGGATGTGGTTGAACCAGCTCATTATGTATTGCTCTATCTCCCACTCCAGGTATGGATGCAATTGGAGAGTTATATGAACTAAGAGGGTAGAGGTATTTATAGGGAAAACCATGTGTAGGCTTTTCACCCTCAATTGTTGCTTGTTTCACTGCCAAAATGTCTGCGTCCGTCTTCATTCAAGATCTGGGTACTAGTGCTACTTTAAATGTATGAACTGCTTCCTTTGTGGCAAGGTCAGCTGCACAGTTTCTATTAGCATGAATTCCCTCACTTCTATGGACTTTAGTATGTTGAACACTAACTAAAAGGAGTTGGCTCTCATAAGACAGCCCCCTTTTTCCAGAAATGTTTATTTCTTGATTTCCCCTTTTGAATCCTTGAATCCATTCAGAAGTCAATGTACTAAATCAGCATTGAAACATTGCCCACAGAAAGATGAATTTGACACTGTTAGTGTAGAAACTGTGGGGCCGGCTTCTGTAGAGAATGTAACTAGGCATGGATTTCTGCAAGGTGTGCAGTACAATCACGTTAAAGTTTTGGCATATTTATGCAGTGGCCTGAAATTGTTACCTTTTAGAATTCCCTACACTGCAGCTAAAGCCACAATGTATTTCTGCTTTGTACTAATTGCAGGCTGTGCAGAGTCTGTATAAATAATGCTCTGATAGTTTAGGTAGTTCACAATGGGTAAGATGTTAGAAGTTTGTGGTATGTTTTTTGTATATTAAAGGAATTCTGGTGTGTGGAGAGTTAGTTTCTATTTAAATTTTACATCAACTGCACTTAAAGAAGAGGCCCACTGTAGTCAACACATGTGTAGTGCATTAGGTATGTTCGCTTTTGTTGCCACTTCTATCGTGAGAAAGGTAGAAACTATAAGTTATCCCTACACCACAGGAAGATGTTTCGAAAATGGCTGTCTGCACCACAGTAAGAATGTTCTCAAAGGCAGCTGCCTGAGCTTCAGCTGAAGAATGCAAAGTGATTTGTAAGCAGTAAGAACTGTCTGTCTTTTATTGTAAACTATGTAAGTGTACTTTGAGGTGGTAGAAGCACTCCCAGTAATAGGTCTATTTTCTTATCCCCAGTCTGTAAAATGTTTTCCACTAACATGTCTGCTTGGACGTTATGCAAGATAGCTGTGCGTTTTTAAATCCATTGTTTTAAAAAAAACATGGGATGTCATCTTCTAGATGCAATTTTTTCAGACAAACCTCCGCTCCATTGGATATCCTCTCTCCCTCTGACATGGTGTGACCACAAAGCAATCATGTGTGAGATAAATGGGATACCCGAGGCCGAAACAATGCACCCACTAATTGGGAGTACTAAGAGGTGCCCGTGGAGTGTCATTGATGCTGGGCAGCTCAATGTATCCCTTATTCAATCAACCCCATCAGTCTACCCTGATTTGGACATTGCTGTTCGCAACTATCATCATTGGCTGGATGTGTCACTAACTCAGCTAGTCCCAGCAACAAAATCTCATAGCCATAAGTCTAATCCCTCTGAACCTTGGTTCAGTGATGATCTTAGACAGATAAAACAGGAATGTAGGAGAGCAGAACGCAAATGAAGACTTGAGTACAAATCAGTGATAAAGAGTTTTATAAAACTAAGTTGCAGGCTTACAAAAAGCTGATTCTAATAGCGAAAAAGACCTACTTTGTAGCTAAAATAGAAGGACCTATGAATTCTTCCAAGGAACTTTTTGCAACAGTCAAAAAATTATCAAAACTCCCAGACTCTAAGAACCCAAATACTAGCCACCGATTCTGAAACAAGTTAGCACTCCACTTTCGAGACAAAGTCAAATCTATCTACTATTCCTTCTTAGACATTAATCAAACTGACAACTTAAACAGCAGATCCCCAAAGGGTGCTCTCAATGTCAGTACATTATCCCACTTTGGGCCTTTGAAGGCTGGTCAGACGCAAAGGACAATGACGCAGACCAAATCAGGCTCTCCACAAGACCCTTGTCCAGCCAGAATTATTCATCTGGTCCCTGAGGGGATAGTCACACACGTCACGGCCATTTTTAACAACATATTTCTAAATTTTTTATTTTTGTCCATCCAGCAGCATGTCATCACAAAAACATAAAGCATTGTACATATGAGTAGCTTAAAAGGTCATATAGCATTGTTCACATGAAAGACATAAAGCAGTTTTTACATTACACTTATGCATAGGTGAATAAATGACCTTCGTAGTCACGTCGCATACAGATTTTTTCCGCGTTCTAGTACAATACATATATCCGTATTTCATCTCTTTAGTGCCCTTGCCTTCCCTAGTGAGTTTTGGGTGTATATGGTTTAATTGCCCTAATGGTGAATCTGTATCCCCCTACGTTGATTGCAGGTACTGCACTAGTGGGTCCCACAAGTCTCTGGGTCTCTAGGACAGTGGTATTTCCTCTGCATACGCCTCTAGTGTCTCTCTGCAATAGGTCATGCCAGCGATCCATTCATTGAGCCTTGGAGGTCTCTTGCTCCCCCAGCGCATTGCTATGCGCCGTTTGGCAAGTAGAAGTACAACTGCCAGGAATTTCCTTCGTCTAGCTAACTTGAGTTTGCGAACGCCCAATAAGCATACCAGAGGGTATGCTCTGATAGCATGATAGTGAGCGTGTTTGTGATTTCTTGCCAGTACATGTAGAGTTGCGGGCTTGCCCCCGACATATGCAAAAAATCTGCATTTGGCATTTTGCATCTCTGACATCTGTTGTTTTCCCTAAGTCTGAATTTGTGTAACTTGACCGTGGTGTAGTAAATCTGGTGCAAGAACTTAAAGTGAATGATGCGCACATTACTGTTTGATGTTAGGAGTCGGAGTTGTGTGCAGCTATATTGCCAATCTTTTTCATATATTGGTTTACCAATGGCTATTTCCCACCTGTGAGCTGCAGTGTTTGGTTCTCTTGTCTGTTCCTCTTGTGCTGCATTGTAGAGGCGTGTTACTAAGTTTTTCCGTGTTGGTGCTGTCAAGAGTATTTGTAATGCGTTCAGTTGTGTGGGTTAATCTGGAAATGATTCATATAATCCCCTAATAGCCATGCGTAGTAGCAGATTAGCTAATTTCTTTAGTGGCGATTGATGTGCACAAAGTGATGGGTCTTCTGATGCAATAAAGTGATTGTGTGGGAACATATCGTCCATAGTGTTCAGCCCCATTTCCACTGACAATGTTGATTTTTTGTTTTTCCTCGGTCACCGTGAGTTTAGGATGCCGAGCGATTGGAAGCGCCTTAGCGTATATCAGGAGCTTGTTTGCTCTATGTGCCAGTGTGTGCCATGCCCGGGATGTGCTCTTCGGGTCCATTATAAATGCCATCAGTGGCAAGGGGTACACACTGTCGTGTTCTATTGCTATGTGTGGGATATGTGCATGAGGCCTTGTCCAATAGTGTGCATTTTGTGCCTGTGCACAATAAAAGTATAGCTGGAGGTCTGGCACCCCGAATCTGACTTGGTGATATGGTTGTGTTGGGATTTTACAGCTAGTTCTGGCTTGTTTTTCTGCCCATGTTAAATGTTGTAAGGCAGACCTTAATCTGGTAAATAGTGCCTGCGTTAGCCATATCGGTATGTTCCAAAACAAGTATGAGAACCTAGGCAGTATTATCATTTTCTGAAGCGCTATTCTGTCCGCTAAGGACAGGGGCATTTTGATCCACTTGTCTACCTGGTCTTCGAGTTTTGTTAAGGCTCTACCATAGTTTTTCCTTATTACCGTGTCTGGGTTGCGGTGTATCCATATACCTAGGTATTTTACTGGATCCGTCTGCCATTTCAGAGGGTATTCTAGAGTTGGTTGTGGGGTTACTGCCGTGAGGAGGATAACTACTGATTTATCCCAATTAATTCGGAGTCCTGAATCGTGTTCAAATCTAATATATTCTCTAATTAGTGGATTTAGGTTGGTGTCGGGGTGGCTTGTATGGAGGACCGTGTCATCTGCATATAGAGATATGCCGATGGGTCGGAGACCAAATTGTAGGGCTGACCTGTAGTGCTTTTGACGAACTTTGCAAGCTAATGGTTCCAAGATTAATGCAAAGAGTATTGGTGACAATGGACAACCCTGTCTAGTACCCTGTGTTACGTCAATTGGGTCTGACGTCATCCCATTTATTTTGACCCGCGCCTTAGGTTCGGTGTACAACAGCACTATCCATTACAAAAATGGCTTGGGAATCCCCATCCTATGCAGCACTGTAAACATGAAGACCCATTCCACTGAATCAAAGGCCTTCAACGCATCCAGAAGGGCCGCAGCTGCTGGCATGTCCGGGTCTAATTGATGATATAGTGCGAATATTGTACGTATGTTATGTGTAGTAGACCGTGTCGTCATAAAGCCTGCTTGATCTGGCAATACTAGGTTACAAAGGAGCAGTTGTATTCGTGTTGCTATAATTTTGGCAAATATTTTAGCATCTATATTAATTAAGGATAACGGCCTATAAGAGTCGCATCTAGTTAAGTCCTTATCCGGTTTAGGGAGTGCTATCAAAAGTGCTTCCCGTAGGGATGCTGGGAGTGTGCCTTCATCATAAGCTTCTTCATACATTTCTGCTAAATGGGGAATCAGCAGATCCCGAAATTCTTTATAGAACTCTCCTGGGAGTCCATCAAGGCCTGGAGCTTTATTGTTTGGGAGGGATGTAATCGCCTCTCTAAGTTCGTCCCCCGTAATATAATGGCAGAAGTATTCACGGTGTGCATCAGATAACCATGCCAGTGCTATATCATCCAGGTACTCATTTATTTCAGATGTGGATGTCATCGACTGAGTGGTATATAAGCTGACGTAATATTTAGTAAAGCAATCTAATATAGCAGGAATCTCATATAATGTCTGATGGTGTTCAGTTGTGAGCTGCGTTATGTACTTTTTGGTATGCGCAGGTTTGATTTTAAGTGATAACGTGCGGCCAGGTCTCCCACCCTCCCCATAACATCTGGCTGTGTATTTACGCGAGACATATTTTATCTCATCGTCCACAAACTCGTGATATTTATCTATTAGTCGTCTGATTTTGGCCAGCGTGGAATTATTTTGAGTTGTAGTGTACTCCTCTTAATGTCTGCTTCCGTCATCCATAGTTGTTGTTGGATATCATGTAGTATGCCAGCGTGCTTGCTAATGCAGTGTCCCCTAATAGTGACCTTAAATGCCTCCCATAGTACTTTTGCGCTGATAACCGAGCCAGAGTTATGATCAAAGTATTCCACAATCGCCTGACGCAAGTCACTACAGAATACCTGGGCCTGAAAAGCATTTTGTTGCAATCTCCATGTAAATTGTCTTGGAGTATGTGTGGGGATAGCTAATGTAAGGCGTAGCGGGGCATGATCTGCAATGTTTTGGGCAAATGTTCGACTGCAGTGGTCCACATGCACACATCCTGTGTTAAGAGCCGTAGTAACAGAAAGTTCCCTCCTTGCGGCCTTAGCTGATTGTTCACTGTAGCTATCATTACCAGTCAATCTATCTAGCACAGGATCTAAGCATGTGCTAAAATCCCCACCCCATATAATGGCTGCGGGTTGTAGCTCACGTAGTTGTGTCCAAATCCGTGTATAAAAGTTCGGGTCATCAGTATTGGGGCAATATACAGTGACAATTGTGAGAGGAGTGCCCCCAAAGTTTCCCTGTACTATAACATACCGACCCTAGTCGTCTTTTATAGATTTGAGGAGTGTGAATGGGATATTCCTCTTACCATCAGCATCACTCCTCTGGTGTAGGAGGAATAGGAGGATGCCAGTTTGTATGTAGCCCATCTAGCTCCTATCTTATGCTCCCTTATATCTGTCAAATGTGTTTCCTGTAGGCAGGCGATATCTACCTTATGACTGTCTAGGTAAGCAAGGACTTTACATATTTTCTGTGGATTATGAAGTCCGCGAACATTCCAGGTCATTAACGGTAATGTTCTATAATGCTTCGGAGTGTTAGCCATGTCTCTTCCTGGTGCCATCTACCAATTGCTGGTGTTTGTAAAAACCTATATTGCTATACACACATGTGACTGCATTGCTGCCGCTGGACGGGATTTTCTATTTAACTCCCCCTCCCACTCCACTATACCCTTGTCAGTGAAGACAATCACAAAGAACATGTTACAACCCCTATACCCGCAGCCACCCCCCCTCCCAAGAGAAAAAAAGAGAAACTAACTTAGCGGTGTGGTACACACTAGAGGGCAGGAGCTGCCCACCTCAGATACCCCTGCAATAATTACAAGGCGGATGGCATTATGCAATTTCTAATGCACGCCGGAGCACCCGATTAAATTGTTGACAATAATATGAAGCATCACATGCGGTAGTTATGACATCTGCCAGAGTCTATTAAACAGTATCTCTATCATGTTCGGTGCCAATACTGGTGCATATGCAGCCATCTATAATCTACTCAATCTCAACTCATGGCCCTTTACACTGAAGTGCGTTAGCTCCAATGACTCCTGCCTCTGTTGACAATGCACTGATACCCACAAGATCAGTCTATTGTGTACGTGTAGATCGCGTGTACCTGCTCTATGTTAGAACAACATTTAAGTACCACCTTTGTCCAACATTTATCTGAGAACTTCAGGATGTTTCAAAGGCTCCAGTCACAAGGACAGCATCAGGTTCATTCATGGGGGCATGCATATCACTCCACGTCGGATGTAGCTGCTTGGTCCTCTTGCCGCTCTCTTGGAGATCTTCGCCGTGCGCTCAGGGAACCTTTCTGCTGAAGATACTTCAGAATTTCTTTTGGTTCATTGAAGATTTTGGATTTTTCATCTTCTATAACTTTGATTCTGTTCAAATTTCTTTCTCGTCTCTTGGACTGTTGGCGTGAAGTCTGGATACAACAAGATCTCCATTCCCTCATGTTTCAGAGCTCCCAGCTCGGGAGCCTTTCTGAGGGCCGTATCTCGGTCTCTATAATTCAGTAGCTTGGCGATGATGGGCCTCGGTCGAGCGCCCGTCGGTGGTGGTGAGGCTAAGGTCCTGTGTGCTCTTTCCACTATGAAGACATCAGAGAAGCTTTCCCTGCCCATTAGAGTGATCAGCAGCTGTTCTACATAGCGCTCCATGGGACCTGTGTTTGTTGTTTCTGCTATGCCCATCAAGCGTATGTTACTTCTTCGGGATCTCAACTCGAAATCTTCTGCTTTCGTCGTTAGCGCTGCCAGTTGTTTATCCATCTTGGTCTGTTTGGTGTCCAGTTGGATATGAGCATCTTCAGTTTCAGATATTCGGTGTTCAGCCATATCTATTCTTTCCGTGTGGCGGTCCATGCTTTCAGACATACAGTCCATCCTGCACTTGAGGGAGTCGATCTTCCCATCGATATTCGTGGGGGTAGCTTGGATGGATGAAAACATGGCTTGCACATCGCCGCTTGCGATATTGCTGGCAGGTGCCGATGCCTGTGTCGATGCTTGCTGATCGTCCAAGTTGGTTTCTGTTGTCTTTTTTGACTGATCGAAATTGAGCTTGGGCTGGTTCCTGTCCGGCTTGCCCATATTTGACTTCCACATACTGTTTGCTCTCAGTATGTACTATTTGTCCTCGTCACTGGTCACCTAGTTGAAAGCCCATACGGTATGGGATGTCATCCACACACCGTGGGCAGGATCAATGTTAGTTATCTAATTGACGCACGCACTGATCCCAAACACCTCTTGACCAGCTACCAGTAGAAGCGGACCACTCAGCGATGAAGACCACCTCCGCACAGCCAGTGGCGTTACAAATTAAATAGCTCGGGGTCAAAACGCCCTCAGCCACGAGGGTTATCCATCGCCTGCCTTATATTTTAAAAATGGCCCAACAGCTCTTTGCGGATCGCCCAACTTCAAGGACTTCAGTTATGGCCTGGTTGCTGGTGGGCCCCTTTGTGGAGCCGCTTTTTCCCTTAAGCCACAACGACTATTAGGCCCAGCACACAATTGCAAGAACAGATCATCTCCAACAGCCATTCACCACGCATGCCACTGTACACCTGGGATGGAAAAACAGTCTGTGTGGGAATATTTTGATCGATTAGGCCAGCTCAGTTATTAAGGTCTTTGTTAATCCCTGCCCCCGCAGTTTTTGTGCGCAGTGAGGTATGTTCATCGCAATGCAGCACTCCGGGCAGCAGTGACCGGTCTCCAAACCTCTCAACAGATGGGCATTGCAAGCAGATCGCTCCCTTCCCCCTTCCACAAGACCAGAGTGCAACGGCGGCGGTACGCAGTGGTGGTGTCCTACCGTCTGTCTCACTCTCCTGCCGCCACCAACGGCACCTGCTCCGCTCCTCAGGGGTCCGCGCGGTCTCCGCTACAGCCGGGAGGCACTTCAGGTTGCCGGCAACATTACTTTCCTCCAGACCCTTTTGTCGATCGATTTTGCCACTGTGCGTGCCTTACGTCTCGGCTCGGCCGCGTACAACAGGCCGGTGCGCTGCTTTCACTTTCTCCCCTCCAGGCCTCAGGTCGACTCGTTTCTTGTGTGGATGGCAGGAGATTTCAGGGCCGCAAGGCGGTATGTTTTCAAAACCGGTGGTGTCCCGCATGCAATCCGATTCAGCACTAGATCTCGTGGCTCCTTGTGTGCATATTATTTGGCGTATTTCTTGGCGTCCGAGAGGAGCTCGCTCACAATGCGGCCATCTCTCAGCTCGGCTAGCTCCGCCCCCCAACAACATATTTAAAGAAGGATATTATCCAAAAGACTGGAAGAAAGGCTCTATTCTGTCATTATTATAAAAGACCACCCTATGAATGGGTGACCCCAACAACTGTCGACCAATCACTCGACTACCATTTCCCACCAAATTGGTTGAAAAAATCTTCAACAATGAACTGAGCACGGGGCAAGGCCAGGAACATGGCAGCTTCTGCTGGAGCTCCGGCAGCCCACATGATTTCGTGGGTGTGACCCTGATCTTCAGATAGCCTTTAAACCCCTAAAATCAATGCCACCACTCTCACACATGGAGAAGGTAGTCTCCAGAATGAACAGCGGCTGCCCAAGTAGAGCAGAAGAGCAAAAACGAGGAAGGTTCAGGGTGACCAGAAGCTGCCCAAAATGGCGGACCAAGCAGATTAACCGGCTGCGCCCATCTGCTGCGACTAGCGGCTGGAGTGGAACCCACCCAAGAGCTGAGAGAACGTTGGGAGTGAGGAGTGAGCACAATAATGAAAAAATGAATTGGTGGAGACAGGATGCCAGCGGCCGGATGGATTACTCCCCCCACTGACCCAAGGTAGGTGGGGATGGAAGCTCGAGGGAGACAATTGTCAAGCGGTGCCACCGCTGCCCAAGAGAGGCCTGTTGGGGGATGGACGTGAGCCAAAATTACAGCCGTGCTCCCTGCCTGAGTCCCCTGAGACACCGTTGATTGAGAGGTGAGGCACGGACCTCCCGAGGAGTGATGCTCCAGACCTGCACGCAGGTGAGAAGGGCTGTGTGGGGCAGAGTGGAGCAGGTGCCTCTCTGGGCCCAAGGTGATTACAACTAAACTTCAGCATGGGTTGCTGCTAGGTGGCGGCCCAAGAAGAACCCGAAATGCTGGCCGGTGAGGAGTAGAAGGCAAGGCAGAGCCTCCTACCTGGCTCCCCTGTGGTGTGCCCAGTGAAAGGGATGAGGCAGTCTGGGGACCTCCGAGGCAACCGAGACGCTGGCGTGTACAGGAAAGATTTACTCCTGCCACAGCAGACCGACACAGAAGGGGAGAAACCCACACGCTCAGGGGATGAAGAGGGACCGACAGAGCGAGCTGGTGACCAGCTTTGGAGGGTGCATGCCCTAAAACCCGAATCCGCACTCAGGTGAGAAGGACCGTGTGTTGAGGATGATAGTAGAGGCCCACCCGGGACCCCGACAGAGGGGAGTAATTGACCTGTTGCTGATATATCCGCGAAGGCCAGCTTGAAGACTGTGCTCCCCCACCGACCTGACATATAGTTCAGCTAGCTGAGGACAAAGGAGTGGCCTGGGGAAAGGGGGGCAACATAGTGGCCTGCCGCCAGCTGCAGACAACAGAAACCACTCTCCCACGCCCCCTCCCTGTGTTCACCACAACACTCTAGTGGCACAAAAGAATCAGGAGATTATTGGATTCAAGTACCCAAAGGAATCCAGCAACAGTACCTCAATCAAAGACACGGATCAATTGAATTTCTGCCAACCACTATCAGAAGCCAGGACTGAGCAGGGGTGATGTGGAGCGTGAGACATCTGTGAAACCCTCCCCATGCCATTGAACGAAAGATGGCACGAGAAAAAGACCCCAAAACTTCCAAACAAGGCAAGATGGACAAATACACAAAAGTGTTACCCCCAGCACCAGAGATAGAGGGAGAGCCTCATAGACCGCCAGACAACGCAGCCCTCCTACAGGCAATTCAGGCCTCCAGAAAGGTCATCAATGGGAAGATTGCCGAGATACTCTATGCTCAGAGGTGTCCCTATTATGCCAGGATATGCGCAACATCTCAGACAGAGTGACCTAGGCAGAGACTTGTATATCCGAAGTGGAAGACACGTCATCCATCTTAAATGGAGGGTGGATGACGCCGAAAACAGGGCAAGGAGAAACAACCTGTTCTTCATTGAATTTCCAGTGGGGGCAAAGGGCTTGGACACCGGGGCCTTCCTGCTCACATGGCTCAGAGACTCTCTCCCGGCTGAGAGGTTTTCACCCTGTTTCATAATCAAGCGAGCTCATAGAATCCCAGCCGTGAGGCCACTACCCGGGGCCCTCTCAATACCACTGATAGCTTGATTCCTAAACTTCCAAGATCATGACCTGATCTTATGAGAGTCACAACGAGTGGATGAAATCAAACATGCAAACACCAAAGTAATGATCTTCTCTGATTACTCACGGGATGTTCAGAAGATGAGACACACGTTTGACTCTGTAAAAGTGAAACTAAGAGCCCTAAAACATCAATACATAATATCCTTTCCTGCAAAACTAAAGGTCATCTATCAGGGAAAGTCAGACTTCTTCCCAACACCAGAAGAACCGTGGGCTAGAGACAAGAGATACTGCCTCGGCATGTAGGGACACTCCAAAAAGACTAGACCCCAAGCGACAAAGAGAAAAAATGAGACGTCTCCCAATAGGAGTGCGCAGAACGAGTGTGGGGGCACTTCTGAAGGAAATCCCCCACACACAGGAGAAAGTGGCGATTTCCGACTCTGAAGGGGACTCAATGCAAGCCAAAGCAAGCAAGTTAAATTCTGACCGCCAAGCCAATCCCCAATCTGAACTGTCAGACAAAGACTACCTTGTCGATACAGACAGCGTTCACCTGCTCCTCCGAAATATCAACCGCCTGGAAAAACCAGACACCGAAACTGAAAACCCAGAGACGCTCCAGCAGGGACCCGATGCGACCGGAGACGAAGGCTGAACTATGGGCTTAGCCACAGGAAGAAGGATGCCAACCAGCTGATAAGCCCCTCCAGAAACTAATATGCTCAATCTTTCTGGGCGGACTGAACTGTATACAGTTTTATATCCTTTTGCGTGCTTAAGTGAAGCAATTAAGTAGTTAGGGAATGTGGTGGGTGTACAGACCTCTTAGGCTATACCTGCGCCAGGTTGTCATGTTGACAGTTCAAGGGATGGGCTTGGGAATTGGGAGAATGCGGGGTGGGGGAAGGAGTTGAGGGAACAAAAAATGATCGATAGATTAGTGGTTACATTTTCTTTTTCCTTCTTTTCAGTCAGCAGTAGGAGTCTCAGAGTCACATACAGGGACAAGGGAGATGAGATAGGGAAAGGCACCCTCCCGAACAGGGATGAAAACTCCAACACATAGTGGGTGAGGGAAGATACATGGCATTGATGTGGAACGTCAACGGACTAGGAAACAAGGTCAAGAGAGGGCTAGTTGCAAGGTATCTTAAGAGGCTTAAGCCCGATATTGTCTTCTTATAGGACACATATTTAATGAGTACACACTGCGTTTTTTGGGTAGGGGGACATATACCATGCTCGCACATGCAGGCTTTTCCTCAGGATCCAGGAGGGTTGCACTGCTAATTAAGAAAACGCCTCCTTTTCATACTCCAAAAACCTGGATGGACCCTAATGGGATGTTTGTGGCTGTCCAAGACACATGGGGACGACAGGAACTGTCACTAATTAGTGTCTATGCCACGCCAAAACTACAAAATCAGACACTAGATGCCGTAGCTAAAATCCTATTAGAATCCAACCCTTCCACACACATAATAGGTGGTGACTTTAACAACATGAGTGATCCTAGATCGGACCGCACACACAAAAGCATCGGGACCCGCATGCCCACCCCGCTGACCGGGTTTGCAAACTTGTTAGGACTGCCAGACCTCTGGCACCGCCACCACCCAATGACCTGAAATTATTCATACTTTTCTAGAGCTCACAGAGTCTTCTCCAGACTTGACTACCTCTTCGCCCCAGCAGGAGAGATAAAAGCCATGGAGAGGGTAGAGTACTTAGCAAGAGGAACCTCGGACCAATCACCACTCTGGCTAGCAGTGGAGGGCAGGGGACATGGACAACGTGCGGAAGGGAGACTAAATGCATGGGAACTGCATGACAAAATACTTAAGAGACTCAGATCTACTTTAGTAAAAATAGGTTCAGTTCACTTAGCGACAACCCTCTGGGAGGCCTATAAGGCTGCAATGCAAGGCAAGATACAAGATGTCATAGTGCAGAGAAGACGTGAGGAAGTCTGCAAAGTAGAGAGGCTAGAGAGGAAACTCCTACAACTTGAGAAAGACGTAGACCCGGATGTGGATGTGACCTAGCTACGCCAAATGGCACTCACTTGCAGGGGAACTCATGGCTATGACGGAAGGGGAGGTACAGGCCCAAATACAAGACGCACATCTCACAATGTAGCGAGAGAGGAGGGAACACTTCCTGCAGACCTCCGTAACGATCGACAAACCAGGGAAGTTGACTGAAAATTGTGGGTCCTATCGCCCAATCTCATTGCTTAATGTTGAAACTAAAATACTGGCCTCTATTTTAGCGACGCGCCTGCTTTCAGAAATCGCGTCTCTCATCCACCATGATCAATCTGGCTTCATGCCCAAATGCGCCACATGCCTCAACCTCCGCCACTTGGCCAATTGGCTTGACACTGTCAAAGACAGGCCTACTCCACATCTATTCCATTCCCTAGACCCGGAAAAAGCCTTTGACACAGTCCACTGACCCTTCATGCATCAAGTCCTGGTGAAATTTGGATTCAGGCAGAGGTTCATAACATGGGTAGACCTGCTCCACAACAGCCCCAGAGCCAAAGTCTGAGTTAATGGAACACTATCAGCAGATTTCCCAATGAAAAGGGGAATCAGGCAGGTGTGCCCCCTATCCCATTTGCTCTTCGCCCTGATATTAGAGCCACTGGCATGTGTAATCAGAGCACATCCAGAGAGAAGCGGTTGAAATGAAGGATGTCTTAGAGATGAGCGTATCTCCCTGTTTGCAGATGACATCCTACTCTACATAACTAACCCGAATGAGACCCTCCCACAAATACTGCAACTGTTCAAAGAATACAGCTATCATAAGGGATATAGTATTAATTGGGATTGATCAAATCTATACCCAGTGGAAGGCAATCTCGACATGTGCATACTACCAGAACATCGCCACATAGCCAGGGAGAGATTAAGTTACTTGGAGCTTTTCATTTCCACCAATGATGTGTACTGCTTACATAATAACATTAAGCGAGTTGTCGCGAACTTCCGAGAAGACGTGGCCCGGTGGCAGCAGCTCCCTCTGCCACTACTAGGTAGAGCGGCAATGTATAAAATGATCACCCTCCCCAAGCTACTCTACATTCTGCAGAACACATACCACAGAATCCCGGGGGCAATCTTCAATATAATCAGTGATGAACTCCACACGCTCTTACGGAATGGGGTCACCCAAGAGTGGCGCTTCAGATGCCACAACTCAGTCAATTCAATGGAGGGATTGCATTGCCAGATATACAATCTTACTACCGGGCAACACACCTTATCGTAATAAATTAATTGGGACACATGGCATGAGACCACTCAACATATGCTCTGGAAAGACTCTAGTTCCAGAAACACACCCACCTACATTACATTTATGGGGGCTCAGGAACTCAGAGCCTGCTGTCCACTACACAGAGAGAGATTCAGGCGTGGAAGAGGGAGGAGAAGTGGAAGCAATAGGACAAAAAGCTGAGAAGGGCGACACCACTCTGGGAGGGCAAGAGACTGACCAAAATATCTAGACTACAAGCTTTAAGAAATGGGATGTAGTTGGAAACTCTACTGTGGGCAATATCTCGCAAAATAGCGACCTAATTCCCTTCTTGACACTTCAAGTTGAATACCAACTAAAAGACACACAAACATACAAATACCTCCAATTGCAACATGGCTGGAGAGCAGATAATATAGACATGACAGACATCCCCGAATATATGCACCGCTCTAGGGTAGGTTGTTGCAAGAAAATATTTCCTTCAAGGCAGTCTCATGGACATACAAAACTCTAATTAATAACATTCCTGACAACTTGAAATCCTTGCGGTCCAAGTGGGAGGATACCAGAGGTTGGCTGGAAGAAATTGATTGTGAGGGTGCCTTGATTCACCCAAGAGAAGTGGCAATTAAGCTATGACTAAGATTAATACAATACAAAATCCTTCATAGGGTCTATTACGATAGGACCCAGCTACACACAATAGGGATAGCAGAGTCACCCACTTGTCTAAGTTTCTAACACCAAACGAGGTACCTACATAAACACACTATGGGAATGCCAACACATCCAAAGTTATTGGGCCTGGATACTAAAAGAAATTAATGATATCCTAGAAGTGCAGATCATCAGGGAACCTAAGTACATATTGCTCGAAATCTCCACAGACGTCGACCTCGACTTTTATTATATAACCTAGGGCTGATAGTTACCAAAAAGGACATTGCCAGACACTGCGGTATATTAGACAAGCTCACACTAAAGGAGTGGAGAGCTAGTGTGGACCTATATATTGGGGTAGAAAAGAAAACATATGCGGCCAGAGGTTGCCCCAGAACGTTTACTAAGATATGGGCCCCGTGGCTGAGCTACTATGGCCTGGAAATAGAAGAGATGGGGGCCAACAACAGTCACTCACCCACGTAAGAGCGTAATGCAATTTGTGACCCCTAACAACCCACGCAAGTTAGCCAGTGGGAAGAGACATCTGCCACATGTAGGGAGGAGAAAGAGAAGTGTATTATGGAATGTATTCTTGTATCTCTGTTTCCCTGAAGCGAACATCATCTGTATTACCGTTGACTGGACTGTGTACAATGATTCTCTTACTAATGTAATGACTGATTTTGTTTTTTTATTTCTTGTTTGTTGAAATAAAAATAACAATAAATATTTTTATTTAAAAACAATGAACTGAGCACCTTCCTAGCCAAATGCAAGAGTCTGAACTCCACACAGTTCATTTTTCGAAGTCACCATAGTACCGTGCTGGCGCTGCTCACAGCTACAGAAGAAACCAAGCAGATAATAGACAGACAGGTGAGGTTATGCTGCTCTAATTCTTTTGGATATCTCAGCCGCATTTGATACGGTCAACCGCGCTCTCCTTATTGATTGCCTTGAATCAATTGGGATCCAAGGCAAGGCACTTAAGTCTATCTCTTCTTTCTTGGCTGACTGTATCCAGATGGTCTCTCTCAGTGAGTTCACCTCACCAGCCTTTTCATTGCCCTGTGGGGTCCCCTAGGGTTCATCTCTGAGCCCCAATGTGTTCAATCTTTATGTTACCCCACCTGCAGCCCTAATTAGAACATTTGGCTTCTCCTTAGTTTCTTATGCGGATGACACGCAGATTGTTGTAGCCGTCACTGATAACCCCGGATCCACGGCAGCTCTGTTTCACAATTGAATGCTTCATAGCGGGAAGTGGATGAGCAGCAATTGCCTGAAACTAAACTCCTCAAAGACTAAGGTCCTGCTGTTTGGCAACAATCCCTTTTCTGGTCCAATTACTGGTGGCCTCAGGAACTAGGGACTTTGCCTACCCTAGTGACAAAGCTACAAACCTTGGGGTGATTATTGGTTCCAATTTATCCATTGACGGTCAAATAAATGTCATCACCTCCTGGTGTTTCTTCATTTTGAAAACCCTATGGAAAGTGTTGCCTTTCATTCCATTGAGTCTACAGAAGAGGGCAGCTACAACTCTTATTTCCTCCAAAGTAGATTATGGCTATGCCCTCTTCATCAATATCCAAAAGCGTTTTGTTCACAATCTACAAACGCTACAAAATGCCACAGCACGGTTATTACTGGGCGTTCCAAAACATAAATCAGCTTCCCAAGCACTGATCCAACTTCACTGGCTCCCCATAGATAGATAAACATATTCAGTTTAAGGCACTTTGTATTGCCTTCAGGGCTCAACAAGCTATTGGCCCTGACTACCCGATACAGCGCTTTCAATGCTACATCCCAACACACCCCCTACACTCATCCACAAGTGGTTATCTTGTTGTCCCCTGATTTAAAAAAGCCAACTCGGGTGGGAGAGGCTTCATCATATGCACCTCGAGGCTGTGGAACTATCTTCTGACAGAACTTAAACTTAAGACAAATTTGTTGGACTTCAGGAAACATCTAAAACTGTCTCTTCAGCAAATAACTCTGCCATCTTTTGGATTTTGCTAGCTGTAATGTCCGCTTAGCGCCTAGATTCCCCTGGTAATTGTCGCGCTTTATACATTTTATTTTCATTTCATATCATTTCAGAAATCAAGTTGTACAAGGGTTTAGTACACTCAGCATAATGTGGCCAAGAAGTCTTGTAAAAGTTAAGAAATCCCTATCAGGGCTTGTAACTTCCTTAACCCATTTAGAGGTTGGATGGAAGCATACTTCCACAGGATGTCTGATGCAAGACCCTTGCCTTCTCTGGATAATTCAGACCCAATGAAGATCACATTCAAATAGGCAATTGAGGACTTTTTAAAGTTAATTGTGCAACTGTGTCTGGCTATTATTGTCACTATCTGGATCACCCTAGGCATGTGTGTATTTAAGTTAATAGCTGTAATGTAAATGTTGTCAATTTAAAATTGTGCCTTCAGAGCTGGTTGTAAAATCGCTATGATACCTGCTGCAGATAAGACAGGACTATTTTTCTAGCCCATGGTCAGTCATTTAAATAAAAATTTCATTAGGAGAAAGAGGATAGATACTTACTTTCTGGTGCTAAATATTGGTGTTTAATTTTTTTTCCGTACCACATTTGTCATACGATCTGTGGAGTGAGCATTTTGTACAGCATTTGTACATGCATGTGGATTTAAGTTCCCTATTCTATATGACCCATTAGGTTTTAAAACAAGAAAAGAGGGGTGTTCACTGTTGAACTACAAAGTGCTATAATGCCCTAATCTTGTCACTGATCTATGATAGCTTTCATGTCACCCTTTGCTTCTGGCATAAGAGGATATTGAGCATGTAGTTGGGGCTCACTCTACAAAGGAATGATGTGGAATATCATGATTATCCCACTCCGCTTGGTTTCTGTACAAGGCTGGGGTATGTTTGGGAGCCCACCCCCTTGCAGACATTTGCCTAACATCTTCAGGTCCTAAGGAGACAAGTGCAACTTTTATTACAATTTCAGCTCAAGGTGCATCCCTAAGGAGTACGTCATCTGCAAGAATTATATTTTAATCATTTGATATATACCGCCAGAATGCTGCTCTAATAGTGCATGATATATCATCCTCAATCTGTATTTTTACATTGTAGACCTTGTTTGGACTACAGGGATAAATCTTTCTCTAGAGTCTAAAATATTTTGTATTCATTAGTTGGAATCACCACTGGAAACTCTTGGAGAGTCTGGTGAACTATTAACACTTCTGCTGTGCTGTCTATATGTGCTGTCAGACAAGTGCCATTCCACAGAAGTATCCATAGTTAGCATGACATGTTTTTTTAGCTAGTCCAACTATTTTCTGCTTTTTGAAGTGTGTCTTGGAAATTGAACCTTTCGCTACATTTTTAACACAAACTTTAGCTTCACATTCTTATTCACCTTTCTGCTTGCTACATCCTTCTTTCTGTGGTACTCAATACGTTAACTCCTTTCTGTCCTTTTACCAACAGAGACCTGAAAAGAATGGGAAGAAGGGCTATCAGAATACTGATACCAATCTGACTTTTAATGTTATCACCGTCCCTCAAATTGTAACCACCTTTGCTGGAATCCTGCATTGATAGAGATCCAGGGCCTGATTTACAATATTCTACCGAAGGGCAGCGCCGCAAGTGTTCCTGCAGCACTTCCCTACAGCAAAAGAAAATACAGGAATGTGCTGTATCTATCAGATTCCTGTCCTCTTTCCCTGTGCTGGTGCACCGTTGGCTGCCATGCACCAACACAGGCACCCTTGCACTATGGTACAAGGGTGCCTGAGTTATGGGAATAATTGCTTTTGTGCAGGAAGGGACATCTTCCTGCACGAAAACAATCAATGGGGGCAATTTCCTCTTTCAACGTGTGCTGCTAAATGCAGCACACATAGAAAAAGGAAACAATGAGTAGAAATAATGTTTTTTCTCCTTGTTGCACCTCCCCTATGCTTGCTATGGGGAGGCGTAGGCTTTTGATGCATTCCCAGGTTTACAATTTGTTGTATATCTGGGAATGTGTCAAATGCCATGGGTGTTACATGTAAACACCCAATGTAACACCCATGGATTGCATCCCCATTGTATTGTGAGACAATGCAGCAACTTGCAATGCATTGCCTCACTCCGTATCTACAAGGCTCTGAAAAACCACGCAGGGTGGTTTTACGTGGCTTTGTAGATATGGCTAAGCCCTGTGTGCCATTGGAACATCACAAAAAGTGATGATCTAGCGGTGCATAGGGATTTTAAATGAGTCCCCCAGTCTTTCAATCTTTTGTTTCTTTTTAGTTTTAGGTGTAGTGCTTTTTTAATCTGAACCCTCAACCTCACCTTTTGTTTTGAGATTCAGTGTGATGACCCATGAACTCATGGAGTCATGGCCACCAGATGTCTGTTTTCAAAAATTATTTCTGGTGACTCCTGTGAGAAGTTGGACTAATATATGCTGTCCACTAGTTATAGTGGGCACCTTGTATCAGTCCAAGTAACCCCTTATGGTGATAGGTTAAAGACAACCTTTATTGAAAGCTATCCTAGTGGTAGCTATGGAGAGCAGCCTTCAGGCTAAGTCTTGAAGGAATGTAAAGCAGCTTGTTTTACCAAGCTATCATCTCTTGAATAATCAAATGAAAGGTCAACCAAACCAGGTATATATTTAAAATATATGTATTTAAGATAAAACAGACCCCTCTATTCTCTTTATGAGACTGGAGTTCGAAGTACTTATGTTACAAGTCAGTATTCAACAGTAAAAGCACAAATACATGTTTGGGCCCTAGGGGCGTACCAAACCATATACCAATAAAGTGGTATAAGAACCACGACTGAACTAGACACAAGGCCTAGAGCCTGTAGAAGTGCTTAGATCACAAGGAACCACCCAAGGTAGTGACACAGGGGACCCACGGGGGACGTGTGCAGTGTGAGAACACAGCCGCGAATCGCCGTTAACTTCTATGGGGAAAGTGGCAATTGGAAATTAAGAGTTTAAGGACACTTAGAGGATGACTACGAGCGAACCCTTTTGGACTTAGAGGTGTCTAGGGCCAACACCCATGGGAGCACCGGAGTACTCGAGTTACCTCACCCAGGGAAGCCGGGTGCATAGGTGTCAAATGGTGTCGGGTTGCGTCGCTGTTTTCAATGGAAGCTGCTCTGGAAGGGCTGCTGCTGTGAAGAGAAGTGTCCGAAGTGATCCAAGCCCAGATCGAGGATGGAAGGACCCTGAAAGCAGAGGGGACAGAGTCTGGGTCACTTACCAGTGACCATGGGCACGATAGTCCAATGCCCAAAGATGTCGGGTGCTTCAGGTGAGTTGACGGGTGTCTTGATTCTTCAGCCATGAGGTCCAGGAGGCGTCGACGACAACCAGGAGCTGGATTCGAGCTGTCCCACGAATGTTGAGTGCTGCGGTATTGGAGACCAGATTGGACCCAACAAGCCTTGGCAACGGCAAGTCACTTGGAAACAGAGAAAGGACGTCGGTGCAGACCAGCAAGGTTTGGGGGACTCACCCAGTGAAGGTAAGTCGGGGCATGTCTGGAGCAACCAGGAAAGCTCAATCAGAAGGGGAGTCACCTTCGTGGGGACTCACTAGCCGACGGGCTAGTGATCGCAAAGGACCCTCGGCCCACGGGTCACTCGTGGAGTGGAGGCCAGAAATCTTCAGTGCTGGAGGTGCTCAAGGCTGGGGCTACTTCGAGGAAGACCAGGAAGATGATGGATCAACAAAAGATCACGGTGTTCAGGGGTCACGGTTCCATGTCACCCACGATAGCCACGGGCCTCAGCTTTGCTGTGGACTCAGGGTAGCCTCGGGGAAGTGTGGAAATCCACCTCTGGGGATGCAGAGACTTTGGCGTCCGGCGGGAGCTTCAGAATTGCAGACCAGACAGTTGCTTCTTTGGTGCCTGCCAAGCAGGGGAGTCACTCCTTGACCCCAAGGGAGATTTCTTCCGTCTTCTAGTCGAAATAGAAAGTCAAAGGTCCAGGATATATGTTGCAGACTTTCGTCCAGGGTAATCTAAAATCTCAAGGACTGGGTTCCCATACTTATACAAAGTTTGGGGGTTGGACATACTCTAGGGACCCACCTATCGGAGGGTTTGAAAAGAGCGGTGGTTACACCCATTTCCTTTGTCCAGTTTCGCGCCAGAGCAGGGGCAGGTAGCCCCTGCAACCAGTTTGAACTGGACTATTCACAGGGACACTAAGTGTGCCCCCAGTGCATGACTACAAAGCACTAGCGAGTGCTCCCGCCCAGCCCCAATACACATCTGCCTGTCTGGGGAGGTGGTTACACCTCCCTGGGACAGGAAACCTATTGTTCAGGCCTCCCCTGCCGGAGTTTTGGTCAGCAGCAGGAGGCCAGACCCGTGTCTGTGGCAGAGGCATCCATTTTGTGATGCCAGGGCTTTAGAAAGTCTTTACCGGGTATACCAGTGTGAACATGTCTCTCCCTCTAGAAGGGTGCAATGCTACCCCCGCCGCCAGAACTGGCAGGGGGGGTAGTATTCCAAAGCATTTGACACCAAACACGACAAGTTTCCATGCAGCCAGTCCAAAGTTACCATTTACCGCGAGGTTATAATGCACTTAAGAGTATATGGTCAGGCTGCACCACAAACAGCATCAGAGGAGGACTCCGAACGCTGCAGAGGGGCTCTGCTCATGAAGGGGCACCCTCTCACATAAAAACCAAGCACTCTGCCTTCAGGATTGTTAAGGCCTGCCATAGGAGTGACTTATAGGTTTTATATGTGTGTGCAATGGTAGTGATATAGGCAGCCTATACCACTGTAAGGGGTGCAAGCACCACCTTACCCAGGCTGCAGTAGCAGACATGTGGTGTCATTTTGGAGTGCTTCCCAGGGGTGGCATAATTCATGCTTCAGCCCCTGGTAGGCCTCTGAGGTACCTGTGCCCTAGGTACATAGTATACCATATACTAGGGGCTTATAAGGCACTCCAGAATCCAATTAGGAATGTACCTAATGTACATGGAAACCATATTAGACAGGAAGCAGCTAAGCAGGGGTCCCGATTAGCAGGGCCACAGCCAGACTAAGGCTGAAAAACTGTGAAACACCAGCAAAAAGTGGGGGTACCCATGAGAAGCAGATCCTACTCTCCTACAACTCCCATTCATGCTCTTGAACAAGAACCGCTGCAACACACTGTTGATTTGCCAGAGCTGCCTCTTCTCTACAGATGTTATCCAAAACGATTGAGGAAACAATTTTCTAAATGGACCATTAATTTCATCCCAAAATCCAGCACTGTACTTGTCTTAATACATCTGATGAGGATGTGCCTTGCAACGCAGTATATCTACACACAAATATATTTCCCAAGGTGTTGCACTCCTCTAGAAGTGGCACCATCCTGGAAGAAAGCCAGATAATCAAGATTCAATGCTTCTTTTGGGGTAATGTAGGAGGATGGACCATTTCCAGGTGGTTGGTTTTGCGAGCAATCCAGAAGGCGATCTCTTCACGTTTTACGAGCACTTTGCTCATGATAGTGTTTATAGTCTGTGGACTCATTGCCTGTATGGCAACCTGCACCTGTGATACAAGTCAGGTCCTTCGGAAACTGATCAGCCCGCTAGGTTCTGTAGTACATACTGCTTAAGTCATCTGTGAAGAGATACTATTTCATTTGATAATCTTACAACCTCTGCAGACTGTAAATTCTGGGGATTAGAAAAAGGTGTATATCTAGCTAATTCAATCCAGGTGGCCGCTTCATTACCTAGAGGACCCATTTTGAAATTTCTGAAGTGTGTGTGTGATAATTGAACATCAAACCAATTCTGATGTTCCCGGTAAGTCAAAAAGACTTTTAAGTACTTCCATGCTCCATATTGTGCCGGCACAGCTACCAGTGTATATGCACGAAGTTGCTCTGTAGCAGCATCTGTAGGATCAAACTCCACCAAAGAGTGAAAAATCTCAAAGGCAAATGCAGAATATGTATTGACCACTAATGTTACTGCAACCCCGTTATCAAGAATGTCTCTGTCTTTGGATATTGTGTAAAACTGCTGCCTTGTAATTTACTTCTATCCCAACAGGAGTCAGCATTTTTGTACACAGATTCAATAAACATGAGTTTCAAATAGTAGAAATCACAGAATGATAAAAAGACCCTTTTAAAAGGCAAGCTTTACAAACCTACAGTAAATAGGGATTTCCTATTTATTCTGAAGAGGGTTGCCAATATTACAACAGACATCTCAGAGTATTTGTGATAATTGTTTTCTTGAGTGTGTCGTCAAAAACTACTCTAGAGTCCAGAATAACCCAAGACCGACATTGAGTGCCACATGTTATGAAATCTGGCGGTCACCAAAGCCTCAGGGTATGGATTTCTAACCCTCTGATGCAAGGACTAAGTTTGATTCGGGGTGGTTGGAATATTCTATTCCGCCTGTGGAATCGGTGACATTTTGGTGACTCCACGTTAGTCTTGGAAGGAAGAGTTCCAGCTATAATCCACTAATCACCGAGTTTTTTCTTGTGTGTGTCTCCAGAATGGTAAGTTGACAAGCGTGAGGGAGATTTGGCAACCCATAGCGCAATTCTCAAGCACCAGTAGGACATCCAGTGAGGTTTTCTAACGCAGGCTGTCACAGGCAGGCGTGACTTTGCAGTCAGAAGCCTGCCTCCAGAGTTGAAAATCTACTTGAGTGGCAGCAAAATCAACTTGAGTATCTATATTCTATGGCACACCATGTGGTGCTGTTCACACTTATTTTCCAGTGGTAAAAGTATTACTGGCACTAAATCAGCACCAGCAGCACAATGTGCGTATCTCCCCCCCCATTGTCGGAACTCTACGGAATCTTGCAGAGTTTTTATTTAACTTCATGGAATTTCAAAGAGTCAAATTCAGTGAGTTGCGCCCACCCCCAAGTTCAATATTCCAACATTGAATTAGAAAGCCTGTTAGATTGCAGCTCTAACTCAAGCTCAATGTGCAGTTTTGCACTGGCCATGTTTTCAGGTTACTATCAGTCCCTCTAGATCAGTTCAGGGACATAGTGACAATGAATAACACACTAACAGCACTAGGAAACAAAGGGATGTACTTTTAAATGTTTATTTGAAAATCCTCAGTCTAGTGCATAAAATATGTATGGTAACCATACAGAATGCAAAAATAGCAGCATTTAAGAATGGTCAGTGAAAATAAGATTAATGTTTCATGTGTTGTTAGTGAGTTTCTGACTTCCTAACACTCTAAAGCTTTTCAACTAGTCTTTTGAATTTTGAGTTTCTCAGGATAGATTGCACAGCATACTTTTGAATAGCTGTTTTCAGCTGTTCCTCATCAGAGCTCCGCCAAAGTAGCCGAATATGTGCACTCAGTGAAGGACACCTTCTGCATAGTTTCTGGGATCAACTCTAACATTGAGAATGGTAGGCTCTCTGTCTGGCGTGACCACTAGCTAGAATTGTGGTGCAAAGACCTTTCTTGACATTTTGGTTTGAAGACTTTTCTTGATCAATGGTCTACTCCTGGAGTTCAAGTACCATTTGACCACTGTGCTGCAGATAAGACAGGACTATTCTTCTAGCCCATGGTCAGTCATTTAAATGAAAATTTCATTAGGAGAAAGAGGTTAGATACTTACTTTCTGGTGCTAAATATTGGTGTTTAATATTTTTTCCGTACCACATTTGTCATACGATCTGTGGAGTGAGCATTTTGTACAGCATTTGTACATGCATGTGGATTTAAGTTCCCTATTCTATATGACCCATTAGGTTTTAAACCAAGAAAAGAGGGGTGTTCACTGTTGAACTACAAAGTGCTACAATGCCCTAATCTTGTTACTGATCTATGATAGCTGTCATGTCACCCTTTGCTTCTGGCATAAGAGGATATTGAGCATGTAGTTGGGGCTCACTCTACAAAGGAATGATGTGGAATATCATGATAATCCCACTCTGCTTGGTTTCTGTACAAGGCTGGAGTATGTTTGGGAGCCCACCCCCTTGCATACATTTGCCTAACATCTTCAGGTGCTAAGGAGACAAATGCAACTTTTATTACAATTTCAGCTCAAGGTGCATCCCTAAGGAGTACGTCATCTGCAAGAATTATATTTTAATCATTTGATATATACCGCCAGAATGCTGCTCTAATAGTGCATGATATATCATCCTCAATCTGTATTTTTACATTGTAGACCTTGTTTGGACTACAGGGATAAATCTTTCTCAAGAGTCTAAAATATTTTGTATTCATTAGTTGGAATCACCACTGGAAACTCTTGGAGAGTCTGGTGAACTATTAACACTTCTGCTGTGCTGTCTATATGTGCTGTCAGACAAGTGCCATTCCACAGAAGTATCCATAGTTAGCATGACATGTTTTTTTAGCTAGTCCAACTATTTTCTGCTTTTTGAAGTGTGTATTGGAAATTGAACCTTTCCCTACATTTTTAACACAAACCTTAGCTTCACATTCTCATTCACCTTTCTGCTTGCTACATCCTTCTTTCTGTGGTACTCAATACGTTAACTCCTTTCTGTCCTTTTACCAACAGAGCCCTGAAAAGAATCGGAAGAAGGGCTATCAGAATACTGATACCAATCTGACTTTTAATTTTATCACCGTCCCTCAAATTGTAGCCCCACTTGCTGGAATCCTGCATTGATAGAGATCCAGGGCCTCATTTACAATATTCTACCGAAGGGCAGCGCCGCAAGTGTTCCTGCTGCACTTCCCTACAGCAAAAGAAAATTACAGGAATGTGCTGTATCTATCAGATTCCTGTCCTCTTTCCCTGTGCTGGTGCAGGTTGGCTGCCATGCACCAACACAGGCACCCTTGCACTATGGTACAAGGGTGCCTGAGTTATAGGAATGATTTCTTTTGTGCAGGAAGGGACATCTTTCTGCACGAAAACAATCAATGGGGCAATTTCCTCTTTCAACGTGTGCTGCTGAATGCAGCACACATAGAAAGAGGAAACAATGAGGAGAAATAATGTTTTTTCTCCTTGTTGCACCTCCCCTATGCCTGCTATGGGGAGGCGTAGGCTTTTGATGCATTCCCAGGTTTACAATTTGTTGTATATCTGGGAATGTGTCAAATGCCATGGGTGTTACATGTAAACACCCAATGTAACACCCATGGATTGCATCCCCATTGTATTGTGAGACAATGCAGCAACTTGCAATGCGTTGCCTCACTCCGTATCTACAAGGCTCTGAAAAACCACGCAGGGTGGTTTTACGTGGCTTTGTAGATATGGCTAAGCCCTGTGTGCCATTGGAACATGACAAAAAGTGATGTTCTAGTGGCGCATAGGGATTTTAAATGAGTCCCCCAGTCTTTCAAACTTTTGTTTCTTTTTAGTTTTAGGTGTAGTGCTTTTTTAATCTGAACCCTCAACCTCACCTTTTGTTTTGAGATTCAGTGTGATGACCCATGAACTCTTGGAGTCATGGCCACCAGATGTCTGTTTTCAGAAATTATTTCTGGTGACTCCTGTGAGAAGTTGGACTGATATATGCTGTCCACTAGTTATAGTGGGCACCTTGTATCAGTCCAAGTAACCCCTTATGGTGATAGGTTAAAGACAACCTTTATTGAAAGCTATCCTAGTGGTAGCTATGGAGAGCAGCCTTCAGACTAAGTCTTGAAGGAATGTAAAGCAGCTTGTTTTACCAAGCTATCATCTCTTGAATAATCAAATGAAAGGTCAACCAAACCAGGTATATATTTAAAATATACGTATTTAAGATAAAACAGACCCCGCTATTCTCTTTATGAGACTGGAGTTCGAAGTACTTATGTTACAAGTCAGTATTCAACAGTAAAAGCACAAATACATGTTTGGGCCCTAGTGGCGTACCAAACCATATACCAATAAAGTGGTATAAGAACCACGACTGAACTAGACACAAGGCCTAGAGCCTGTAGAAGTGCTTAGATCACAAGGAATCACCCAAGGTAGTGACACAGGGGACCCACGGGGGACGTGTGCAGTGTGAGAACACAGCCGCGAATCGCCGTTAACTTCTATGGGGAAAGTGGCAGTTGGAAATTAAGAGTTTAAGGACACTTAGAGGATGACTACGAGCGAACCCTTTTGGACTTAGAGGTGTCTAGGGCCAACACCCATGGGAGCACCGGAGTACTCGAGTTACCTCACCCAGGGAAGCCGGGTGCATAGGTGTCAAATGGTGTCGGGTTGCGTCGCTGTTTTCAATGGAAGCTGCTCTGGAAGGGCTGCTGCTGTGAAGAGAAGTGTCCGAAGTGATCCAAGCCCGGATCGAGGATGGAAGGACCCTGAATGCAGAGGGGACAGAGTCTGGGTCACTTACCAGTGACCATGGGCACGATAGTCCAATGCCCAAAGATGTCGGGTGCTTCAGGTGAGTTGACGGGTGTCTTGATTCTTCAGCCATGAGGTCCAGGAGGCGTCGACGACAACCAGGAGCTGGATTCGAGCTGTCCCACGAATGTTGAGTGCTGCGGTATTGGAGACCAGATTGGACCCAACAAGCCTTGGCAACGGCAAGTCACTTGGAAACAGAGAAAGGACGTCGGTGCAGACCAGCAAGGTTTGGGGGACTCACCCAGTGAAGGTAAGTCAGGGCATGTCTGGAGCAACCAGGAAAGCCCAATCAGAAGAGGAGTCACCTTCGTGGGGACTCACTAGCCGACGGGCTAGCGATTGCAAAGGACCCTCGGCCCACGGGTCACTCGTGGAGTGGAGGCCAGAAATCTTCAGTGCTGGAGGTGCTCAAGGCTGGGGCTACTTCGAGGAAGACCAGGAAGATGATGGATCAGCAAAAGATCACGGTGTTCAGGGGTCACGGTTCCATGTCACCCACGATAGCCACGGGCCTCAGCTTTGCTGTGGACTCAGGGTAGCCTCGGGGAAGTGTGTGGAAATCCACCTCTGGGGATGCAGAGACTTTAGCGTCCGGCGGGAGCTTCAGAATTGCAGACCAGACAGTTGCTTCTTTGGTGCCTGCCAAGCAGGGGAGTCACTCCTTGACCCCAAGGGAGATTTTTTCCGTCTTCTAGTCAAAATAGAAAGTCAAAGGTCCAGGATATATGTTGCAGACTTTCGTCCAGGGTAATCTAAAATCTCAAGGACTGGGTTCCCATACTTATACAAAGTTTGGGGGTTGGACATACTCTAGGGACCCACCTATCGGAGGGTTTGAAAAGAGGGGTGGTTACACCCATTTCCTTGCTCCCGCCCAGCCACAATACACATCTGCCTGTCTGGGGAGGTGGTTACACCTCCCTGGGACAGGAAACCTATTGTACAGGCCTCCCCTGCCGGAGTTTCGGTCAGCAGCAGGAAGCCAGACCCGTGTCTGTGGCAGAGGCATCCATTTTGTGATGCCAGGGCTTTAGAAAGTCTTTACAGGGTATACCAGTGTGAACATGTCTCTCCCTCTAGAAGGGTGCAATGCTACCCCCGCCGCCAGAACTGGCAGGGGGGGGTAGTATTCCAAAGCATTTGACACCAAACATGACATGTTTCCATGCAGCCAGTCCAAAGTTACCATTTACCGCGAGGTTATAATGCACTTAAGAGTATATGGTCAGGCTGCACCACAAACAGCATCAGAGGAGGTACTCCGAACGCTGAAGAGGGGCTCTGCTCATGAAGGGGCACCCTCTCACATAAAAACCAAGCACTCTGCCTTCAGGATTGTTAAGGCCTGCCATAGGAGTGACTTATAGGTTTTATATGTGTGTGCAATGGTAGTGATATAGGCAGCCTATACCACTGTAAGGGGTGCAAGCACCACCTTACCCAGGCTGCAGTAGCAGACATGTGGTGTCATTTTGGAGTGCTTCCCAGGGGTGGCATAATTCATGCTTCAGCCCCTGGTAGGC
This sequence comes from Triturus cristatus, assembly GCF_964204655.1. NCBI lineage: Eukaryota > Metazoa > Chordata > Amphibia > Caudata > Salamandridae > Triturus > Triturus cristatus. The sequence goes on along the minus strand of NC_140589.1, from coordinate 1,171,807,265 downwards.
CTCTGAGGTACCTGTGCCCTAGGTACATAGTATACCATATACTAGGGGCTTATAAGGCACTCCAGAATCCAATTAGGAATGTACCTAATGTACATGGAAACCATATTAGACAGGAAGCAGCTAAGCAGGGGTCCAGATTAGCAGGGCCACAGCCAGACTAAGGTTGAAAAACTGTGAAACACCAGCAAAAAGTGGGGGTACCCATGAGAAGCAGATCCTACTCTCCTACAACTCCCATTCATGCTCTTGAACAAGAACCGCTGCAACACACTGTTGATTTGCCAGAGCTGCCTCTTCTCTACAGATGCTATCCAAAACGATTGAGGAAACAATTTTCTAAATGGACCATTAATTTCATCCCAAAATCCAGCACTGTACTTGTCTTAATACATCTGATGAGGATGTGCCTTGCAACGCAGTATATCTACACACAAATATATTTCCCAAGGTGTTGCACTCCTCTAGAAGTGGCACCATCCTGGAAGAAAGCCAGATAATCAAGATTCAATGCTTCTTTTGGGGTAATGTAGGAGGATGGACCATTTCCAGGTGGTTGGTTTTGCGAGCAATCCAGAAGGCGATCTCTTCACGTTTTACGAGCACTTTGCTCATGATAGTGTTTATAGTCTGTGGACTCATTGCCTGTATGGCAACCTGCACCTGTGATGCAAGTCAGGTCCTTCGGAAACTGATCAGCCCGCTAGGTTCTGTAGTACATACTGCTTAAGTCATCTGTGAAGAGATACTATTTCATTTGATAATCTTACAACCTCTGCAGACTGTAAATTCTGGGGATTAGAAAAAGGTGTATATCTAGCTAATTCAATCCAGGTGGCCGCTTCATTACCTAGAGGACCCATTTTGAAATTTCTGAAGTGTGTGTGTGATAATTGAACACCAAACCAATTCTGATGTTCCCGGTAAGTCAAAAAGACTTTTAAGTACTTCCATGCTCCATATTGTGCCGGCACAGCTACCAGTGTATATGCACGAAGTTGCTCTGTAGCAGCATCTGTAGGATCAAACTCCACCAAAGAGTGAAAAATCTCAAAGGCAAATGCAGAATATGTATTGACCACTAATGTTACTGCAACCCCGTTATCAAGAATGTCTCTGTCTTTGGATATTGTGTAAAACTGCTGCCTTGTAATTTACTTCTATCCCAACAGGAGTCAGCATTTTTGTACACAGATTCAATAAACATGAGTTTCAAATAGTAGAAATCACAGAATGATAAAAAGACCCTTTTAAAAGCCAAGCTTTACAAACCTACCGTAAATAGGGATTTCCTATTTATTCTGAAGAGGGTTGCCAATATTACAACAGACATCTCAGAGTATTTGTGATAATTGTTTTCTTGAGTGTGTCGTCAAAAACTACTCTAGAGTCCAGAATAACCCAAGACCGACATTGATTGCCACATGTTATGAAATCTGGCGGTCACCAAAGCCTCAGGGTATGGATTTCTAACCCTCTGATGCAAGGACTAAGTTTGATTCGGGGTGGTTGGAATATTCTATTCCGCCTGTGGAATCGGTGACATTTTGGTGACTCCACGTTAGTCTTGGAAGGAAGAGTTCCAGCTATAATCCACTAATCACCGAGTTTTTTCTTGTGTGTGTCTCCAGAATGGTAAGTTGACAAGCGTGAGGGAGATTTGGCAACCCATAGCGCAATTCTCAAGCACCAGTAGGACATCCAGTGAGGTTTTCTAACGCAGGCTGTCACAGGCAGGCGTGACTTTGCAGTCAGAAGCCTGCCTCCAGAGTTGAAAATCTACTTGAGTGGCAGCAAAATCAACTTGAGTATCTATATTCTATGGCACACCATGTGGTGCTGTTCACACTGATTTTCCAGTGGTAAAAGTATTACTGGCACTAAATCAGCACCAGCATCACAATGTGCGTATCTCCCCCCCCATTGTCGGAACTCTACGGAATCTTGCAGAGTTTTTATTTAACTTCATGGAATTTCAAAGAGTCAAATTCAGTGAGTTGCGCCCACCCCCAAGTTCAATATTCCAACATTGAATTAGAAAGCCTGTTAGATTGCAGCTCTAACTCAAGCTCAATGTGCAGTTTTGCACTGGCCATGTTTTCAGGTTACTATCAGTCCCTCTAGATCAGTTCAGGGACACAGTGACAATGAATAACACACTAACAGCACTAGGAAGCAAAGGGATGTACTTTTAAATGTTTATTTGAAAATCCTCAGTCTAGTGCATAAAATATATATGGTGACCACACAGAATGCAAAAATAGCAGCATTTAAGAATGGTCAGTGAAAATAAGATTAATGTTTCATATGTTGTTAGTGATTTTCTGACTTCCTAACACTCTAAAGCTTTTCAACTAGTCTTTTGAATTTTGAGTTTCTTAGGATAAATTGCACAGCATACTTTTGAATAGCTGTTATCAGCTGTTCCTCATCAGAGCTCCGCCAAAGTAGCCGAATATGTGAACTCAGTGAAGGACACCTTCTGCATAGTTTCTGGGATCAATTCTAACATTGAGAGTGGTAGGCTCTGTGTCTGGCATGACCACTAGCTAGAATTGTGGTGCAAAGACCTTTCTTGACATTTTGGTTTGAAGACTTTTCTTGATCAATGGTCTACTCCTGGAGTTCAAGTACCATTTGACCACTGTGATTTAGTCTCATATATTCACAAAAGGAAACATGATTTGGAGACAGTAAACCTTCTCCAAGACTAAACTAACATGGTGTAAAATGTATCAGCTCTATCTACATGTCGATTTTGAGCCTCCATCTCTGAAAACAAGATGCTGCATTGCAGAGGCAAAACTAGCCCACCCTTCAGGGGAACTAACTCTTCCCGTAAGTGGGGTGGGACAAGCATTTCAAGCTTTGTAGGCTGTGATTTCTTTACAGCCAATATGAAGAAAAGAAGTGACAAACTGCAGTTTAAACATATTGGACAAACTCAATCTGATTTTGATTGACAGATTGAAGTCCGCATTTATCCCTATATTCCTCAATTGGGCTGAGTTATTAGGTGGTAGGCCTAGTTGCTGAGACCACATTGCTCCAAGGTGGTATTTGATCCATTTACCACTTATGAATTTTTAAATTTGTGATGTGTTTATTTGCTGTGGGTAGATCTCATCTAATATCTGACCACTTTATGCATTTTACAATTTAGTATTAGTCAGATGGGTTTTTATATTGAAATGTGATTTGTGTGTGATCTACTTAATAGCAACATTTGGGAATGAAAGAGGAGATTAAGTTCAACAAAGAACTAAGAAAAATATTGAATATGGGGTAGAGCTGTTTGGTACATTAGTAGAGAATTTAATGGAGCTATACTGACGAGAGGAGTGAGATGATTTCTGTCTGATAGAAAAGATGCAATCTGTTTAGGTACATTCCTAGGACTCTGATTTTGTCAAGTGTAAGTACAAGCTTGAGATGATGGACAGTATCAAAGGCAAGGGAGAGTTCAGCTAATACGCATGCTGGTACTCAATTTTTAATCCAGAGTAGTTTTGCAACCATCTCATGTGAAAATTACTGCTGCTTCCGTGCCACAACCATACCAGAATCTGGTTTAGTAATCTTTAAGCAAGTTATTTTCTTTTATGAATGTAGATATTTTGTTTTGAGACACAACTTTCAATCACTCAAACTTTATGACTACAAACAGTTGGTTATTGGCCAGAGGCTAGAATGATTTCTTGGTTTAAGGCCTACTTATTATAGGGAAGTCATAATATACTTGCCAACACCCAATATGGGTTTTGTGCGGGGAGGTCGACGGTGGCCCAATGTTTAAACCTTTACCTGATCCTTGGCAGGTACACGTTGGCCTGCCCAGGTACGATCTACATGGCCTTCATGGACCTATCTTCCGCGTTTGACTGTGTAAACCGGGCCAAATTGTGGCAGTCCATGAGGGCCATGGGGGTGGAGGCCTCTATTGTGGACTTTCTAATGGATCTGCATAGGGATACCAAGACAAATATTAGATATGCACAGGATCTCCGGGTTTCTAAGGAATTCAATATTGAAAGAGGGGTGAGGCAGGGCTGTATTCTTGCCCCCTTCCTGTTTAATCTATTCATCAGTTATCTTGAAGGAGCCCTGGTAGCCACGTTTCCCACGTGTAGGTCACCAGGGTCTTCTCGTTCTCCTATATGCTGATGATGCCGTCCTGATAGCGAGAACTGCTAGAGGACTCCAATCTTTATTAGATGCTTTCTTGAAGTTTATGGGGTCCCGTGACTTAGCGATTAATAATGTAAAATCCTATGTCTTGCAGGTAGGGGCTCGTTCCACGAAAAAGTATTCTTTTTCCGTAAGTTCTGCGAAGGTGCCGACAACATCAGTTTTCTCATACCTGTCGGTCCTGTTGGATGATCGCTTGAAGTGGGGGCCCCTTATTCTAAGGAAAAAGGGGGAGCTTATTCGAATAACTGCTGCCATTTTCAACTTTGCTGCTAAGATGGGGAAGCGCCCAATTGCAGCCTTGCTGAAAATCTATCAGGCTAAGGGAGTGTCAACTGCATGTTACGGTAGTGAAGTCTGGGGGTATACCACAGCTGATGCGCTGCAGGTGACAGAGAATAACTTTTTAAAGCGCCTACTGGGAATGCCAACCTGTTTATCTAACCTAATAGCTCATGAAGAACTGGGGGCCCCATTTTTAGGTGATACTATTGCCTTGCGTCCCCTAGTGTTCTGGCTTAAGTGCTGGCCAAACAAGGAGCTAAAGCTCACCCAGCAGATCCTAACAGACTGTATGACCTTGGAACAAATGTCCAGAATTCCATGGTTGCAGTATGTTAGAGGTCGCTTTACGGTGTTGGGGCGCCAGGAACTTTTCTCAAAACAGTCAACTATATCAAAAAAGGATGTGGAACTGGTCAAAAAAGCATTTATTTGCACCAGGAAGCTAGAAAGAGATGAACAGGAATTATGTAAACCAAGTGTCCGTAAATTTCTGACCCTAAAAACCCATCCATTGGCTGAGTCATACCTTTTGGGAACACTGACCACCTATGAGCGGTTTTTACTGTCCAGGTTTCGTCTCGATTTTTTCCATCTTTTAATTGCTGTTCCGAAAGGGTGTAGCAGAGGACAGGTGTTAGCACCCTGTGGTTGCGACAACCTGTCTCCACAGGACCTGCTACATTTTATGTTCCTCTGTAAATTCTATGAAGTACCTCGAAGACATTTTTTACTCCTCCTCTTAAAGAGGCTCAATTTTAACCAGGTTCGCCCAGCACTTTTGTATTTACAGCTGTTGAAACCAGACTGTATAATCTTTATTGTAGGCTATCTGAAATCTTTGGTGAGAACCAGGGCCTGCCTGGAATATTAGTCATCTCAGGGGGAGGAGGGACTCATAGTTTTAAGGTATATCTCATATGTGTTCTCTATTTTTAGCACAGAAACGTACTTATTGTACCTGCCATATTTTATTTGTAATCTTTTATGGCTATTTATTAAAACGTAATGTTGTCCTTCCGTGCCCACTTGCTGCTATTTTTGTACCTACACTAACTGGAACCATGTAATTGAGCCTTTGCCGACACATGCTCTGTACATATATTTCCATAAAAATTATTTGTTTTAAATGTATTAGATGACATGTTAAATTGTACATGCTTTTATGGATCGAAATTAACTTTCCGAATAAAGCTTATTTTGATTGATTGATTATGGCTATGGGCTGTAAATTATTTTAATGTATTTTTTTTTATGAGGATGTGTATATATATTGTGACTTTTATGGTTTTCACATTGTAAAACCGAATAAAGTTTTATGAAATGAAATGAAATGTATAGGGAAGGCTTTATGTAATACAGTTAGAGCTCCTTTGGGAAAATGCCTATATTCAAGGAGTTGTTGACTATTGTGGCTGGATTGCCTCCAGAGCTATTCGTGCTGTCATTGGTCTGCCGGTGATTCTACCAGCCCACAAACATTTTCAGCATTGATGAAGTCTTTAAAAAATATATTTTTTAATTTCATTTTTAAGGCAGAACCATCCCTCTCACACCACACATTAGCTGAGAATTCAAAACCATTTATACATTATACCCTATATTCAGTAAAAAATACAGCGAAAAATAGCAACGAGGGAGTAGATCAAAAATTAATTATACTATTGCAAAATTTTCAAAGCAAGTGCATCCTAAGGTGCACTGAGCATAGGCAGCCATACTTTAAGTGCCTGAAACATCAATTCATTCTTTCCAAATATCAAGCCTAAATTATATTGAATGGGTTTTTCTCTTCCAATCGCAATCTTCTAACCCAGTCGGTCAAGGGTGCCCAAATCCTGAGCCCTTTTTTCTGGGACCGTGTGCCTCTCCTTATGTGTACGGCCCTCTCAAGATTAAGCAAAGCCAGTAGCCGGGTAAGCTATTGATGAAAAACGGGTGGTTTTGGATCCAGCCATGCAGAGGAAAGGCACAGCCGGAAAATGGTCATTCCTGTAAATAGAAGCAATGTTCCTTTTCCACACACCTCCCCTTCTTGTAAACCAAGCAAGATTAACGAGGGAGTTAGGGCTACCTGTAATTTAAGATTGTGACTAAAAAATGCCATTATTGCCTCTTTTATGATCTCCAACTCTCTTCTTGTAGCAAGCAAATGAACAATATCAGCCCTGAACAGATGACAATGAGGGCACTGGGGCCCTTCAATACCCCCCATCTTAGAGATCTTGCTAGGCGTATAATACACACTAAAACTGGTCTTGTAATATTGAACTTGTAGGTTATCAGATAAAAGAACTGGTTGCAAAAGTAAGAGAGAATTAAAAAAGAACAGAACCAGGTATAGCCAGTTTATCCTGCCACCTCAATGACTGTTTATCCAAATCACCGTTCATTGATTAATTCAAAAATCAGTAAATTACCCCAATTGGATAAGCAGATCATTCAGATCAACTCTGAGAAAACCCGATGGGCCCCCTTCCGAAACAAAACATCCTGTAGCTGAAGATACTTGAAAAAGTCTATTTGTCTAATATTAAATTAATTTTTAGGGGACATAATTTCAAGACAGGCTATAAAATTATCGCCGCTTTAGTGGCAGAAAACTGCCGCTAAAGCGGCGATAATGGGCTTGATAATATGCTCTATGGAATTCCAATTGAAGCCCATGTTATATGTCCTTCACATCTAACATGGGCTTCAATTGGACTTCCATAGAGCATATTATCAAGCCCATTATCGCCGCTTTAGCGGCAGTTTTCTGCCGCTAAAGTGGCGATAATTTTATCGCCTGTCTTGATAATATGCCATTAAGTTCATCAAAAGATAAAATCCCAGACAGGGAGAAAAAGAACCCCCAAGCTACTAAACACAGCCCCTTTCCAATGAAAGACATATTGATTCCAGAAAATATCTGGTAATATCCTATTATTCGAGGTAGGTGTGTAAAAACTCAATAGATCAATCCTCATTGTCCTACAAACAGCCAAAGATTCCTTGATAACACCCTGGAGGGTGTTAAAATGTACACTCTCTTCAAGTAGCTAAACTCCAGTTGCCTCCAAAAAACATGCCCATGCATCAGCTCCTATTAAAAATTCATATTGAGTGGCAATTTGAACCCCAGAGTCTGACACCACCCTCTCCTGCAACAAAATATGCCTGTGTTGCAAAGTTGTGGCTCAATAATATAACTGAAAATAAGGAACACCAACAACTCTCCCATGGTAAAGTTAGGAATTTTAAAGCTCTTCTAGGCTTAGCATATGCTCCGAGAAACCAAGAAATATTCTCCTTTAATTTCTTAAACCATTGGTTCTCGAGTAATGGCCCTAAAGAGATAACGAATTTTAGGGAAGAGAATCATCTTAACTATGTTGCATCTACTCACCAAGGAAGGATGCAGATTATTGAACCTGCACAGATCGTTTTTAGCTTCCCTTATTAGGAGGTCAAGATTGTCCCTCACTATTTCATTTACTTCTGATGAAATACTAACCCCAGGGTATACAGCTTTTTTCAAAACACGACCATCCAATAACAATATATTAGCTTTAGTAACTATTAAAAAGTTACCTTTATTCACTAAATAACCTGAGATGTTCCCAAACCCTAAAGCCTCTTTCTCAACCATGCTTAGTGCTACTGCCAGACTGAGAGTAAACAATGCGGTATGATCCACATATGCTAATGTTTTGGCATCCCTCCACCGAAAGCACATTGGTCGAATAACAGGGTTATTATCCAGACTATGTATAATGGGTTCAATGTATATCGCAAATAATAACGATGATCAGGGGCAGCCCTACCTCATCCCCCGTAGAATCCTAAAAGACTCTGACTGATCCACGCTGCAGACAACTTGCCACCGGATTAAAATACGAGGCCTTATCTGCCAGGATATATCCGGGCCCTATACCCACTCTCTGCTTTGCATCCCATAGGTACTGCAAGGAGACCCTATCAAAGATTTTTTCTGCATCAAGCAAAATCAAAGCAGTAAGGTCACCTGCAAACCTGGTGGCATGAAAGAGAGAGATTACACGTTTAGTATGATCTGTAGTCCCTCTCCTGGGGATAAACCCATGTTGCCTTACAGAGACTACTTTGCCAACTACCCGTGACAAACAGTTAGCCAGGACTTTAGAGTAAACCTTGATGTCCCCGCTAATTAGGGTAATCAGTCGATAAGAGCTGAGTTCTTGTACTAGGAAAAACATTCATTTTGGAGGAGGACCAGCAGCTTGGGGGGACAGTTCCATTATAAATTTGAGAAAACAAATTGGTTAGACAATCTTTAAGTTTAGCAGAAACTCATGATAGCACTTGGTAGGTATAGTATTGGTGCCAATTGCCTTTCCTGATGGTAGACTGGATATAGCGAGGAGAATTTCTTCCCAAGATGAAGGTCCCTCCAATAATTCCTGGTCATCTTTTCTAAGCTTATCTCAAGGTATTGAATCCAAATAGTGATATGCATATGCCTCCACCCATGTAGTGCTATCTGCAAAAACATTTTGATAGTACTTTTGGAACATAGATCGGATTTTACAGGGTCAGACACCATCCCTAGCATCTGGTCACTAATTTCCCTCACCTCATTTTGAACATACTTTTGTCTGGTTCAGGTCACGAGGGGATGTCTGATCTGTTCACTACATTTATATACTCTTTCACTCCATGCTGTAAGCTTATCTGCTGCTTTTGTGTGTGGATATTTTGGCAATTGCAGCCTTAGCGACAGAAAAACCCAATTGGGCTACAGTCACCTCATATCCCTGCTGAGTAGCCCTAACAAGTTTTCTTTCTGCTAAAGCTAACACCGCATAAAGATTAAGCATTCTTTGTGTCTCATTCTTACCTTGATTCAGGGTAAATTGCAGGGTCTCCCCTGTATCCCCCCTTCAATTTGTCCCTAACCACACCTATCGAAGCACTCCCTTAAATTTCCTTCAATGATAAGGTATCCACTCTATCATATGTTTAACATACTCTTAATTCACTAAGAGAGTGCGTTCAAAACTCCAGGTTGCCACACTCCTTGCAGACCCTCTTCATATTATCTCCAACACTAGGCGGTTAGGATCCAACATTACACACAGATAACTCTCAATATCACATTCTTTTACAAACATATGTGAAATTAAAAAGTTATCCAAGCATGCATGGGATTGATATTCTGCAGAGTAGTATGTAAACCCATTCTCGGTAGGTCTTGAACCTGCCAGACATCCACTAGCCCTTGATCTTGACATAGCCTGCACAAAGGTTAAAATTATTTAGGTTTCCTTCCTGTATATGAATAATGGCACTCCAGCTCCCAGGTAGATTAATGTTAAGGTCCATGCATAAAATATTGGGTAAAGGGCAGAGCACCAGTTCATTAGAGTGTCAGTTAAATAACCCTGGTTTCTCAAAGATATACCCATATACACAGCAGACAGTAAAACTTCTGTTTGAAGCCTGATGTTCAGCGAGGACTGACCTGCCCTGCTTATCGAACCTTGCCTATTTAAACTGGCTGAATAAAGGACTAGCAAGGATTGCCACACCACAAATTTCCAAGAAATGGATTATGCCGTTCCTCTCGAGTCAAAGAGTACAGAGTCAAACAAGACAGTAATCCCTGGTGCCCCAAGAAAAAGGGGGATAAGTGTTGGGAATCCATAAATTGGATAGTAGTGCGTTCACACACCCTTGCAGGTGTCATGCTTCTTCATCTGGGCTGCTCCTCGTTGGGTCAGCAGTGCAATACCCAACGGGCTCCCTATAGTAGGGGCTCTTTGTCGGAGATCTTTTTATCCAAAAGACGTGTGGTGAAATGCGGGTATGGGGCCAGTATTGTGTAGATGTAATGAAGTAAGTTAAAATAGGGTTGGGAGTGCCGAGGTGAACAAGCTTTTATTCTGGGGGTCTCCTACCCTAAATAAAAACAAAAACAAGGCACTAGCCCGAGTCTAATGTCTCGTGTAGTGGTATCCCTGTTTAGAAAGTGTGGGTCGACATGTTTCTCGCTACTGGATAAATATCCTCGCGATTCTTCAGGACCTAAATAGATAACTATCTACACCTAAACTGCGTGGTATATTTTCTACTCACGGTAATAGTGTCTATTGGTTAATGTACCTGGTGTAACCTGGATCTACCTGTTATGGGAGACAAAAAACGTATAGGCATCATTCAGGTTGATGTAGTACATCATAGACACGGTCTTGCAGAGACTCTGACTTCTATCTAAAACACACGTGGAGTGAACGCAATTGCGTTGGAGGACGTTAAAAACAGCAATTTTATTAAAAAAAAGGTGGTGGGTCTCCACAGTGAGCTATTGTGACTCTAAGCCCCTATGGAATACCATCATGCAGCAGAAACATAGTGAGGTACTCACCCTATTCAGTATAATCCCCAGGCATCATCAGTACCTGGGGGGATATGCATAACGCTTGGCTCCTATGTTTATAGGACTGAACAGAAAAACAATTCATACATGAAGGTTGGATGTACCTCCATTTAAGATCAAGTATGAAGTCTCCATTATGTCTAATTTCTGTTGTTCTGTATAATTAAGGACGTTCTCAATTCACTAGATTCGCATGCTCACTCGGTTGTCGGTTGACTTTAGTAGGAAATAGTTCTAAAATACAGCGTGAAATTCAGCTTGACTGTGCTTAATCAAACCGCTGTTAGTGATCCCCATAATGTGAGTCAGTGGGCGTGGAGCATGTGTGGGTTAATCAGTCTTTAACCCGGATTAAAAAGTGTGCACATAGCTTAACAGTCCTGGGGTGCAAATAGCAGGCTGGGGTCGTCAAACCACCTCAATCAATCTGGCAACTTTCGGGGGTGAATAGGGACAAGGACGCGTATGCCTCTCAAAGTCCCAAAAAGGGGCGGTCCATAGTAAAAACGGTAAAGATGTGTTCAATTCAATTCGAACAGCGCCGAGTGTCCGACCGGTTGTCTGCTGCAGTATACACTTAAAAATAAACCTACTATGTTGTATATGCGATGAGTGTGGCGGCGTGGTGTGTGTTTAGCTGTAGCCCGTCCGTGATGAGACCCGCTAGCTGTCAGTGGTAACCTGTTAGCTTTCAATCTCGTTCCCCGTTATTTAAATATCATTCCCCGTTATTTCAATATAATAGCGTATTCCCGGAGGGTGTTTCTCCTAACGCTGGTAAACAGACCGATCTTTTGGGTATACTATTCAAAGTCTGTTGGAGTGTTTGTTGCCATATCGAGCAATGTCAATTATCCTTATAGTAACACTCGAATAGTCCGGCGGTATGCAGTGCCTCCCCTTTGTTAGTGAAACAGATCGGGCAATATAGTTAAAGGTTACTGAGTATGTTAGAATGGTTAAAAGCTATAATCATCTATCCAGTGGGGACATAAAACTATAGAAGAAAACAAAGTGGCATGGCGTGCATTCTTACTTACAGTTTATGCACACTATGCTGAGTCTTTGACCTGCCCTCTCCACCGGGTCTGGGTCAGTCGCTCCTAGGTTTTTATTGGTTGGGTGGATCACTTGTCCGTGAGTGTGGTTTAGAATGGGTTGCAGCTGGTCTAGTGTATGGACTACAGCGGTGGCCATCTTGAAACAGTATTGATGTTACTCCTTTTGGCAAAATGGTGCATGTGATGTAGACAATGTATGGTATCTCTCTGGTGCTGTATGTTATTTCCACATAGTACATTTTACAATGTAATGTTTAGAAATACTTTTGCAGGTATTATTGGTTGGGGCTATTAAATTACATTGGTGTAGTTTATCAAGGAGATCGAGTGGGTCCTCTCAGCGGTAGCCCTCTTATTGCCACATAGTGCGTTAAGGATGTAATGATAAAGTTAATAATGCATATGTTAACAGTTAGGTCTAATATACAAGTATGGTAGGCCATAGTGATCAAATCTGTCCTATCGCAGCAGCCATCTTAGAACGGTGAAAGGTACTGATGATTTTACAAAATCAAGGTGGGAAAAGAGGGTTCGAACGTGGTTGAACCATACTACTGATATGTTAGCTAAGCCACAACGTCCATAGTACTGTCATGTTAAAGACGGGCTAGCGTAATACACCATTTGCTAATACTTGAGTTGGTGCTTGGTGACATAGTATGTAGCAGTGGTCGGATCTTTTTGGCCATCTAGATCCTAATAGAGCTCCAAGGAATATCATCATTGAGCCCTCTGTCATGTGTGGATAAAAGATGTATCCATCTCTGTTCTTTGGTGAACAGCTTGGCTTTAGAAGGGTTCTGTGTGGCTTCCAGAATTACCCATTTAAGGGAGTCCGGAGAGTGTGTTTTTTCTAAATAGTGGGTGCACATTTTAGTGTTGTTTTTGCAGCAGCGAAAGTTGCTGCGGTGTTCTGAGATACGCAGTCTGAGTGGGCGAGTAGTCATTCCCACATAGTAGAGATCGCAGGGACAAGTGAGCAAATAAATACAGTTCGCCGTGTTGCAGTTTGTGTGGGTTCTCATCTTCCATATGAATGTGACGTTTATTGTGATGGTCTTGTGTACAGACGTGAAGGCACATGCCGCACAGATGGCACAGGGGTAATGGCCAGTGACCGCTGGTAAATGCCAAAATGTCCCCTGTCTATTGGTGTCCTTTGACTTGGGTCTGGTGTTGATGAGCATGTCTTTTAAGTTTCTTGAGCGTTTAAACGCAAATCCCCGTATTCAGTATACCCCAGTGTTTCCTTAGCACTTTGGTTAGCCTATTGGAGGTTGGTGTGAAGGTTGTAATGCAAGTGAGTGTCTTAGTCACACTCTTTTCTCTGTGTTCCAAGAAAGCCTCTCTGTTGTTGTTGCGCGCTCGCTTTCTGGCAAGCACAATGCTCTTTGGTGGGTAGTCTTTTGCTGTCAAGTTCTTAGCAAGGGTCTCAGATTTATATTCATTCACTGTGCTACAGTTCCTTCTTATCCTTAGGAACTGCCCAAAGGGTAAGTTCTCTTTGAGTGATTTGAGGTGGTGGCTGCCAAAGAGAAGAAGGCTATTGCGGTCAGTGCTTTTCCTGTACATAGTAGTAGTCAGTTGACCACCTTCGATTTTAATAGTGAGGTCTAAAAAGGCTGTATGTGTGGGTGAGGCCGTGATGGTAAAGTTCAAGTACGGATTAAGGTTATTAATCCGGTTGAAAAAGTCCCTGTGGGTTTCTGAATTCCCTTTCCGAAAAAATAAGGATGTCATCAATGAAACGCTTCCATACCATAATGTTAGCACGGTATGGGTTGGATTCATGGTGGATATGTTGCCTCTCAAACGCTGCCATGTAGAGGCAGGCCACACTGGGGTCGAAGGTACTCCCCATGGAAGTACCTTGTGTCTGATGGTAGAGCTGCCCCTTGAATTCGAAGAAATTCTCCGTCAATGCCAGTGTGGCGCATTCCATGATGAACCTGTCAATGACTCCCAAGTAGCCAGGTCCAGATCTTCCTCAATCACCTCTAGAGTGGCCCTCTGGGGGATGTTGGTGTAGAGGGCTTCTACATCTAGGGTGATGAGGAAGTCGATCTCATGTGCCTGAGGGAATTGGTCAAGTAAGCGTAATACATCCGTGGTGTCCAGTATGTATGAAGGCGCAAGTTTCATCAGAGGTTGCAGGAAGTGATCACAAAATTGTGATAAAGGTTCCAAAACCAAGTCAATGCCAGAAACGATGGGTCTCCCTGGCACCGGAGTAACCCCTTGTGAATCTTTGGAAGTGTGTAGAAATAGGGGGTCCTGGGATCTATTTTAATAAGGAAAGCGGCCTCCTTCTTGCTCAGCTATCCTTGATTTTCTGCTGAGTCCACAATGCCAGTGAGAATTTTTGTAAGGCGTTCTGTGGGGTTTCTGGCAATAGGAGTATAATATTTCCTGTTGCTCAATTGTCTAGGACACTCAGTGTCACGGTCAGTAGTGGCCATTATCACTGTTGCTCCGCCCTTGTCCGCTTGTTTAACTGTGATAGCGGGGTCATTAGCTAGGGATTCAATGGCCTGCATCTCTTTCTTAAACATGTTGTTGAAGGGTCTGGAGGCGGTAAGGGCTTTCACCTCTTTGAGTACAGCTTGCTCGTAGGTGATTACCTCATTGGGTATCATCCCGTTATTAGGGGTAAAGGTTGATGGGTTATGTATGAGTCATCGTCCCGTTGGTATTCCTTGCCATCAAAGAATGCTTTGAGGCGTAATTTATGAAAGAATTGGTGCAGTTCACACGTTTGTTTGAAGTAGTCTACTCGGGGTGTGGGAACAAATCCCAGACCTTTTTCTAGTACTTCTTCTAGTACTTCTTCTTCCATTTTGTTAAGTATTCTAGGTGACAAATTGACCACTAGGGTCTTTTTTTGCTCGTGTGAATCTGGGTTTTGTACACCCGCTGCTGTGGATCCTCCCACTGAACTCGCTTTTCCTGCTGATTCCCTCTTCTTTGCCCGCGCCCTCTGCCCCAACCTCTGCCTAAAAAAGGCTGGCTCATGCCTGGGAGTGCAAATTGAGTTGGGCCTTGTGGAAACAGAGGATATTGCCAAAACGCAGGTCCCTGATATTGTGGTGGTGGAGGATAGTTATTATACCCTTGTCTCCCAGCTCTCCTAGGTTGGTTGGGTTGACAATTGTCCCCACTAGAGTCGCTGTTCGTCGAGGACCCTCTTCTGGTTGAGTTGGAACTAGTGTCTGATAGGTAACCCATTCCAGGCGGTATGAAGTCCGCCTTAAGATATGGGTATACCTTCTCTTTGTCGAAGCGTTTAATATCTTTCTGAAGTTTAACAACTTTCTGCTTCATGAGATATTCTTTGTACTCCGCGATTTCATTGTTCGGCTCTATTAATTTGGTCTTGAAACTGGGGCCTGGTGCAGCGGGGAACGAGATTGAAAGCTAACAGGTTACCACTGACAGCTAGCGGGTCTCATCCCGGACGGGCTACAGCTAAGCACACACCACGCCGTCACACTCATCGCATAGAAACCAGAGTAGGTTTATTTTCAAGTGTATACCGCAGCAGGCAACCAGCCGGACACTCGGCGCCACTCGAATTGAATTGAACACATCTTTACCGTTTTTACTATGAACTGCCCCTTTTTGGGACTTTGAGAGGCATACACGTCCTTGTCCCTATTCGCCCCCGATAGTTGCCAGATTGATTGAGGTGGCTTGACGACCCCAGCCCGCTATTTGCACCCCAGGACTGTTAAGCTATGTGCACACTTTTTAATCCGGGTTAAAGACTGATTAACTCACACATGCTCCACGCCCACTGACTCACATTACGGGGATCACTAACAGCGGTTTGATTAAGCACAGTCAAGCTGAATTTCACGCTGTATTTTTTAACTATTTCCCACTAAAGTCAACCTTCAACCGAGTGAGCATGCTAATCTAGTGAATTGAGAACATCCTTAATTATAAAGAACAATAGAAATTGTTTTTCTGTTCAGTCCTATAAACATAGGATCCAACCGTTATGCATATCCCACCGGGTATTGATGATGCCTGGGGATTATACTGAATAGGGTGAGTACCTCACTATGTTTCTGCTGCATCATGGTATTCCATAGGCTTAGAGTCACAATAGCTCACTGTGGAGACCCACCACCTGTTTTTTAATAAAATAGTTATCTATTTAGGTCCTGAAGAATCATGAGGATACATGTCGACCCACACTTTCTAAACCAGGATACCACTACA
Organism: Triturus cristatus; assembly: GCF_964204655.1. Classification (NCBI taxonomy): domain Eukaryota; kingdom Metazoa; phylum Chordata; class Amphibia; order Caudata; family Salamandridae; genus Triturus; species Triturus cristatus. Next base: position 1,171,791,116 of record NC_140589.1, on the reverse strand, counting down.
CGAGACATTAGACTCGGGCTAGTGCCTTGTTTTTGTTTTTATTTAGAGTAGGAGACCCCCAGAATAAAAGCTTGTTCACCTCAGCACTCCCAACCCTATTTAAACTCACTTAATTACATCTACACAATACTGGCCCCATACCCGCACTTCACCACATGGCTTTTGGATAAAATGATCTCCGACAAAGAGCCCCTACTATAGGGAGCCCATTGGGTATTGCACCGCCGACCCAACGAGGGGCAGCCCAGATGATGAAGCATGACACCTGCAAGGGTGTGTGAGGGTACTACTATCCAATTTATGGATTTCCAACACTGACCCCCCTTTTTCTTGGGGCACCGGGGAATCCTGTCTTATTTGACTCTGCACTCTCTGACTCGAGAGGAACGGCATAACCCATTTCTTGAAAATGTTCGTTTGGGCCCTTGCTTATGCTGGACCTCCCACTCTTGAGCGAGTGGAAAAATGCCCCCTACGTCCCTCCTTATTGTTTACAACATCTTGTGACATCTTGTGATATCCCCCCCAATTACTTTATAGCCAAAAGCACCTGCTGTTGTGATCCTTCAGTATGGGTCTCTTGGAGACAAACAATGTCAGCGTGCAACATTTGGAGCACTAGTACAACCCTCCGCCCTTTTCTCCCATCGTTCAGCCCCACAGATAATAACAGTGGCTATTCATAGTTTACTCATGACAAACCTTATGAAAAAAATTACAGGCTGTGATCCAAACACATAGATCTCACACAAAATAGAGTAAGCGGGATAGAAACAGCCAACTTATCTCTTGTATAGTAATGCTCAACTAATTTAACACCACCTTTTGTATAGTCCCATCCTCCCCAACCTGCCACCCATTCCATCCCCCATACCTCCCAACCCCAACCCCAACCCCATCCCTCCCAACCCCATCCCTATCCCACCCTCCACCTAGAAACTAGCAGTCAGGCCCTATGCCTGAAGGATGACACCCAGAGAACACACCCCCTGCAGTCCTCCCTCCAACTCCGCCCCTCCCATTTTTCAAAAACACATGCACAAGTAAACATCAACAGGTGCATAGATAAATGGAACCCTCAAACACCTTTCACATCAGTAAGCAGAATGCATCACACTAAACCATATCATCCTGCGTAGCTCCAACAAAATTGAAATGAAATATACTCTTAAGAACTTGACCAAAGAAAAAAGAAATTTCTAGGGTCAGTGGAAGTACCTCCTGTAATCTTTTTTAGATATTCATGGGTTTGTATCTCAGAGGTGAAGCTGCAAATGTTCTAATTAAATATAATATCTAGCCAAGTAGGATTTTGCAAATATACTTGCACCCCCAGTTTCTGAAAAGGACCAAATAGTTGCCATAAACACCACAGCCGCTCTGCAGTAGCATGCAAAAAGTCCGGTCTAACAAAAAAATAAATCTCCTTGTGCTCTCTCTTTGCATCAGGGCATGCCATATCATAGATGGCCTATCATGGAAGAAAATTAACAAGTATAGCAGAGGGCTTCTCTGGCTCGGTGGCCTGGCGTTTCACCAACATAAGAGGGTATCGATGAACCAGTTGAACCTCCAAATCCCAGTTCCATTGTGGTATTTCCAGGAAAGCTTATTTCAAAAGGAATACACAAAAAGCTCTAGTATCTTTCCTCTCTGCCCCTTCGGCAATCGCCAAGAATCTTAGATTATTCCTGCACATCCTATTTCCGTGGTCTTCAAGTTTCCACATCACATCCTGCATCATTGCTTCTAGGATTTTTTCTAGGCTCTCAACACATTAACCTCAGATTCGAGACACTCAGTCCATCCCTCAACCACAGTAATCCTGTCTGCAATAAAGTTTTGTTGACTTTCCTGATGTCTCCCTGCAATTCTTTTGAGGTAAGGCAGGCACATTGGCTGTCACTACAAGCTTCTTCCTGCAGTTTTTTAATAGAGTGAAAAATTAATACAAGTGATAGCTCTGTTGTACTGGGCGAACCTTTTGCAGTTAACACAGTCTCATCCTTTTTCTTCAGGATATACCTGCTAGATACCGGAGTTATATCATCTCAACTTGCAAGGTGTGTTTTCATTAGCACTCCTGCCCCTGACCTCCCGGGGTCTCTTCTCTTTTTGTTTCCTCATCAAGTGTTTGTGTTGTGTTGATACAACCATCTCATCAGTGGCACTACTTAGGCTAAAATCAGAGGCCAGGTCATCCATAGATGAGGAGCTGTTGAGATTGGATATATCAGAGACGTCAGCCAATGAAAAAAAAATCTCCACTGTATCTGTGGATCCAGCACAGTCAAATGGCCCCCCTTCTGGCCTAGAGCATACCAAAACAGGGGAAGTCACAGAACTAGTTAGACCCCGGTCACCACCACAACCCTCTACCATCACATTTCCTTCGAGGAGGGTTGCTTCCATTTCCACTTTCGCTGTCAACACTTAGCCTCATCCATTTCCAGGTACAAAAATCTACCTGTTTGCTGTTGAGCCTCTGGACTTTTACCTCGATTACTAAGTACCAGTTCCAGGCATTCTCCATCTACTCCTGCAAGAAAGGTAACCAGTGATGTGTCTTTGCAGCTCACAGAGATGGCAAGTCCAGACTCTTCCAGTGCTGCGGAGTCAATAGAGGCCATGCTTTTCCTATCCATCCCTGCCGCCGAGCCTCTAGAACCTGCTGTGAAAAATAGATCCATAATTAAGTGCTAAGAAGTCTCTGGTTCGGGGTGTGTTGAACACCGGGCAGGTTGCTGTGTGTTTTTCTTAAAGCTTGAACCCCAGCTTCAGATTTAGCCCTCCTTACATTCTCTCCTTTCTTTCCTCTCCTTGATTCTGACCCGGGTCCATGATAGGCTGATGTTGGGGCAGGGGCAGCGGCCCTTATCGGAGCAAAAAGCCAAGATTTACTGCTTTTTAGCCCCCTACCAGACATGTTGTATGCCAGCTGACGAGCCAACACGGAAGGAAGATTTTAGCAAAATGGGCAACACACCGCACAGCATCAGTCACCATGGTGAGCACCTAACAGCTCAACGAGCTTCTGCTGCACCGTCAAGTTTGTGGAGAAGTGTGGCTCAATGATTAGAGCGGCAGACCCTGATGCAGAGGTCTATCCCGGGACCAGGGTTCAATTCCCTGCATCGGCGGGTCTTGGGCTCAAAAATTCCATGGACCTGATAATTCTCGCCTCGGTGCCATTCCAATCATGGAGTCCCACTCTGCAACTCTGGGCAATAGCTTGCTTAATCTCCACAACGCCAAGGATGCCTGGCCTCCACCTTGGGGGTGCCCAGGAGTGGATGCCTCACAGGGAAAGCCAGGATGGGTTCCACAGCGGTATTCATACAAGCGCCTTGAGACCCTTGCGGGCGAGTAGTGCGCTATACAAGTATCAATTTACAATTTACATTTTACACCTTCACCGGCAAATTCATCCAAGCATTCCAAGGTCCTGTTACAACATTTCAAATTCCAGCAATATTTCCTCCGCGCACATCCCTATCAGTACAGTACAATCAGAACAGGTAAGCAGAGTGAGAGAGTAGCAGCGAGCATGCGAGGCATGTTACTCAGACGCCATCATGCTCTTCCCACCTCTCATCTTTTACCTATATTCAAGGAGTTGTTGACTATTGTGGTTGGATTGCCTCCAGAGCTCTTCGTGAAGATATGGGTCTGCTGAAAATTCTACCAGCCCACAAACATTTGCAGCATTGATGAAGCATTGATGAAGTCTTGATGGAGTCTTCTGTGAGGAGGAGGAGGAGGTCTGTAAGTGTAGTTGAAACTTGATACATGCACTGTTCGTATGCCCTAATCCCACAGTCGTTGCTGCTAGAAAGAGGTTCTTAAAGCCAATCCAAACAAAGTGCAACTGTGCAAATGTACAGAGTTTGATTTCTCTTTTGAAATCACCTCCTAATGAATTTACCTGTTATAATCTGTTCACATTTTTAAAACTTTTTATAAATTTGTATTAGGATGAATGTTACAAAGTCTTTTTAGTCACAGATGTAATTTTGCTGTTTTTAAACTCCTTATTTGTTGTTCTCAGTAGAGAACTAAATCAAATTAAAAAAAATTTAATTTGAATTTTTTGAAGTGTAGTTGTTTTTGTGTTTAGTATTCTGGTGAACTGTATTGTGCTGCTGGAACTATGGTTAAGCTCTGAGAAAGTGTGAGGAATTGTGGTATTAAATGAGGTAGGTAGGTAACCACCTCATGCAATTACTACAACTCTTGTTAGAGTGAATCACTAAAGTTACTAAATTAACTTGAGCTCAACCCCTGATAGCTACTACCCAGGGGAGCCAGGCTTAACTTAGAAGGCAATGAGTGAAGTATTGTGCAGTGCCAAAACAATAATACAGGCAAAACACAACACATGAAAAATCCCAAACTTATTTCGAAAAATAGAGAATATTTTATTAATTAAAATGATGACATATCAACAAATTTCCAATAGGTGAAACCAGAATGTTTAAAGTTGAAATGCAAAAATAGGCCAAAAAGTGTTACACACCAACAGCAGTCATCAGTTTAATTGTGATGGAACACCGGCCAGATACAGAATCAAGGTTTGACCAAGCCAGAAGTTTAATGTTGTGACTTAGTCCCTGAACTGGAAGTCCTAAATCTACAGCAGGGCAAGGCAACAGGCTCTGCACAAGGAGGAGCTCCACAACATTGAATAGCTGTTGTACAATGACACTGTGAAGCCATGAACTTTTGGCTGGGAAACTCTGAGTGGAAGAAATGTAAATGTTGTGCCCTCATTGGCCAGGTATTTGGACATATTCTCCATTTGGACTTACAAAAAATTCTCAGAGTGGAAGCAACCTGAATCTTTAGCCCATTGGAAATGTGTCTCCATTGGATTGGCTTGGTAGGTTGGCCCAGGTCCTATGGAGGTTTTTGTAGTCAAAAGGTTTCTAAGTCCAATGTTTCTAGAGATGGTAGGAGGAATACATATTGACCCCAGCCAGGGGTACAGGGCCTTGGGAGAGCAACTGGGTTGTCAAGACTCACTCCATCCCAGGCCAGCAGCAAGGTCCAGGTCAGGTTCTGTGCAGGTCACTTGCAGATAAAGGCTTTTTGAAGGTATCTGTTTCCCTGTAGCTTGAGCAGGGGGCGAGTCTTATGATCTTGGAGTCCACTTTTTTGTTCTGTGTACAATAGGGAAGGCAAGTTAAGTATTATAGGCACTTCTCAGGTTATAGACCACTTCTGTTCTTCCACAGGTCCTGAAAGGTTTCTTAGGAGAGGTTTGGGGATCCCACATTTATGCATCAGACTATGGTTAGGGGGAGCTCCAGGACGCTCCCTAAATAATAGGGAGAAGAGTTCCAAGGTGTAACTCTACCCACCTTTTACAGCATTTTCTCTGTGCCTTACAACAATCAAACACACAGTGTTCCTTCTACCTAAATCCATGATGACAGAACCATTTTACTCCTGTGCTTTGCTCCTGTGACCAGAGGTGTGGCTAGGCAAATGAGTGCCCCTCCTCTGTGTTTATTTTAAACTAGTCTGCAGGCAGCTCCCACCCCACAGGAATTGGTGCCTGCATTACTGGAGGGACAAAGGAGAGAGTCAGGACTGGTGTCAGCTAACATTTCATTTTATATTGCAGGCCTAGGTGAAGTTAATCAATTTCCTAGGTCCATTCCACCGGCCATGCTGTCAAGAGGGCAAAACACCTACCCACACCAAAGGCCATTTGTTCCTGCTCTGGGAGCAAGGTCACAACCCACCCAGGAGCTATTTAGTTACCAGGTGGCAGTTGGAGCTCATGCAAATGGGATTCAAGAGACTTTAGACAGGGAAAGTTAACTTTCATGGTTATTAAAAATTTGATTTACCATTGAAGTGGAATTGAAATAACTATTTTAAAAGCCTTTGAATTATATATATAGTTGTTTCCTGATTGAATTTAGCCTTATTAAATGTAACAGTATTGCCGAGTATTTTTCTATGGGAGAGCAGTCAGCCTTGATACCTTTTTCTATTTAGTGCTCTGTAAAACTCCTACTCCTAATGATTACACTCGAGCTAGCTTATATGGGTTGATATGCCCTCAACATTATATGGCAAAATGATTTCACAGAAATTATGATGGCTGTCTAGGAGCGCATCTAACTGTTGTCTATTTAATGTACTTATTCATGTTCCACTGAACCATCATTATTTCTATTGGGACTGCTATTTATGTTTTTTGTCTTGTATTTTGATCACATTTTCGGCCCTTTTTTGGATTGTTGTTCTTCTCACCTGAACCCTGTGATCACTGTACTCACACAGGACTATTCATTTATGTAGACCTTATGTAACTATTTTCTGATTGTAATGGTTCACTGTTTTCATAAACAATATGTGCAACATACTTGGTCTCCGTTGGAAATGTTCAGGGTCATTTATGCTATCTGAGAGTACCTAACACTCTTAATCTATTTTATTTACCAATATTTTGTTCTTTTGAATGATGCCTGGCAGAACATTTGTTGGGCTTTCTAATGAAGTGAGACTGTATAAAGGAGACTGTACTGAATAAAGCACAATCATAATTGTATGGTGGTACCTGCACCTCAGCCTTGATTTCTGTTCCCCAAATCTGTCCTAACACATAACTGCCTAGATCCACAAGTGTAGGGACTCATGGGAATGAGAGGGAGGTATCCCAAGATGCAGTAACCCAAGTGTCAGTGCATAATATTGTACTTCTTGTAGTATACTTTTTTAAGTGTGTGTAATGAAGTGCTTTTTTTATCCAAGAAAGCATGGTTTGGACAAACAGATATTGTGCTGCTCGGTTATCTGAGTTTGCATGCCTCTACACTATCACTCTGTGAATCCTCTGACTGCTCACTCGTGCTACTACTGAGAGTCAAGTGCTGAAGTGGTTGTACTTGGCCCAGTTTGTGAAGCCATAGTTGGACAGACCTCAAGACATCTGAGGCAAACCACCTCAGGCTCCACGGCTGTCAGCCAGTAGCACCTGCTTGCCCCATAACCACCAAACAGTGACTGACACATGCCCTCTGTCAGAAAGGATATGCATTCAGAGTATATACATTTACATAGTGTGCCACCTAAGTCTATAGAGTCCATGTCATTCACTTAATACTAAATTTTCAATGGAGTCAAGGGCACAGTAGGTGCAGATAGGCATGGTGAAAAAGTCTTGGCAGTAAGGCATTAAAGGAAAAGAAGGAAACAAATTGATTTTAAGTAAAACTAATACTGTTAAAAAACAGATCACTACTTTTGAATAATCAGCAGTATTCCACAAGACATGCAGTAACTCATGAGTTATTATTGAAGAGGTAATATATCTATATCAATGTATAGTGTTATGATGTGTTTTTAAGCATCCTTTATGGGTGAGTTTAAGTACTTCTGAGACACAATTTTTATATCTGGCTTGACAGCGTAGCTGTAGTCACACCATTTATGATCAACAGAAAAAGATGACAAAGGAGCACAAATGTGAGAGGTAGCATGGCTCCGCCCTCATGCTTAACGCTTAACTTGTGTACAGCATTTGGTTAGGCAGAACATGTGTGGAGCTACAGAGATGTTCCTTCACCAAACATGACTGTCCATTTAAAACATTAGATTGTGGCAGTGTGCAAGAGACCCCTACACAATGCAGTGATGGTACTGGCTAAGAGTATCACTTTGTGTGCCAGCAACAGTTTGAACGGTAGAAGTTTTGCTGAATACAGCTACCCAATAATGATTTTTCCCTTATCTAAAATGTCTGGTATGTCCAGAGTAATGATGCAGTGTCGTATGAGCCTGTTTGTGTTTAACTCCCCTTCTGTGAGTGTAGTGTGAGGGTTGTGAGCTATGTGAGTCCAGGCAGCAAGGCAAGTGCATCAAACGGATTATAGTAAGGACGATGAGTGAACTGGATGGAATATAGAAAAGCTTCATCTATTTTTGTGTGCATTCATTTGCAGTTCAAATCATCAAAAATGCTTAGGCTAGGGTCCCCAGCTGCCAGCAATGACTCAGGCTAGCTTGAATCCAGTGGCACAGCAAGCAAGGGACCCACGTCTGGGCATACCCATCCCACTTAAGGCAACACAAGATGGACGGAACGCTGAATGAACCAAACTGCTTTCACCCACCCTATTATGCAAGTCAGTCACCAAGTCCCTTTCCCCTTCACCTACTGGCTAAAATGCTCAATGTGAAAACAGGAAACCTGGGATCAAATGCGCTTTACCTGCTTAACAACTTGTGTGTCACCTTAGGCAATTACCTTATTTCACTATGCCTCTTTTTCCTTTATTATCAAATTTAAGAGGTAGCTTAAAAAAAACTACATTTAGGATGTGCCCCGTACAAAATCCTCCAACTTGTATGTGTTTTAATAGACTATAATCTTGCTCCACATAAAAATCTAAGTGGGGCTCAAATGACAACTGACTTTTCACCTGGTTCACTTCCAGCATTCTCACCACAGGCATGGATGTTTCAAAGTACTGAAGTGAAACCATTCCAAGCTAAAGAAATATACTTTTGGAATATTTGAGTTCTTTAGCATAATTTTAAGTAACAAATTATATACCGTGCTCAGGGCTCAGTTTGTGATTTGGAGCTCAAAGGCAAATCAGACCATTGGCTGGGCTCGGCACTCTGTATTAATTTGCTGCTTGCCCACTTTGTATAGTTCTGAAATCCTTTCTCCCACAGTGGTAGCAACGATCCTTCACAAGAGAGGTGACAACAGGTGCTGTATCACACAAAGTTCCCCCGGGCGCAACTGGCATTTGCACCCAAATTCCGTGCCCCCGGGTCACTTTCGTATTACAGAAAGGGCTGCAGACGCTTGGGAGGCCCCTTCTGTGCTGCCCCATGCAAATGAGGGAATCTCTATGCCTCTGCGCCGTATTACACACGTGGGCGCCGAGGCAAAGAAGCTCGCTGAAGGTGCACTGACAGTCTACTGTGAGTGCGCCCCCAGAAAGCAGTCCCCTGGAGGGGGGGAAGGGGCTCCTATGGACCCTTCCAGACATCACCTTCCAGGTGGGTGCAGTCACTGACTGCACCCACCTACAAGGGGATCTCTAATCCCCCTTCAAAGTGCAGATGGGTTGCCGCCTGCACTGAGAAAAAACCGAGCAGCTTCAAAGCAGCCGCTCATTTTGTCACATGAATGAGCTGCCCCAAGGGCAGTGCAAGTTTAAGGCACATGAGCGCAGCACATTCATCATTATATGGCACATTTTCCTTCATTGCGCTGGGTGCACCTTTTTAAAAGTGCGCCCAGCGCTATGAAGTAGAATTCACCCCATGTATAATGCGACCTCTGGGGGCCGTATTACACATAGTGCCTCGGGGGAGCAAAAGGCATTTGCACCCGCTTTGCGTGCCCGGGGCACTTTGGTATTACAGAAGGGACCGCAGATGCTTGTCCATCCCTTTCTATAATGCCCATAGCATTGGTGCACATAAACCGCCAGCGCTATCTTCGGGGTAAACTCCCTCATTTGCGTGGGGGCATGCTGCATGCAAATGGGGGAATCCCTTTGCCACTGCACCGTATTACAGACCCGGGCACAAAGGCAAAGAAGCTCTCAGGAGGCGCACTGACAGTGCGAATGTGTCTCCTGAAAGCAGCCCTCTGGAGGGGGACAAGACATCCCCTTCCAGGAGGGTGCAAACGCCTGCAAGGGGATCTCTAATCCCACTTCAAAGTGCAGGCTGGTCGCCGCCTGCACTGTGAAACCACAGAGCGGCTTCAAAGCAGCCCCTCCGTTTTTCACATGAATGAGCTGCCCTAAAGGCAGCGCAAGTTTGTGGCCTCCCTGAACGCAGCACATTTATCAATATATGCCACATTTTCCTTAGTTGGGATGGGTGCTCCTTTTTAAAGGTGCGCCCAGCGCAATGAAGTAAAATGTGCTACATGTATAATGCAACCCCTGGGGCTGTATTACACTGAGTACCCTGGGGAACAAAAGGCATTTGTGCTCGCATTGTGCGCCCCGGGGGCATTTTGGTATTACAGAAGGGGCCACGGATGCTTGTCCATCCCATCCTGTAATACCGATAGTGCTGGGGCACATAAAGCACCAGAGCTACCTTCAGGGGTTTTTCCCTCATTTGACTGGGGGAGTGCCCATGCAAATGAGCGAATCCCTTTGCCTCTGTGCCCGACCCATAATACAGACGGGAGCACAGAGTCAAAGAAGCTCTCAGGAGGCACACTGACAGTGCGCCACCTACAAGGTGGTGCACTGTCAGTGTGCCCCCTTAGAGCAGCCATCTGGTGGGGGAAAGCGGGTCCTATGGACCCCCCAGACATCCTCTTTAAGGCATGTGCAGTCACTGACTGCACCAGCCTGCAAGGGGGTCTCTAATCCCCCTTCAAATTTCAGGCGGGTGCCATCTGCACTGGGAAAACAACGAGCAGCTTCAAAGCAGCTGCTCCCTCCATTTTTATCATGAATGAGCTGCCCCCAGGGCAGCGGGAGCTCACGGCTGCCCTGTGGGCAGCACATTCATGATAATTAGGCACATTTTCCTTAATTTCACTTTGCACACCTTTATAAAGGTGCACCCAGGATAATGAAGTAAAGTGCGCTGCATGTATAATGTGACCCCTAGGGCCGTATTACCCAAAGTGCCCCGGGGATGCAAAAGGCATTTGCACACCCGCTTTGCACGCCCCTGGGAAACTTTGGTATTACAGATGGGGCCGCAGATGCTTCTGCGTCCTCTTCTGTAATACCAATAGTACCAGTGCAAATAAAGCACCAGCGCTATCGTCAGGAGGCTATTCCTCATTTGCATGGGGGTGTGCCCCATGCAAATGAGGGTATCCCTTTGCCTCTGTGCCCACGCCGTATCACAGACATGGGCACAGAGGCAGAGAAGATCTCAGGAGGCGCACTGACAATGTGCCACCCTAAAGGTGGTGCACTGTGAGTGTGCCCCCTGTGAGCAGCCCTGTGGCAGGGTAAAGGTATGGACCCCCCCAGACATCCCCTTTCAGGCAGGGGCAGTCAATGAGTGCATCAGCCTAAAAGGGAATCTCTACTCCCCCTTCAAAGTGCAGGCGGGTTACCACCTGGACTGTGAAAACATGGAGCGGCTTCAAAGCAGTCGCTCTATTTTTCACATGAATGAGCTGCCCCCAGGGCAACGCGAACTCACGGCTGCCCTGAGGGCAGCACATTCATCATAATTAGGCACATTTTGCTTCATTGCCCTTGGTGCACCTTTGTAAAGGTGCACCCAGTGCAGTGAAGTAAAATGTTCTTCATGTTTAATGCAACCCCTAGGGACGTAGTACACAAAGTACCCCGGTGATGCAAAAGGCATTTTCCTGCCCGCTTTGCCTGCCCCCGGGGCACTTTGGCATTACAAAAGGGTCCGCAGGTGCTTCTGCGTCCCCTTCTGTAATACCAATAGTGCTCGTGCACATAAAGCACCACCGCTATCTTCAGGGGGCATTCCCTCACGTGTGTGGAGGCGTGCCCCATGCAAATGAAGGTCTCCCTTTGCCTCTCTGCCCGTTCCCTATTATAGACATGGGTGCAGAGGCAAAGAAGCTCTCAAGATTTGCACTGACAGTGCGTCATCTAAAAGGTGGCGCACTGCCAGTGAGTTCCCTGAGAGCAGCCCTCTGTATGGGGAAAAGGGGGCTATGGACAACCCAGACATCCCCATGCAGGCGGGTGCAACCAGTGACTGCACCAGCCCTCAAGGGGATCTCTAATCCCCTTTAAAAGTGCAGGTGGGTTGCCGCCTGCACTGTGAAAAAACAGAGAGGCTTCAAAGCCGCCCCTCCATTTTTCACATGAATGCGCTGCACCCAGGCAGCACATTCATAATACAGCGTTTAATAGGTGACCCCAGCTCAATGAAGGAAAATGAATGAAAATGTGTTACATGTATCATGTGGCCCCAGGGGGTCTTAGGATTCAGGTAATAGGCCACAAACATGTGTGAACTGATAAATGGTATTTTTAAGACCTGTGAAATACTTAGGATACGACTGAGATCTCAGCACTTTCCCGGCCCCAGCCCACAGCAGCTCAAAAACTGTCTGTGCACTCCATAGCCTTGGCTACTACATACAACGGGGGAGGGGGCAGCCCAATGGATGTTGCACGCCTGTTACACTGCAAGTGGTCATTTTGTAGTGGCTGCGCCCTTTCACATAACTAAAAACAATTTGGCAGCCTACAGAGTTGTAGGTGGTGATGATTTCAGAATTGTTGAGTGTGCTCTAGGAACTTCACCATTCCCATAGAGATAAAGGAAAGACTAACCACCGTCAAGGATTGCAAACATACTGCCTATTTAGAACTGCCAAAGTGTTCATAACAATATGTTATTTACTTTCTATCGCAACACTTTTTGGTTTGGAAAGATGACCTTTTAGTATCACAAATAGCACTTTGTGCTGCTTCCCTACATTGTGTCAAGGGGGAATCAATGGGTGTTAAGTGGCCCTTTCCAGGCTGGCACCCATGGGACTTGATACAAAGCCAGATTCGCAAAGATTGGCAGATCTGGCTTTGCTTCAAAGAAGTAACACCTCCTGGAGTCAGGAGCAAAGCCCAATATTGTTTTAATTCTCCTAACATTTTAAACTTTGCAGGCATGCTGAACTGTATTGTTAAATAATTAGTTAAGCTTAGGGTTTTTTTTGTTGTGGATTGGTGCCGTTCTAGTACAAAGTCAATGCTGCACAGCATTCACACCCCTTTGAACTATGATGCAAAGGTCTGTGTGTGCCACTAAGTAGTCTTAAAGAGTGCCAGCACTGGGAAAGAGAGACGCAACAGGCCATATAGAGTAACTATGGCTTAGCACTGATTTCTCCCCCTAACTTAACTCAGTGCAGCTACATTGGTGTCTGCTCTGTGTTGTACTATGAATTTGTAAATCTGCCCTGGAGTATGTAAACAACCTATCATACAAAGTGTTTGATCATGTATTTGCCATTACAAACGTCTCCGCACATCACATCCCAAGTTATTAAACATAACGGGGCTCATTTATGAGCCCCTGCGTCACTTTTGCGCCGCCGGTGCGTCACTTTTTGTGACGCACCAGTGGCATAAAACATGCGCCATGTTGCGCCATATTTACAAAGTGACGCATCTAGGTAGATGCGTCACTTTGTAAACCCCTGCGCCACATTATACCTGCGCCAGGTATAATGTATGCAAGGGGGGCGTTTTGACGCAAGAAAGGGTCGTAGAAGTGACGCAGTGAAATCTACGAGATTTCACTGCGCCACTTCTAGTGTGCAAATGCGTCAATTTCTTGCGCCTGCCTCACAGCAGGCGTAAGACTGACGCAGGCCCTTTCACATGGGGCTTGCCCCATGTGAAAGGACACATTGCTGGAGTTGCGTCACTTTTGTGACACACTCCAGCGATGCGTCACTTTTGCGCCTACAGATACGTCAGAAATACTGACGTATCTGTGACTCCTTGCGACATGATGCGTCATACTGTAAATATGACGCATCACTGGAGTCGCAGGGAGGGCGCAGTGAAAAGTGGCGCATCACTGTTTTCACGCAGTGTTGCGTCACTTTTCATAAATGAGGCCCAACATTTTTAGAGCATAATTTAGGGAAAAATACATTATACATAGGGATCTGAGGGCATATTTAGTAGAAAATGGCATAGAGCAGAGCAATGCCAAATTTAGCAGCCCCACGCTCCGACATTTTCAAAAAGCAGGGATGCGCCTTATTTACTACAATATGGCGCACCCCTGTGTTTTCCCTAGCGCTGGTGCCCGCACCAACGCGGGCACCCTTGAACTATAGTGCAAGGGTGCCTGCGTTGCAGAGAATGATTCTTTTTGTGCAGGAAGGTGTCCTTTCCTACACATAAACAATCCATAATGGATATTTGTTACTTGTATGTGTGCTGCCTTTTGCAAAACTCGTTATTTATAAATGATTGTTTATGTGCAGGATGAGACACCTTCCTGCACATAAACAATCATTACCCTTTCGATGCTTGTGACGGAGCGGTTCCGTCATGCGCGTCGGTCGCGCTGTGCGGATGACGGAACCGCTCTGTCACGGCCCCGCCCGCGCAAGAACCCTTCAGCACAGCGCGGTAATCCGCGCCGCCCTGAAGGGGTTAATGTTGTTTTGCTCTAAGCAAAATGAGGGGAAATAAAAGCATTTCTCCTCCAGCGCCATTCTAATGCCTGCTCTTGCATGGTGTTAGTTTAGCCACCGATTTACACCTCCTTGTATATCTGGGGTAACATCAAAAAGCAATGGGTGTTACTGTGGTATACCCACAGCAATACCCATTACAATCCCCTTTGCATAGTAGTGCGTCGGAAAGGGGCATATTTACAAGGTGACATATTTGCGAGGTGGCGGTAAGCCGAGCTAAAACGGTTTGCCGCCACCTTGTAAATATTGCAAACGGCACCATGGCAACGAAGCGTCATAAAAAGTGACGCTCCAGTGGGGACAGGAGCTTGTAAATGTGCCCGCGTGGTTTGCAGAAAGAAGATGGGTGCACCCTGCAGTGAGCATTACATCGAATTATTAGTGGGATCTTGAGCTAGGTTGAACAGCCAAGAAAGCTATTATTATCAATGTTTCTTATGACAGCCTGCATGTCTGAGTTTGATCCGTTGCCTAATTTCCCAGAAGGCACGAGATACATCTTGTTGATGATACAAGCTTTCTTATTGGGTATCTCTGTTCATCATTTTCACTCGTTTCGAAGTCTTAATTTCACAACACTTGTAATTGGTGATGCAGTGTAACTGTTCCAGACGCGATCATTCCTCAGGCTTGAAAAGTGCCTGTTGTCATGTGTTGTTTTATCCTTCTCGAGTCTCCAGTGGAATTGAAATCCGCTCTTCAGTTCGTAAATTATCTCAGCGTTTGAGATTAAGTTTTAAATCTAACAATCTGCCTGCCTCTCGTGTTTACTGGATGTTAATCTCTTTTAATATGTTTCCTGTCAGATTGCAGTCTTTGGTGCCTCATATGACTACTTCAAAACACTAGCAGATTAAGAAACGTTCCGAGCCATGTATGACTTCCGCAGTCAGGAGGCGCCAGGCCCCTCTTTCAGCGCTCTCTCTCCGACAGGAGCTTTGGAAGGCTGCTTTTTGTTGTCGTTCCGTGAAATCGATATTCAACGACTGATTGCGATGGAATAAACAAAAACAAGAACGAAGCTAGGGGCATATTATCAAGCCAGGCGATAACATTATCGCCGCTTTAGCGGCAGAAAACTGCCGCTTAAACGGCGATAATGGATGGGCTTGATAATATGCTCTATGGAATTCCAATTGAAGCCCATGTTAGATGTGAAGGACACCTAACATAGGCTTCAATTGGAATTCCATAGAGCATATTATCAAGCCCATTATCGCCGTTTTAGCTGCAGTTTTCTGCAGCTAAAGCGGCGATAATTTTATCGCCTGGCTTGATAATATGCCCCTTAGTGTTTGCTTAGTTTGACGCTCATCAGCATAACATATTTTACTTCGACAGAACCCTAAACTGATGCAATCTTGCAGTATGGAGCACCCAGACAGGGTCGTAGCTGTCAAAAGTGCAGCAGGTGCAGTGACACTGGAGCCCAGACGTGTGCGGCAAACACTACTCTAATTATAGAGGTGTGTTGGTACCAACAAGGGGGTTATTTTAGGGCCAATGGTGTTTCCCTGTATAGTCGGCTAGCCTCAGCGAGAAATGTACTTTACTGGATAAAGGTTTGTAGGTACTGATGTGTGACAGTATTTTTTTAAAAAAAATGTTTATGGGAGATAGTGTTGATATTGTGCTTATATGTTGCAAAGGTACGAAGATAGGTACATCAGAAAAAATAAAATAGCTGGCCATGCCCTGGGTTAGCATTTGTTTTCAGATGCCCAAAGCCAGTTCACCACCTGAATGGGCACAGACTAATAAGCCAATGACGAGGTCTGTAGGAACGCTGAAAGCTTATGCAGGGGCAGATTAGGGGCAGATGTATCAAGGGTTGAGCTATCTAGCAGTAACGGTTTTGGGGCATATCATCAAGGAGGCAATGTAAAATTATCGCTGCTTTTGCGTCCTTTTTCGGACGAAAAAGCGGCGATAATTTTATCGCCTTATCAGCAAGGTCACGCTATCGCGCGAATCATTGCTTTAGCTCCCTTTCCCATAACGCCCACCTTTGCATCTCTAATGAGATGCAAAGTGGGCTATCCGTCCCAAAATAACTGGAGAAATGTCGCTAACCGACATTTCTCCAACTATCAATGGGCACGCTAACAGGCATAGCGATAAGAAAAGTAGCGCTAACCTTGGTTAGCGCTACTTTCCTTACGCCTGCTTTTACGTTGACTTAGCCATTATATCCAATGTAAGGTGGATATCATGGCTAAGTCTGCCCTGCCCTATCAACAAGCTATCGCCAAACTTTGTGAGATTATCGCTGGATTTCCAGTGATAATCTCACATTTGGCAGTTAGCACTTGGAATTTTATTGCTTTTGAGATAAGCGTTGCTGATAGCACGCTATCTCAGCGATAAAATTCCACGTTACCCGGCGATAATTATCCCAGCGCTGAGTGCGCTTAGCGATAATTATCGCCAGTCCTTGATGATATGCCCCGTAATTCGTCAAAAATTACCGTTCTCACTGCTCGCGCTTGTCCTTTAGGAAGTAAAAGCACAGAAGCAATGCGTGTAACGAGAGAACTATCACTTACCACTCTTAGCATATCTCCATTGGCGAGAACTTTCCACGCGCACTCCTCTGTAGAAAAACCTCACATATTACATTAAAAAAAAGACTGGAGACAGGGTTATATTAGCTCATCATCGGAACATGAAGTCTCACTTTTTCAGGAGGAGAGACATTTCAATGACAGCCCTTCTACTGAAGCCAAATTATGTCTTTCATCACAGAGCCCTCTGCTCCAATTCCTCCCCAAGCACTCCGGAGGAGGAAGGTGTGCTTGAAATAATACCTATTTAATCACTTCAGAAAGAATAATGAGGCTTGAAGTGTCTAATGGGTTGAGGGTGTCCTTTGTCAAGTTGAATAAGGGATATCAAGAGCCTTGGTCTCCGTCAATGGACAGGTGGCAGCTTAGGTCTAACTCATTTTCGACACAAAGAGCCAAACTGAATTCACTGCATCTCTCTTCAGTCAACCCATGGTGGAAGTACAGCCAGGATCAGCACACCTCTGCTGTCAATGCGCTTGAGGATTTCTGCACGTAGATCTTTGCTGAGTTGCTTCAGTTGGTAAAAAACAGTGCAGCTCCTGAGCATCGCCCCACTGAACAAAAGGAAAAATAACATGATAATAACTATCCTTATTTTCATCTTATTTTTCCTATACCCATCAGCGGCTCTTGGGCGTGGCACGGCGGGGCTGGCCAGAGCAGGGGAGGAGTGCTGTGCACTTCCAAGGTGTGCATGAACAGTTTGGCTGGCCCTCTTGGGCCGACCAAACAGTCCATACGCAATTTGCATGTTGCTACCAGGCTGCATTACACAGCCTGGTCAGGAACATGCACAGGCTCCCTGTTCCAGTCTGAGTACCAATCCACTGTGCTCAGACCAATCACATTGCTGCATTGCAGCGTTGTGATTGGCTCAGGGGAACATGTCTGCCAGGTGCTTCCTGTTGCAGGGAGTCTGCAGGAAGTTGACTTGGAGGACGCAGGAGAGGCGGCAGCCAGACGACAGCCGGGTCAGCCATTTCAGGTAAGTGTTTTTTTTGTTCCGTCTCCACCTCCCTCACCCCCTGCTCCACCACCAGGGACCAGTAGCAGCCGCTACTGGTAAAAAAGTCTCTGCTAAATGCTAGATGACGAAACTCTCATTGCAGAGCCAAAGCCCGCTTCAGTCAGTCTGTTCTCGAGACGTTGCCTGGCATAATCACGTCAAAATGCATAAAAGTATATATTTAAATTCATCTCAGCCACAGGTAATTACTCAGGGCTACATCCCATTCAAATACATTTTGCTCATCATGCCTCCTTAGGATAGACCCAGTCATAAACACATCAGCCTTAGTGCTGCTCCAGGGAGAACAGTTCAGCCCAAACTGCCGAGCCAGGTCTCCTTTGAACCAGAAAACAAACAAGCCAAGCATAGCTCTGAGCTAATGACCTGTTCAGAGTGGAGGTGGAAGACAAAAAAACATGTCCATGTTTTAACCTTGTGTAATGATGAGCAAACGGAGTGTATGCATTGAAACTGAAATTGTCCGGAGGCTTGAGACCTTCTCGGAATGCGGAAAAGATCCTGCTTGAGCCCCCCTTCTTCAAAAGGGAAAAATTGATGGCTCAATCGTTCTCAGGTAATGTGGTGAGAATCTGGAACTCGCTTCCTCCTCTGCTCCGTGCCACCACCTCCATCCGGATCTTCAAAGCGGACCTCAAATCTCTTCTATTCCAAAGACACTTTCAGAACTAATTCCTTCATTCTCAGACCCCACCAGGAAGTTCGTTAGTCATTGTAAATTTGTTATATTTATTTATTTTTTGTACATAAGGGGCCCGATTCACAGAACTAACTTAAGACAAAATCCTAACCTTACTACCATTTTCGTATTCACAGAAGGCACTTACTCATTTTGGTATTCACAGAACACACTTACTCACTTCGGTATTCACAGAAGTTAGGAGTCCTAACTTTAGGACTCCTAAATGCCTTCTGTGAATACCGAAAGTCTTAAAATTAGGATTTTTTTCAGTTCAGGAGTCCTAAAGTTAGGACTCTTAACTTTACTACTACTAAACAGAGAAAAATCCTAATTTTAAGGCTTTTGGTATTCACAGAAGGCATTTAGGAGTCCTAAACTTAGGAGTCCTAACTTTACTACTACTAAATTGAGAAAAATCCTAATTTTAAGACTTTTGGCATTCACAGAAGGCATTTAGGAGTCCTAAAGTTAGGAGTCCTAACTATACTACTACTAAACTGAGAAAAATCCTAATTTTAAGGCTTTCGGTATTCACAGAAGGCATTTAGGAGTCCTAAAGTTAGGAGTCCTAACTTTACTACTACTAAATTGAGAAAAATCCTAATTTTAAGACTTTCGGTATTCACAGAAGGCATTTAGGAGTCCTAAAGTTAGGAGTCCTAACTATACTACTACTAAACTGAGAAAAATCCTAATTTTAAGACTTTCGGTATTCACAGAAGGCATTTAGGAGTCGTAAAGTTAGGACTCCTAACTTCTGTGAATACCGAAAAGTGTAAGTGCCTTTTGTGAATACCAAAATGAGTAAGTGCCTTTTGTGAATACCAAAATGGTAGTAAGTTTAGGATTTTGTCTTAAGTTAGTTCTGTGAATCGGGCCCTCCTTGTTTGCTGTGTTTGATATTGTGTTCCTCTTGCCTGCTGTGTTTGATTTTGGGTCCTGCTATTTTTGTACGTTCTATTTTGTAACATTTCTCTCATGTAACGTAACTGGTTCTATTGTACAGCGCTCTGACACCTTCGGGTAAAGTCTGCGCTTTATAAAAATGCATAAATAAATAAAGTATGAACAGGTTAGTCGTATGACTCTTGGATTCAGCCGTGAAACAATTTGCATAATTTTCTGGCATAATTTATTCACAATGCCAAAAACATTATGAAAAATTATGCAGTGTTACCTAAAAATTTATTATGCGTTGTATTTTAGAATTAAATGCGACCTGGTGTCCATTTTGCATGGAAGCAGAAATTTCACATACATTTTTTTTTCTGAATTGCACGTGAAGCAGACTACAATCACCCACATTTTGATCATTCGCAGTGTTCCTGTGATAGGATTTTTACCGGAACATATTTTGAATTATGTAATATGGCACCATGGCATAGTTGCAGGTATTTTGCCTATAAATCATACCACGAAATGCCAGAAATTACGTGAGATTATGCTGATATAAATGAAATGTTGCCCGGGCTCATCCATGATCTAAAAAAGACACAAACGGAAAAGGAAGTGAACACTGATTTCCAATACCGACATTGAGCCGTTCTAAGGTAGAGATGTGCAAAAGTCTCTCTAAGAAATACTTAGCACTTACTTTGGTAACTTGACCGAGCTTAAGGCTTTAACTTAAATCAATTTACAACAAGTGATGGATAATTGAAAAAACAGCAAACAGAAAGCAAACAATAATGGCATACCAAGTATATGTCCATCCAAAAGTTATTTTAAAACACTAATCATGTATTAACTATTTGACACTAAAGTATTAAACACTTAGTAACTGTTTACTGCTTAGGTGTATATTAGGAAAAAGGAATTAACAATGCTCATACCAAGACAAAATAAAATTAATCATCAGTAGGTAATTAAGCTTAAGGTCACAGAATACAACATTTAGCCCTTCTGCCACTGGCTATTCCAGTTGTCATTAGCCCGTTCCCTGAGTTAAATGTCTGACCTGCAGGTTAGAACTGATAACCATGGAGAGGTCATTGAATAACTAGAACAAGCTGTGGTAGAATGGCAACAATGCCATGAGAACATTCTATGCTCTGAGGGTCTGTTGTACCTTTAGGAGATTACGGTAATGTACGGAGTGCTCACTACCTTTTACCCTTTCGCTGTGGCGGGAATTCCGCCGCAGCGCTGGGGGGTGCGGGGGGGCAGCGCGGTGGCGCGGTGCTCATGACGGAGCCGCTCCGTCATGAGCCACGGTTGAGCTGTGCTCATGACGGAGCGGTTCCGTCATGACTCCGCCCAGTTGCGTTGTCCCCCCGCACAGGCGGGGAAACAGCGCCGCGTGGGCGGCGCGGCCGCCAACGGTCGTGGCATGACGGAACCGTTCCGTCATGAGCACACGGCAACCGTGGCTCATGACGGAGCGGTTCCGTCATGAGCGGGGAAGGGGTTAAAGACTGCTTTGGGAGAGAGCTCACTTGTCAACAGTAAATGCAGTCTGGTTGCTATGTTTCCTTTCAAGTTGCTGTCTTATGATCCGGCCTGCTGCTCCGCATAGGTTGCTCAGTCTTGGTTTGGGATCTGTTGCATGAGGACAGACTTTCAGTGGCCTCCTTATTTATTACCTTTTACTTCACAAAATAAACACTGTACTCATCTTCGCTTGGATCCTAAAATCTTTATATAACAGAGTTTAATGTTCTACATGAACCAGGAAGAAACAAAAGGATAAAGCTAAGGACAATAGCACAATAATGGGACTTTATTAGTCGGCATAGTCTTCTGCAATGGGCAAAAAAACTATTAAAATATGTCTTAACAAAACATAAAAATCAGGAATATGCAGAGGGTTTAAAACCCTATCCTTTCAAAGCCCCTCCTGACCATAGTTACCAGAGTTGTGTGACATGCCCCAGCAGCAATTGACAAACATGGAAAGCAGGAGCTGAAAAGTCTCTTTAGCCCCTGCCTCTTCCTCACTTCCAACATATTGCATTTCTTCATTGGGCAAGTCAGATGCAGAGAGACTGCTTCTAAAAGCTTCACCCCTACTCCTTTTATGACCTGTTTAAGGGGACCATGCGTCTTTCAGTGTCCACTGTGAGAAGATGTATGAAAACCTATTAACTTTTCTTCTGTGCCCCTGACGGCTGCCTTCCATGGACTTCCTTCACTTCCCCCTTCCAACCACAGGCATACTTGATGGCTGGCAATGTGAGCTCTGTGGATGATAGTCATTGGCTATATCTTTTAATATAATCTGCGAGTACTACTTGACAGATTCCCTGCTTATCGTCTTACCTTCATTTTTCTCAGTCCCTGCTTTGTCCTTCCAGAACTGCATGGGTGGGGACAGTCAGTACATGGTTTGGTCAAATGATTTGAACATGGCTATAGTGCTGCACATGCAGGGGTGTAGCCAATGTAAGGAGTAACAGGCTGCCATTAGTTGTGGCCTGCCTGCCCTCAGTGCACTGCTCTTACAAGCTACTATGTCACCAGGCTCTCTTGTTTCCAGTTCTGAGCATTCATAGGATACGTTACTGCATTCTAGAAGTAGTAGTTTTGGTTTGTTTTACTTGAACCAAGTGACAACATTTTTTTAACTCTTTAATGCTTTCTCAATAACATTGAAAACAGCGCTGTCAGAGAAATGTAATTAAAATACTCACGATTTAGCATGCATATCTGAATAACAATTATCTCAAAGCCTATTCCACATTTCCCTTCCATACCCCAATGACCCCGTTATACATCCCACGTTTTATGATATTTTTGTGAGCAGTCGTGTGTCACAGAGTGTTCTACTGCAGCGAAGATGTCCATACTCCGGTTCCATTCATCAACTATGAATGGGCCCTTCCTGATCCAGTGCCTGGTGATGTACAGTTTTGCAACAAGAAGGCAAAATGCAACAAGATGACAAGTCCCCAAGGCGTCCGCCCCTTCACGCTCAATGCCCAAATGGGCATGTTTAGGGTCCACAAGTAATGTGTAGAGAATTACTGTTCTCAGTGTGTTGTATATTTTAGACCCATAGTGGGCTATTCTGGGGCAGTGCCTTACCATATTGAAACATTCGGCTTGAGCATATGGCAATGTGGACAGGAATGGTTCTGTCTCCTATCCATACACCAAAGCCAGATGGGGTCATAATAGGGGCTGTGGAAGTATTTTTATTGTGTCTGTCTCAATCTACCTCAACTAGCCAGGCACCAGTCTGCAGTTTTGGCCTCAAGGCATTCATCATCTTCCATGGGGCCCACATCCACTTGCAATTTGACTCTCAATTGTGAAAGGGTCTGGAGATTTTACAACCAGTGATCTGTATATATGGGTTATGCTTCTCTTGGCCAGCAGCCCCATCACAATCTTAGGCTCTAGAGGATTAAATTCAGAACTGCCCATAAGAGGTGATTCTATGGGTAAAATGTTTGACAAAGCTTTAGGTAGTGAAGGAACTAGTAATGAGGCAGTGTGCATTCCTCTGTTAATTAAACAAATGTGTTGATGCTCCTCCCCTGCCACACATCACTAACCTTATAGATGGCAGTTAAATCTAAAAGAACCATAGCAAGCCAGGTTTTGAGACCTGGGAAAGCCAGGTACTCCATCACTGGGGAGTTTCCACTGTGATTTTGTTTAATTTGTTGGATGTGCTGCAAGTCATTATGCCAGCAAAGCAGGGGTTTTTGGTAGGCCCTGAGATCTTGTGGAGCCTTATAATCGCATCTATTTCCAGATATACTAGATGTCTCGATCTGACCTGTAGACAGGGCCTTAGCTATCACACAGTCCAGCACCTCAGGCCTTCATTGTGTGGAGCCTGTATACATTAGTCCAGTGAAACATGAGGTTTTGAGGCCACCCATAATAATCTGCTTTGTATAGTGTTTATGTCAGTAGACAGGGTTGCAAGAAGAGGGCAGGAGAAGTTGTGGAGCACATAAAGAAAACTATATAATACTATCACCTTAAAGAGAGGCCCCCGGCCCACACAGTTGATAACAGCAATCTGTCCCAGGCCGACATCTCTCTTTTTATTTGCTCCAGCAACAGATTGATATTGAGGTTCCAGCATAGTTGTGATTCTTAAGTGATGTAAATACCCAGATATGTGAAAGGGACTCTGGGGCCACCCAGCCAACTCATGCCCAAAAATCGGTCACCTTCTGACTGGACCATATTGTGATTTAGCAGATAGTGTGGAGGCAGAAAACGTCTCTGAAAATTTGCAGCAATTCTGAAACCCTGGGAGTAGAGTACTCCAGCTGTTGCAGGTTCACTAATAGGTCTTTCACATAAAGAGAGACCCGACCTTTGTGACCTGAGCACCACCTATGCACCCACAGTCTAGTGTCCAATTAGATCCACACTGCCAGTGGCTCAATGATGAGCGCAAAGAGGAGCAGGGAGAAGGGGCATCAGTTTCTTGTGCCCCTCTCAATCTGAAAACATGAGGACAGTGCCCAATTTACTGGGACTCTTAGCCAGGGACCTTTGGGGCCCAAAGTTCATGCATTTCAGAATCAGGAACATTAAGGGGAGATGAACCGAGTAAAAGGCCAACTGAGCAATTTGACATACAGCCATTTTGATTTGGGTTGAATCAGAGATCCTATAACCTTCACCAGTCTCATTGACAAAATATTTTGCCAGAATCTTAGTTTCAGTATTGATTATCGAGATGGGCTGATATGAACATTCCTTCAAGTTTTTCCCTTGTTTGGGGATAACTCCTGTCATGGTTCCTCACAGATCATGTGGCCATTGTCCTAAAGGAATCGTGCTCGTAGAGGGCTAAAAGGTGTGGGGCCAGTAAGCAGAAGTTAAAAAGAAATATATATAAGGAACCTATTGATGCCCAGAGTTTTCCCAGGATACATGGCCGAGATCACCTCTTGAATCTCTCCTAGGGTCACAGTTGCAGCTAGATCACAGGTTTGCTACTTTCCAGTGCTTTTATCACCAATTCTTGTGCAACCAGGTTAGATCTTTCCACAATTTGGGGCATTTTTGCTGCATAAAGATTAGTATAATATTCTACAAATGTTTCCACTATTGAGTCAATATCTGATGCCAGCTCTTTGGTTTCCTGTTGTATTGCTGGGGCTATACAGAGTTCCAGATCGTGAGTTGTCAGCCAGTAATGCAATTTGTTGGACTTATCGCCCCATTCATAGATCCTGTGAGGAGTAGGCATCCAGGAAAATCTGGCAGTTCCTAATTTGAGATGTTTAAGGTGTACCACTCCAGCGTTGAGCTTGTGAGGGTGGATGTGTCACATGTGGAGGAGGCACTAGCAGTGGTGGCTGTTCCCAGCCCGTAGTAGTTGGGCAGGGAGGAGGGGGTAAAATAAAAAAGAACAAAAAGAAAAGATCACTTACCTGCTGGTTGGCCGCCACCTCTCCTCTGTCTTCTCTGTCCTCTGCTTCTGTGTGTACCAGAAGCACACATGCCCCAGACTCCCCTAAGTCAATCACAAAGCTGTTGTTAGCAGCATTGTGATTGATCTGAGAGCTGTAGTTCAGCACTCAGACAGGGACTGGGAGCCTTTGTATGCTCTCCACCAAGGCTGCGCATTACAGCATGGTGGAGAACTTGCTAAGTGTGCATGACTGTTTGGCCAGCCCCGCCTGCCCTGTCGAACTGCCTAAGCACGGAACAATATAATGATAACAGCGTGCTATTATCATTTTATTTTTCCTGTTTTCAGTGCTGAAAACCAGTGGTGCGGCACTCCTCCGCCATTGCGGAGGAGCAGTCCCTGGGCATTAGCCACAAGCTCCTCAACTTCTTTGACTGAATTATTGATCACCTTACTGTCAACTGTTTTTGTACCTGTTATTAGTGCCTTGATTTGAACATGAGCAACAGTTTTAAATGCTTTCTATACAGTGATTGCAAATTCTACATGCCCCACACTATCATCCATTGGATGACTCTTCCTCACAGAGTTTACTGGCAAACCGTCAATGTTTTCATACGCCAGCCTTCTAATATCCAATGACGGGTAACCTCTATAATACAGCTCCACCAGAAAATGATTGAGCAGACTACCGGGCAGTAGTCTGAATTCCCTCACTCCCAACATGTTGGCTGAAGGCATAAAAAAGTAATTAAAAAGGGAGAAGACAGAGTGATAATAGGGGTAAAAAATGTACTACCTCTTGAGCAGGTGTCACCTATGCCATACATCATAGAGTCGTCTGAATGATTCAGCCCATGTCACAAGGGGAGGCATTCTGCCACTGAATGTGTTGAAGGCTGGGTTCATTGCTGCATTGAAATAGCTGTCTACAATTACTCTACACACTGGGCCCTGTGTCTGTTAGACAGCTAAAGGTCAGGAATGGCTCAGTCAGCACCAGAGGTATATAGGTGCCAATAAATGCTCATGCCCTTTTAATGTACCCATAAGCATTACAAAGTGTCTGTGTAGGTCTGTGTAGACCTTTGATGTGATTAGTAGGAAATATTTCCTAGTGTATCTGACATGATAAACACAGTTATACCCATGTCTAATTAGAAAATTGCAATTGTAACCAAGTAGGCGGGCCGCCTGGACCAAAAGCACTTTGGAGGCCAATCTTTTAACTTAGCTGAAGACATTTTCCCTCTTGAAATTATAATTAATGCCATTAAGGTTCCAGGAGAGGACACGATAATGTTTATTTATTTCAGTGGACACCATCATGTGAATGTAAGTGAAAAGATAAACCCTCATGTGTGATGTTGAGCAGTGCAAACAAAAATACATCTCCAAAATCCCCTCACAAGGTATGCAACATGCAAGCCCAGCCCAACCAACCCCCAGTCATACTTTTAGAACTCAAACATCTGCTGCCCGAAAACTTAACTGTACTAATTAAGAAATAACAGTATGAATTAAATCCCCTGTAAAGTATTTGTTCAGAAGCTACCACCCTTCTTCACCCTTCCTTACCCTAAAATATACGTCATCAAAACTGTGAAATGACCAAGTAAATGCGTTGATTAGTGCCATCCACATTGTAGAAGTTCCTGATCTGAGAGAGAAGCATCCCCACCCCCACTGCAGAAAGAGTCGCAAGTTGGCCACAGGCACCATCAAGGGGCTGTTAAGTATCTTTATGATCAGGATGCTGGGGGAATGACTTGCTTCCACAAAATGTAAGTCCACATATTTAGCCCGGGATGTGCTTTGTGATCCCTGCCTAGGGTCCACGGAAGTTCAGGAGTCACCTTCCCCATCTGCCCCTGGCCTGCCTTTGCTGACCTGGCCGGTTCCAGCATTTCCGGAGTTGAGTTGTTAGGGTGGGCATGATATTCCGAGAATCTAATGCAATGGGCCGGGGCAGAGTATGGGGTTAAGGTATGAGTCATGAGCGGCCTATCAACCATGAAATTCTAGTTCTCTTCTGCACTATCAAACAATATTGTGGTGCCTTGATGGATAGCATTAAGCCTTGCCTGGTAGAGGAGTATGGATTTGATTTGCATTGCGCAGAGTTTACTTTGACCTCAGCAAATGTTCTCCATTGTTGTTGGACTCAGGCAGTGCAATCTGGGAACATCATAAGCTTAGTGGCCTGAAGGAGGTAAGTGTGTTGAGTATGAATGTGAGAAATTGGGTTGTTGATTGAATAGGGTGTTAACCCTGGTCAATCAACAGCCCCAATCCCTGTCAAGGGGAATCACAAAGTGACTGAATTATCCTGTGCTTCACATTCTGGTAGCTTGGAGCAAAAAAGTCAGGCTTAACTTAGAGGCAAGGCAATCCTCGCAAGAGCAGCAAAGCAGTCTTCTGAAGTGCACAACAGGAAACAGCAGCAGGCAGTCCTCTGAGAGTCCTTGCGCAGGTCCGGTAAGTGAACTGAAGAGTGGGTATGGGTTTCATATGTTTATACCTGTTACCTTCTTTGAAGTAGGAGGAGTTTCTAGAGTATTCCCTTTGAAGTTCTTGAAATTTCCTGCCTTCCCTGTCCTGGGTCCTAGCTAAATGCATGAATAAAATAGTGATCACACGTCCTTTGTTTGAAGGCAGGGCAGGGAATGGCCTCTAGATTTGCAAGTAGGGCTGTGCCCAGCTCTGCCTTCCGAACCCGCCAGTGATGGCCCATCTAGGCACACCTAATCCCTCTAATGTGTGGCTGTCTGGATAAATAAACAAAGTTGAACTGCCAACTACACCCTATCTTGTGACCCAGGAAAAGGCTGCAGGCACCAAATAGCTAAGGCAGAAAAATTACAACTTTTCAAAGGAGGCATTTTCAAAATAGTAACTTAAAATCTGACTTTACAATTAAAGAGGGTTTTAAATTACAATTTCTCAGACATCAAACACAAAGCCTTTACGTGTTCCCAATGAAAAGTTAGCACTTATTCATGTAATAAGGCAACACAATGTTATCCTGTTGGACAGGTAGGCCCCACAGTAGTGAAAAATAAACGTAAGGGTTTTTCACTACCAGGACATGTAAAACGTAAACGTACATGTCCAACCTTTTAATTACAATTAGGGCTCCCGGTTTTCCGTTTAAATTGATTTTTACATATTAATATAGATGGAAAACAAGTTTTCCTTTGTCTGTATTTATATGTAAAAATGGGAAAATACTAGCACACTTTGCCGTGCTGCCGTGCTCCAGCAGAGTTGCCTCGCCACGCCCTCTTGCTAATTCTATGGCTGTGGCTGCCTACAGTAACGCCAAACACCAGCTTCTGTTTTGCTGGAAATTTCTTTCAATGAGGGGTCGTTTTGAGCTCCTGTCGGGCTTTTGTTAGCTGCCCCAGCCATGTCTGGGGCTCCGCTCTGCCCCTTGAGTGTGCTCTGGTCAGCCATTTCAAAAGAAGGGTAAGTGCAGGGGGAACTGGAGTCAGTGGTGAATGCAGTTTTGGGGATGGCAAAAGCAGTAATTGGATGCCAGCTCCCTCCCCCCACGACCCCCCCTCCCCCATCCCCCGCCGTGAGGCTGCACAGCCTAGCTACGTCAGTGTAGTGATTGTCAAGTTTGTGGCCAGACTGCAGAGCAGCACACTAGGTACGTGTGCTGCAAGAACAGTCCAACCACAACCTCGGCAAAGCCTTGCTACGCCCCTGACAGGAGTATTTGCAGAGTTTGTGACCGGACTGCATAGCCCATAACCATTGCTGTCTCTTCCTTCTTGTCCAGACAAGACAAGGACAGTGTCCACTTCTGCTGCCCCCCCTCTTTCTTCCTCTTATTCCCTCAATTTGTTGCGCTTCTCCTTACTTGCAGAAAACCATGACTGTTGTTTTCTCTCCTTTCCATCATTACTTCCCCAGTGATATGGATACAAAAAAAGAGGAAACACTTGTCTTTAAAATGTCTTTTTCTGACATTTTTCTATTCCAAAACGCTGCCACAGGATGAGAGAAAAAAGGTTTTAAAATACGAACAATAAATACATAACTAAATAAAACAAGAGTAGTCGCAAAGTGGCCAGATTGGTTTTATTCACACCCAAACACATTAGCGCCACCTTACAGAGTTTGCCAGTGAAGTGCTACTTTTCTTTTCATGTCCTTAGCTTTCTGAATAATGAGTTTAAAATCTTTAAATTGTATTCCCTATGAATTATGGTTATTCCAGAATGTTGTCACTTTTTTCAGGTAGAAAATTACTCTGGTCTAGTGCATAGTTTGAATGTAGCTGCTTCTAGGTGTTTATAGCGGGCACAATTGGGTTGTAGCTGAAGGCATTGTGGGTTTCTCTCGGTGGGGCACTATGGGGTTCAGTGTTCAGTGGTAGAGAGGATGTAGCAATGACAGAAACTGCAAGGCTCTGAGACAACTGGCTTGTGATAGCACTTTTAAGCGTATTTGGGACATTCTGCGAATGGCAAAGTTTTCAGATGAATGTATTGTGTTGACCAATATCAACTGAGTGCATGTGTGCATTGTCAATTTAAATAAATGTGGAAAAATACTAGCTGCAGCGTCACCTTCTGCTTGTGGTAAAAACGAAATGTGGATAAATATAGATAAAATGCCCAAAAAAGAAATATGGATAAATACAGACAGAAATGGCAAAAAAATAAATACCATAAAGCCGGGAGCCCCAATTACAATGCACCTTGCCCTATGAGCTACCTAAGTCCTTCCTTAGGGGTGGGTTATATGTAACAAAAAGAGAGTATAAGGCTTGGCAAGGGGGTTATTTTGCTAAGTTGAATGGACAGTATACAACTGCATTTGGGCTGCAATGACAAGCCTGGGATATGTTTTAAGGGGCTACTTATGTGTGCGGCACAACAAATGCTCAGGTCCACCATAGCGATAATTTGCAGTATGGGATACCACTTTAGTAGGGTCTTATAAGTAAATTAAATGTGCTAAACCGGTGTAAGCCAATTTGACCATGTTTATAGGACTTCAAGCTCTTTAGCACTCGTTAGCAGTGGTAAAGTGCTCAGAGTCCTAAGGTCAACAAAGATGAAATTCAGAAAAATTAGGAGAATGAAGGCAAAACGTTCGGACCTTTACTCTGTAGAGAGGGCCAAGTCCAACAATTGATTGTTCAGAAAATAGCATCCCTTTCTAGGTAGTTGAGCAACTTCAGGGTTATGGCACAGTGTGTGCTGCCCGGTGATGACTTCTTAGTGAGGGCTCTAAGTGCCCATACAATCACGAAACCTGACGAAATATCTTGCACAAGGGTTCTAGATCATAACCATTCAGAAAAAAAACCTCATGAAGGACCATGGTCCTTTCACGTCCTCAGAGACTCCCACAAGTTGCAGATTATTACACATGGGCCTGCTCTCAGCCTCTTTGGCCTGTCTTCTAAGCTGCAGCATTGCCTCTTCAAGTTTCTCCAAGTCCAGTTTAAAGAAATGTAATTCATCTTCTGCAGATTAATCCCTGGTTACTAACTCAGTTGTGTGGTCCACCATATTGCGCAGGTTTTGTTGTAGAAGGGACACCTCTAACCCAACACCATGAATTCTTCCTTCGAACACCTCCCCCTGTTACCTGGCTACTGAAAAAATTGCCTGTGATCCACCTCCAGGCCTCATGAAGTGGTCAATTCCCCTCTTTGAGGAGACTGGTGGCCTCGACCTTCACCTTTGTGCTAAGCCCTAAAATATGGAGTTAAACTGTATTCACTTGCCTTACATTTCCAGGGTGGTAAATATATGGGTGTCCCAGCAACAGGGCCCTCTGTCACCTGATCTGAGTAGCCATAGAGTCTCAGTCATTATGGCTCCCCCATCAGGCGGTTAAGCCGTCCCTCAATCTCTAAGGTATCACAGTGGTCCTCCACTGGGGTGGTTCCCAACCACTTCCATCTGGCCCTCAGTTGGACTGCTCATGTTAGCTTATCTATATCCTAGACTTGGGTGTCTCAACTAGTATCCCAGTAAGTATGACAGCCTCTGGATGTCATAATCTGGCCAGCACTTGGGTGCCATCCTGGGTCTTGATCGATGTAAGGGAGGGAGGGGGGAAGAAGCCCCATAGCCCCAGAAAGTGTTTGTGCTCAACACTGCTTTCTCCTTCACAGCACTGCAATCTGTCAATGGGGCCTCTCACTCCTCACTTCCAGGAATGCCCTGAGCGAGGCACCATCTGCAGAGCCTGGAGCACCACCAAAGCTCCAACACATTGGCTTCCGCACCTCTGTGTCCTGACCCGCCTTCCCATCATGGGATCATAGGCCTGGGCACTTCCACAAAGGGGCATCTTAGGCCACAGTTGGTAGAAGCCAGAAATGTATGGGGAAATGCCTCAGGAGTCTGCTGACCCAGTCAGTTCACTGGCCTTCGCCTTAGTAACTGCTGGCTCTTCTAGCTACTGTCCAACTTTGGCTGCATGGCAGCGGTATAGAGCCATGGTGGCCCCAAACATAGGAGCATTACCAAGGAATAGACATGCTTTATGAATGTAGGCTGGTGAACATATTCAATGAACATTAATAAGCAGGCAAAAATGCATTAACTTGTCCTAAATGTATATTTAAAAGAGCAGCTTCTTTTTTATTTACATTGCTTACCACATTGAGCATAATTTGATCCTCAGTACTTACTAAGGTCCTAAATATGAGACCGGCAAACCCGTGGTGGTGGTCACTGGAAGCCGGATTCGTGGTCTGCCTGCTGTATTATGAATACAGCGCATGGATCACCACAGGACTGCCGCAACCGCAGTGGATCATGGATCAGAGGCCCTAATATGCTGGCGGTGTAGCAGTGACACCGCCAAGCATATTAGGAGTTTCCTTAAAGCCACAGTTTTCATGGAAGTGAGGCCAACATGAAAACTGTGGTGGTGAGGAAACAAAGGGGGCCCTACAGGGCACCATGTTGTCTCAACCAACAGGAGACTGTGGGGGGCACATGTTGTGCCCCCCTGTGTGCAGTCTCCCCTTTTCCTGAATGGCATGGCCTTTAAAGTCCATGCCGTGCAGGAACAGGCTTTGGTGTTCCCTTTGCAGGTGCCTTTTTAACACACACCGCCATGGGAACGCTAAAGGACCCCCCTCCAGACCACTAGATTACTCTTAATCTGGTGGGTGGGTGAGTTTTGCAGTCCTTTAGCAGGGCGCTGGAGTGGCAGCCCACTCCAGGACCGCCATACTCATAATCATTCATGTTACTACTAACTTTTGTCAAAATCCATGAAACAGAGAGTGACTGAAAAATATTAATGGTTGCATTACTGCAGTTTCTTAAAGTGACAAGAAATGTATGACTTGGATAATGCAAAAGTGTGTAAATCTGATGCACATTTGCACAAGTGCATTTGCAAAATTTGATTATGGCCTTGCTAGGGTAAATAAGTGGTGCATCTGTAATTCGAGAAGAGACATGCTGATACTGATACCTCACAGTCCAATAGTGCTGGCTTTAGAGCAGTGCTACCGGCGCTGCTGCACTGAGTAGCAAGTTCTGGGGGGAGCTGCATTTTGAAATATGCAATGGGGTTAAAGAGACCTGCTGCAGAGTTCCTGGTATGTCCAGCAATTTTCAGGCAATAATAAATATGTATTTATAACATTGGTGATTAATATAGCTGCTGAAAACATCTGAGGTTTGATTAGTCAGAGTTTTGACTCATCAAAAAGTAGTGCAGAGGGTAAATGTGCCTACTGCAAAGCACAATCTGGAACATGTAGATCTCAGAATGTTATATTATTTAGCTAGATCAGCGAGTTATTGCTTTGTCACAATGATCCATCTCTTACTTGTAGTTCAAAAGTTACAATCCTTCTAACATACAACAGTAAGCTATGAACTGGCATCAAAGAGTTGAATATAAACTACAAGGCATAGGTTTAGAATCTTATGCTTTTTACCCCCATTGTTGGCTATTCCAAGATTGCTGAAAAGGTTTCCTTTGTGTAGCAATACATTAATATTAGGGACGTTACTCCCAACCACTATTTGGGGGTTTGGCTCATGAGCAATGGGAAGTCCACTGCACACATTGCTTCCATCGAAACAAAAGCTAAGGCAGTGACGTATGCCCTATGTAAACTGAATTCCAAACTAAGCGGCCCATCAACCAAATCCATTGGAAAGGTCATAAGTTCCAAGCTTCTCCCCTCAATCACATACGGCCAACTAGCATTCCCAGTAGCTTTTAGCAATATCACGGAACACGTCAATTGTCGAGCATTCAAGCAGATCTTCCAGATTCCAACTCATGCCCGGAATGCCCTGGTACGATTGGAATTCGGGCTAAACAAACAAAGTCACGAGCATTGGGCCTCGATTGCGTGGTTTTATCGAGGGGTATGCGTGGCCCCTCCACACACAATGAAATCAATTCTAAAAACAATTTTTGTGGAAGGAAACAACCCATGGACCAAAGGCTTGCTCACTGCCTGCACTGAACTGCACCTTGACATGACCAATTGGCAGGACTTTGTTCGTCAGCCCGGTACTCTAAAATCGATTTAAAAAAACAAGTCAGACTACTTTCCAAGGAAGACGACATGAAGGAACTGAAGCTCTGCAGCAGCAACATCAGAATACTTGCAAGCTCCTACGAAGACTGCTTATGGCAGCCATATCTTGATGCCGCCTTAAACAAGTCAATTTTAAAGCGAATTTTAGCAGTGAGACTCATGGTGCTGCCGATAAAAGACATCAACACGCGCTGTAAAGCTTTAGAGGCGGTCAGTACTTGCAGACTCTGTTACCAGTATGAGGAATCCATGGCTCTTCTGGTTTGCACATGCCTATCTTTGGCACAGGCACGTCGCACTTTACTGAAACCATTGTTTTTAAAATACGGAATGCATACTTGCACAGATGCCATGTATCTTTTTTTTTAACTTGTACATCCCAATGGAACTGCCCAGATTTGCGAAATTTGCACATAAGGTGAAAGAACTTTTAGGCAGTGCCACGCACCTCGAACAGGTCACCGCACAGACGCCTCGAAACCTCTTTTTTGAACCCTAGAACTAATTCAAGGGTTTGACATTTGTTCTTTGCACAGCTTTTATTCATTTTGCATCTTTAAACGCAGTATTTTTAGATCTATTTTATCTATTTCTCAGATATGTATATTAGAACTGTTACATACGTACCTATCATACCTGAAGTAATCAAGTGCCGGAGTAACTTTGCTTGACCTCCATTGTAACAATTTTAGTTAATTGACACAATAAAATATATTCATACTCCCAACCACTATGTTACATTTTAAACCCAGAGTTCGCATTTCTCCAGACCAAATACTCTTAACATATAATGCTTACCAGTATGGATGGCATGTGACTCCAACACCTTGTAGTCCTCATTGTCTTATGTAATTACTCCTATACATTGATTCACACACTTAAAAGGTTCATTATCTCTGTACAATTTGTATGTGATGTTAAGCCCTCTGACACTCTACATTGGTATGGGTAAAACTATGAAGGGAATTAAATACATGGGAAAGAAGGGATATGGAGAGATGAGGGACAAAGTTGTTGGGTGGTAGAAATGGAATCTGCGAAGAAGGAGGTCATTGGGGGCTCCACCAAAGATTATCGCACCAAGCGCAACCTGCACCAAATCGCCCCCCGACACCCCCGCAGTCCGTTTTCACTTGTACAAACTCCTAATTTTTATAGTGAAAACAGAGTACCTCAGGGTCAATCCAGAATCCAGAACATTGTATGCCGCTCCAATATGGATACGAGCTTCAATCCTATTAAAGCCCTGCTTTGCAGTTGATCAATAAATTCATGGGGTCATTATAGCTAGCCAAGAATGAGACTCACTGCCCAGTGCGCAGGAAGGTGAATAGCTTGAAAGTCACAGGATGTATCCTGTTCTCTTCACCACAGCAGCCTGTATAGCCAGCCCAGAGATCCCTCCCAGGAACAGAACCCAAATATTCCATTTTACAGCTTAGGGCACTCTGGGGCCAATCGTAAAGGGATTCTTGACAAGCAACACATTATGTATAATTTATGAACCTGGAATATTGAGAAACTTCAGGTAAAAGGGACGGTGGCCCAGGATAGAAGAACCTGAAAACAAGCTTCTTCCATTTCTAAAAACGCAAATGGAACAAATATGGGTGGACTGAAAACCCCATGGAAATAGAATTGTAGTGTAACTTTGATGCTTCTTAGTTAATAGACTGTTATTCTTCTATGTGGCAGGAGAAGCGTTTGGAATATAAATATATATACCCTTTTGTGCAATATTTATTTTAGAAACGAACTTGACCAAAGACGGATCAAAGGAAGATCTTTATTCTAACTAATCCCAAAAAAATACCTTTTCACAAACTCCAGCTGTTATCCTTCCCCTCAAACCGGGCTGCTATTGTACTTGAATAGTTCATGATTGCCTTTTTGGATATTACGACCTTTTTCAGCAAAATAAAGTGAACAGCTATGTTTTTCTAAATATTCTTGGGGGAAGACCTTCCGAACTTCCCTCATAGAGGAGGATTTAGTCGCTTCACTCACCCACGCCCGTTATGATTTGGTCATTAATCATACAGGTAACAGGTGGTGCAGTGCCAGTAATGGAAGTGCCAGCAGTGAAACAGAGTGGAGTTCTTGCTCAAAGTGGTTGGCACGATGTGGGAAGTGAGTGGCAGACTCCTAATAAAAATGATAGGTACCCTGCACTTATTTTTTACTCTAGGTTTTTTTAAACAGGAGCTATCTTTTGTAACACTGACTCTGTGAGCCATGGAAGGGGTGGAAGCTTTGTATCTCTACCTCTCTCATTCCTCTGCAACATCCATAGACAGTGGCGGCTCCTTCGCTAAGGCGGAGGAGCGTCTCCCCAGTGCCTCGAAGCAGCAAAAGAATGGAAAATATTAAATGATAATAGCTAATGTTATTATCATTTTATGTTGTCCTCCTGCTGTGGCAGCTCCCTGAGGGGGCAGGGCAGGGATGAAGAGCAGGGAATAAGTGGTACAACACTCCTAAGTGCGCAAAGACTATTTCATCGGCTGCCCAAAACAATCATGCGCACTGTGCCTGTTCTCCATGCAGGCTGCATTAAAGCCTGCATGGAGAACATTCCCAGCCCTACAGCCCCTGGCTGAGCACCGTGTCACGGCGCTCAGACCAATCACAACGCTGCATTGCAGTGTTGTGATTGGCTGCTGGGAGCCCTGGATTTTCCTGTTTCTCACAAGAAGCCAGGAAGAGGACGTAGGAAAGGTGGCAGTGGCCGGCCAGGAGGTAAGTGTTTTATTTTTAAGTGATCCCCCCACCCCCCTCTAAGCAACATGCCATCGCTGAATTCTACTTTTCTTTTTATTCCACCCTAACACCATGTAAATAATTATCTCACTGACAACGAGATCGTCTCTTAATCCTTTCTTCCAATCTACCTCTGTAACACACTCATTCATGATAAGATTTTCTCCAACAATTCCTCAAACTTTTCTCCATCAACCATGTTGTAATTGGAAACTAATCTCAAAAAACAATCTGCAGATTTATTCATAACTCCTGGTATGCAGTCCATCCTAATGTAAAGGTGTATTGCTGTAACTAATCTCCCATCTTCTGATTTTACTGGAAATAGCATCCAAAACATGTTTTCAAATATTACACAAAGAGGTTCATGATCAGCTTGCACTGTAAAGCCAACACCGAACAAGAAAGATCTAAATATAAGAAATACCCAGTGAACAGCTAAAGTCTCCTCTTCTACAATTGAATAATTTAATTCAGCTCATGTGATACCTTTAGAGAGAAACTGTTCTCTTTTCTTTATCTCCTACTTGAGTCATAACCACAACCAAATCTTTTGAACTGGCATCAGCAACAAACTTACTCAGGCAGAAAAGTTTGCACATCTGGTGCTTTCTCTAGATTTCTCTTTACTTCTCTATATTCCTTTTTAGGTGCATCACTACAAATGAATTCCATATGTTTTTAACAACAACCTCATATGTGTTCTCTCTTCTAATTATTTTTAAATATCTGCCATAGAACTCAAACATACACAAGAAGGAAAACAGTTCTTATTGGCATTCAGGTTCTTAATTGACTCTATAAGATCATTCTTAGGTTTCAACCCTTTATCAGAAATCTGACGACCCAATAAGGAAATCGCTTCCTTTGCAAAATTGACACTACCCACCTTTTAAGTAAAACCCTTTTTTGAAATCTCTCCAGCACTCTTCAACTCTCTCATCATGTTCTTCTGTCAAACATCATTATCCCAAAACATAATCCTGACAAAACTTGATTAAATCCAAACCTTGAATCACTATGCTCTACACAAATAAATAAGATGGTCTGCAGAGGTCAAATCTCAATGGATGAAACGTTTGGCTCCTCGATACTGGTCATGAACCACCTCCTTTTCTAGTGACCTCAAATAGACACATAGTCTCATCTTTCCCCCAGCCTTTCTCGCCACCTCAATTGCGACAAACTTCTCAGTGGCTTCAACTGGTTCCATAACTACAGGTTTACACAACTTCGTGTTCTATTGGACACAGTCATTGGAAATTTCCTACCGTTTGAGATCACAGTCTGGGTATGTTCCTCAAGTTTAAACGTGTGAATGTAGCTGTGAAGACACCCAAGTTCCTCTTGAAATACAAATGTAAACCTCTTCTGCGCACACAAGTGTGGCCAAGCAATATGATATAGAAATACTGTTCTTTCAGGTGAGGCCAACTTAAAACCTTGTCACCCCTTAAAATATGTATCTTCCCTACTAATAATTTCCCCTTACATTCTATAGTGTTCTAAAATAATCTCTAATTTCAGTCTTTTGCCCAGCATGACCACCCTGGTTTTCATTTATGACACTACCTATTTTTGTTTTTGAAATGTTTCTCATACAACTCCTCAGAAATTATTTTGAACTTTGAAAATTAGTTGAACTTCATCTGTCAATTCATTTTATCTTTTGGATTGTCAGCATACTTTGAACCCAGTTGTAAAACAATGTCCTCACATATTTCCTTAACCTCCTTTTTATGTTTCCCAACTAGAGTAGAATAACAAAAAATGTAATGCTATTTTTGACATAATGCAAACAGGTAGCCTTCAGTGCAGGTCAATCTTTGCTAAGAACCATGTGACCAGTTACTTCACAATGATACCATAGCCCCTTAAACTTCCACACAACCTCCACATTGTTTCTTCAGTAGATGTTGCTATAGAGTTAATTTTCTTTTCTTTTTTTTTTTAACAGACTTTAGTAACATTCAAGTTATTTAAACAATTGCCATTTGCATCAAGACATATACAAATACAAAAAAAAATCACCATTATAAAACACTTTCTGGAAATTGGTTACATGACAGTTGCATATTATGAAATACAGACAGAGTCTGACCAGTAACCTCATATACAGATATACAATGCTTCTTAAACGTAACTTAAGAGTTGGCTTAGCTAGAAAAATGTCCCAGAAAGCGGGAAGAGTCTGTGCAAGCAATAAACATGTAATGACATTTAAGAATCCTGAGCTAATAGGTAGAAGTATAATTGTGGCCAAATATCTTCCATGCAGGATGAAATAAGAAATGTTGAAGCATATTTATCTATTGAATTGATTAAAAATATATCTAGTCTTTAATTCATTCTTTTTCGGAAGGGGGATTTTAATGCCCACAATGCAAAGCAACTTGTCACTTGGCCCAAGAAAATGCTATGAAAGTGCACCACCAAGTTACTTTGGGAAAAAATATTTTATATAGCCCAGAAAAGCTTGAAGCAGTGAGGGATATATTTGTAAGGTTACCATTTTAGATAGTAACTAAAATATGGTCACGCAAAGGTCAACAAAGAAGGGCAATCCCATGGCAGATATAAATATTCTGCTGTATGGTAGTGGCATCAAGTACACTCTGAGTTATCTGAAATGTTCACTTTTTGTAATTCAGCTGGGGTATCCTATGAAAAAAAAAATGGAGAAGCCTATGTCTACTATTTAGACAGGCATGTTGTATCTGTAAACAACAATGTGTCGAAATGGTATAATCTACAATTATATTCCCATTGTCTCTTGCCTTGTATCACCTGAATCACAGACAAGTTTGTAACCAATGGGCATATTTACAAGGAATTGACACAACACAGCACTGCAAGGCAGCTTGCTGCACTGCGTTTCACCAATAAGGAAAGTTCAGGGTGCATATCATGCATCCCTGTCATTTCCTTTGCACTGGCGCACAATTGGTTGCCTAGTGCCAATGCAGGCACCCCTTGCACCATGGTGAAAGGGTGTCTGCATTGTAGGGATGATTGTTTTTGTGCAGCAAGGAGGTATTTTCCTTCTGCTATGTGTGCTGCAGAATGTTGCACAGATAGAAAGAGGAAAAACGAGGAGCGATGAAGATATTTCTCCCCATAACACCTCCTCTTGGGAGGCGTAGGCTTTTGACGCATTCCCAGGTTTACAAGTCCTTGTAAATCTGGGAATGCTTCAAGATCAATGAATGTTACATGGGAACACCCACTGCAACACCCATGGAATGCCTCTTTGACGCAGAGTAAGGCAAGGCAGTGATTTGAGCTGCTATTCCTTACTTCATATCTACGTGGCCATGAAAACCCACGTAAGCAGCTTTGTGTGGCCTCATAGAAATGGGTGAACACTCTGCGCTGCCGTTGCTCCAAAAAAGTGATGCAGTGGCAGTGCAGCCTCCTTGTAAGTATGCCCCCAAGTATTATGGGTTCAGTGCTACACATACCATGGTAAGAGCTGAAAATGGGAGGCACCACAGAAAATGTGCGCTAGAATGCTTGCAGTGAATGTTTTCAGTCTCCAATAGAAATATGTATCCAACAGAATACTCTCTTCTTTTCATTTAAAGTCGTCTAATGTTAAGAATTTTCCTTCTAGAAACACGTCTCCAAGTGTTCGTAGGTGTAATGCATTGAGTTGGGCCTGAGATTTCAGCTCCAGAGAAGATGGAACTATAGGTTTATTCATGATGGGGAGCAAAGGGGAAATTTTCTCCTTAATCACTGCTTTCAGCAGTGAGTGTCAAGCATAAACTGTGAATGTGACCATATCCAAGCATGTGTGGAGGCATGGTGGTTTCTGGCAACTACAGTGGTGGGGGGAGTCATGTTTGCCATTTCACGTTCAATCATATATAGAGGTAGTTTATATTCGTGATGCATTCAATAATACAGATATTTAGCCTGTGTTACCAAGTAGTACCATGCCATCCAAGGAGCAGCAAGACCTCCGTTCTTATATGGTAATGTCAGTGTAGTGATGAGGCCAGTACAACAGGAAGTAAGTTGGTAGTTTATTAGCTACATAAACAGCAGATAGTTTATTAGCTACATAAACAGCAGAGCGAGAGGACCCACTCTGCCAACAGCTCCAGCCTGAATGTAATCACATCATTCCTAGGTAACCATGGAAACGTTTTAGAATACTTACACATCAGAGTACAGATCAGCTGCAGTATAACAAAGTAAACAAGCTGCAGTACAACAGTCAGGTTCTCTTGTTTATACTAATCTGTACTCCCATTCCAACCAAAGGCTATGAATATTGAGCAGACCATATTGAAAAAGGTTGTAGTTAGTGGTATCAGGATGGTAATGTAATGATATAGCAAAAGGGGCGTAAATTCAGTTTTAAAAATCACTATGTGGCCTGCCAGCTAAAGAGGTGACATTGTCCAGCACTCCACTTGGTGCTTAAGCCTCTAAAGATCAGGGCCATGATTTGCTTGAAGCACTGTAATGGGTCCTGGTGAATCATAATTACTTGACATTATGATGGCATGTCACATCACCATAATGGAAAATCTTTGTTAGACCTGAGCGTTGGAGGTCTGCGAGGGATCATCAGCGACTTACATCAATTAATTTTGAGGCCAGAAAAAACACAAAATCTTGTAACCCATCTTATCATTAGATTTATGTTTATATTGGTTTTTTTAACATCTAGAGCTATCCAGTCTGCAAGTGACACTAGATAAGGTTTAACATCAATACAGGGAACATTGGGACTATGACATTCTAATTAAAGGTTCTGCAGCTGTGTGGATAGGATGCATCCCTGCCGGGTGCCCCTAGCAACTAGAATCAAAGAAAAAACGCCCTGTTGATACATAATATGGCCTCAGAATCAGTCACTTTTTGGGTGTCGAGAAGTACTGCTGTAACTGGATGTCAGGAACAATTTGCCGTACATGTGGAAAAATGGGTGAAGGCTATCGAATGTTGATCTGCCAGGTCTGAAACCAGATTGCTTTGGCGATAACATACCTCTGCTGCAGCGGAAAGTTAAATAAAATCTTTACACACATATTACTTTCACCACCTTCTTAGTGTTCAATCTATTTCCTCTCTGGGCCCAATATCAATTTAACTTACAATCAAACTATAGATCCTCCGATTACTCTTTTATGTGAGCTAACAAGGACTCGGATATTAAGATAACATGTGGCAAATCCTTATGAGGATCTGGAATAAAAAAATGCCAAATTTATGCATACATCAACTTCTCCTCTAACCTTAGTAACAGAACATTTCAATGAGGACTTCACACCAAGTATGACTGAAAACGATAATTTGCCCATAAATATAATTAATCCATGCCTCAATTTGAATGGTGGAGAAACTTAAATCACATTTAGGCTTTGTATATGGAATTTATTTAGTACAATTAGTCACACAATATCAAAACAGATTCAATAATATAGGCATATGCTGATTATCTAGGGAATAAGAGAGAGAGATAACATAGCAAAATCAAGTTCAGCATTTAAGTTATACAAACCAATTATGCAGAGATTAGAATGTATGGAGTCACAGGATTGAGTCCTTAACTCTCTGGACAAACAGTTATACCTCCACACTGTACCACCCATCAAAGTACAGGATGAGTCAGTTCGGAAATTCAGTTCAAAATTGGGATAGGCAGAAGGGAAATCAAAGTTCAGTCGATAGCATGCCAGGCAGGGAAATTGAAAATGAGAACCATATCCAACTCCTCCTCCATAGGGACAATTTTACTTCCAAAAGTTCTCATTTTTCCCACACAAGGTATCAGTTATGTCGTATATTTTGCTTTCCATTGGTTGTCCACAGCGGGCTGCTCATGGTGTGGTCAATTCCTCACTAAGAAATCCGGACGAATTAAGTTATCCTTTTGTCGAATTATGAATATTCACCACATAATAATTTGTATACTTTCCTCGGAAGTTAGGTAATTCTATTTATTCACTGTCTGTCCATTCCCAGACAATCTTTCTAGGTTTGCAATTGTATTGATACATTTTCTGTCAAAAGTATTGTGGAATCGGAAAAGGCCCATTGTTCATAAGCATGAAAAGAAAAGAAAAGTTATCATAGCATCTAAAATGACAACATCAGCTAGTTTCTGCTTCTCGAAATGAAGGAAAGAAAACATTTTAAGGCCTACACAAAAAACTTGTTAAAACCATTCCCACCTTAAGAATAATATAAAACAGACATTTGCCTATATAATTCAGTTTTCTTAGTAAATTCACTCATTATTCTTATTTTTTAAAAGGTTACATGTCAATATTAGGCACTATTAAACGAAACACTTAACACGTTTTTCTTTTTAAACAGATTAATATGCGTTTCACTTTTACTCTTTACATTGATAGTTTGCATAATTTAATGATAATAATAATAATAATAATAATAATACAGAATTTTATAGAGCGCGAACAGTTACCTCTCCAGGAGGTGTCCCGGCGCTGAACGCAGGCAGAAAAAAACAAATACCGAAGTGCAAAACAGTTAATTAACGAGGTTGGGTGAAGAGCCAGGTTTTCAGCATTGATTTAAAACACGATTCAGAGGGGGCCTGTTGGAGCTCAGGGGGGAGTGAGTTCCATAGACTTGCTAAATTGGCAGAGAACGTTCTGCCACCCAGCCGGGCCCTTCTTATTCGCGGGACTGCAAGCTGGGTCCGGAGGTTGGAGCGAAGAGAGCGGGCCTGCGTGTATCTTGGCAATCGATCCCTCAGATAAGTAGGACATGAGCCAAACAAGGATCTGAAAGCTAACGTAAGAGCCTTGAATTTAATCCTGTGGGCTACAGGTAGCCAGTGAAGTGATCGAAGATGCGGAGAGATGGAATGCTTGAATGGAATATGCATTAACAGTCTCGCAGCCGCATTCTGGACCACTTGCAAACGTTGAATTAAGTATTTGGGCAATCCCAGGAACAGGCCATTCGCGTAATCCAATCTAGATGTGACTGTCACATGGATTACCATTTTCCTGCAATGTGTCGGCAAAAGTCGCAGGATTTTGCGAAGATTCCTAAGTTTACCCAAGCAACAGCCCATCAGCTGTTGTGTGTGCGAAACAAAGGACAGATTGTTGTCCCATCGCACTCCCAGATTTTTTGCCGAGGGACTGGGAGAAGGGGGGGAGCCCATTGCTGCCGGCCACCAGAGCTCAGAGGGGGGCAGGGCGCCTTTGCCAAAATGAAGCACTTCCGTTTTGTCCACATTAAGTTTCAATTTATTAGTGTTCATCCAGCGCGCCACATCCTGGAGGCAGCCTTTAAAATTTGACAAGGCTGCCTCAGACCCCTCTGCGTATGGATACACAAGCTGAGTGTCATCGGCATAAGATACTGCCTTGACCTCCCAGTTAGCGATCAGTGTGAAGAGTGGGGCCATATAGATATTAAATAGAAGCGGACTAAGCGCCAAGCCCTGAGGTACGCCACAGCCTAACGGCTTGGGTGTAGAAGAAACGGTCCCCAAGGCGACCTTCTGGGTTCGCT
Organism: Triturus cristatus; assembly: GCF_964204655.1. NCBI lineage: Eukaryota > Metazoa > Chordata > Amphibia > Caudata > Salamandridae > Triturus > Triturus cristatus. Next base: position 1,171,747,537 of record NC_140589.1, on the reverse strand, counting down.
GGGACAGGTAGGAGTGTAACCAGGCCAGCGCTTGATCCTGTATGCCCACTTCAGACAATCTCATCAACAACCTTGCGTGATCAACGGTGTCAAAAGCCGCCGAAAGGTCCAGGAGCACCAGCAAAGCTGAGTCTCCCGAATCTAACGACCATCTTATTGATTCTGCCACCTCGATTAAAGCTGTCTCAGTGCTAAAACCCGGTCTAAAACCTGACTGATTCTCGTGCAGAATCTTGTTGTCCTCTATGTATTTACTGAGTTGCCGCTGGACAACTTTCTCCAGCATCTTGCCAGGGGCAGCCAGAAGGGAGATAGGGCGTAGGTTGCTGAGATCCATAGGATCTCCATTAGGCTTTTTCTTTAAAGGGAGGAGGGTAGCATGTTTCCATATGTCTGGGAAGACCCCCGAAGAGATGGACGTATTCCAGACGTGTTGTAAGGACGGGGCCACAAAATCCGCCATTGTGCACCACAGTTTGGGAGGGCAGGGGTCATCCGGCGAGCCTGACTTGCAACACCTTAATTCCTGTAAAACCGAGTGCAGAGTTACAGGTTGAAGACAGGTCAGCGGACCGCTTATCAGCAGTTTGGCAGATTGATCTGTTTTCTCTGTTGCTACCTCTGGGCCAAATGAATCGTAAACGCTCTTAATCTTCTGGTCAAAGAAATCCGAGATTTTATTACAGATAGTGACCGAAGGCGGTATCTCCCTTTCAATGCATCTAGGTTTAAAGAAGGACTGAACCACCTTGAAGACTTCATTGCTGGAGTGTTCTGCCTGTTCAATTGACGCAGCAAAAAATTGTTTCTTTTCCTTTCGGACAGCCTTCTGAAATTTATGGGAGGCCATCTTATAATGAGTTCTTTCCAGAGTCCCATAATTTACCCTCCACAGCCTCTCTAAACGTTTACATTTAGCCTTCTCAGTTCTAAGATCCTGTGAGAACCATGGAGCAGAGGGGGAGTCCCTTTTGGACAGCGCGCGTTTAGCTGGAGCAATGGATGAAATCATATTTTCAATCCAGTAATGAAGCCGCTGCGCGTCAGAATTAGCGTTCAGTGTTAACGTGGGTATGTTTTGCGCCAGGACTGGGCCCATAACGGACGGGACAAGCTTCGACCATTGCCTTTTCATAAAAACTCGTTTGCTTGGCGTTGGTCTGTCAGCTGCCAGATTTATTGACAAAGGTAAAAGCAGATGGTCAGACCAAAGTAGTGGCAGGGGATCTTCCAACAACACCCCTTCAATATTAGAAAGGATGAGATCGAGTGTGTGACCCGCCCTGTGTGTGGGTCCCTTATTAATTAGGCTCAGATTTGCGGCCATCAGGGTGGCCCTTAATATCTCTGCTTGGGCACAATCTGTTCTGTCCATATGGATGTTGAAATCCCCCACTACAAGGAAGTAGGGATGGAGGAGGGAGCTCTGCACTATTACGTCCAGCAGGTCAGTAAGATTAGAGTCATTCCCCCCAGGTGGGCGGTAGATAACTAGACCTGCTAAGGATGTCTGAGAGCCCACCTGAATGCAGAAGTGAAGCCCCTCCATGCCCGCGATCAGCATAGGGGCCGAGGATGTTAGTGTGAGCTGATCTTTAATTATAGCAGCTACCCCACCACCTCTTTTTCCACCCAGTCGGTTGGCGAGACACATTGTGTAGCCCAGGGGCACTGCCAAGGCTATAGCAGTCACATTATCCTCACTAAGCCACGTTTCAGTCAAAAATAAAACATCCCAATCATGGCCTTCCAATAGCAGCCAGATATCATTGGCATGCTTCAAAAGGGATCTACAATTCAGCAACCCTGCTCTAAGACTTCTATTGCTGAGCGGTCTGGACTTGCGGAGCCCCTTCTCCTCATTCTCCCATACACCGAGGTATTTCCCACACGTACCGCAAGTAAGATCGAGGTTGAGGGAGCCTAGGTCAAACCTGTGCAAGTGGCAGTCAACATCCTTGTTAAGCCTCCACAGATCATCTCGAGACCACACGATCCTTTCCCTGTCGGTTCCATTTCGAGCAGCGTGCCTGGCCCTGGTCGCACACTGGTCGCGGACGGGCGCAGACGGGCTTGCCTTTGGCGCGCCTTCGGCGCGCCTTCGGCGCGCCCGCTGCGCACGTCCACTGCGCGTTAGCCAGGGCATCAGTTTTAAACGTGTGGGGAAGCAGCAACTAGAGCGCTGACTGCCGTGCACCGGAAGTAGTAGACTCCCTCCACATCAATCGGGACAACACCCGTGGTGGAACGGGGAGGAGAAACCAGTCACGGCAATCAGACAGGACCGAGTACAGGTAAAACTAAGTGCAAAATAGCAATGTTTAGGATACGTTAATGTGCAAACAGGCGTTTTTAAAATACGTATCTGTGCAAATAGCTAAGGGGAAACACAATTACAGTAAAATAGCAGTAGCTGGTGCAAGTTATTATTTAAAAATATAGGCTTCACACAAAACACATTAAAAACTGAATAAAAGTTCTGGCTCCGTCAACACTTGATATTGCGGCAAAACTTTACTATTAATCATCTTTAAGCTAAACATTTCAATTGCATTTATTTTGATTCACTATAGTAAGCATTCTTTTTACTAGGTCACGTTAGAAAATCAGCAGCCCATTTCTAAGTTAACATTTTATTTCTTAAACACATATATACATTTCATGAACATTTCACTATTTCTCTGCTCTTTTTTTCTATGTTTGTCACATTTTTACGTTTCAGAACATTTCTGCATGCTTTTACAATGCAGTTAAGGATCTCATATTTTTCCTTATCATTTTGCACGCTTTGTTAAAATTAGTACCGCAAATCTCATATAATAGTGAGAATTGATAAGGCAAATGTCTTTAAACTTTTTCGCTCCATCAATTCCCCCTTTGATGGTGTATCAAGCAATCACATAATCTTACCTTATTTTTTTTATTTTTTTTATTGGCATGTTATATAAGATTACCAACAGTGGCGTTTCGTACACAGTAATGTGGTACAAGTCGATCTGTCAGGTGGCGTTTAGGAAGTATCAACTTATATGACTTATCATGAGAATTTCCTCATTAGTTTTGTTGTTGTTGTTGTTTTGTTTGAATATGGTACAGTACAACAATACTTTACAGTTTCAGCCCAATAGTACATCTGGGTATACAGGAAAGAGGGTAATTAACATGGATGCCTTTCTCATACACATCTTGGCCTGAAGGTTGTCTCGTGCTTTCCAGAATGGTGGGGGGTGCTTGGCACTATTATACTTCGTTCTTGTCTAAGTTTCTGCCATATCTACAGAGCCCACCTAACTCACAAATGGCTCCCATATGTCTCTAGGGCGGGAGAGCATCGGCATTAGCTCCCAGTATTCCGCCAGCTGTGTCCTGCAGTAGGATACCTCCTGGACCCATTCCTTTCTGGTCGGGGGATGAACAGCCCCCCAGTGCATGGCCATCTGTTTCTTAACTATCAGTAGTAAAATAGCCGGCAATTTCCTCACCTTCGGTAGTATATGTGGGATGACCCCCAATAGCGCCACCAGGGGCGTGCAGGGCAAGGTTAGTCCCGTTATGATACTGATGTAGTGCAATATTTTAGACCAGAAATTCGCTATTGGCCCACGCTGCCATGCCAGATGTATGAATGTTGCTCGTGGCACCTCACATTTCCAGCAGTTATCATCTGTGTGCAGCCCCATGCACTGTAATTGCATGGGAGTTCTATAAAATCAGTGTATATACTTAAAGTGTATTAGCCTGAGCCTATAGTTTGGGGTCATCTGTTCCAGCTGCCCACAGCTGAAAGCCCATTGCTCATCCATGAGACTCTCACCCAGGTCTGTCTCCCATGCCACCCGAGATACCAGTACTATAATCGGGTGATCTCTTTGTGCGAGCGTATAAAGTCGTTTGATCAGTTTGCGACCAGATTCTACTGTAAGTATATTTTCTAGCGTAGACAGCTGTGGAGGCGGCGCTGGAAATGTTTCAAATTTGTTTTTACAGGCCGCCCATATCTGATAATAAACCAGCATATCTGCCGCTGATGGGGCCATAGGCCCACACATCTGTTGTAGTGTGAGGAAGGTGTCCCCAGGGTATAGGTCCTGACCTGTCTGTATGTTGTGTACCTGGGCTTGCGCCTGCGCTTGTTTCCCAATTAGTGGTGGAATCAGTGGGTTATCCGCCAAGGGCATTGAGGGAGCATATGGCATGTCTATGTTTGCCCGTTTGCACAGTCCCCCCAACACTCACCGCAGCACCTCCACAGAGTCACCTTCGTTGCATGAGCGCTTGATGGGTTTATATATGGCAGTCCGAAGCGGGAGGGGAGCAGCTCTGTCCAGTTCAATAGCAACGTGGGGTTACAATGGGGTGGGATGCACCCAATAATGCATGAACTGCGCCTGCGCACAGTACGCATAGAGGGCAAAGTCTGGAGCCGCCAGTCTGCCCTGTGCCTGCAGTAGCGTGAGTGTTTCCCAAGAGACCCTTGGCTCGCGCCCCACCCAGACCAGTTCAGTCATTGAGGAACGAATTGTGTTGAGAAATTGTGTTGTGAGGGGGATAGGGACATTTACAAACTGATATAATAGTTTTGGCAGGATGACCATTTTGGCCACCGCTATGCGACCTATCAGAGAGAGGGGGAGAGTCTTCCACCTAGGCATTTTGTCGTCTATCCAGTCCATTACTCTTCCGTAATTGTATATCCAGATTTCTTGCAAGTCAGTACTGATCCATACATCTAGGTATCGTGTCGGCCCAGTCGCCCAGCCTATAACGTAATCTGTATCGAAGGGCTGTGTCTCAGGTGTCAGCAGAATTATGACAGATTTGCTCCAGTTTACCTCTATCCTCGACAAGCCCCTGTATCGCACCACCTCTCGCGTCATGGGTGAGAAATTGTCCCCTGGATTTACCATATACAAGGTGATATCATCTGTGTACATTAACACGGTGAGTCCTCGTGTGGTGAACCCAATGCCCTTGTCTGTGTGGTGCTGCCTGATCCTGGCCACCAGCAGCTCAGTAGCTATGGCAAATAATAATGGCGACAAGGGGCATCCTTGTCGTGTGCCCCTTGTGATGGATATTGGGTTGGAGACCAGTCCATTTTCCCGTAACTGCGCCGCGGGTCTGGTATATAGAAGTTGGATCTGTTTAATGAACAATGGGCTCATGCCCAGTCTGTGCAAGAGCGGGAACAGGAATTCCCACTCCAAGGAATCAAATACCTTGGTGGCGTCCAATAACGACACCACCGTGGGCACATGAGGGGCGAGGTAGTGCATAAGCGCAAACAGTGTTCTCAGGTTATGAGAGGTGGATCTCCCCGGTATGAAACCAGATTGATCCAGTCTGACTATCAGAGGCAATAGTGGCTGAAGGTGGGTTGCCAGGAGCTTGGCGAAAATCTTTGCATCCAGAATAATGAGGGAGAGTGGCCGATAAGAGTCGCACTGTGCAGGGTTTTTGTTGGGTTTTAATATGTTGATGATTATGGCCTCTCGCATGGAGTCAAGCAGAATGCACGATTTCACAGCTTCTTGGTATACAGCTAAAAGCCATGGCGTTTGGAGTATTCTTTATAAACTTTGGCCATTAGGCATTCCGTCACAGGTGCCTTATCACTGGCAGGCTGCCTTTAGCGCGTCACACGTCCTCAACAGTGAAGGGAAAGTCCATATATTCTAGGTGGGCTCTACCAAACCACAGCAGTTCCACCAAGTCAAAATATTCCTGCAGTACTTCGGTCGGAGGGTGGGACTCATAAAACTCTGTCATAGTGGCTAGAATGTCAGGTGGGGTGTGCACGACGGTGTTCTCCGGGGTGGTGAGTTCAGTGATGAATGTGGACCCTCAAGGGTTCCGGAGCATGTTTGCGAGTGTCTTTCCTGGTCTGTCCCTTCCACGTAGCAGCGCGCCTTCGTGTGTTTGTGTAGGAATTTGGTTTCCAAGTCTGCCTCCTCCTGGTAATCAGTCAGTTTTGCTTAAATATCAGCTATCATTATGGGGTTTTCCCTGAATGCTGTGTCTAAGAGTGCATTGGGGGTAGCCGCCACGCAAACGGCTGTATATAGGGTTGTGGTACTGAGAGGGTTAGCGTCACTGGGGCGTGGTCTGATAATGTGCGGGCTTGATGCTGTTCGTCCACCACCCATGAATGTAAGTCTTTGGTTGCTAGCCAAAAGTCTAGTCTGGACCACGCTTGATATTGCTGTGTTACGCATGTGCCTTCCAGGGTCATGGGGTGGAGTGTGCCCCACGAGTCAACCAAGTGGTGATCCTGTATTATTCCCTGCAACACCCCCATGGCTCGTGGGTGATGTGTGCGGGATGTTCCCTCCCTGTCACGTGACAGAACAATGTTGAAATCCCCGCCCCACAGCAGTGCAGCATTTCCCAGTGACTGTATCTTATGCCACATTTGTTGGAAGAAGGTGGGGTCAGCTGTGTTGGGCCCATATGTGTTTGCTATTATCACTGGCTGGTTGTATAGCAACCCCCTTGGTATTAGGTACCAGCCTTCTGGGTCGCCTAATGTTTTGTGTATCTGCCAAAGTATACCTTTTCTGATAATTATAGCCACCCTGCGAGAGTAGCTTGAGTAACATAATACATGCACCTCACCCCATCTGCTATTGTCCAATCTCATCCTGGCATTGTCATTCCGATGGGTCTCCTGTATGAGACATATGTCCGATGTATGCCTGGCTACATATGTCTGTACCAGTCTCGCTTTCCGGTGGTCGTTAAGACCGTGGACGTTCCAGGTGACCAGTTTAGTTTGGACATTGGGAGACGTAGCATCTCAGTAGACTATGTATCTCAGGATCCCAGTTACGGGGTGTCCTCTCGTTAGATCCCATTCTCTTCCTGTCATGTAGTGCACGCCTATGAAATGCCTCGTTTTGGTTCCATAGTCGTGTTGTACTTCTCCTCTTGGGACTTCTAACCGACAGATCTGAACTGTAATGAATTTGCCAACTCAAAACATAAACAACCCCTGCCCTCCCCCCTCCCACACCAACCCCCCAATCAGGATGTGTATCCCTCAGAACTCCACTGCTTCATATTTTGACCAGTGTAACATAAGGTCAGTGGGAATCATCCCGTGGGGGCATGTAGTTGCCGGCATACCACCCCGTCAGCATAACGACGGGGTGGCGGAGCATTGTACCTGCTTAAAAGGACATTTCAAAGCAAACTTGGAGTACGAACTAGTGTGTGACACTATGGGCACCACACTCATGAATGCCAGTTCATTCTGCTGCCAGTTCTCAGTCATTGTCAGTTGGCTGCTTGGGGATCCTGCAGTCTCTGTGCCCTTGTTTTGTTGCTTTGTTGCCATTTGCTTAGCAAACTTCAGCGCCGCTTTGGATTCGGTGAATATCAAAGGTTTGCCCCCAGTCTGCACTCTCAACTTTGCCAGTTCCAACATTGCATATATCGTGTCCGTTTTTTGGAATAACTTCTTGGCAGGGATGAATTCTTGCCGCGCTGTCTGCACTGCTTGGGTGAAATCCGGATAGAATGCAACGCTATTTCCTTGATGCCTCAGATCTCCTTTCTCTCTAGCCAGTCTTAGGATGGTGTCTCCATCCCTGTAGTTGAGTAAGTGGGCTAGGATTGTTCTAGGTTAAGCGCCGGGGCGGGTCTAGGCCCCAGAGTGCGGTGTGCTCGCTCCACCAGGGACATCGGCAACAGGTCAGGGTCAAACAGATTGTTCAGGAGTCCCTCTACAAATTTTTCCGTGTTTGTAATATTTGTGGACTCTGGTAACACCGTTATTCATACATTATTTCTGCGGGACCTCGCTTTAAGGTCTTTCTTGCGTGCCTTAATTACGTCCAGCACTTTATCCATTCGGAGTAGTTGCTCCTGCGTCTCCACTTGCCAATCGTCCGAGACAAAGACTCTGGTCTCCAGGGTGTCTCTTCTGGCTTCATGTTTATCCACTTTTTACGTGACATGATCCATTCGCAGTACTAGGGAGTTCAGTTTAGCGTCTATCACTCTGAGGCTGACTAACACCTCCCTGAGCTTGCTTTTGATATTGTCCTCTTGTTCCGGTTCCAACTGCGTTTCTGGCACCACCGTTAGTGGCAGTCTGGAAGAGCGCTTCTCAAAAGTAATTTTGTCTTGCCTGTTGTCCGGTTTCCCCATTGCTGCCTTTCTTCTGTATCGCCTGTCTGCAGCGTGTATCGACACAAGGCCCAGTTCCTCCAGATCTGCAGGCCCCAGAATCCTCGAGGAATGGTACAGTTTGTCTTGGGGGGAGTAGCTAGGCCTGCTGAGCTGCTGTGTTGCACCAGGGGGATGCCCCGCCGCCCAAGTCCAGACTGCCCTGCACCGCGTGGTTGGTGCACGCCTGGATTATAAATCTATCGGCTGCGAAGACTGTGTGAGGACTTCAGCCCCATTATATAGGGCTGTTCTTCTGCTGGTGCCCTCCCGGTTATGGCGGATGTGTGCCCTGTGGACTGCCCCAGCTAGTCTTGCTCTTAACCTTGTGCAGAGACGGGACTCATCTGTTTCCACGCTTGTCTGCTTCACGGTATGTCATCCTGTGCATGGTCTGTCCCACTCACTTGCGGTTGGTGCTGGTCACTGCGGGTGTAGGCACCGATTGCTCGTTACTGTGTCTCACAAGTGCCCCGTGGGGTTCCTGAGCTGGTATCCGGCTTCCCTGTCGATTGCGGAGGCCCGGTTTCGTGTGGCAGAAGCAGTGTTCTCTCACTGCTTGCGCGCTTCTTCTCGCACCACTGCAGGCCAACGCAGCCTTCCCGATGATCCCCAGGACCCGTGGGCGGGCACCGCAGTAGACGCTCAATCACCTGGCTGTCCTTTATTGGATATGCCTGCAGCTCCGGATTTCGGCCGATCCGCCAGTCGCCACCACCAGTCTATGCCGGCACGGCCTGTGCTGGTCGCTAGCTCCGTTCGGCTTGGTGAGTACCATTCTGGTTCTCCATCATTCAGTCGGTGCCAGCTTGACTGCTGCGGCCGGGGGCCCGCTCGCCAGCACCATCTCAGTTTTCTCCCGCAATACTGAGCGAGCCACTGTTAAAATTCTCGCTGCACGCTCCACTGCTGTTACTGCTGCGCTGTGGTTGCTTTTAGGCTGAGGATTCGTGGTTAAGCACCGGATAATTGACGGATATTGCGCTCGGCCGGGAGAGCCACACTAGCGAGCGCCCATCTTGCAGCTCGGCTCGGCCACCCCATCTTATTTTATCTTTAATCTTAATCTGATGTTACATTAGAATGCAGTTTCAATCTATTTTGTTCCAAATTTTTCATCTCATCATAAAAATAAATCCTTTTGTCTTCTAATTCGATTTCTGCTCTATTTCTTTTTCGTCCTCTAATTTCTTTAGAGTTTTCTTTTTCTACAATATTGATATATATGTACTAGTATTAGTAAGCTTATAGCAATAGCTAATAATGGAATTAATATTTTCCCCACTGAACTTTTCCCAGTGCTGCAAACCAATTTCCCACAGAAGAAAATCCATTCCCAATTTTCTCCCTCATACCAGCTTATTTTAATTCTGTTAGATCTTTTTCCAAATTAATAATATTGCTTATATATCCTTTTAAATCTTTACTTTTGTCTGGTATGTGAAACATTGTTGAACTTTCAACAAATGTCAGACTCTGCCTTCCTTTGCTAGGAGTATGTCTAAAGCAAGTCAATTTTGAAAAACCATCGACCTAATAGCAACCATTTCCGTATCAATTCCTAGAGATCCTCCAGCAGTATCCGTTGTTAACCGATCTACTACTGTGGATAGTATTCAAATTTTATTTGAATTTAGTATTACCCCAACTGAGGGTACTATACTATAGCTCTAAATATGTCATCAATAATTTCAGCAGCACCCTGCAGTTTTCTTTAATTGGTTCCATTGTTTTCATCAACATGATATATTTTCAGGAAAACTATTCCCATATAGCAACAGCCATACCAATGCTTGGGCAATTTGTAAAACACATTTTTTCCACACACATAATATACTCCAGGGAACACTGGATCTTAACCAGATAAATATAATCCAACATCTACCAATAAGTGGGAAGGTGTGTTTGAACCAATGAGTTTATATTATGTTCAGTCTTGCCTCTTGTTATGCAAAGTTATCCCTTGTGTTGCCCATCTAGAGTCATTGTAGGGTTTGTGTCTCCTTTTTTATAATCAGCCTCTCTATGAGCCCATGGGGGTGTTTTCACTTGTTTTTCAGATTTATTCTTATTTCTTCCCTACGATCTTCTACTAATTAATTAACTATTTTTCAACACTATGTACTTATGTAATTTAAATTGTGTCTATGCGCATATACAATATCTATAGGTGATGTAGGACGAAAACATTCTCCTAATACCTCAGCATCTCGAGCATCAGGTACTGTATTGAAATATTTCTTTACCAAGACTTGTGAGAAAATCAAATCATAATTAAAGTAGTAATATTGAAATTGTCCTTTAGTATAAAACAAATGTGTTAGTACACTGCAAGATATACCATATGTTAATGGGAGATGATGGTAAGTCATCCCTTCAGACACAGAAGTCAGTAAATGAATGCAAACATACCAATCTCTTGCATCCATTGTGTCCACGTGCTCGTAGAGCAATTTAGTGAATACATTTAAGGGAAAATCGTAAATTGAGTAATCACAATGTAAATCATCACTTGTTATATCTTTGGTTAATTTGACACTTTCTTTCAGCTTAGTAATTTCATCAATTGTGGACACATGCAAGTTAGTGTTTTTGTCACATAAACATAATGAGGTAGATTCAGAATTATCAACAACCAGACAAGAATTAGGACAAAAGCAGACAAGATATGCTTACATTTTAGTGAAACTAGATTTAGTTTTTCCGTATCAAATTTAGAAGCACTTTTTTTATATATTATCTACTGGCGGTCGCCAGTAGATAGTTATAGTTAGGACCACGTTTCCATAGGAAATCCGCAACATTCTATTTGGAATAACTTTGGCGCCGGTCGACAAATCCTCGCGAAATTTTCAAAATAGGTGGGGCGCTATGCTCCGCTCCTACCCTGAAAGTCTCGGTCCCAAAACGCGTTTTTCCCATGCATTTTTTCATAGGACCTTTAGACACAGCTACAGACCGAACGGCTGAACAGACTTACTTGAAATTTGGCAGAGAGGTAGTCTACAGGTCAAGGAAGTGCCTTTTGTAGGTTTTGTGTAAATCTGTTCAGTAGATCCTGAGAAAATAGCCTTTAAACCAATTTATATATCTGTGGCAGCTTACGGTGCGCTTACCGTGCGCTTACCGTAAGCTTACCGTACGCGTACGGTGCCGTGCGCCAGCGTGATTCTGATTGGCTGTTAGATCTTAGAAAACATTCGAATCGGTCGAAACCAGGAAGCGGCGTCCGCCATTTTCTATCTCGCACTCTGAGGGGGTGTAAGAAAAACAAAGGCAAAAAACATATAAAGGGGCTGTTTAGACTGCTCCCAACCACCTAGCCTTGATGAAGGTGTCCTCAAAGAACCCCCAAGGGCAAAAATTCAATTTTAATTTTTTTCGAAAAATCGCCGATTACGCTTACCGTACGCGTACGGTAAAAAAACAGCAAAAAAAAAAAATATCCATATTCTCCACACCCCGTGTGCAAATGGTGCTCGAAGGGCACAATTTGTGCATGGCATATGTAGACACCATTGCACTACAAAAAATCAAACATTACCTTTCACAACGAAGCGCATAATATGTCCTCCATGTGCGCACGGTGCGCGAAGCGCATCGTGCGTACATGGCCCATCCAGCGTAACGTGGGCACGCAGTGCGCGTAGCGCACCGCGTGCCCACCCTGCGTGCACGGCACTAACTGCTGCGTTAAGTGGGCGCGCACGCCACGAATGGCGTAAAGTAACTTAGCATTTAAAAAACCGTACAAATTCACTGAAAAAACCATAGGTTTCACACACGTTATAGTTAGGAATTAGCATTTAAAAAACCTTGCAAATTCACTGAAAAAACCATAGGTTTCACACATGTTATAGTTAGCTGGACATTTTACTGATAAAAAACCAATGAAATTCCCCCGTTATAGTTAGTGCAGGCAACTATAACTCACGCGACCGCAATCTTCTGCTGATGCTAATACTGTATTTAGACACTTATTTGCCCATGTCTTCTTCCATTAAATTTTAGCTATACATATATTACAAATATTTTTTTTTCATAAAGACACATATGTCATCAGCAGAGGATTGCGGTTGCGTGAGTTATAGTTGCCTGCACTAACTATAACGGGGGAATTTCATTGGTTTTTTATCAGTAAAATGTCCAGCTAACTATAACATGTGTGAAACCTATGGTTTTTTCAGTGAATATATATATGTCTATAAACTTAATCAATAGCAATAGGCTTTGTGCAGTGCCTTTTGAAACAGCATCCAGTCACGTTCTATTCTGAAATACTTTTCTGGCCTTTCTGTTTGTCACTTCCCCTTTTGCCACAACAGCTCTTTCATGGTGTTTTTTGGAGCAAAATGCGAAGATTTCTTTTTCCCAAGCGTTTGCAGCAGCTAAATATATCCATTCCGGAGCTGCATATCTCTGACTTGGTGTCCGTGCTCTTTTTGTTCTTCGGACTGCAGATTCTTCTTTGTCAGTGTCACTTTGTTCAGATTGACTAGAGACTTCAATCACAGTGGAAGGAATTTTCCCTGTAGTCAATATGTGTCTCAATCGTTGAGATTTTCTGGGCCAACTGTCTCCATTACGCACTTGTTTTTCTGGTACACATTTGAGTCGACATTTCTCTTAGTTGGATCCCCTTCACTTTGACCCTCAGTACCAACCAGGGTCAATTCACTCTGCCTCTCATTTTTAACAGTGTCTTGAGACCCATTTGCTGGCTCCTTCTCTACTCTGTGATCAGTCTTTACGAGATGTCTCTCGGTTACCAACGGTTCGTCCACTACAGACCCCACACTTTCAAGAAGACATGGGACTCGACGAGTGTGGGCTGCATGAACCCAGTTAGGTAGACCATCACATTTAACAACTGTTGTTGTTACAAGAATCACTTGATAAGGCCCACACCAACGAGGTTTCAAACAGGATTTTCACATGTGCTTCTGAACAAGCACCCAGTCGCCTGGGCACAAATCGTGGCACTGCTCCTGTTCAATTGTAGTTGCGACTTCTCCAATCTGGTGAGACACAGAACACACCACATCAGCCATTCCTTTACAATAATCAAGTACCAAGTCATCAGAAATATTCACAAGCTGATTTGCTGGGACTGTAGGCTGCCTCATAGCCCTTCCCAAAAGTATTTCATAAGGGGACAGTCCAGTTCTCTTTTCTGGGATACTTTGCAAGCTCATCAGCACCAAAGGTAATGCATCAGGCCATTTCAGGGATGTGGACGCACACACTTTCTCTAGTCTGGATTTGATCCTCCCCTTCACCTGCTCCACCACACCCGAAGCCACAGGGCGGTATGAACTATGTAGCCTTTGCTCATTTTGTAATGCAGCACAGAGCATTTGTATACATTTGTTATTGAAATGTGTTCCTCTATCTGATTCCAAGGAGACTGGAAAACCAAACCTAGGTATAAGTACTCTAAGAGGCAATTTAGCTACAGTTAAGCTGTCCTTCTGCTTGGTAGGGTAAGCCTCAACCCAATGCGAAAACAAACACACAATCACAAGGACATATTTCAATCCATTACACGGGAGCATCTCAATGAAGTCCAGCTGCATTCGGGTAAAGGGACCTCCTGATTTTCCAATGTGACTTGTACTAACTACTGTTTTTCTTCCTGCATTTTGTTGTTAACAAGCTACACATCTTTGCCGCTAACTTTCTGCAATGACCCTAAATTTGGGATTATACCATGTTTGACAGAAGAGACACAACATAGCATCTCTACCCACATGTGTAGGTCCATGGCAAATCCTGGCTATAGATGACAGTAGGCTATCTGGCAACACAGGTCTCCCATCCGTGAAAACCCAAACCTCATCTTCCTGTATGTGGTTACACCCCATTTTGATCCATCCTTCTCTCTCTGCCTGTGGCACCGAATCTTGTAATTCTCTGATTTCTTCCCATGTCTCAACAACTGAAAACATCAATCTGCATTCTGTATCATCAGAGTGTTCCATCAACGATTCCTCATTAAAGGGAGAAGAATTTAGAGCGCAATATGCGCAGTCTCGTCGGCATATCTAATGCCAACCATGACAAAATCATGACTACTGGTCATTGTGAGTGGAACACTTCACCACTGCAATTTGTGCCAGCAGCTGTAGTGCATCAGTAGGTTTTTATACGCTCTCGGTTTCAAATAGGTGAACCCGAAGAGGTCATAAACCCACGCTAAGACCACAACTGCCCAAAATCATGAACAACCCTGAAACAATATTGACTATAAGTAAATATGGTTACTCTCGTTTGTTTGGTAATGCTGAAAGCCCTGGAAAGTGTGATCAGTTCAGCCACTTGTGCTGAATACACTCCTTTCAACCATGATGCTTACACCACACCCTCCATGGTACAAATTGCATACACAGCACATAAGGTACCTCCCGAATCTCTCAAGCATGATCCATCCACAAACATCACTTGAACTGACTCTGGAAAAGGGGTATCCTGTATGTCAGGTCGCGCTTTGGTACACATCTCAGTCATGTCAAGGCAATCATGATCAGCTTCTTCAATCACAACTTCATGTCCAGGTAATGGCATGAAGGTAGCTGGATTCAAGCTTGCACTTTTAATCACAGTCACGTTTTCTGCACCCAAAATCACTTGCTCATATTTTGTTAACCGACTACTCATGAGGTGCTGCGTTCGAGATCGCGTTAACAAAATCTCAACTGAATGTGGCACCTACACTTTCAACGGATGTCCCATCGCAATGTCCTCAGATGATTGCTCCAAACTCACACACATTGCAGCAATGACTTTTAAACATCAAGGTAAAGCAACAGCAACGGGATCTAATGTAGCTGAAAATTATGCAACAGGGCTATGTGCAGTTCTGTGCATTTGCTTAAGGACTGATAGTGCACAACCTTCACGCTCACTACAAAATAGAGTAAAACTCTTGTTAAAGTCGGGCATTCCCAATGCTAGTGCCCGACACAAACTGTCTCGCAGTTCAATAAAAGAACGCATGCATTCTTTGTCCCATGGAACAGGATCTGACATGTCTGTGTGTCAATCTCTGAAGTGGCTTAGGTATCAATGAAAAGCTCTGGATCCACTGCCTACAGTAACCAACCACTCCCAAAAATATTTGAACTTCCTTTTGTGTGCTTGGAGAATTCATCTACAATATCACAGTGATTCGATCTTGTGACACTTTCCTGACTTTTTTCTCAATATGGTGTCCCAGATAAAGAGCTTTTACAAAACTGAAGTTTTGTTGTTGACACCCTGTACCCACTTACTGCCAAATGATTCAGCAGGGCCACAGATCAGTAACACATGCTTCTTAAGTTACAGATGCCATTAACAAATCATCTATGTCCTGCACTAGTACAGAGTGATTTGGCATTTGTAATAACTCCAAATTTCTTTTCAAAATGTGATTGAAAACTGAGGGACTTTCAGTATACCCTTGTGAAACTCAGCACCATGCCAAGACATGAGTCCCAAACAAATATTGGCTATGCGGATGCAAGGGAATGGATAAAAATGCTTGACATAAGTTAATCACCGAAAACCATTCAACTTCACATAGAATCTTATGTAGGATCACAGACGGATTTGGAAAGATTGGACAGCATGGTATCACAATCTGATTAATTTTGCGCAAATCCTAGTCTATATTTCCCTTTTTGTTTTCATATGCCCATGATAGATGAATTACATGGACTGCCTAAAATCTCTCTCAGAATTCCTTGTTCAATCAGGGTTTCAATCAGCAAAGTTATTTCAGCAATAGTCTGAGGACTAAGATTGTATGCTGTAGTTCTCTGGAACTCTGCATTTGGTTTCACTGTGATTCGAATTGGAGCTACTCTTCTCATTAATCCAATATCTTTACCTGAAAAATCCCACACTTCAGGCAAAACCATTTCTTTCAATACAGAAGGTAAATCATTTTCTGTAAGTAAAGGACTCAAACACTTTACTTCTATCTTCTGTGTGGCCATTTTAAACACTGCATCTTCATGTTTGGCATGAAATTATATTCCTTTAGGTGTACAATAGATAGAACAATTCATTTTACATAATACATCTCGACCCAACAGATTTACTGAACTGGTGTCACACACCACAAATTTATGCACATCATCAAATGTCCTAATTTGTACTTGCACTGGTTCTGTCACTGGGGTTGGAATTAACTGGTTCAATACACCTACTACTTGGATTGTTTCTCCCGAGAGGGGTAGGTTGAGAATTTCCACAGTTCTCACAGTGGAAATGTTTGAACCAGTATCTACAAGGAATGAAATAGGTGTTACATTTACTTTGCAATTCACATAAGGACCATTCTGGTCAACCTCTAAGGATGCACCAAGCACGCATTCCTCCTCCCCTCTAAGACAGTTGTACATTTGGATTTACTTGATCATTGGTTTGAAATTCCATATTCACACTGTATTTCTGTACTTGTCCATTCAAATTTTGCATAGGAGCTTGAGGCATATTCTGAGTCTGACCCCTCACATTTGCCAATGACTGATTTAACATATCACCAGTCACCTGTGATTGAATCAATCCATCCCCACTTGTCACAATTGCCTGTCCATTCACCTGATATGCCACATTTAGTTTAAACTTGTGCTTCCAATGCCCGAACTTGCCACAACTTTGACAAGGGAAAGTCTTTTTCAATAATTCTATATTTTAGCCACGTCCCCTTCCTTGTGGCATCAAATTCGCATAGGATTTTTTCATTACTCCTTTCATTCCAGTAGTAGTCTGACCCTTTCCCTGACCTATTCCTGCAAAATCTGAATCAAAACCCACATATCCTTTCTTGGCTGCCTTCATCTGTGCCAACATCAACTTCTCTTTAAATTTCTTAAATCGCACCTCGATGTAATCTCCACAATATTTTGCTTAACGCAGTATCGCATCTATTGATTTACTCTGCCAACACATCAAATGATGTTGAATCATAGCACTAATTACAGGCCTCAAACCATAGACAAATCGATACACAAAATCTCCCATGTCTTTCTTCAACACATTTTCAATTCCACTGTACTGCTTGAATGCCTGCAGAAGCCTTTCATAGTATGCATGTACAGTTTCTGTTATTTCCTGAGTATTTCTTTCTATTTTTACCCAATCCGTTTCTTACGGTGAAATCTTTCCTTTCAAATGTAATGACCCGATTGTATTTATTCATCACTTCAGTTGATGGTGCACCTGTTTTTGGATCTCTACATTTTCTGTTGCTTGCCAATTGTAGGAAAAGAGGATCCTTCTGCATGGTTACCCCCCCTTTTTAACTGGTGCTAAGCTGTTTTCGTCTAGTCTGACTGGAATCCTGCGTATCAGGAACCCAGTCTCTCTGCTTTCTCCCTTAAATTGTTTTGTTCAGTATTTAGGTACATCCCAAATTGCATACTAGGGTACCCTTATCACTCCCTAGTATATGGTACTGAGGTACCCAAGGCATAGGTACCCCAGAGGTCCCCCATGGGCTGAAACATGCATTGTGCCATCCATGGGAGACCATTCAAAATGGAACTACAGGCCTGCCATTGCAGCCTTTGTAAGCTGGTGCTAGCACCACTAAAGGTTTCCTATATCTAGGGTCACTGCACTTAAAACCTATAAGTCACCCCTGTTGCAGGCCTTGGCAATCCTGATGGCAGTGTGCTTGGTTCTAAGTGTGAGGGTACCCCTGCATGAGAAGGACACCCCTACAGGCTACGGAGTCCATTCTCCTGGGTTGTAAGTGAAGAAGCCATATACCATATAGAGGGGCACCGCGTAATTAAACGATGACCATCTCGAAATTGGCTGCAATAAATCCTATCATGTTTGGTATCAAACATGTTGGAATCATATGCCCACACCGTAAACTGTGTGGGAAGTATGATTCCAAGCACTAGAAGAGCCCTCTGATAGACTATCAGTGTTTCCGGTGCCAGTCTTATAGACCCAGACAACACAAAATGGTTGCTGCCGACCAGAGACACAATTCTTCCCCCCTGCTGCTGTGTGAAGCTTGAGCAGGGGAAGGCAGAACAATAGGCATCCTGTCACAGGGAGGTGTGACCACCGCCCAGACAGGATTTAATGTATTGGGGCTGAGTGGGTGTGCTTGCCAGCACCACTAAGTCTGCATGAGGGGCACATTTGGTGCCTCTGTGCATAGTCCAGTACAAACCAGCTCTGGGAGCCGTTGGCTCCACCACAAAAGTGGACAAAGGACATGGGAGTAATCTCCCCCTTGTCCAGACCTTCCCCTGGGAGGGTCCCCTGAATCGTCCCAAACCTTTCCTTAGGTTACTTAAGGGCTTACCTGGGTGTAGGTCCCTAGATTTGTCGTGGGACAAGATTCAAGTCAGACACCACTTCTACTTCTACCATCTGGGCAGTCTGGACTTTACTGGACTTTGTTTGGGCTCAACTTCATATCCCTTCCAGTCTGCTGCATTGTCTGTTCATGTGCATCATACAGGAATTTACCAAGGCCTGTGGGCATCAAAGACACCTAAAGGAATCTCCCTTGAAGTGAAGGGGTCACTTCCCTGCATTCTCAGGCACCACAACTAAGCTGACTGGTCTGATGATCCTGAGCTCCTCCAGACCAGAAAGGTTCTGCAACACAGGTGTTGGTTCTCCACAGCTGCCGAGGCCTGCCCTGCCCTCTCACCAAGTTTGAGGCCAGTATTTCTTTTGGGAGCCACAGAAATTAAATCCCTTTGCACCACGTTGACTTGCAGTTGCAAAGGCTTGTTGGCTCCCTTCCACAAAGAGCTTTGGGCTCCCAGTAGCCTTAATGTCAGGCATCTCCAGTGACCAAAGTCTTTGTCCACATCGTATCGTGTGCACCATGGCCTGCATCTTTTTGTGAGCTGCTTGAGATCCTCTTGCGACTCCAGTGACTCAAACCTGTGGATCCTGGTCACCTTTGTTTCTTTTGAGCTTCCCTGATTGCTTGTGGCCTGCCCTGACTCCTCTGCTTGTGGTGAGTCGCCTGGACTCTGCTGGTCCCGACATTGCACCTTCTTCAACTTCTGCCTTGGTTGCATTTGCCAAGGATTGTTGGTGCTCCTGGCGGACACCGTCCCCTCAGCACTAGACATCCAACATGGGACAGCTCATACAAGGCCCCTGGTCTTCCTCAGCACTGCCTGGTCCTCACAGCTGCAGAGTCAAGGTCATCATCAACTCTCCTGCAACTCCCGACATTGGTGGGCATTCGTCTTCGGGATCTCCTGGTCACTCATGAGTGACAGAGACTCTGTCCATTCTGCTTGCAGGTACCACTCAACTAAAATTCACCTTCAGATTCCACCGGACACTTTCTCCTTCGTCAGCAACTGCACTTTCCTGAAGTCCTCCATTGGGTTCGACTGCGGTTTCCGACCCCACTTCACACCTCTGCACCCAGCTTTCCTGGCGTAGGTAACGTGGGTACTAGGGTATCCACGGGTGGGGTGGATCTCCATCCTTCTGTCTTCCACTGGGTTTCTTCAGGGTCCACCGGGAAGGGTCCTTAATCGTTAAAATCATACCGCTACCACCAATGTGAGAAGCTGGCCTGGTATATGATGTCCACTTATGTCAGTGGGCACTCTGCACCAGTCGAGACAACCCTTATGGTGATTTAAGAGGTCTTAGACAACCTTAGAGCAGCCTTCAGATGTAGTCCAGAAGGAGATATTTGTATGTGTTAGAGAGTATTATATAATAAATACATATTTTTATAAATACCTTGTGTGGTTCTTTTTCACTTAATCTATACATATAAGATTGCATTTTGGTAAAACAAGCTGCATCACACTTCTTCTGGACTAAGCCTGAAGGCCTCTT
This sequence comes from Triturus cristatus, assembly GCF_964204655.1. Lineage (NCBI taxonomy): Eukaryota > Metazoa > Chordata > Amphibia > Caudata > Salamandridae > Triturus > Triturus cristatus. The sequence goes on along the minus strand of NC_140589.1, from coordinate 1,171,727,539 downwards.
AAATCACCATAAGGGCTATTTTAAATCATTCATCTGTCTTCTCAAATTTTCTAAAATTCTAACATTAAATGTCCCATACTGTGGAAACGCTAAGGGAACATCTTTCTCAGTGTATTTGACCCAGTTCTCTAACCACATACAAGTATGAAATCCCTTCTCTAATGACATCTGCAAAGCAGATGTACCTCCTGGAGCCACAGGAACTCCTTCTCTTGTTGGTATCGGCTCATCTTTTTGTACTAAAGTTTTAAAAACTTGAAACATTTCATGATACCTATCTAAAATCACTAGATTCTCTTCCGTATTGCTGTTTCCTACTATCAATCAGTCTTTGTTCTTGTCCACCAATACCAGCGCAGCTTTACACCAACTACCAATACCAGCGTGGCACTTTTATGACGTCTAACTCCTCACTGCATTGAGTAGCGGTACAGAGGTAATCAGGTCCACGACAACAGGCAGATGGTCTAATTTTAAGAGACCTATTAAGCCGTATTAAACCATAAACATGGGTCCAAACTGGTCTGCCCACCGCTAAACGTTTGAGACACGGACGTCTCATAGCCCTTCCGAAACTACGGTGATTTTGAATATCGGTCATCTTCGTTCATAATATATCTCAAGGATAAAGATGTGAACCTTAGTCCTAAACTTTACTGACTGTTTAAGTCATGATTAGGATCAAGATGAAGGAGTGGCCCTTAACATAACCTTCATTAAGACTAGTCTACTTCGAACCAAACATTTAAAATATGCCACGTGAAATCACTGGCGAGCTTTCTATCGCTTTACTAAAATACATCATTTTTTAAACCCAGAGGAAGTCACAGATGTGACGAAACACGTGTTGGCTGTTTTTGTGTTCCATAATAAGGACTGGACCACTATTTTACGATCATTGAGACTTCATTGTTTAATTATATCTTTGAGTGTCAAGTGTTTTAGTCCCTACAATTTGTGTTAAAAACCTTTCTAGTCACTTTTTGATGCTTATGAAATAAAAATGGTAAATGATTCTGATAAATTAAATCTCCTGTGCTAAGGGCAACCTCAGTCCCACCAGTCTTGACTAAATAGTATTGCACATATTAGTCCTAAACACGGTTACGGGGTATACCCTGTATTTATAACTTAGTTTCACAAGTCACCTTTGGTTACCTGTGTCCTTTGCATCCAACGTAGTGGGGTGATTCCTACCCTGAATGGCACCACCCTGAATTGTCTCTAATTATCAAATTGTAATCTGTATTTGGCATCCCGTTTATACTTGCTTTATCATTGATGTTTGATCCCTGTATCCACCACTATCTTCCTTTGATCTGTGCCATGCTGCATTGACCCTCCCTTCAGAAATTGTTCATCGCCCTTTCTCTTGTCTTTTTAAACATACTTCACAAAACAATACAACATAAAACAATGTCGTCTGCTCAACTAAAAGAATTATAGATACCCTCTCATTCAGAAAGTCTCATTTGCTTCCAGTGAAAACCTTGACCAGCTCGATTTCACTCTCTTTAAGTAAAAACTCTTATGACCTTTACTGTGCGTTTCCTGAAGAAATCTCAACAATCCAAAATTGTCATGCATCAAATTCCCTTTCTCAGTACCAGAAAAAATGTCTCATGCACAGTACTCACAAAACAGCAGACAAACACGCTTAGTGTATGCCACACTAAGACTGCCCATAGGCTTATCCTGGGTTCTTAGGCCACGACGTACCCAAACTTATTTAGGTAAAAAAAGACCACAACATAAACATACAATTCAACAAGTTTCAGTAATCGCAAGACCTTTTTTAACTTTTGTCAAAGTCAACACTCCACCGCATGTCAAAAAATTCTATTTTCTTTTCACCATTATAAACCCCAATCACCATTAGTCATGTTTCTTCATATACTAGTTTAATTAGCCAAACAAACCATCGGACACAAGCTACCAGATCACTGTTGCAGCAGAAAGCTAAATGACATTTTTACAGACACATTACTTTCACCACCTTCTTAGGTGCCGATTACGATCCTGTAAAAAACGTGTACGAACCGTCGGACGGAGCATATTCTCCGTCCGACGCGTACCCGGTCGTAACAATATACAACCATGGAAGTACGATTCGCACGGAAATACCATTTCCGTACGAATCGTACAAAACCCCGACCGACGAAAATAAACATACAAATGTGATCCGGGAAAGCGCCGATGTGACGTCGGGACGCACGCAGCCTGCCATTAACGAACCAGGAAGTACGATTCGCACCGACGTCATCCCGCACGGACAATATTTTCCAGCAGCCAAAAACTGCCGGGAAATCAGGACGACACGCACAAGGAGTACCTGTACGCGACGGACAGACATGGACCCGAACCTACGTGTCATCCCGGCCCTCATAGCAGTCGACCTCCTCAACAGGTTACGACGCAGACGCCGCAGAAGGTCAGAACAACAAAGGGAGGGGGAAAGGGGGGGGGCAGGAGCAGGGGCAGGCCACAAAACCCCCACCAAAGTCACACAGCACACAGGCCCTGGACATACCTGACCCCCAGGCCCTGGTCACTACGAGGGGATGGGGGCATGTCCAGCAAAGCCAGCGTCTGCCACAACGGAAGTGTTTGACGACGCGAACCGGCAACACAACAATACCTTACAATACCCTACAATGCCTTAAGAGCGTGGGTACGAGTCGTACCACGCCCGCACCTACGTCACCCCAACAATGGCGGGACGGCTGTACCCACGTGGCAAAGGCCTGGGTACTGCCCGCACAAGCATTCCATAGCGTGGGTATGGATATGTACGGACCGTAACCACTAGTAAAGGGGAACCCCTGAATAGATGAAGGTAGAGCAGCAGGGGAAAATTCACAAGTAAATACAAAAATATCTGCTGTACCTAAAGTTATTTTATAAACGCATCTAAGTCGTTTCTTAAGACAGAAAAGAACCACTCTTTCTGGACTGTGTAAGGATTACAAAAAACATAGAAATGGGGTATTAATCCATGTTTTAATTTTCGACCTTGTTTGAAAAATACTTATTCGATGAATACGTGAGATTTATACATTATACCAACATTTTTATACAAACAAAACTCAGGACCTATTCGTCCTACAATACATTGGTACCCATGGACAATCTGTGGAATAAAATTATTCACACATACTCATTCATACTCGGACACATTCATACATTGTAACAAAAGACACATGACCCTAAATGCTAAAAATAGAACAAAATACAGGCCCAAGATAATGGTAAGCGAGTCTTCTTAAGTGTTAAACATACACAGAGGGGTACAGAAAAGAAGAATGGCATATGGTAAACAGAATGGAGTAACAAGAAAGTGAGTTCTTGTAGTATCTTAATAAATCTGTGTGGTGAACAATCCAGTTCAATATGCCACCCCCACCCGCGTATGCATGGAGCGTACCCCCCACCCCAACCATGTATGTACGACCCGTACCCTCACCCGCGTACGTATGGAGCGTACCCCCCACCCCAACAGTGTAAGTATGACCCCTACCCTCACCCGCGTATGCATGGAGCGTACCCCCACCCCAACTGTGTATGTACGACCTGTACCCTCACCCGTGTATGCATGAAGTGTACCCCCACCCCAACCGTGTATGTACGACCCGTACCCTCACCCGCGTACGTATGGAGCATACCCCCACCCCAACAGTGTAAGTACGACCCGTACCCTCACCCGCGTACGTATGGAGCATACCCCCCACCCCAACAGTGTAAGTACGACCCGTACCCTCACCCGCGTACGTATGGAGCGTACCCCCCACCCCAACAGTGTAAGTACGACCCGTACCCTCACCCGAGTACGTATATGTCCCACCCCAACAGTGTAAGTACGACCCGTACCCTCACCCGCGTACGTATGGAGCGTACCCCCCACCCCAACAGTGTAAGTACGACCCGTACCCTCACCCGCGTACGTATGGAGTGTACCCCCCACCCCAAAAGTGTAAGTACGACCCGTACCCTCACCCGCGTATGTATACGTCCCACCCCAACAGTGTAAGTACGACCCGTACCCTCACCCGCGTACGTATGGAGCGTACCCCCCACCCCAACAGTGTAAGTACGACCCGTACCCTCACCCGCGTGCATATGGAGCGTACCCCCCACCCCAACAGTGTAAGTACGACCCGTACCCTCACCCGCGTATGCATGGAGCGTACCACCACCCCAACCGTGTATGTACGACCCGTACCCTCACCCACGTACATATGGAGCGCACCCCCACCACAACCGTGTATGTACGGACCGTACCCCCACCCCAACCGTGTATGTACGACACGTACCCACACCCACGTACGTATGGAGCATACCCCCCACCCCAACAGTGTATGTACGTACCGTAACCCCGCCCCAACCGTGTATGTATGACCCGTACCCTCACCCGCGTACGTATGGAGCGTACCCCCCACCCCAACAGTGTAAGTACGACCCGTACCCTCACCCGCGTATGTATGGAGCGTACCCCCCACCCCAACAGTGTAAGCACGACCCGTACCCTCACCCGCGTACATATACGTCCCACCCCAACAGTGTAAGTACGACCCGTACCCTCACCCGCGTACATATGGAGCGTACCCCCACCCCAACCGTGTATGTACAGACCGTACCCCCACCCGTCTATGTACACCAGTGTATGTACGACCCGTACCCTCACCCGCGTATGCATGGAGCATACCCCCCACCCCAACAGTGTAAGTACGACCTGTACCCTCACACGCGTATGCATGGAGCGTAACCCCCACCCCAACAGTGTAAGTACGACCCGTACCCCCACCTCGTATGCATGGAGCGAACCCACACCCGTGTATGTTCTAAGCGCACATATCCTGTGGGTGCCTATCACTCCCAGCAGTGCCCAGACACAGGAGGGGTGGGTGCAGAGTCCTCCCAGCAGTGCCCAGTCACAGGAGGGGTGGGTGCAGAGTCCTCCCAGCAGTGCCCAGACACAGGAGGGGTGGGTGCAGAGTCCTCCCAGCAGTGCCCAGACACAGGAGGGGTGGGTGCAGAGTCCTCCCAGCAGTGCCCAGTCAGAGGAGGGGTGGGTGCAGAGTCCTCCCAGCAGTGCCCAGTCACAGGAGGGGTGGGTGCCTATCACTTCCAGCAGTGCCCAGACATAGGAGGGGTGGGTGCCTATCACTCCCAGCAGTGCCCAGACACAGGAGGGTGGGTGCAGAGTCCTCCCAGCAGTGCCCAGACATAGGAGGGGTGGGTGCCTATCACTCCCAGCAGTGCCCAGACACAGGAGGGGTGGGTGCAGAGTACTCCCAGCAGTGCCCAGACATAGGAGGGGTGGGTGCCTATCACTCCCAGCAGTGCCCAGACACAGGAGGGGTGGGTGCAGAGTCCTCCCAGCAGTGCCCAGACACAGGAAGGGTGGGTGCAGAGTCCTCCCAGCAGTGCCCAGACACAGGAGGGGTGGGTGCACAGTCCTCCCAGCAGTGCCCAGACATAGGAGGGGTGGGTGCCTAATACTCACAGCAGTGCCCCTGCAAAGAATAGGGTGGAGTACCCACAGATCTAATGCCCACAAATGTCAGTCTGGTGCACAAAGATCCTGCAGTACATGTACCACATGTGTGCGAGGCTGGGAGTATACACATGCATAGCGCCAAAAAGAAAACATGTACACATGAAGTCATGGCAACAGTCTACATACACAAGTACAGTGACCACCAAGGACGCCACGAATGATGCAGGTGGAGACATCGCTCAGCATGCATGGCCCAAGTCTAACGAGTCCATCACACACCCAGCCAATGTAGACACAGCTCAGCACCACATATTGGAACGACCCTGCAGGGAAGATGTCGGGTTACACAGAGGAAGGAACACACCTTGGGACGATGACACCATGCAGTAACTGCTTACATGAACAAAGTTATGTAGCCAACAGCTTGTGATGGCACACAGATACCAGGATCCACCCTATGACCAGCACAAGACTACAATTCCCACACACCCAACACATTTTCACCACCCAAAATAATGGGGCAGGTCTACCAACAGCAATACCAGACAGACAGTAGTGTACTAAGGAAAAAGAAATTGCTTTATTCAGCATCAAAAAAAATTGTTTGTCCCTTGAAAGTTCAAAATGTACAATGCCCATAGGGCAATCCAAAGTTCACATCCAGGTGGGGGACACAGTGGGACGCGTGTCCCCTAGCTTGCCTGCACAGTCAGACTCCTTCGTCTTCCAGAGTGGGGAGGGCATCATGTGGGGGGGAAGGACCAGGCACCGCAGGGACATGAGGGCGAAGGGTAGGCGTCGTGGGTGCAGGGATGGAGGACTCCACCACAGGGGGTGGGTCAGGGCCAAAGGCGGAGGCCAGGATGGCGCTGCACACCTTAGCAAGGTCCTCCAGTGACTCCCCTGCACCCGAAGGAACCACAGGCCCCAAGGAAGGGGGGGGGGGTGGAGGGATGGGTCGCAGGGCCACTGAGGGAGGGTGTGGACGGGGGGGGACTCAACCACCCTGACCGGGGACTCCCTTGACCGCTTGCGGGGTGGTGTCACTGTGGGGCTGAGGGACAGAGCGGCCATGAAGGAGTCTTTGCCAGATATGTGGCCAGGAGAGCTGAGTGGAGGGGATTTGGAGGGAGTGGATTGGGTGGAATGCGGACTCCCACTCTGGCTGCGTGTCTTATGTTTGCCCCCCGACCCAGTGGGTGTGCCTACTTCACCCTGTGTGTGCGTGCCAGGAGGTGTGCATTTGACCTTCCCTGCTGGTGTGGTGCCTGTGTCTGTTGTGGTGGGTGCATGCTGACGTCTGGGTGTACGTGGGACAGGCATGGGAGTGGGAAGTGTGGATGGGTCAGGGGTAGGGGGTTGGACGTAGCGCTGCAGGAGACCCACTGCTGCAGTCAGTGTCGAGTCAATGGACCTCAGAAAGTTGCGTTGGTCAGCCTGCGATGAGAAAATGCCCTCCAAGTATGCCTCCATGTTGTTCAGCACTTGGCTGTGGCCATGGAGGACATTAAGCATCGCAGCCTGACCAACCTGCAACTGCCGCTGGATGTCCACAGACTCGGCATTGGCGGCAGCAGTGGAGACAGGGGCAGGGGGTGCGGTGCCTGGCAGGAAGGAGACATGTGGTGACTGGGCACGCTGGGAAGGGACATGAGCAAGTGGGAGGCAGCTGATGGCAATGGAGGGGGCGGGGAGAGATGTTGTGCTGCTGTCAGCTGCTGGTGCAGCCTCTGCCCACTCGAAGAGATCATCCTCGGACCCGTCAGCTTCATATTCTGTCATGCCAGTGGACAGGTCCTCGGCCTCACTCTCCTCCGCCTCAGTTCCACTCGATGTGCCAGGCACGATGTCACCGCTGGCACTGGTCCTCGGTCCCTCCGCTCCGTCTGTGCTCATGTCTCCCTCCATGTCCCCCGACGATGCTGTGGGCAAGGTGAAGAGACAGCAATTAATCATACACCTGTATACATATGTCACATGAGTCCAATCTACATAGGTTACAGTGCATAGCCTGAAAAGAAAGATCAGTAACATCTACAAAACACGGTACAGATGTAGGGCATGCAACACACAGTTGGTTGACCCACCATGCCACTGAAAAACTATGGAGAGCATGACATAATAGCAAATGACATGAAATGGAGTTTGACAGAGGAGCCACGCCCTGGGGACAATCCAGCACTGCATCTGTACCACACAGCGTTGCCGAAAATAGGGATGAGCAGGGACCATATCCATTAACTTGAGGCACATGCTGGATAGGTAATACTGAAAACATGCCCACCATGACTGGCTCAGTGCACCTTGAGTGCATGTGCAGACAAACATCACACACTGGCCAGACATAGCAAGGAGATATCAGGTTTTGACATGTAGGCTTTGCCCACACCAACCACCCCCTACATGAGACAATTTGTTGAGACACAGGAAGCACTTACATCTCTTAGTCTGGGTGAAATACACATGGGCTGGATAAATGCAAGATTGGACACCAAATACCCAAGGTGCGCCTGTCCAAATAATCATGTACAAATGGTCATCATCAGTTGATTGTAACAAGACACACAGGCACTGGCCACCGTGAGTATGAACAAGGAAAATCAGGTCAGGCTGTACAGTGGACACTTGTACTACATTTTACGTCAATATACATGGTGCCAGGGGACAATGGCACAGAGCACAACCTATGCTGTAGACACTGAGAGTGTCCACATTTTGTGATGACACACATGACACCTAGGAAAATATGCCCCAGGGGACAGTAGTGGCCACACAACTCCATGGTCCTGAATGGGAATGACTGCAACACACGCCACCATCCCTGCACTATGCGTATTGCACACTCATGCACATCATGTCACAGGCCACAACATAGGACATGCGTGCTGTAAGGCATGACACTTGAGAGACTAACTCCCATGTCTGGACTCAGCATCAGTGCCAACTGACATGGAACCCACAAGTACTGAACTGGACAGGGCACAGGCAAGGTCCCAAAACCTGTTACACACCACCCCCACACATGATGCTACAGGCATAGTTCACGTGGAGAAAGTGCGAGCCTAGATAACCTTGTGAAGGAGTGACTACACACAGACCAGGGAACACATTGCAAGGAGGGGAAGGGAGGCAGGAGAGCACCGCTATACTGTGGGTAACTGGATCTGCACAGCACCTTTAAACCCTGGCAGTGTATCCATGCAACTGTGCACTTACAAATGCTGGTGACACACAACAAACACACATGTACCTACCCCCTTCCTGCTGATGCTTCTCCGTTAAGCGCCTGTCCAAGTCTGGAAATACCACCGCCAGCACATGCTTGTGGATGTGGGTCAGACGGCGGCGCCCGCGGTTCTTATGGGTCTCAGGTGAGTCCCCCAGCAGGACCCGTGCGACCCTCCGCGTCCAGCACCGGATATCCTGCCAGTGTTTCCTCACCTGGGCCAGGTGCCGCTTGCGACCCTCCGTCCTCCTCACGGCACTGACGGCGTTCATCCATATCTGCTTCTTGGCAGAGGTGCCTACCTGTGAGGATGAACAAGTGACACTACATCAATACACCTGGCACATGTCACAGAGACACATATTAGAACAAATTTGCTGTTTACAACAAGGCACAGTATGCATCCAACGCATTGCACCTTTGTCATAGGGACATGATCCTCTGGGGAAGGGCAAAAGCAGTATGTGCCATTGAAAGTACACAGGTGGAATGAGGGCAACGACACAATCAATGATCCAGGCTCACACTGTGCATCAGAAGGTACACCAGGATAATGTGCAGCACCTCTAAGCGAAGTCACATGCCACAGGCCACTGACGCTACCACAGCAGAGTACACAGACACACACAGGCACAGGACATTCACCTGCCATTGCCAAATGCAGCGACAAACCTCACTCTGCACATGTGCCACTAGACGGGGGGGGCTCACAGGTGTGGGGCTGGCTCTGCACGTCAGACACACAGCACTGCTCCCTGCTCACATCACATGGGCAGGGTATATCCATCCCTCATGCAGCCCGGGTGCCACACTCCACATATGCACCCACCCACATGACAGGGGACTTACACACACACCGATGTCCAGGGTACGAACACATCATGTGGACACTCTCAGCACAGGTACACAGAATTAACAAACATCTGTGGGTACAGTCACCTGTCACACTGGGCTGACCACATAATAAAATGAGGACTGTAGAGGCTACATTCCTAGGAGGACAAGACAGGAAGAATGTGGCATGCACCATGCAGTGATTGTCACAGTAAACACAATGCAAGTGAGGACGGAAGACATGCACCACAGCATGCACTGGCTGGGAGACATCAGGCATTCCCCCCCTGGGACCCCCCCTACAGTACATAGCATGTGTGTCACACCTGGACACAATGCCAGAAGTCACAGTCACAAACAAGGGACACAGTCTGTGCTAGTAGACTCTGCACTCACCTGATACCCTGGTCGCCCATACAGGAGGGGGTACTGTGGGAGGATCACATCCAGCAAAGCCAGGTTCTCCTCCAGGGTGAAAGGCTGTGCCCTCTCCACAGACCTTGACATGGTTCCAGGGAATCAGTAGCAGCAGCTGGCTCGTAGAATCCAAAGATGTGCAGGCAAGTGCTCCCTCATGGGACCTGGCTGCCTTATATCTGCCTTGCTGGCCTGTTTCATGCACAGGAGTACAGAGTGATTGGTCACTCACATTTGCATCCTATGTTTCCTCCAATCCCTTCAAACCTAGCACAGTCAGTGGGTTCTTATTGTGTTTTTTTCTTGAGCATGATGTCAACTCCAGAACCACATTGCAACAAAGTAGATTCATTCAAACTGACTACTGCTGTGCACCTGCTGAAAAAAATCCAAACTTTAAACTTGGTCTCCATGACAACCAGCATGCATGTAGGCCTTTATACTTGTCCCTCATGTGTCCCCTATGTAATTTGGATTTTCACACACAGGTACGGTGCGTACCGGGGCCCTAGGGCACCCCAAATGCATAGCAACGGCACGTACAGGCGTGTGTACGGTCCGTATCACTATGGGTGTTCTCGCGTATGCGTACCCATAGTGATAGTGAGCGTACGCACGCGTGTACGGTCCGTACCACTATGTGTACGCATACGCGAGAACACCCATAGTGATTGTGAGCGTACAGGCGTGTGTACGGTCCGTATCACTATGGGTGTTCTCGCGTATGCGTACCCATAGTGGTACGGACCGTAAACGCGTGCGTACGCTCACTATCACTATGGGTACGCATACGCGAGAACACCCATAGTGATAGTGAGCGTACAGGCTTGTGTACGGTCCGTATCACTATGGGTACGCATACGCGAGAACACCCATAGTGATAGTGAGCGTACGCACGCGTGTACGGTCTGTACCACTATGGGTACGCATACGCGAGAACACCCATAGTGATAGTGAGCGTACGCACGCGTGTACGGTCCGTACCACTATGGGTACGCATACGCGAGAACACCCATAGTGATAGTGAGCGTACGCACGCGTGTACGGTCCGTACCACTATGTGTACGCATACGCGAGAACACCCATAGTGATAGTGAGCGTACAGGCGTGTGTACAGTCCGTTTCACTATGGGTGTTCTTGCGTATGCGTACCCATAGTGGTACGGACCGTACACGCGTGCGTACGCTCACTATCACTATGGGTATGCATACGCGAGAACACCCATAGTGATAGTGAGCGTACAGGCTTGTGTACGGTCCGTACCACTATGGGTACGCATACGCGAGAACACCCATAGTGATAGTGAGCGTACGCATGCGTGTACGGTCCGTACCACTATGGGTACGCATACGCGAGAACACCCATAGTGATACTGAGCATACAGGCGTGTGTACGGTCCGTATCACTATGGGTGTTCTCGCGTATGCGTACCCATAGTGGTACGGACCGTACACGCGTGCGTACGCTCACAATCACTATGGGTGTTCTCGCGTATGCGTACCCATAGTAATACGGACCGTACACACGCCTGTACGCTCACTATCAGTATGGGTGTTCTCGCGTAAGCGTACCCATAGTGATACGGACCGCACACGCTTGCGTACCCTCACTATCACTATGGGTACACATACGGCAGCACTCCCATAGTGATAGGGAACGTACACAGGCCCTCTGAGCGAATGTACGGTGCCTTTCACACATCACAGTGGTGACAGGCAGCACACAGGAAGGAATAGGGCTGACATACTTGTCCATGGATGACATCAAGGCATTGTCTGGGCAGTACTACATGTGTGGGGCACAGGTGTGAAAGGCTGTGATGTGGCACATTACTCCTGAGTCGAGAAGGCACCAGATGTATGATGAGATGTGTACAGATGTTATGTGTGACGGTGCAATGTGTACCAGGCATGCCCCTAACTACTTTGACATGTGTGCATGTCGTACTGCACACTTGGGATGAGGATCACTGGCATGGCACAGTCAACAACACACGCAAGTGTCCCCTGATGCCCGCTACAGGGGTTACCACACCAGACATGTGACTACCCACGGTGCACGATGTGTCTATGTCATGTATGTGTGGGGTGTTTCCATGAGCTTGATGTTGGTGCTCCCTCAAATGCATCAGCTGTTGCAGCAACCAACATGTGTCTGTGTGTAGATGGACATGGCACACTGTTACGCACACCAGGCCACATGTGGTATCGGATGTGAGGTGCGTATGTATGCATGGGACACGGAGTCTGCATCCTCTCATTGAATGTGTGGTGAGTCATTACATGTACACCTTATTGGCAAGGTGTGTGGGCTGTCCTAGTGTGATGTTGTGTGACCTGTGGCTCTAGTGTTCCGCTACCAGTCTCTGAAATCGACATCCTATTTCTGCTGATGTGTTGATGTATGTCACTCCTGTGTTGCGTCTGGCTGTTCACTTACACTGGGACACAGCTAATCCCATGCCATGGCATGTGGAGGTTCACAATCTCCGTGTGTAGCTGGGTCTTGGTAGGAGTGTCACCTGGCAGCCATACGTGTCCAGGGCATGTGGCACATACCTGACTCCGTATGTCACATATGTGTATTGACAGATTAACTTGTGCTCAGTACAAAAAAATTGTTGTTGTAGTGCACTCACTCTTCCTTGTCACTTCCAAATTACTGCAGAGCGCCGCCTCTTCCCCGACCAATTCCGGACTTGGCTGACATGCGGGAGAATGACTGTATCCGGTGCTACCGCTTCCCCCAACCGTTGATTGAGGAGTTGACGGCGAGGCTGGCACCACACCTGCAACCGCTGCACAGGTATCCTACGGCACTGACACCCAAGCTGAAGGTAATGGCAGCCCCACATTTTCTTGCCACGGGTACCTTTCAATATACCATAGCTCATGTTGGTGGCATGTCCCAGAGCATGTTCAGCCATGTGCTGCATGATTTCTTAGAGGCCATGTTGCTTCACCTGGATGAGTTCGTCCATTTCCCTACTCCTGAACTGTTGACTGGTTCAAGCGTGGATTCTATGCCCTGGGAGGGATGCCCCATGTCATTGGGTCCATAGATGGGACACATGTGGCTTTGGTACCACCACAGGCACAGGAGGTAGCGTACAGGAATCGCAAGCACTACCACTCCATCAATGCCCTTGTGGTGTGTCTGTCCAACATGGTGATTTCACATGTCTGTGCTCGTTTTCCAGGATCAGCACACGATGCCTACATCATGAGGCGTAGCAGGGTGCCTGAAATGATGACGCAGCTGCGCAACGAACGAGCATGTGTTGTTGGTGGGTACACTCTGTGTGTCCTGTATTTTGCGTAGACTTCCAGCACGACGGCTTCTCCTGTCCTACTTATGTCCATGTGGTTTCCATGTAGGGGACGCTGGCTATCCCAACATGCCATGGCTGATCACACCTCTCCGCAACCCCATCACACCGTCCCAGCTCCGCTACAACACCGCCCATGGCCGGACAAGGCGAGTGATAGAGAGGACATTTGACCTCCTGAAGAGCCGATTCAGATGCCTCCACAAGACCGGCGGCGCCCTCCCATATGCCCCGGCGAAGGTCTGCAAAATCTTCATGGTCTGCTGCATGCTGCACAACATGGCAGTTGAGAAAGCTGTGCCACTCATCCTGGATCAATATGATCAGGACCATCCACCCGTGGAGGACGAAGGGCTTGGCAATGGGGCTAGTGATGTGGAGGATGTGGTTTCGCAAGAGGACATCCGGAGTCGGCTCATACGTGACTTCTTTGCTTAGTGGTGAGTACCAGTGTCTGTGTGTGCACGCATTGGTCCCCGTGTGGCATGTGTTGCCATGTGTGTGTCCATCTGCATGTATGGCACGTGAGTCAGAGGTGTGTGTGTATGTGTCACTGGAGTGATGGTGCCAGTGATGAGTGTATTTCCCCAGTCATAATTGTGACCTAGCATGTTGTCATCCTTACATGTGTCGAGTACATGCACAAGCAAGTGGCTGTGCTTTTTGTGGCTGACTTCTTGTGTGTCTCTCATCCCCAGGTACTTGCGCATGCCGTCTGCTGGTTGCATTGTTGTGGCACTGCTATTCCTCATGGACACGTCATCGTGTGCTGACTCAGCGTTACACGCACGGACAAGTTTGGAAGTCTCCTTAGGGTAAGGGATGCATCAGGGGTGTATTGGGTGTGGCAGTTGTTTATGATGTGTGCACACTGCCCCTGTCGATGTTTGGTTCCTCTGCAGACATGTCACATCACCATGGGACACATGACATGCAGCTGGGTACACCTGAATAGATGGTCAGACTTGTTGACAGTCATCTGTGATGGGATTGTGGATTGTGATGATGACATCAATGTGTGTTACACTGCCCTCGGACACATACGGTTTGGGACTTCCACATCAGAGGATCAATGGTGTATGGCAGCCTCTCCATGAGCAGCAGGGGGTGTTTAGCTGTTAGCCGACACTTGTGAGCCAGTTCCATGGCTATCACGCATTTGTGCTGCAGAAGGGGGTTCCAGTGTTGGACCCACATGTTACTCCACATGACCTGTTCATGTGTACTCCGAGTTGCCTCCGCATTCCCGAATACATGAATAATAAAGGTGTCCCTATGCCTCCAAGGTGCCTCTTCTCAGTCAATGCTGGTGTGTTGCCACAGTGCATCCGGCATGTCTGGCATGGTTTTCCGTGATAGTGGCTATGTGTCTATGTGTAGAGTAGCAAGATGCTAGCTGTTTGTGTGGGATTAGACTGTGTATTGTGCATGATGTCCATGACTGTGTGGGTATTGTGACATGTGCCATCCCCATGCATCCAACGTTGGCCAGGCCACCATTCTCTGCATCCACCTGACTCAAGCTTGCAGGACATGGTTCTGCAACCTGTCCACACATACCTGGGTGCCCCACAGGACACTCCACATGATCCCTGACCTCTGCGCATGGCTGTCGCTGTACTCAATATGTCTGTCGGCACGGTTGTGCGGCCACCCCCTCAGCTGGTTGGGCCCATCACGGGTGTGTATGGTGATCCATGTCTGTCTTGCCTAATACAATGTGACCCATGTGTGTCCTGTGCCAGACTCAGGCCCCAGGGTGTGGATGGTTGAAGTCAAATGAGAACTCAGGCATGGTTAGACTTTACAAGACACATGTAAGGTAATAATGCAAAATGTAGGCATCTTCACTTTATGGTGTAACTTTTTATTTTTGTTGGGGTACGTGGGGGGGGGGGTATGACATGAGGGGCTTTCCAGGTTTGTGGAATCCAAAGTTCACTAGGGGAGTTGGTGTCCTTGACTTTGGGAATCCTCAGAGTCCATGCCACAGTCTTTGTCAACATTGGTCAGACAGTGACCAGCAAGTCCATGTGGCAGAGAATGTCTTTTGCTGCTGTGCTGCTGTTGGTCCAGTGGGCCAGGTGCCAGGCCAGGTATCCTGGGAGATGGTGCTGTTGCGCTGACCCTCACGGTCTTTTCCGTGGACGACCCGCCCTCCTGCGGGGACTCTCAGAAGCAGGCCGTGACGATGTTTGGGATGCTCCGTCGGATGTCTCCTCCTCCTCCTCATCCCTCCCTGTGGGTGGTAATGTTCTACGCCTGGTGGCACAGGAAGGGTTGCCCATGTTGTCGGCTATCCGACGGAGTGTACGGTGAATTCCCGTGAACACCGTCACGAGCTCAGCCTGTCTGTCCTCCATCCGCCCTTGGTGTCGCAGTTGCTGGGCCTGCTGGGTCTTGATCTCCTCGAGGATGGACACAACCTGGGCCATGCCCGTGGTGTCCTGCCGGTATGTGTCCAGGATGTTTCTGACATGGGAATATACCGGTTCCGCAGCCAACCGGTCAGGCTCGAGCCTCCGCAGTCCTCCACTCCCACCACCCCTGCCCACTTGCACCTGGCCTGCCCTTGTGGGCACATCGGGTCTCCGGGACCCCTGAGGGGTGGCATTGGCGTTGTCGCCTGCCTCCTCCTGGGTGCCCGGTACACCGTGTCCCTCCTGGCCAGCCTGGCTGCATTGTGGTGGTGGGGCAGGGATCCTGGGTGTCTCCTGGGATGTGGCAGGAGTGGGGGTGGTGGTTGGCCCAGTTGTACCTGACGCAGGTGCTGCAGGTGGTTGGACGCCAGAGGGGCCAGGTTGGTCGGGGTCGGGTTCGTCCACAGAGTGGTGAGAGTCGTCGCTGCCGGTGGGTCCGTCATCCTGCAGAGCCGGGTCCTGTGAGTCTTCCCCCCCAGTGTTGGGGGGTGATCCACGACGTTGATCGGTGTGTGAGAGAGACAATGTTAATTTTGTTCCATGCAACATCCATGTTTCATTCGTTTCTAAGTTGGCACATTTCCTCTGGGAATTTGGATATGTCTTGCATTCCACTCACAGTGCACTTGTGCATGGGTATGTCCCTTGGCCACAGCTTTTGCGACTTTACCTATGTGTGGCACAGTCTTACTTGCTGCGTCAATTGTGACTGCAGTCAGCAGTGGAGTGAGCAGGTGTGGCCAGCCATGCATTGGCGCCTTCCGTGTTGCACTGTACGTGGGCACATGGAGTGGTTCCACACACTTAGATAATGCAGGTAGCTGGCGTTGTGCTCGTGCACAGGTTGAGACATGGCCCTGTGTTTTGCCATGGAGAAGAGGGGGGGTCCTCGCACTGGCCACCCTTGTCTACATGCACGCAATCCACCTGCTGACGAGCAGACATTCCCACACCCCCCAAGGCTGAATTGGTCTCCCTGTGTGTCCCTTTCTACCTCCCTCTCTGTCCCCCTCTCCCTCCCTCTGTGTGTCACCCTCTGTCACCTCAGCCCAGCTTCCTAGGCACACACATTTTGCAGATCTTTGAATGGCCCTTGGCTTGTTGATGTGAGTTTGTTTCTGATCTCCAGGCACCCATTGGGTGTAGTGTCTGTGTCTGCGCTGCTGCTGTGGTGGTGTGTGCTGCCACTCTTTCACAGTGTTGGCTGTTCATTAGCTGCTGTCATGTGCAAAAACGTGCCCTCATCCCCATCTGTTAATGCAAGGCGTCCGCCATTTGCTGGCAAGTCTTTCCTGTGTGGGGACACACTGTCTGTCTGGCTGTGACCTCGGCCATATGGGCAGAGGGCATTGTTGTCTGCTTCTGAGTTGCACTATGTGATTTTTGGGGCCCACACTCCCGCCATCTGGCTTACCGTGTCTTGTGTTGGTGTTTTCTGTGGCCTGTGACTTTGCATTGTCCAGCTGGGTGCATGGGGCATGGTGGCGCCAGTGGCATGTGCGTGTTCATGGAGTGTGGTTGAGTCATGCGATAGCTTGGGGTGGTTGCGTGCCTGACTGTGAGTTTGGTTGTGGATGACGTTTCCCCATGTGAGGTGAGTTGTTTGTGTACTCACCCGGGTCTCAGAGTCCTTCTAATCCGTCCACTGACACCACCGGCAGTATGGCCATCACCCTCTCCTCCCAGGGATGGTTTTGTATGCGTCTGCAGGGCGGCCCTCCTCCAGTGACGTTGGCCTGGTTGTGGTCGTCGGTCATTTTGGCTCGGACCCTCCTCCGCAGATCGTACCACCTGGCTTGACATTCATGCCTGGTCCTTCTGGTGGCCGCAACAGCATTGACAGCATCGACAATCCTCTGCCACATGGCTGTTTTTTCGGACATGCAGGTCTGTCTGACCAATGTTCCAAAGAGGTGTGGCTCGACTCTGAGGATTTCGTCGACAAGGACCTCCAACTCTCGGCTAGTGAACTTTGGATTCTTGTTAGTGGGCATGGTGAGGGGTGTGGTGTGGATGGTTGGGGGGGGTGTGTGGATGGTTGTGGGTGTGTGGGTGTGGTTGTGCAGGTGTGTGTGTGAATGTGATGAGGGGGTGTTTGTGAAGGTGGGTGTGTGAAGGTGTGCAAGTGTAAGGTGTAGTAAAGGTTCAAGTATGGTGCTGTAGGTTGTCTGTGGGGTCTGGCAGCAGTGAGTCTGTTGCAAAGGCTCATGGTTTGTGTCTGTGGGCCCTTTTTATTGGTCCATTGGTGGGTGTGGCTGTGTTTGAAGCTTGAGTGTGTGTGTTATAAGGAGTGGTTGTGTTTTGGGCCTCTGTTTGGGATTTTGGCAGTTGCAGGTCAGTGAATGTGTTGTTTTTGTGCTTGTTGGACATGTTTTGTGGCTTTGTGCCATTCGAATGGTGTATTCTTGTGTTGTTTTGCTTTGTCCTGGTTGTGTACGTGCGTTTTTAGCGTGTGTACGGTGTGTACTTCGGGAATTTAGTTGTACAGTGCTGTCCTTGTGTCTGGCTTGGTACGACTCGTACATGCGCGATGTTGTGTGAAGGTGCTGGTGTTGGGGCCTGGGGTGCGCTACGTACTTAGAATGTTGGGGTGGGGGTACGCTCCATACGTACGCGGGTGAGGGTACGGGTCGTACATACACGGTTGGGGTGGGGGTACGGTCCTTACATACACGGTTGGGGTGGGGGTACGCTCCATGCATACGCGGGTGTGGGTACGTGTCGTACATACCCGGTTGGGGTGGGGGTGCAGTCCGTACATACACTGTTGGGGTGGGGGTACGCTCCATACGTACGCGGGTGAGGGTACGGGTCGTACATACACGGTTGGGGTGGGGGTATGCTCCATACGTACGCGGGTGAGGGTACGTGTCATACATACATGGTTGGGGTGGGGGTACGGTCCGTACATACACGGTTGGGGTGGGGGCACACTCCATGCATACGCGGGTGTGGGTACGTGTCGTACATACACGGTTGGGGTGGGGGTACGGTCCGTACATACACTGTTGGGGTGGGGGGTACGCTCCATACATACTCGGGTGAGGGTACGGGTCGTACATACACGGTTGAGGTAGGGGTGCGCTCCATACGTACGCGGGTGAGGGTACGTGTCGGTCATACATGGTTGGGGTGGGGGTACGGTCCGTACATACATGGTTGGGGTGGGGGTGCGCTCCATACGTACGTGGGTGAGGGTACGGGTCGTACATACACGGTTGGGGTGGGGGTACGGTACGTACATACACGGTTGGGGTGGGTGTACGCTCCATACATTCATGGGTGGGGGTACGTCTCGTACATACACGGGTGTACATACACGGGTGGGGATTCGACTTGTACATAGGAGGGCTGGGGGGAGTGTTGGGCGCGTATGCGGGCACATGTCTCCATGGTTGCTATGGGGTTCGGTGCGGACGGTGTTTTTTCCATACGGTTGTAACATCGGACGCACGGGATGGATCGTACTTCCGCGGTCGGACTTCACTTTTCACGTTTGTACGGTAAATCGTCCGGGGACGTGTCAGACACATTTTCCGACCCAAGGACGTGTGGGGAATAATTCCCAATGCGATTCGTATGGACTTTTTCCCATGCGAATCGTAGTTGGCAGTTTGTACGGCACTTGTACGTTTCGTACGGTAAAAAGACCGGATACGAGTCGTACGGGGAATTTTTTTACAGGATCGTAATCGGCACCTGAGTGTTCAATCTATTTCCTCTCTGGGCCCACCTCACATACAAACTATCTTTTATGTGAGCAAACAGGGACTCGGAAATTAAGAGAACATGTGGCAAATCCTTATGAGGATCTGGAATAAGAAAATGCCAAATTCATGCATATATCAACTTCTCCTATAACCTTAGTAACAGAAAATTTCAATAAAGACTTTACTCGAAGTATGACTCAAAACGATAATTTGCCCATTGATATCATCTATCTACACCTCAATTTGAATGGTCAAGAAACCCAAATCACATTTAGGCTTTGTATATGGAATTCATTTAGCACAATTAGTCACATAATATCAAAACAGATTCAATAATATAGACATATGCTGATTACCCAGGGAATAAGAGAGAGAACATAGCAAAATCAAGTTCAGCAGTTCAGTTATACAAACCAATTATGCAGAGATTGGAATGTAAGGAGTCACATGATTGAGTCCATAACTCTTCAGCCGAAGAGTTACACCTGCACACCTTACCAGCCCACAAAGTACAGGATGAGTCACTTCGGAAGTTCAGATCAAAATTGGGATAGGCATAAGGAAAACTTAAGTTCAGTTCGACAGCATGCCAGGCAGGGAAATTGAAAATGATAGCCATCTCCAACTCCTCCTCCATAGGGTCAAATATACTCCACAGTGGGCTGCTCATGGTGTGGTCAATACCTCACTAATAAATCAGGAAGCATTAAGTAATTCTTTTGTCAAATCAGCAATCTTCACCACATTATCGTTTGCGTCCTTTCCTCAGAAGTTAGGTCATTCTTTTTATTCACTGTCTGTCTGTTCCCAGACGCTCTCTCTGGGTTTGCAATTCTATTGATACATTTTCTGTCAAAAGTGTTGCTGAATCAGAAAAGGCCCATTGTTCATAAGCATGAAAAGAAGCACACAGAAAAGTTCTCATAGCGTCTGAAATGACAACTTCAGCTAGTTTCTGCTCATCGAAACAAAGGAAAGAAAGCATTTTAAGGCTTATACAAAAACTTGTAAAACCATTACCAAATTAAAATTAATATAAAACAGAAATTTGCATATATAATTCAAATTTCTTAGTATATTCACTCATTATTCTTATTTTCAAAAGGTTACATGTCAATATTAAGCACAATTAAACAAAACACTTCACACGTTTAAATTTTAAACAGATTAATATGCGCATCACTTTTACTATTTCCGTTGATAGTTCGCATAATTTAATAAAATTGAGGCAAAACTTTACTATTAATCATCTTTAAGGTAAACATTTCAATTGCATTTATTTTGATTCACTATTGTAAGCATTCTTTTCCCTAGGTCATGTTAGGAAATCAGCAGTACATTTCTAAGTTAACCACATTTTATTTCTTAAACACGTATATACATTTCATGAACATTTAGCTATTTATCTGCTCTCTTTTTCTCCGTCACATCTTTACATTTCAGCATGCTTTTACGATGCAGTTAGGATTTCTTATTTTTTGTCATCATTCTATTTTGCATTTTTTGTTAAAATTAGTACAACGAATCTCATTTAATAGTGAGAATTGATAGAGGCAAATGTCTTTAATCTTTTTCGCTCCACCACCTCTCATACGAGCATGTAATTTATTAGCAATTTTCTTAGGCAGTATTTTGGTATCCAAATTGAGCAGGGAGAGTGGACAATGTGAAAAGCAGTCTGAAGATGGGTAGTCTGGCTTCAACAGAAGCGATATACCTGCTTTGCGCATAGGAGGATGGAATATACACAGATACGGGCCTCTCCATATGCCTCCCCCAACTTTGGGGAAATAATATTGGAGCACACTTTAACAAAATGAGCAGTTAGCTAATCTGTTCCAGGGTGCTTGCTGCTGGCCAGCGACAAGTTTGCTTCATTGATCTCCCTTGCCTCTAGAGGATTTTTACTTGGCTCTCACTCACGAGCTACAAAGATGTTCAATGTTAGAATCCGGGTTCTCTGGTTGCCACAGGTAGGTACTTGTGTCAAGCAGGGAACCTTTCCTCTAGTCAGGGTAAGGGGGTACACTCCCAAAATAACCCCTGCTCACCCCCTTGGTAGCTTGGCACAAGCAGACCGTACACTACAAATGGACACCACACAGGTTTTATATTAAAAATAAGGATTCTTTATATAGAGATACCACAAGACCATTAAACGACAAAAATACACAATACTGTTACATTAGAGGGTAGAAGGTTGCTTAGTTCTCTTAAGTTCTTAAATGCGACACTTTAAGTCAATGTACCTTTTAGATGCGACACGCAGGGCAACGAAAGTGTTGCAACGATGTTGATGCGATGAAGTTTTTGGTGCAAAGAAATAGAGACGTGAAGATCTTCCAGAAACATTACGCTTTTCCGATGTGACTCGGGAAGACTCGACTCGATGCGTCAGCTGCAGCGGCGTCAACCTTTACGCGATGCGACGACAGCGGCCTTGGCAGCGGCACTCTTCTCTGACGTTTGCGAGACACTTCCACTCGATGCGATGTTGCAGCGGCGACACCCCTTTACGCGATGCGACGACAGCTGCTTCGACGGCGGCATGCTTCTCCAAGGATGCGAGGCGCATTTCTTGATGCGGTGCACTGCGACAGCTACAATGGCTGCGATGGCGACACGCTTCTTCCTCGATGCGAGACTCTTCTCTTGATGTGGTGCGATGTATCAGCTACGATGGCTGCGATGGCGACACGCTTCTTCGACGTTGCGAGACACTTCCTGGATGATGCGAGACGCTTCCGCTCGATGCGATGCTGCAGCGGCGACACACTTTACGTGATGCGACGACAACATCTCCAACGACGGCACGCTTCTCCTCCTTGAGTCGTGCTACCAGCTCCTTGCGACACGCAGTCCCTCAGAAGGCCCAACAACAGCAGCAGGCACTTCCAAAGAACTCTGGGGAGCTGGGGGGGTGAAGTCTGTTGTTCCTGAGACTTCAGCAGGAGGCAAGCTCTATTCCAAGCCCTTGGAGATCTTTTTAAGCACAAGTTGAAATAAAGTCTTTTGTAGTCTTTCTCCTCTCCTTCAGCAGCAAGGCAACCACTGCAGGCCAATCCCCCTGTTCAGGGACAGTACTCCTCCTTACAGCTTTCCCAGTTCCTTCTCCTCAGGCAGAGGTTCTTCTTGTCAAGCAGGATCTAATTTCTTGGGAGCAGGGTGCCAACACTTATACCCCTAATTCCTTTGTTCCTCTGGGGTAGAGGGGCCTTTGCCCAGTCCAAACCAGTTCCTGAGCACTTTGTTGACATGACTCTGACTTTCTATTCAGGGTGCAGGGCAGAGACATGAGCCGCTCCACAGGAGGTGGAGCCAGCGTTGTGGTGGCAGAGCACAGCCCTATTCAGAGTCCAGGTGCACTCCTCCCACCCATCTGGAAGTCAATCTCTCTATTCACCACCAGGCTACCTAGCCCTGCCCCTCTGGGTTTCCCCAGCCCTGTCACTCACACAAACCAGACAGGCAGATACACATCATAGCAGAGGCGGGCTGAAATGGTTAGGCAAGCAAATACCAACTTTCTAAAAGTGGTATTTGCAAACACAGAATATTAAAATAAACTTTACTAAAAGATGTATTTTATTATTCTGAGTTCAGGCATACTAAACTCGAACTTCTACCATTTTCCCTGGGCCTGTTAGGATCATAGAATGTAACAATTCTAACAGCCCATTCTGGCCAATGGAGAACAGGTAGCCTTACAATAGTGAAAAACGAAAATAGCTGTAATTCACTATTAGGACATGCCACACACATCAGGGCTTGTCCTACCTTATGCTTACAATGCACCCTGCCCTTGGGCCTACCATAGGGGTGACTAATATGAAGTTAAGGGAAGGTTTAGGGACTGGCAAGTGGGTGTACTTGCCCAGTCAGCATGACAGTACCAGACTGTATGCAGGTTCTGCAATGGCAGACCTTAGATACATTTTACCAGGCCGCTTCTGTGGGTGGCACAACCAGTGCTGCAAGCCCACCAGCAGCATTTGTATTTACAAGCCCTGGGCTCTCCTCGTGCACTTTACTGGGGTCTGACAGTAAACCAAATAAGCCAATCATGGAATCCAAGCAACATATACATTTTAAATAGGGAGCACTTGCACTGTGGCACTGGTTGGCAGTGGCACAGTGCTCTGAGCAGCTAACACCAGCAAAACACATAAGGCACAGTGAAAAAAGTGGAAGGGAGACTCACGCCAAGGTTCCAGGTCTAACATTCAATAAAACCTCAGATTATGTGTGCCGAACACCAGTTCCATCCACTATGCTCAGGATGGTCCCAACTGATTCTATTGGGTTTAAAAAGCGGACCAAGGTGCATCCCGGCCTCTCTCCCTCCCCATATTTCCAGGCTCTTGAGTATTTATTTAGGAACTTGACCTCCGTTCCATAAAGTCGAATGTTCAGGCATAGTCATATTCATGTGTTTTTTAAGCGTGGTCTCTAACTTCTGCAGTATGCGCTGTATTGTTTGTTGTTTGTAGTATACCAGTCTGCTTTGAGATACAAATACCTTCCAAGAAGGCTTTTAATGCCCAAAATAGCATGGATTAATTATCAACAGTACCAAAACTTAACTCAAAATAATCTAATACGCCCTGTCTAATCTGTTCCCGTAATACTCTGAATGTGAGAGTCGAGGACGGGAATATCCACTGTCGAGTTGTATGTGTGGCGAGATCTAGAATCGGTGTAATTGGAATTGGTGGGTGGTCAAACTGTGTTGTGCGGATTGAAGTTGTCTCTATACAAGTGTTGCCTAAGTCAGGTGACACCAAACAATAGTCAATACGCAAATGAGCATCATGTACTGTAGAGTAGTATGAACGTTCCAGCTCAAGCAGGTACATATATGATGATATATATCAAGCGTAGAGAAGGGGCACATTAAGTCTAGCAGTGTACTTGCTGCACAAGAGAGGTAGCTTGGTGTTTTAGTGGACTTATCTTTGCTTGGATTCAAAATCGTTTAAAAATCTTCACCCTAAATCACTGGTACGGCTGGTAGGGTAGAGTACTTTCACATTATTTCTTCCTAAACCAAGAAGTGCATTATTCAGACCATAGGAATTGAATTCTCTTCATCTTTCTTTTTTTTTTTTTTTTTAAAAACCTTTATTGTAAATCCGTGACACAGCTATTCAGCCGACAACCCGGAGGTACGGCAGCTTTGGAGAGTCAACACATGCTTGCGTCCACATATCACTGACAGGAGAGCTAAAGGTTCTATTTTGCATAAACATAAACACAACCCCAAACACGAGCAAGGCGAAAGGTACTGTAACATCCAGAGAGGTTCCCAGCAGGGGGGACGAGCCCCATCTCGTCCAACAGGCACAGGTCTATAGCAAGGGAAAGGAAGGAAAGGCAGACTCTAGAAACAATCACAGATCAGCAGGAAAATCAAAGCCGGGAACAGACTAGGGGGAGAGTTGCTCCTCTGGCGGGTCCGGGTCGGGGGGCAGGCAGATGTCCCCTCTGTACTGATTCCAAGGCCCCCACACCGCGTGCCATTTCCGAGGGCGCCCTCGAGCACAGTACACTGTTTTCTCCCTAAACATGCTCCAGTCCATGTTTTCCATCCACGCTGTCAATGTGGGCGGCCTATCGGAGCCCCACAGCCGAGCAATATCGCGCTTGGCTACCATGTTCCCCAGGGTCACCCACTGAGTCTGTGCCGCATTGTGGTCAGTAGGACTCCAGACATTAAGGAGACAGCATCGCGCCTCAGGCTGCAGAACAATTCCTGTCACCTCCCCCATCACCTCGTGGACTTGCCTCCAGAACTCCATAATCGCACCACATTCCCAAATAATATGGAGGAAGGTGCCCACCATACCACAGCCTCTCTTACATAAGCCCTCCTCGGAGAAACCCATGTGGACCAACCTGGGCCCCGTCACATAGACCCTATGGAGTATTTTAAGCTGCACCAGCCGCAGGCGCGCAGGGATAGCGACCTCTTTGGGAGAAGAAACTGCGTACTGCCAATCCTCATCATCTAATTCAAGGCCGTCCCTGATCCATTGAGCGCGCAACCCTAGGAGAAGATCCGCCCGGACGTTGATAAGTTTCTTATAGATGAGCGAGATCGTGCTCTCCGGCATGTGACCATCCAGGATCCGATCCTCCAACGGAGAGGACTCGGGCACCCTCTCTCCCTCCACTAGGACTGACCGCAAGGCGTGGCGCACTTGAGCATAACGGAAGAACTCCGTGCTCCCAAGCTCGTATTCCTTCTGCAGCTCCTCGAACGACTTTATCTTTCCCTTAACCATAAGGTCTCCAACCCTGGATATGCCAATCAGGTCCCATTTCTCGAACCCTTTTGTGCGCCAAAGCTTCCCCAGAATCTCGGAGTCAAACAGAGGGGTGGCAAGGGTAAGCTTACCCCTCCAGCCCAGCGAGTCCGTCGCCACCTTCCACACATGGACGGCCACTCTGGTGGGTCCCGTAAGGGTGGGGTCCGACGATTTCGAATATAACGCTCTGTGGTAGTTACCCCCACGGAGCAACCAGCGGTCCATGGCGAAGCCAGGGCTCAGCGCCGGACCATAGACACCATGGTTAATCGCGCTCAGCTGGGTGGCCCAGTAATAGCGCCGGATGTCAGGGAGCGCGATACCACCATCGTACCACGGAAGCGTCAACTTAGCGAATGCGATGCGCGGACGCCCGTCCCATAAGAGCGCACGCTGGTGGCTTTCGATCTCACAGAAATAGCTGGCCGGGACCAGGTCAAGAGTATTCTGGAGGGCATAAAGGAAACGGGGAAGGGACATCATTTTAAACAGAGCGGCGCGGCCCAGGAGGGAGAGCGGCAATTGCCGCCAGCCCACCACATCCCGCCGCAGGCGCGCCAGGGGAGGGAGCAAGTTCTTCTCATAGCGCAAGATGGGGTCGGTTGAAATATAGATCCCCAAATACAAAAAGCCATGCCGGGCTATCTGGATCGAACAGTTACGTGGGACAGGCGGGACATCCCCACACAGGACATACAGGTGTGACTTCCCCCAATTAATGACTAGGCCCGAATTTCTACCGAAGGAAGTCAAGATGTCACAAACTACTATAGGAGATTTCTTAGGCGAGGCAAGAGATAACAGAATGTCGTCGGCGTAGAGTGAAATGCGGTCTTCGTGGTCAGGCGACCAGCGAATCCCACGTATATCCGGGTGCCACCGTATCCACGCCGCCAACGGCTCAAGAGCAAGGGCAAACAGCAACGGCGACAGGGGGCAACCCTGCCGGGTGCCTCTCCCGAGCTCGAACGGTACCGACGCCCGCCCGTTCACAATGACGCTTGCGAGAGGCCCCTCATAGAGCAGCCTCACCCATCCCACGAATCCAGGCCCGAAGCCGAATTTGGCCAGCACCGCCCACAAGTATGCCCACTCTATTGTATCAAAGGCCATCGTGGCATCGAGGGACGCCACAATAGCCGGCTCTCGCATCGTACCCGTCCTGGCAATCACCCCATGGAGATGCCGAAGATTGAGTGCAGTGTTCCGGTGCGGGATAAACCCCAACTGATCCGGGTGGATCAAATCGCCAAGTACCCGGACCAGGCGGTTCGCGATAATCTTAGCTAGGATTTTCGGCTCAGCGTTGAGGAGCGAGATCGGCCGATAGGAACCACACCTATCCCGGGGCTTTCCGTCCTTATGTATAACCACAATCGTCGCCAGCCGTTGATCGAGCGGAAGAAATCCGTTCTCCCGCGCCTCAATGAACATGGCGGTCAAGTGGGGGGCCAACTTATCCGGACAAAGCTTATACAGCTCTATCGGTAGACCATTTGGGCCTGAAGCCTTGCCGGAGCGCAACGCATGGATAGCCCCTGCCACTTCGTCTACGGTGATAGCACCATCGAGGTCCTCCCTATCAATGGCGGAAAGGCCGGGCAGAGCAATGTCACGCAGTAAAGCACACGAGTCCTCCGTTGGTCTATCCGAGACCGAGGTGTATACCGTACGAAAATGGTCCGAGAAACATCGGACTATACCGTCAGGATCAGTGATAACCTCTCCCCCATCCGTCAACAACTCCGGCACAACACGATTAACCCGCTCCTTTTTGTCCAACCACGCCAACAATTTCCCGGCCTTATCCCCAACATCATACAACCGCCCCTGCTGCTCCCTGTGGAGGGTCTTGGCGGCGTCCGTCACCAGATCCCTATACTCCAATTGCTTAAGGTTCAAATTGTGCAGTGTGGACGTCTCAATATCACCCTCCAAGGCCACCTCTAAAGCCGCTATCTCTTCCTCCACTTGTAGCACCTCAGCGTCTCTCCGCCGTTTGGCGGCAACTACCAGGGACAAGGCTTCCCCTCTCAGTACAGCCTTAAAAGCTTCCCACAAGGACACCTCTTCATCTTTCTTAATCTCTTTAAAACATCATATGTTCACTTCTTTTCACTAGTCAACTCCTCTTTTAATGGAGGTTCATCTTTCAACCATAGTTCCAAGCATATCTCTTTACATTCGCAGTGGAGAAGAAGCCTTTCTTTGATTCTCTCATCCCATAAAGTCCCAAATTTACAACTCAAGAGCAATTTATTTTCTCAATGCTGTGACATTGTTATTGTTAGTACACTTTATTTAGATATAAAAATATCCTTAAAAGAACACCTCAAAATTACACAGCAATACATTTTAAAAAAACAGAACCTTAGCATAAAAGCAGTAATTGGTAAAAACTTCAAATTGCAATAAAAAACTTCACCGATATATCAATGGAATACAGACTTAGTGTGCAAAATGCAATGACAAGCATAACGTTTAACCCCTTCGCTGCCAGGCCTTTTCCCCCTCCTGTGCCAGGCCTTTTTTTGGCTATTTGGGGTAGTGCGCGCTTAGGCCCCTGTAACTTTTTGACCGCATTAGGTAGCCACGCCAAATTTGCGTCCTTTTCTTCCAACATCATGGGGATTCTAAAGGTACTCAGGGTTTGTGGATTCCCCTGGAGGGGTCACAGAAAAGAGCCAAAATACAGCAAAATGTTGGGTTTTTTTGGAAAAATTGGAAAAACGGACTGCAAATGAAAGCATCTGGGTTTTTCCCTGCAAATGTTATCAAAAAAGGGTTTGTGGGGTTGAAATCACCATTATCCCAGCTTTTCGGGGATACTTGACTTTTGTCAGAAACCCAACATTTTTTACACAGTTTTGGCATTTTTCTGGGACATAGCCTATTTTTGCTATTCATTTTCGAAAAGAAGACAATATTCTGAATTCAGCAAGGGGTCATTTGTGTAGATCCATCAAGGTTTTTTTATAGAAACAAACAGTTAAATGTAGGATAAATTGAAATTTAGTTGAAAAAACAGCCTTTTGTGTCAACGTTTTCACCTGTAACTTCTTCTAATTATGACAGCTCTTTGAAAGCAATATACCGTTGCATCCGCTGGACATTACTGGTTGTGGGGATATATAGGACTTGTAGGTTCACCAAGAACCCGACGAACCCAGAGCCAAAAACTGAGTAGTAACTTGCAATGGTTTTTTATTATGTACCGGGTATATAGTAATTATTCTGTAAAAAAGTGTACATGGAAAAATCGGTATGAAAGACACCTATGTATTTCTGAAATGGGAACACAATATAGAGTTTAGAAACAGTAGATATTTGCACATTTCTGAAATTGGGAATACTCATACTAGCATGAGAATTATCAGTCATTTTTTAGAATGACTTCTTTTTTACACAATATCTTTCATTTGGAAATCAGAAATGCATGGAAAGTCAATAGATAATAACAGTTCCTTTACAAATCTGAATTACCCTAAGTCTCCCAATAAAAAAGGTACCTCACTTGTGTGGGTAGGCATAGTGCCCACGACAGGAAACAACGCAAAACGCAACGTGGTCACACCACATTTTCACAATGCAAAATTACCCTTTTTTTGCAAAGTGCCTAGCTCTAGTTTTTGAACCCTAGCTCTGCGGGCACCTTGGGAAACCTAGCAAACCTATACATTTTTGAAAACTAGACACCCAGGGGAATCCAGGATGGGGTGACTTGACTGCCTCCCACCAGGGTCTGTTACCCAGAATCCCTTGCAAACCTAAAAAATTGTCAAAAAAAACACATTTTCCACACATTTCTGTCGTGGAAAGTTCCGGAATCTGCTTGGATCCACAAATTTCTACCCACCCCGCGTTCCCCAAAGTCTTACGAGAAAAACAGTACCTCACTTGTGTGGGTCGGCCTAGTGCCCGCGACAGGAAATGGCGCAAAATGCAACCTGGTCACACCTCAATTTCGCAGTGAAAAATGACCCTTTTTTGGAAAAATGACTAGCTGTAGTTTTTGAACCCTACCTCTGCGGGCACCTTGGGAAACCTAGCAAACCTATACATTTTTGAAAAGTAGACACCCAGGGGAATCCAGGATGGGGTGACTTGACTGCCTCCCACCAGGGTCTGTTACCCAGAATCCCTTGCAAACCTAAAAAATTGTCAAAAAAACCACATTTTCCACACATTTCTGTCGTGGAAAGTTCCGGAATCTGCGTGGATCCACAAATTTCCACCCACCCCCGTTCCCCTAAGTCTTACGAGAAAAACGGTACCTCACTTGTGTGGGTCGGCCTAGTGCCCACGACAGGAAACGGCGCAAAACGCAACCTGGTCACACTTCAATTTCGCAGTGAAAAATGACCCTTTTTTGGAAAAATGACTAGCTGTAGTTTTTGAACCCTAGCTCTGCGGGCACCATGGGAAACCTAGCAAACCTATACATTTTTGAAAACTAGACACCCAGGGGAATCCAGGATGGGGTGACTTGACTGCCTCCCACCAGGGTCTGTTAAACAGAATCCCTTGCAAACCTAAAAAATTGTCAAAAAAACACATTTTCCCCACATTTCTGTCGTGGAAAGTTCCGGAATCTGCAGTGGATCCACAAATTTCCACGCACCCCGCGTTCCCCAAAGTCTTACGAGAAAAACGGTACCTCACTTGTGTGGGTCGGCCTAGTGCCCGCGACAGGAAATGGCGCAAAACGCAACCTGGTCACACCTCAATTTCGCAGTTAAAAATGACCCTTTTTTGGAAAAATGACTAGCTGAAGTTTTTGAACCCTAGCTCTGCGGGCACGTTGGGAAACCTAGCAAACCTATACATTTTTAAAAACTAGACACCCAGGGGAATCCAGGATGGGGTGACTTGACTGCCTCCCACCAGGGTCTGTTACCCAGAATCCCTTGCAAACCTAAAAAATTGTCAAAAAAAACACATTTTCCCCACATTTCTGTCGTGGAAAGTTCCGGAATCTGCGTGGATCCACAAATTTCCACCCACCCCGCGTTCCCCAAAGTCTTACGAGAAAAACGGTACCTCACTTGTGTGGGTCGGCCTAGTGCCCCCCACAGGAAACGGCGCAAAACGCAACGTGGTCACACCACATTTTCACAATGCAAAATTACCCTTTTTTTGCAAAGTGCCTAGCTCTAGTTTTATAACCCTAGCTCTGCGGGCACCTTGGGGAACCTAGCAAACCTACACATTTTTGAAAAGTAGACACCCAGGGGAATCCAGGATGGGGTGACTTGACTCCCTCCGACCAGGGTCTGTTACCCAGAATCCCTTGCAAACCTAAAAAATTGTCAAAAAAAACACATTTTCCACACATTTCTGTCGTGGAATGTTCCGGAATCTGCGTGGATCCACAAATTTCCCCCCCCCCACGTTCCCCAAAGTCTTACGAGAAAAACGGTACCTCACTTGTGTGGGTCGGCATAGTGCCCGCGACAGGAAACGGCGCAAAACGCAACCTGGTCACACCTCAATTTCGCAGTGAAAAATGACCCTTTTTTGGAAAAATGACTAGCTGTAGTTTTTGAAGCCTAGCTCTGCGGGCACGTTGGGAAACCTAGCAAACCTATACATTTTTGAAAACTAGACACCCAGGGGAATCCATGATGGGGTGACTTGACTGCCTCCCACCAGGGTCTGTTACCCAGAATCCCTTGCAAACCTAAAAAATTGTCAAAAAAACCAGATTTTCCCCACATTTCTGTCGTGGAAAGTTCCGGAATCTGCGTGGATCCACAAATTTCCACCCACCCTGCGTTCCCCAAAGTCTTACGAGAAAAACGGTACCTCACTTGTGTGGGTCGGCCTAGTGCCCGCAACAGGAAACGGCACAAAACGCAACGTGGTCACACCACATTTTCACAATGCAAAATTACCCTTTTTTTGCAAAGTGCCTAGCTCTAGTTTTTGAACCCTAGCTCTGCGGGCACCTTGGGAAACCTAGCAAACCTATACATTTTTGAAAACTAGACACCCAGGGCAATCCAGGATGGGGTGACTTGACTGCCTCCCACCAGGGTCTGTTACCCAGAATCCCTTGCAAACCTAAAAAATTGTCAAAAAAACCACATTTTCCACACATTTCTGTCGTGGAAAGTTCCGGAATCTGCGTGGATCCACAAATTTCCACCCACCCCGCGTTCCCCAAAGTCTTACGAGAAAAACGGTACCTCACTTGTGTGGGTCGGCCTAGTGCCCGCGACAGGAAACGGCGCAAAATGCAACCTGGTCACACCTCAATTTCGCAGTGAAAAATGACCCTTTTTTGGAAAAATGACTAGCTGTAGTTTTTGAACCCTACCGCTGCGGGCACCTTGGGAAACCTAGCAAACCTATACATTTTTGAAAACTAGACACCCAGGGAAATCCAGGATGGGGTGACTTGACTGCCTCCCACCAGGGTCTGTTACCTAGAATCCCTTGCAAACCTAAAAAATTGTCAAAAAAACCACATTTTCCACACATTTCTGTCGTGGAAAGTTCTGGAATCTGCGTGGATCCACAAATTTCCACCCACCCCGCGTTCCCCAAAGTCTTACAAGAAAAACGGTACCTCACTTGTGTGGGTCGGCCTAATGCCCGCGACAGGAAACGGCGCAAAACGCAACCTGGTCACACCTCAATTTCGCAGTGAAAAATTACCCTTTTTTGGAAAAATGAATAGCTGTAGTTTTTGAACACTAGCTCTTCGGGCACCTTGGGAAACCTAGCAAACCTATACATTTTTGAAAACTAGACACCCAGGGGAATCCACGATGGGGTGACTTGACTGCCTCCCACCAGGGTCTGTTAACCAGAATCCCTTGAAAACCTAAAAAATTGACCAAAAAAACACATTTTCCCCACATTTCTGTCGTGGAAAGTTCCGGAATCTGCGTGGATCCACAAATTTCCACCCACCCCGCATTCCCCAAAGTCTTACGAGAAAAACGGTACCTCACTTGTGTGGGTCGGCCTAGTGCCCGTGACAGGAAACGGCACAAAACGCAACCTGGTCACACCTCAATTTCGCAGTGAAAAAGGACCCTTTTTTTGAAAAATGACTAGCTGTAGTTTTTGAACCCTAGCTCTGCGGGCACCTTGGGAAACCTAGCAAAAATATACATTTTTGAAAACTAGACACCCAGGGGAATCGAGGATGGGGTGACTTGACTGCCTCCCACCAGGGTCTGTTACCCAGAATCCCTACCAAACCTAAAAAATTGTCAAAAAAAACACATTTTCCCCACATTTCTGTCGTGGAAAGTTCCAGAATCTATGTGGATCCACAAATTTCCACCCACCCCGCATTCCCCAAAGTCTTACGAGAAAAACGGTACCTCACTTGTGTGGGTCGGCCTAGTGCCCGCGACAGGAAACGGCGCAAAACGCAACCTGGTCACACCTCAATTTCGCAGTGAAAAATGACCCTTTTTTGGAAAAATAACTAGCTGTAGTTTTTGAACCCTAGCTCTGCGGGCACCTTGGGAAACCTAGCAAACCTATACATTTTTTAAAACTAGACACCAAGGGGAATCCAGGATGGGGAGACTTGACTGCTTCCCACCAGGGTCTGTTACCCAGAATCCCTTGAAAACCTAAAAAATTGTCCAAAAAAACACACTTTCCCCACATTTCTGTCGTGGAAAGTTCCGGAATCTGCGTGGATCCACAAATTTCCACCCACCCCGCGTTCCCCAAAGTCTTACGAGAAAAACGGTACCTCACTTGTGTGGGTCGGCCTAGTGCCCGCGACAGGAAACGGCACAAAACGCAACCTAGTCACACCTCAATTTCGCAGTGAAAAATGACCCTTTTTTGGAAAAATGACTAGCTGTAGTTTTTGAACCCTAGCTCTGCGGGCACCTTGGGAAACCTAGCAAACCTATACATTTTTGAAAACTAGACACCAAGGGGAATCCAGGATGGGGTGACTTGACTGCTTCCCACCCGGGTCTGTTACCCAGAATCCCTTGCAAACCTAAAAAATTGTCAAAAAAAACACATTTTCCCCACATTTCTGTCGTGGAAAGTTCCGGAATCTGCGTGGATCCACAAATTTCTACCCACCCCGTGTTCCCCAAAGTCTTCCGAGAAAAACGGTTCCTCACTTGTGTGGGTCGGCCTAGTGCCCGCGACAGGAAACGGCGCAAAACGCAACCTGGTCACACCTCAATTTCGCAGTGAAAAATGACCCTTTTTTGGAAAATTGACTAGCTGTAGTTTTTGAACCCTAGCTCTGCGGGCACCTTGGGAAACCTAGCAAACCTATAAATTTTTGAAAACTAGACAACAAGGGAAATCCAGGATGGGGTGACTTGACTGCCTCCCACCAGGGTCTGTTACCCAGAATCCCTTGCAATCCTAAAAAATTGTCAGAAAAACCACATTTTCCCCACATTTCTGTCGTGAAAAGTTCCGGAATCTGCGTGGATCCACAAATTTCCACCCACCCCGCGTTCCCCAAAGTCTTACAAGAAACACGGTACCTCACTTGTGTGGGTCGGCCTAGTGCCCGCGACAGGAAACGGCGCAAAACGCAACCTGTTGTCAGGATCCCTAATGTGAGTTCCAAAACGAAGCGCAAGGAATTAAGTTCTATGGGCGCTTCAGTCTTGAATGGGTTTCAATGGTCGAGTTTGTGGCATGCCCGCATTTCCAAGATGGCCGTGCAGACGCTGGGGTCGGTGGTCTAGTTGCTAACAGATCTAGAGAGAGACGATGTGACGCGCGCGCGCCTGAGGTAGTGCGCACTTCACCAAGATTTTTCCTCAGAGAAGACGTGTTCGAGAAAGTTCCCAGTTCTGAAGAGAATACCTTGTCAAAGAAGTTTTCCAGAGTGACACAAGAGAGTTGTGTCGATACTTACCGAAGAGAACAGAAAAAGCCGCAGAGTCCGTAGAGGCTACTTACTGAGAGTAGAGTTCAGAGTTTTCCTCGTCGCTACAGGAAACAAGATACGAATTCTGCAACACCTGAAGAGAAGACAGAAGAAAGCTAAGTGAATTATTGATAGATTATCTAAGGTCACATAAAAATGATAAGTAGTGTTTGGTGACGCAATAAGTAAAGACTTACCGGGGACAGCAGAGATCAGCATACCGAGTCCTAAAAAGAAAAGGAGTATATTGTAGTATTTACTGAAGAGGTTACTAAGGGAAAAATTATAAAACACAATAAGAACTTTCAACAAAGAAAGTAAGGAGTAAGACTTACCAGAGCCATAACAATTCACAGTAACCATAGGAGAGGAAGCAACTGGAGAAGTTTAAGCACAAAAGAATCATCTAGAAGACAACAAGTTATTAGTATAGCTAGAAGCAAGAAAAGAAAGAAGAGAAACCACAAGAAGAAAGATTGATGGTAGGTCAAAAGAGAAAGTTAAAGGATATTAAGACTACAAGATAAATAGGTATAATTAAAAACGAATATATGTTTTACAGATAAATAGTGACATCAATAACAAGAAAGAAGAAAAAGGCAGAATTGAACAAGAAGAGAGGCACAGAGTTCAGGATACTGGGTAGGTAGGAAACACCATTACAGAAGAGAAGAAAAGAGACAGAATAGAGTAGAGGAGGAATAATAATATAATGTTGTGTGCTTAGTTACCTCAGGAAATCTTCAGTAGCAGAGAGATAGCTGAAGAAGAATTCCAGATAGGAAAACCAGAAGGTCCAGAACCAGTCTCTTCTCTCGTTTGTTATTTTATCCAATTTCCCCCTTCCCCCTTGCTGATCAGTTAGAGCCAAAGACATATCTTGGGGTTGAGTGATTAGTAGTGGGAGTCGGGAAGCTAGCAGCTTCTGTTCCTGTGCAAGACAGCGGCAACCAGCGGGAAGCTGAAGGTGAGCCTTGACAGAGTGAAGTGCCCACGTATTAATCTTGCACCCGAACAGAAAAGAAATGGTTGAGGGAATAAATTTACAGACTTTAGGGTCAGTCCCAGAGGCGATACAAAAGGAATTGGTAGGAGTTAAGGAAGAGAATCAAAGTCTAAGGCAGGAGGTCATGAATTCTAGGAAAGAGACGGCAGAATTAGCACAGAGGATAAGACAACCGTATTCAACTGGAAGGGAGGGTCCCACCACTTCAATGGGAGAGACAAATAAGCTAACAACGCAAGTAATACATTCCTTGTCGCCAGTAATACCGTTGGCAGCGCCAGAGAGATTTAGTGGGGACCCACAAAAAGCGCAGGTGTTTATTACACAATGTTCACTACATTTCTTGTGTCGCCCTTCTATCTTTCCTGATGCGCAGTCGAAAGTAGCCTTCATTTTGTCATATTTAAGTGGAGATGCAGCAGCATGGTCGATGCCGATAGTCTCTCGAGATGATCCATTATTGCAGAATTTTGATGAGCTCAAGAAAGAATTTTTGAGAATCTTTGACCGAAGACGGATCTCTCAAGCAGAGGATAACGAGCTCTTGGAATTGAAGCAGGGAAATAGAGACTTAGTGGCTTATCTAGCTCAATTCAACAAACTTGTAATGGAGACTGATTGGCCGGAGAACAAGAGGACAGCAATTTTTTATCGAGGGCTGCGAGATGAATTGAAAGATGGCTTGGCACAAATACCGAATCGTCCAACTGAAATTTCCGCCCTGATAGACCTAGTGCTAGAACTGGATTTCCGGCAGGGAGAGAGAAGAGGAGAGAGAAGACGAGAGTACAGAAGTACGGTTCCGCGATTCGACCGAGCTAAGGCTGAAACAGGAAGAAGTACAGAAGGAACCTCAGGATCTGAACCTATGCAAATAGGAACGATTCGAGGACCGCTCACAAAGGAGGAGAAGGAGAAGAGACGAGCCAACAACTTATGCATGTATTGTGGATCTAGTGGACATTTTGTGCGAAATTGTCCAAAAAAGCCAAAGGGTTCATTTAAGCCGAAGGAAAACTCGCAGCACCACCTGTAGAAGGAGTTGTGCAGGTGGATGCGAATCAGAAATCAACTCCTCAGGAACATCGGCTGGCGAATACATTACAGTCGTCTTCGCCTCATTTGATTTTATCTTTGACAATCCGTTTTCGTGAAAAAATAATGAAAAGAGTGACTGTGATGGTGGACTCAGGAGCCACAGGTAATTTCTGCGATCAGAAATTTGCGACTAAGATTGGGCTGCAAGCAATTGCCAAGGCTAAAAGTGAACCAGTTCGAGCAATCGATGGTACCAATCTATCCTCAGGGCCAATCACGAGTCACACAGAATTGATAGAGCTGATTCAAGAAGATGGGCATAGAGAAGCTATGCACTTTAACTTAATTGATGCCCCCCAATTTCAACTTATATTGGGGCTTCCTTGGCTCACAGAGCACAATCCTTCAATCAATTGGAGCAACAGAACAATTGAAATGAACTCGGCATATTGTAGAGAGAACTGTTTTGGGGCTTATGAGGCAACGAGTAAACAGAACCCGGCTCATGCATTATGTTCAGCGGAAGTCTCTGTGTGCGTAATAAATACTCAAACAATTCCACAAGAATATCAAGATTTCGAGGACGTTTTCAATGAACAGGAAGCAGAGCAACTGCCGCCTCATCGTGTTTACGACTGCAAAATAGACTTGGAGCCAGGGGCAAATTTGCCTTGCAGTCGAGTGTACGCCTTGACGGAACAAGAGAATCATCACTTAAAGGAGTATATCGACAAGTATCTGGCCAATGGATTTATACGTCCTTCCCAATCGCCGGTGTCCTCGTCCACTATTTTTTGTGCCTAAGAAGGAGCAGGGCGAGTTGCGAACGTGCATTGATTACAGAGCCATAAATCGAATAACAAAGAAGAACAGGTATCCTCTTGCCCTTATCTCCGTCTTGTTGGACCAGATCAAAGGAGCACAGATGTTCATGAAGTTGGATTTAAGGGGAGCTTATCACCTTATTCGAGTTAGAGAGGGAGACGAGTGGAAGACGGCCTTCAGAACACGCTTGGGGCTATTTGAATACCAGGTGATGCCCTATGGGTTGTGCAATGCGCCTGCAGCGTTCCAACACTTCATAAATGATGTGCTCAGTGAATTCATTGATCAATGTGTAATTGTGTATATTGACGATATACTAATCTACTCAACGAATACGCAGGAGCATCAAACACAGGTTCGAGGAGTTTTGCAGAAACTGCAAGAGAACAAACTATTTGTCAAGTTGGAGAAATGTGCTTTTGGAGTTCCACAGGTAGAGTTCTTGGGCTTTGTAATCTCGCCAGCAGGCATTCATATGGATAAACGAAAGATTCAGGCCGTACAAGAATGGAAGTTGCCCACTTGTGTGAAAGAAGTCCAAGCGTTTATTGGGTTCGCAAATTTCTATCGGAGATTTATTGGAGAATTTTCCCGACGAATACTACCTTTGACGCGACTACTGAAGAAGGGAACACGATTTGAATGGTCGGAGGAAGCAGAGCAAGCCTTTAAAGATTTGAAGATAGAGTTCACCACTGCGCCAATCCTCCTTCATGCCGATCCGATGGAGCCCTTTTATGTCGAGACAGATGCTTCGGACCTTGCGATTGGTGGAGTTCTATCTCAAAGGAATAAGGAAACGGGCCAGTTACACCCGGTGGCTTATCGGTCCAGGAAATTGACACCAGCAGAAAATCAATTATACGATTAGGGAAAAAGAGTTGCTGGCGATAAAAGACGCCTTCAAGGAGTGGAGACATTATCTAATGGGGGCCCACCACGTAGTAACGGTCTACACGGACCATCGGAACTTAAAATTCCTGAACTCAGCCAGAACCTTGACACCTCGCCAACTTCGTTGGTCTCTGTACTTTGCCGATTACGATTTTGTGATAACTTATCGGCCGGGGGCACAGAATGGAAAGGCGGATGCTTTGTCTAGGTTGGGAACCGGAGCAGAAAGAAGTCCACTAAGCGCTCAAGTGATCATACCAGATACCAAGATTATAGGCGCCACTGATATTTTGAACTTTAAGGAAAAGGTAATCCAAGCTCTGACCCCAGAAGAAATGCAGAGATGGGCGCAACTAGAACCTGGAAGAGAAGTTCGCGATGAATTACCATTCAAAGAAGGTGCATTGTATTTGCCGACTACAGCATTGCAGAAGCAAGCCTTGCAGGAATGCCATGATCATCTGTTGGCTGGCCACAAGGGAGAGTTCAAGACAGCCGATCTAATCAAAAGAAAATATTGGTGGCCCCAGATGAGTAAAGACATAGAACAATATGTAAAGACTTGTGAGATATGCGCTCAGGGAAAATCAGAACGGCACGCTCCACAAGGGCTGTTGCAACCCCTTCCCATTCCTCCTCATCCTTGGCATACAATCACCCTAGACTTAATTACAGACTTACCATCCTGTCAAGGGACCAATACAATACTAGTAATAGTAGATGCATACACGAAAATGACACACTTCTTGGCCTTAAAGGGAATCCCTACCGCAAAACAGTTAGCAAGACACTTTAGTACACAGATTGTCAGATTACATGGAATACCCAAGATCGTAATATCAGACCGTTGTACCCAATTTGTTTCACATTTCTGGAAGGCTTTTATGAGAGGGTTAGGAGTAGAAACTCGTTTTTCCACCAGTTTCCATCCGGAGACGGATGGACAAACGGAAAGGGTGAACCAGGAATTGGAGCAATATTTACGATTGTTCTTGCTGAAACAGGAGGGAGAATGGCCGGACTACTTGTGGACAGCAGAATTAGCTCATAATAACACAAAGAATGTGTCCACTGGATATTCCCCGTTCTACTTAAACTATGGTAGACATCCAAATTCCGCAGTACAAGATGTGGAGCTCACAGTCCCAGCAGCCAAGGATTTGGTAGCTCATTTAAAGTCAGTGCATGAAGAAGCATCAAAGAATCTAGTACAGGCTAAGGAAAAGTATAAGAAATACGCAGATAAGAAAAGAAAGAAACCCCCTCCACTAGGAATAGGAGATAAAGTCAGGGTGTCTAGTTTTCAGAAATGTATGGGTTTGGTAGGTTTCCCTAGATGGCCGCCGTGCACCGGGCCAAAAACCCAAGAGACCCTCCTTGCAAAACCAGGTGGTTTTGAGATAGGCAATGTTGATGTCGCATCACTACTTTTGGGCCCTTGCCTGTCGCGGGTACTTGGGCCTCCCACACAAGTGAGGCACCATTTTTACTGGGAGACCCAGGGGAACGCTGGGAGGTGTGAAATTTGAGTGAGCCCGGTGATGCCACAACTTTCCCACACAAAAAAGTGTGGAAAAAGTTTTTTTTTTCAGCTAAAATTGAGGTTTGCGGGGGATTCTGGGTAAGGAAACGTTGGGGGATCCACACAAGCCATACCTCCCTGGAAGCCCCCGGGTGTCTTGTTTTCAGAAATGTATGGGTTTGGTAGGTTTCCCTAGATGGCCGCCGTGCACCGGGCCAAAAACCCAAGAGACCCCCCTTGCAAAACCAGGTGGTTTTGAGATAGGCAATGTTGATGTCGCATCACTAGGTTTTGGGCCCTTGCCTGTCGCGGGTACTTGGGCCTCCCACACAAGTGAGGCACCATTTTTACCGGGAGACCCAGGGGAACGCTGGGAGGTGTGAGATTTGAGTGAGCCCGGTGATGCCACAACTTTCCCACACAAAAAAGTGTGAAAAACGTGATTTTTTCAGCTAAAATTGAGGTTTGCGGGGGATTCTGGGTAAGGAAACGTTGGGGGATCCACGCAAGCCATACCTCCCTGGAAGCCCCTGGGTGTCTAGTTTTCAGAAATGTATGGGTTTGGTAGGTTTCCCTAGATGGCCGCCGTGCCCCGGGCCAAAAACCCAAGTGACCCCCCATGCAAAACCAGGTGGTTTTGAGATAGGCAATGTTGATGTCGCATCACTACGTTTTGGGCCCTTGCCTGTCGCAGGTACTTGGGCCTCCCACACAAGTGAGGCACCATTTTTACTGGGAGACCTAGGGGATCGCTGGGAGGTGTGAAATTTGAGTGAGCCCGGTGATGCCACAAGTCTTCCACACAAAAAAGTGTAAAAAAAGTGACTTTTTCATCTAAGATTGAGGTTTGCAGGGGATTCTGGGTAAGGAAACGTTGGGGGATCCACGGAAGCCATACCTCCCTGGAAGCCCCCGGGTGTCTAGTTTTCAGAAATGTATGGGTTTGGTAGGTTTCCCTAGATGGCCGCCGTGCACCGGGCCAAAAACCCAAGAGACCCCCCTTGCAAAACCAGGTGGTTTTGAGATAGGCAATGTTGATGTCGCATCACTACGTTTTGGGCCCTTGCCTGTCGCGGGTACTTGGGCCTCCCACACAAGTGAGGCACCATTTTTACCGGGAGACCCAGGGGAACGCTGGGAGGTGTGAAATTTGAGTGAGCCCGGTGATGCCACAGCTTTCCCACACAAAAAAGTGTGAAAAAAGTGATTTTTTCAGCTAAAATTGAGGTTTGCAGGGGATTCTGGGTAAGGAAACATTGGGGGATCCACGCAAGCCATACCTCCCTGGAAGCCCCCGCGTGTCTAGTTTTCAGAAATGTATGGGTTTGGTAGGTTTCCCTCGATGGCCGCCGTGCACCGGGCCAAAAACCCAAGAGACCCCCCTTGCAAAACCAGGTGGTTTTGAGATAGGCAATGTTGATGTCGCATCACTAGGTTTTGGGCCCTTGCCTGTCGCGGGT
The DNA here is from genome assembly GCF_964204655.1 of Triturus cristatus. Lineage (NCBI taxonomy): Eukaryota > Metazoa > Chordata > Amphibia > Caudata > Salamandridae > Triturus > Triturus cristatus. The sequence continues at coordinate 1,171,686,175 of NC_140589.1, read as the reverse complement.
ACTTGGGCCTCCCACACAAGTGAGGCACCATTTTTTCTGGGAGACCCAGGGGAACGCTGGGAGGTGGGAAATTTGAGTGAGCCCGGTGATGCCACAAGTTTCCCACACAAAAAAGTGTGAAAAAAATGATTTTTTCAGCTAAAATTGAGGTTTGCGGGGGATTCTGGGTAAGGAAACGTTGGGGGATCCACGCAAGCCATACCTCCCTGGAAGCCCCCGGGTGTCTAGTTTTCAGAAATGTATGGGTTGGGTAGGTTTCCCTAGATGGCCGCCGAGCACGGGCCAAAAAGACAGTTGACCCCCTTGCAAAACCAGAACGTTTTGACATTGTTTCTACAACGTGAGAATTTCGGCACAATATTGCATGGACAATGTGACAGATATTTTGAGGTTTGCAGGACATTGAGAATAAAAAACCTTTTTGTAATTCACAAGAGAGACATCACCATAAACTCCCATGGGTTTACGACAATATCTACACTTGGTGGGTTATTTTTACATGGAACATACACCTTGACAGAGAAACTAAAAAGACAAAGAATCCTGCACAGCCACCTATTCCTCAAACGCACACACATACTGGTTGGATTTGGCACGAGGGCGAGTGATGGTTCAGTATATTACATTTTTTTAACAAGCGATTTCACAAAAATGAAAGGCACTGTCAATAATTCAATGGAGAAAAAACTGAACCAATGACTCGCAGCTCGTGAGCTGTAAAGCCACAGCAAGGCACCAACCGCTTTACAGGCCATTCACACACCTTTCATATGTGATACACACAAGACCACTCGCACCACCAGGCACAAAAACAACACATTACAAAATTCAAAAAGGGACAAGGTACACCCTGCTTCAGAAAGGCAAATATTACTGCACAGCCATCTAATCCTCAAGCACACACACATACTGGTTGGATTTGGCACGAGGGTGAGTGATGGTTCAGAATATACAATTGTATTAGCAAGTGATTTCACAAAAATGAAATGCACTGTTAATAATTGAAAGGGCGAGAAACTGAACCATTGACTCACAGCTCGTGAGCTGTAAAGCCACGACAAGGCACCAACCTCTTTACAGGCCATTCATACACCTTTCATATGTGTGAGACGTACAAAACCATTCACACCGCCAGCCGCGGGCCCATCACATAACAAAACTCACACCAGCACACAGCGCCATTCAAGGGCCCATCACTTTCACACGCCCACATTCCTGACACAGCAACTACACAAGCAGATGGATTGCGTGAAGTGGCACTCAGCTAGCAGTGTGTGTAGTGACCAGCAGCAAGTCACTACTCGCACACAGCCAGCCGAGCGCCAGTCCACGCACACCGCTAGCCGAGCACCAGTCCACGCACACCGCTAGCTAAACACCAGTCCACGCACACCGCTAGCCAAGCACCAGTCCAGGCACACCACCAGCCAATCGCCAGTCCACGCACACCGCCAGCCAAGCACCAGCCCACGCACACCACCAGCCAAGCACCAGTCCACACACACCGCCAGCCAAGCACCAGTCCACGCACACCACCAGCCAAGCACCAGTCCATGCACACCGCCAGCCAAGCACCAGTCCACGCACACCGCCAGCCAAGCACCAGTCCACGCACACCGCCAGCCAAGCACCAGTCCACGCACACCGCCAGCCAAGCACCATTCCACGTACACCGCCAAAGAAGTGCCAGTCCACACACACTGCCAACACATTTAGGATTTTTTTAGACAAAAATAAAAACACAAACAATTCACAATTAGATACAAATCTACAAACACAAAATCAGAAACTAAACACATTGCACTAACGGCAACCTTGAAACAGAATCAAATTTTTCAAAGAATACAAACCAATCAGTTAACTTTACCACTCATGAATGCTCCCAAAAATTCTTTTGCGTATGGTACGCTCTAAAACAAGCAGGGACACACAGCCCAGGTTTAGATGAACAGTCGGGGCAATACATACGAATCTCCTTCCGCGTACCTCTTCGCCAACAGACTCTGCATCTCCTAGTGGGAAAATCTTTTGCCGGTGTGGGAGGGATGAAATCAGGAAAGCGGCGATCTTTCAATCGAACCACATCCTCCACCACTCCAAATCTAGGAACACTTGCCTGTTCCACAACAACAAGGCTAGCTATCACAGAGTGCTGAAACTGAAGAAATGTTAACTTTGACGCAGGAGAACACTCCTTGAACACAATAAAAGCATTGAACATTGCTAATTCGAAGAAATGGATGGACAACTTCTTATACCAAACATAAGCCTTCCGAATAGCAGAGTAAGGTTCCAACCTCTGATCTACTCTGTCAAACCACCCATGTGCTTATTGTAGTCTAGAATGCACACAGGTTTGCGCACTTCAGCAACCTGACCCCAAACAGCCACAGGTGAAGTACTCTCATCATGGATGGTAGTCAGCATGTACACATCCCTCCTGTCCACAAATTTTACAGCTAGTAGTTCATCACTACACAAGGAACTGCACTGCCCCCTCTGAAGTCTTTTGCAAACAAGCTCTTTCGGATAAGCTTTACGGTTAGAGAGGATTGTGCCACATGCAAAAGTGTCCACTTTATACAATTCCTTAAATAATTGCACAGCAGTATAGAAGTTATCAAGGTACAAATGGTGGCCTCTGTTAAACAGTCTCCTAGCAAGATCCCACACAATTCTCTGCAACTCCAAAAGTGGACGGACAACCTGGGGGGTCAATAGCAGAATCTCTACCAGTGTACACACGAAAATTAAAAACATATCCTGTCCTACTCTCAGACAACATATACAGCTTAATTCCATAGCGTGCCATCTTGCTAGGGATGTACTGCCTAAAAACCAAACGGCCCTTGAACAAGACCAAAGACTCATCAATAGATATTTCTTTCCCTGGAGTATAGATCTCAGAAAATCGATCCACAAAGTGATCAAGAACGGGCCGAATCTTAAAAAGACGGTCACAGTCAGGGTGATCTCGTGGCAACGCCATAGAATTATCAACAAAATGCAGCATACGTAGCAAAAGTAAATACCGATTACGAGTCATAACTGCAGGAAATATGGCAGTTGCCAACAAGGGGCTAGTAGACCAATATGAAGCCAAGGTTGGCTTCCTTACCACACCCATCAATAAAGTCAAACCCAAAAACTTCTTAATCTCTTCCAGATATGTGGGAGTCCACCGGGTAGCTCTAGACTGGGGCCTAAGTTTGTCGCTGTTGTTCCTTCAAAAACTGTTCAGAAAACAAATTTGTCTGCTCAACAATCTCACCCAAAATACATCATCCATAAACAACTGAAAAAACTGTATAGGCAAAAAGTTTTCACAATTCACTGTACACCCTGCATCACCGCTAAAGGCAGGCAACACCGGCTGCACCATGTTTGGATCAACCCAAAGTCCAGCACTTCCAGTAGGAAGCCTAGCAGCCTCAGACTGCAATCCAGATGCCTCTTGCACCATCGGCACAGCAGTTTCCTCCTCTAAGACAGGCACCTCATCCGCACTGAGAGTTGCTTCATCCACACCAAGAGTACCTTCATCTGCACTGATAGTACCTTCATCATCCGATGATTCCATGTTGAGTGAAAACTCACTGCCAGAATCTTCCCCTCCCTCCTCTCCCTCAGACGGACTGTCAGTCTCATAATCATGCTCAGAGGAGGATTCAAGAAGCATACCGACCACCTGTTGAGCAGTCATTCTACGGCTAGCCATATTGCTAACTAATAAAGGTAACTTGTCAAACAAGTCAACAACAACAAACTCTTTGTAAAATAAGTAATAAGCAAAAAGCACCTTTATCAAAAACTCAAATATACTCCAAAACAATACCACTCACTTGCCAGAGCCAGCTAAACTACTCACCACCACCAACTCTGTACAGACACAGTATGGATCAACAATATCCCACTAAAAAAGAAAGAGAAAAGCAAGTACACATAAGACTATGCAAAACACATCGCAAAGAATTTCATGCTCAAACCACTAACTAAATATGCCGCCATTATGACATCACTTACAAAAAAATTCATTCAGACATTATATTATTACTCATTTGGTGTAAATACAACAACAAAAAATTTCTTACCAACACAATGCAACTACACAAAACTGCAGAACAGCCACCGTCGAAAAGCTTTAGACTAGAATAAAAAGAAGAAAAAAAACTTTATTGTAACATATGCATATAATGCTCAAGACCATCACGTACTGCGCAAAATGTATTGCTTGACCCTCCCACTTTCAAAAAGGAAAGATCAATGGCCCAATCCTTTACAAGCAACGCGGCGAGAATCTGGAACTGAGCCTCAGCTCCGGACCACCCCCTCCCTCTTCCCAGTCCTTCAAAACTAACCTCAAAGTTCTCCTCCTGCAAAGACACTTCCAAACTTAATTCACACCTTCTCTATTGTGTGAAGGAAGTCTTTACATTATAGGAAATTCTGTTCTCCATGCCCGTAGAAGTGCCTACCCAGTGTGTTCCTGTGTTTTGCGTGTCTGCCATTTATTGCACTTTTATACCTCTACTTGTACTTTGTACTCTTTTGTAAGTTGACACCACTACAGTACACATGCTTGTGCTAAGACATCAAGCCTTCTAAGATCTAGTGGGGCCTTCTACGGTGTAGCATGGGAATGTGCTCCCTCAGTACAGTGGTGTGGTGGACTGGTCATGAATGCTGAACCCGGTTCCCCATTTCCAAATTCAACAGCTCCGGCCATAGTGCCACATCCCCACCGAACGCCATACTTGCCCACTGAGAGAAACTCGCACTGCCTTCAGCTATAACCTAATTGTGCCCGCTATAAACACTTGGATGTGGCTCAATTCAAATTATGCACTTGATAAGAGTAATACGCTGCCTAAAAAAAAAAAAACACTCCTAGGGAATGCAAAGCAAGTGAAATGTAAGCAGAAACAACATGGTTACCTAAACGATCTCTCACTAACTATTCAGAAATCAGCGAGTGGTTTCACCGGAAAAGTTATGGACATGACTAGAGGGCCCTGAAGGGAACCGTTTCACTGTCCATTGCTTACATCCTTACAAAACATAAGCAGTATGGTAGACCACATCCATAAACACAGAACCATGGTGCACATTGTGTTTTCCAATTCACCCATCAACCAGGTATTGCAGTACCTCTAGAAATGGTACACTCTCCCACCCTGGAAACAACAATGCTGTTCAAAGGAAGACGAGAAAACGAAAGTAGCACTTCACTGGCAAATTCTGATGCTGGTGTACTTGGATGCAAATAAAATCAATCTGGCCACTTTGCAACCCCTCTGTCTTACTTTATTTCGCCCCCCCTGGGAACAACAATGCTGCTCAAAGTTAGACGAGAAAACGAAAGTCGCACTGCACTGGCAAACTCTGATGCAGGTGTACTTGGATGCAAATAAAATCAATCTGACCACTTTGCAACCCCTCTGTCTTACTTTATTTAGCTGCCCCTGGGAACAACAATACTGTTCAAAGGAAGACGAGAAAACGAAAGTAGCACTTCACTGGCAAACTCTGATGCTGGTGTACTTGGAAGCAAATAAAATCAATCTGGCCACTTTGCAACCCCTTTGTCTTACTTTATTTCACCCCCCCTGGGAACAACAATGCTGTTCAAAGTTAGACGAGTAAACAAAAGTAGCACTTCACTGGCAAACTCTGATGCTGGTGTACTTGGAAGCAAATAAAATCAATCTGGCCACTTTGCAACCCCTCTGTCTCACTTTATTTCACCCCCTCCTGGGAACAACAATGCTCTTCAACGTTACACGAGTAAACGAAAGTAGCACTTCACTGGCAAACTCTGTGATGCTGGTGTATTTGCATACTAAAAAAAAAACAGGGCACTTTGCAACCCCTCTGACTTATTTTGTTTCACCCCCCACCCCCCTACCAGCACCCACCGATCACAAGATGTAAAAGAAATCAATCTGGCCACTTTGCAATCCCTCTGTCTAACTTTATTTTGCCCCCGGGGAACAACAATGCTGTTCAAAGGAAGACCAGAAAACGAAAGTAGCACTACACTGGAAAACTATGTGATGCTGGTGTATTTGGATGCACATAAAATCAATCTGGCCACTTTGCAACCCCAAAGGCTTACTTTATTTCGCCCCCCACCCCATCCCACGCTAGCAGCACCCCTCATACAGAAAACAAGAGAAAAAGGGCATCTCTCGAAAACGAGCGTTTATTTTTTTGATCCATTTCACATAGACGCAACTGCACTTGGACGATCCAAGAGCAGGAACAAAGCGGAGCCTACATAAAAACATTTCTACCCCCCCCAACATTGTGCCCCCACCCTACCTAACCCACCAATGCAATAATACCCCCTCCCCAGCCTCAAAACTGACCTTTACTCTCCGACGCGCAGGAAGCAAATGGCTTCCTGCGCCTCGGAGAGCAAAGGGGAAGCCTCGCTGACGTCATTGATGACGTGGGCGGGGGGGGGCGGGGGGAGGCAGGGGAAGGTCTTCCCCTGCCTCCCCAGTAAAAAAAAAACAAATCGACGAATCACGGGGGAGCGCCAGCGCTTCCCCCAAGGGTGGGTCCCATGACGAGATGGTCTTGTCATGGGCACAGCGCGACTGTGCTCCATGACGAGACCATCTCATCATGGGCACAGAAGGGGTTAAAATACATCTGATTTCAAATGGTTGACAAAAACCGTAAATGCAGTCCAATAATCCATAAAAAGACAACCAATTATGCAAAGCAACAGTCAGATAAAAGTAGTGTTAGCAGCGTTTGAAAAATTACACAATGAAATGAAATAGCTCTTAAAAAAACCTAAAAACAAACCAAACCATTACTGCTTAAGAGAGCGGTAAGCAAGTCGTAAAAAAATTGTAAAAGCAATATTAAGACCTGTGTTTTCTGGCATCAAAGCTGCAATAATTGCTTGTCTGCACGTTCGGATTCCCAGCCTGTTCCACTCAATTTTCAATTTACGACTACGTTGTGACATAAAAGATGGACAAAGACAAACTATATGCTCCATGGTTTCGGGAGACATACCGCACCCCCTGCAGATTACGTCCTCTGACAGACGGCGCCAGACAGGCAGATCTTTTAGAAATTGCCAATCGCCCAGTCTGGCAGCCATAAAGCTTATTTTTAGGTGCAGGGAGTAAGTGCAAGATAAGTAAGATGCGGGGGATAGCCGACCATACGAGGACAATGTTGCCCAAGCATGTCTGCGTCTGGCAAATTGGGCTTTATCGGTGATCAGGGACCTCATTCGAGTGCAGTTCTTGATGCCAGTTTTGAATGCTGATTTACTAGGGTTGAGGTCCCATAGTGCACCTGCAGACATTTCTTGGATCGAGTCCTTAAAAAGACGGCTATAAGAGCCGCGTGGATTTGTCTTGGAAATATCCAACCAAATTAAGGACTCTAATGAGCCTGTGTTTGCCTGTCTCAATTTGTGGCACAGGTTTAGATACAATCCAGTGGCTGAAATTTCATAGTTTAATAGACCGAATTCTAGTCTGGTCTGTGCTGCAGAGGCTGATTTGGGCAAGTGGAGGATTTTTTTGTAAAGTTTCGTCACATGTTGATTAAAAGAGGAGTTTAATTTCCCCCTAAAAATCTCAACACCAAAAGTCAATGTAGGCCCTATTTTTGCTCTCATAACTTCCAGTAATGGGGACAGGCTGGGGCCAGACAAATTTCTTGAGAGCTTGCAAAAATTCACCTGTAGGTTCATGGCTTTTACTGAGATGACCTTACGCTGTTGGTTAAAGTTACCCCTGGAGTCATAAGTGACCCCAAGATATTTATAAGTGTTTCCTAATCTGAGGCTAGAGTTGTTGAACAGCCAACCTCCCCCACGGTGTAGTTTTCTACCAAAAGTGACCACTTGGGTTTTCTTTAGATTTACCTCCAACCCATTCATGGTTGTGTAGAGTTCCAATCTTTTTAATAGCCTCTGCAGCCCTACCCGTGTCAAACTGAAAAGGACCAGGTCGTCGGCATATAAAAGATTGCTTATTGGTACACCTCCCATCTTGGGCGAGTGGCTGTTTGTTTCTTCGAGGGAGGATGGCAAATCTGCTATGAACAGATTGAAAAGAAGGGGGGCCAGCACACATCCCTGTTTGACCCCTCTAGTTGTCATAATTTTCCGAGAGAGATGTGTGCCAGTCCCCAGCTTCACTTGTACCCACGTGCCCGAATGGAGTTGGATGATCGCATCCACAAGTTTGTCTGGGATCCCCCATTTTTTTAGCTTCTCCCATAAAGCGGCCCTTGGTACCCGATCAAATGTAGCTTTAAAATCTATAAAACAACAAAAAAACATCCTGGATGTAAATATTGCTTTGTTGACAATAATAGACAATGACAGTAAGTTGGTCATAGTGCCAGAGGTAGCGGTGAAGCCAGTTTGGTTAAATGGAATCTGATTGTTCTGCTCTACCCAATATCTCAGTTCCCCCAATAGTGTTCCTGCAAAAAACTTGGCTTCAATATCTAACAAAGCTATTAGTCTGTAATTATTTGGAGAAGCATGAGAACCGGACTTATAGATCGGATGGATTATTGCCCCTCACCATGAATCCGGTATGGTTGAACTTGTCAGTGCACAATTGAAAAGATTGGTTAAATATCTCAACAATAATTCAATGTTTGTTTTAAACAGGGACTGTGGTAGGCCATTTGGACCCAGAGCGCCATCAGATCTTGCTTTTGATAGTACTTTGGTGACCGTTTCTTGAGTGATTTGTAAATCTTCACTTCGTAGATCTGAATAGACCATAGAGCTACTCCTGATCAATTGTGGGTTGAGTGACAGTTGTATGGGAACAGATAAAACTGCAGACAGAGAGACCTCTGAGGCCCTAAAAGGGTCAGTCAAATAGGCAGACCAAGCAGCTTCTGCAATGTTTGCTGACCCGGATCTAGAGGAGCTAGAGTTTTGGCGGTTGATTAGGGCCCAGAATCTTTTAGAGTTGCAGCTTTTGCTCTCCCATAGAAGTTTGCACCAAAATTGGGCTAGATGGCGCCGTTTATTAGTTTGTATTGCATCCCTGAGTAGTTTTTGGATGGCTTTATACCCATTCAAGGACTCCTTGTTTCCTGGGGACGTCTTAAGAATCCGCAGAGCTTTGTCTCTAGATTTCTTCAATGCCCTTGTTTGACTGGAGATTTGGAACAGGCGGCTGAAGTGAGCCTTGTGAGCGTGTTGGCTAGATGGAAAACAACTTGTCAATTGGGAGCAGAAGGATGACCACTCACCAGTGGAAAAAACCGCTGCGGCAGTACTTCCTGTTATAAATACCAAACAAGCTTCCATGATATTTGGGCTGATGTCGTCATTCCATTTTAACCGTTTTAAGTTTTCTGTATAAATTCCTGGGCATGTCGTTGAGGCAGGTTTATGAAACTCTGGCTGAATATTGAGGGTGACAACTTGGGGACGGTGATCACTTCCTGATCGAGGAAGAATACTATAGTTACTCAGATGATGGAACAGCGCTGAATTGCAGATGGTGTAATCTAAGTAGGAGCATTTGCGGCCATTTGACCAGGACCAATTGGGAGGAGTATCATTCCTAGATCTGCCATTCAATACCAGAAAACCAATACTTAAAAATTGCAGCACACAGAGCTCACCAAGGCCACAATACACTTGGTTTGGAGGTTTGGACTGGGCCTTGACTTCCGGAGTTGTTGATGTAAATAGCCCTTCGTAATCGATGGAGTTACCCTGGAAAAGGTTAGTGTTGAAATCTCCAGTAATAATGTAATAAAAATTGGGATAATCCACCACCAGGTCACACACAGTTTTCATTAAACGTGTTAGATGGGCCTTTTTTGAACGGGTATTAGGATTGATATAAACATTAAGGAGTAAAAGAGAACGCTGATTGTTCCATGCACTAATTTTAACACCAAGTAACCAGTCTTCGTCAAAGGTCAGTATCTCAATCGGGCCTTTTAGGTTATTTGAAACATATATCGACAGACCACCTTTAGGGTGGCCATAGAGACAAGTTCTGATTGCCGGTTTTCAGAATTCAATGAAACCAATAACTGGGCTGGTTTGAGAGGCCCAGGTTTCCGGAAGGGCAATTAAGTCATGACCAAAAATAAAAGAATGGATCTCTGAATTTGTGAGTTTCTGAGAGAGACCACTAATGTTCCATGAACATATGGTGAGCAAAGACTGCGGCTGGGGGGACAGGATAGTTGAGGAAGGATATAGGCGGCGACCTGATTGAACCTGGGCTACAGGATGTTCATCACTTGGTCAATCTGATATATTACGGGACAGAGTGGCTGGTAGCCAACCCCAATCAGAAATGTTATCAAAATTCAGGGGATTAGACCGTCCATCTTCGGTCGATTGTAGTGATCCTAAGGCGTTTTTAAGGATTGAGTATGGCCTATTTTTCTCCCCCAGGTCTATGACTGACCGGATTTAGCAAAGTAGAGGGTTGTTGAGATAGCACTGTGGGGTATCCTGGCGTGGAGTAGGGGTAGATTTTGATGCCCCATTTCCGAAATAAGGCCTTTTTATCTAAGAATAGTCGTACCCAAATGGTAGACTTAAAGGACACCACGGTTATCTCAGAGGGTTGAGTACCCCTTGGGGGGAGAAATTCAATTGACTCAATATCGTCCGAAATCAAAGCCTCAAAACCCGGAACACTGTTTACTAGTTTAATTATATTTGATCTGTTAAGAATGTCCTTCCGGCCTTTTGATTTGTATTCGGGGGCAAGGAGAATCTTTAAGGACTGTGTGTCACTAATAACAGTATCGGTGATCCGGGTTGAGATGGGCTGTAAGAGTTTAGCACTTGGAGTATCTGAGTGTTCTCTCTGATGAGGTTGGACAGGGGCCCGTGTGCCTTGCCCAGATGTCCGAGAATCTTTCGATAAAGTTGATATATTATTGAAGATTGTATTATGGATTGTGGGTCTAAGTCGAGATGGACTTGGCAACACTGCCACTAGGGGTTGGGGTATTGTGACTAATGACCTCATTGTAGTTATCTCAGTAAAATTGCCTCTTGGTTCGTTTCTGGCCGGCTGAGATTCTGAAGGCCCATTTTCCAGTGGTAAAAGGCTTTGCTCAAGACTACTCGGAGGAATCTGTTGGTTGGTGGTTGTAGTTATGTCAGCCTTGTAAGGGCTTCGAGAAAAACTTACTGGCGTTGCTAAAGATAGTGAAGGGCTTGGGGTGTTTTTGTTGGTAGCGATTGAAAACAACGGGAATAATTTGGGAAGATCAGCTTTGGTGTTAGGTCTTGATTTATTGCTTTGTTTTCGCTGACGTTTACGCTCTCTCTTACTACAGGGTGGCAAGGGAGGGTGGAGCATTTCCGGGATGGTGGAGGCAACGATCGCTGGATTGACACTTGCCCCTGCCTTATTACTAACAATAACATTAGGAAGCTCATTTACTGTCTGAGGGCTTGTAGCGGCTTGTACCAACGGTACCGTCGGACATAAAGAGCCTTGGGCTAGGTGAGGGTCATCTTGATGGTCGGTCTGTGTCATAGAACATTTTCGTTCCTCTCTCGTCTGTACCCCAGTAGTCATTAATATTGGGGTATTCACCTTATCTGATTTGTGTGATGAAAGAGATCGAGGGGGTTGATCAAGCCGAGACGGAACAACGCCGCCCTTCAGCCGTTTTACTTAATTTAGGACACTAGTTAAAAAGTCTGGGAGCGAGGAAAGGGAATCAATAATAGGTGAGCAGCAGCAGATTGACTGAACCAGTTTTGAAGATGCTTGCGCACTCATCATTAGATTGTTCAGTTTGTCCAGCTTGCTATCGATCCCTGCTGTGAACAAAGCTAAAGTGTTCAATAGGTCCACCTGAGTGTCCAATTTGTCTGAATGGTAATTTAGGGCTGTGACTGTAGATTAAAAAGTCTGAAGTAATTGGGGCCAGAAGGTCGGGGTTGTGACGGCATCATGGTGTGCTCCTTTTTTGAACTAGAGTGGAGTGTGTTATTAGGTGAAGTGAAGGTGTTCATAAAGGAAAAAGACAGATCTACTAGCCGTTGATCTTTTAATTCTGTCTTTTGTGAAACCTTTGAAAAGACTGAAGATACTGCTTGAGGTGAGAGTGGACGCTGTTGCGGTCTAACTTGGTCTGGACTCCCCTCCAGAAAACTTAGGACCTGCGGTGGACCGGGACTGAGTGTATCAGAGATGGGAATCACGACATTATGTCTATGAATGTGTGGAAAAATTAAATGAGAATGAGGCACAATGGGAGCCATCTCAAACTCCTGGGGGTTATGTGGAGACATAACCAAAAAATTGTCTGATTGGGTAACATGCGGAGCTTGGAGACTTAGATTGTAAGTTGGACTCACAAAGGGTTGCTGATTAGAGCAATCCTCTTGATTAACAGAAACGTGGGGGAGGGAAGGCTGACTTGGTGATGGTTGATGATGACTTAAGACCGGTGTTTGAGTTGTATTCATAGCACATTCTGAAGCAGGTTTCCGAACGTCGGGTGCTGACCCAAAGAAGAAAACATCCGGATCATGGGCCAGGGTGATGGATGATTTAGGGAGCAGATTTGGCTCAAAGGCTTGAATTGGTTTGCAAGGTTTAGTTGCCTCAGGTGCTTTTTTAAAATAATCCAGTAACGAGTAAGATTTTGAGGAGCTCGCAGAGGATATATAGAATGGTTGCATGTCGCTTTTATTAGTATGTTGCCGTCCCTTTGAGTTGGAAGACTTCGGTGAATCCGAAAACACTGGTGCGATCGCCGGAATGGCGGGAGCAGACTCCACGACTACGGTCAGCCGTTTTGATTTCTTCCGTTTTAAAGCTGGAAGTGCTTTTCTCGTATTCCCGGATCTCATCTCTTCTGTTGTTGTGCAAGGCTTATTAAAGTCTGTGAGTTGATAGACTGGGTCGTTCAGCCCTTAGTCAAGTACACCCTTAATTGCTGGGTGAGCAAACCAAACTAGAATGTGTTTGCAAGAACACGAGGGGGCGTGAGAGACCGGATTGTCTCCCGGACAGGCTTGCTGGGATTATCCAAGCTTAGCCTGGACGGAAAGAGCAGACTCAGCTTACTATGACAGCATGGACAAGGGCACCCCCCTGCGTGCTTGGACCCCACTTAACCTCTTGCTAAACCCTTACCCGCGGCCTCCCAACAATTGCTCCCAACGGCTTTGGGGGGGGAAGACCCTCAAATCTAAACCCCACCAAACTCCCAGTGCCCTGACCCCCCTCAAGACTTCGCGTCCACGACTGACCGGTCGGGCAGTACCCAGTTCGAATAGCCGGTAGAGTCGCAGCGCGGTGGCAAGGGGAGGGGGACTGGGCCAGCGGAAGGGGGCCAAATTCCCCCTGGGCAGTGGGAGCAATGCTGGTAGCGACGGGCTGGGGGGGTTGAGGGGCGCGGGGGGAGCAGAACCGAGGCTGGAGAGCCCACTAACTGTCGAGCTGGCAAGCGACCAGAGCAGCTGACTAACTGCCCAATTGGCTGGCTGAGGTAGAGTGGGACCGAGCGATGTAGAGCGGTAAGCGGCGATCTAAGAGGCCAAAGCTGGCAGAGGCCAGGCGAGATGGAGAGCCAGAGAGGCCGGAAACGGGGGCAGCCAGCAAAAGGAAACCGAAGGCTTAAGAGACCACAAGCGGGGGGGAATGCGGGGGCAGGAGCACAATGCGACGTGTAGAAGAGCTTGGTGCTTAGGGCGTAACAACCACACACCCACAAGTCCCAAGGTCGGCTTACTTGATGCTTACTTGATGCTGCTCCGCCACTCCGCCACCTTGTCTTCCTCGGGGCTAGCAGCAGACACTGCCTAACTGCCCTCTACCCTCTGCTCTCAGCCGCTGCTGGCGCTACTGCCGATCGCACCTGCAGGACCTCAAAAATCAACCGGGTCTCTGCGGGTCAATCACGGATTTCTCACGGCCTCTCACAGACCTCTCCGTCGCTCGCAACGCTCAGCTCGATGCGGCTCCGCCCACAGTGCTCGCCACGGTCAGCTGTCTGACGCCTGATGCTCGTCACGTTGTGACGCTCCTCCTTCCAAGGTTCGCGGCCGTTTCAGACAAAACATGTAAGCAGAGCCCCTATTTCTCATAGTCTTCAACAGACTCTTCCTTCAGCTTGTTTCTGCAACCAAATGGTATCTCTACATTATTCATGGAATTCAGTAAAAATAATTACTACATGGTTTCTTTATGCAGATATCAAAATGCTTTCAACCACAAGACATTTATCTATCGAGATCTAGAAGTTCTTGTAAAAATCTGCTCCAATGTTGGAAAAGTGCTGTTCTCCTTTCAACACTCAGTATCACCCAACAAAACCAGCCTAAAAATATTTCGTTCCAATTCTCCCATTTGATAGGAGGTACTCCCTGATGACTACGAGCATTTCTATTCTCTCACTCTTTTTGAAAGATTAATAAGGAAATCTAATACGGCCAGCTTCCTTCAAAGCTGACACAGTGTGATCATTTGTTTCAATGTGAAAATGAGTTCAAATAAACAAAATTATTTTCACCAAAGGAAATCTGTGATGGGCTGTATTCAAGGATAGCTTGCCAGGTAAAATAACCAAAAGAACCTAATATTGAAATCACATCTACTTTACTAATAACCAATAATTGGTTGTATGGTGCCTGTCAAAGGGCCTTCTTACCCACTTATCGATCAGCCATTTTCCCAATTATGCATCATAGAAATATTTAGCCTAGAAGAGCTAACTCAATTCAGGGTTTCCAGCTAGCGGTTGCCACTTCTAACCAAAGAAAATGCCAGGTCTCTCTCAGGGGCCTAATCTGAGGAGAATCAAAAACACTTTAGTGCTCTGTGCATCACTGGAGCAAAATGCCTGTCTATCAACATGCTCTTTTAATGCACTGTGTGTCACTGGAGCACAACGCTGAATGACATCAGCATGCCCTTTCGATAAGATGGGCGTCAGTGGAGTGTTTCATACCAGCAGTACTCTGTTGATACACATGCATTCACTGTTTGCAGTTTCTTCTCTTCACCCCCTGCGAGCAATAGTTTAATGCTTCTCAGGATTGTAGTTGCAACTCCAAACAACGTTATGAGGTTCTACCATCCAGTGGCGGCCGGTCCGGCTCACAGGTGTTTCGGGTTTGGCAAGCATGGAGTCACTAACCTTCTAGAATGCCCAGCGCAGACGATGGACTTGACGCTGAACCCCCCCCAATTCCCTCCCACACTGCCCCACAGAGAAGAAAGTAACTCTACTACTCTGATAAGCAGTGCACAGGGGAATAGGGGAGATGGGATATAAAAATAAACACTGCTGGGTTGCAAGTTCACTGGCCGGTTCTCCCAGGACATAGAAAAACACACAAACACCCTAGGTTGATGACCAGACCTGAAGAAACCTGTATGCAAGAGAGGGGACATCATTCAGAACACAAAGATATCATTACCTTGTCTCGTGATTACATACTCTCTATCTAGGAAGACATACTCACAATCCCAGCAAGTATTAATGTTAAAAAAAAGATGGACGTTGCCACTCCTTTTTGCACAACTTGGAACGTAAGGAAAATTATGTTGCAAACATATATGTAGACTAATAAAGTTGAGCATTCATGAAAGTCCAGCTTTGTTCAATGAAACTAAAACAAAAATAATACAAACAACTGGAAACACCAAGCGTAACAGTCACTTATTTGTTGTAGCCCCGGTTGCTCTCTGTTACATCACAGGAGCAGATGCAGTGATCCCGAAATCATAAACGGACTGACAGTTCTCCAGGCGGCTCACGGGGTCAGGAATGAAGCGAGAACTCCGCCGAGGTAACTGCCAAAAGGCCTGCCATACAGAGAAAGAGAATGCTCGTGGTGGGAAAGCGGAGCCCCACTTTCTGCTTTGATTCGCCCAGCGGAGCAACATACGGAACACATCCAGCACGAACCTGCGTTGGAACAAAACAACGCGGACTGGAGTTTGGATGAGTCAACAGAACACAGGAAGGCAAGTCCAGGTATCTGCTAGGGAAATGGAACGACAAGCACCATTCCTAGGATCAGGAAGGTTTTATTCCTTCCGGATGCCTCCCGAGCAACTTCCTGTGTGTGCCCCAGGGGTTGCTGGGGATTGTAGTGTGCACTACCCATTCACACGGGTCTCGGAAAGTGCATATTTGGACCCCCCCTAACTCCCGCTATGATCCAGACAGTACCCCTCTCAAGGACTGGCGTTTTGGCAGGCTACCAGGCTTGGCAGGGAATCAGGCATGGAAACGCCGCAACAAGTGGGGGCAGTTCAGGTTTTGTACGGGTTCCCAAGACCGTTCCTCCGGGCTATAACCCTTCCAATCCATCAAGTACCAAACCCTCCCCCTCACCAACTTCAAGAACACTCCGTACCTCATACACCATCTCTTCATCTATGTCAAAGGGAAGAGGCTTATCAGGCAGGTGGGTGAGTGCTTGGCACGGGTGTAGGAGAGAGACATGGAAGATAGGATGAATCCGCCAGGATGAGGGCAAAAGAAGTTTCACTGCCACTGGATTTATGAGTTTGGTAATGGGGTAAGGGCCAACATATTTGGGTTTCAACATTCTGTTCCCTTTTAGACGTAAGTTTTTTTTTGCCAACCATACCCTGTCCCCAACTTGATATGCAGGTTCTTTTTGTCATCTTCGGTCAGCATAACGTTTGTCGTCCGACTGGGCCTCCAGTAGGTGTGTCTTGGCATCTCGTAACACTATTCCCAGATGTGAGCGATGTTCACGTATAGACGGGAGATCTAATGTGATGGGCCATTCAAAAGGCAGAATGTTGGGATGACAGCCATGTTGACAGTAGAAAGGTGAACAACCCAAAGACGAGTGTTCTGTGTTGCTGTACACAAACTCTGCCATCCATAACAAGGTACTCCACTCCTCTTCTTGTTGTAGCTTGAAACATCGGAGGTATTGCTCTCGAGTCTGGTTTAAACGCTCTGTCTAGCCGTTGGTCTGCGGTGGTAACCGGTTGATCACCGGGCATCTATTTTCATGGCAGTCCACAAAGCCTTCCAAAAGCGAGAGATAAACTGTGACCCTCTGTCTGTGATCAGGACAACAGGAACTCCATGGAGACGAACAATGTTTTGCAGGAAGGTGGAGGCTAACTCTACTGATGTGGGTAGTTTTGTCATAGGGATGAAGTGACCTATCTGGGTGGCATTTCTACTATGATGTCCATTGAGACTGTATGCCAAGGATAAGGGGGAACAGGACTTGACTGGATCAGTCCCGCAGGTTTGTTGTGGCTGGTTTTTGCCTGGGCACAGACTGCACATATCTGTATGTACTGTAGGACATCCTGTCTGAGAGATGGCTACCAGAAGTGACGTTTGGTCAGTGCAATAGTCTTGCACACACCCAAATGACCCTCTATCATGGAATCGTGTGTCCATGTCAGTGCTGGGTGCGCAAATCTTCGTTGGGCAGTAAAATTGTCTGGGAGCGAAACAAGAAGTCCCCTTTCTGTGACCAAAGATTTGGTTCTTCTTGGACCCATGCATGCTGGTCTAGGAGCGCTGAGTGGGCCTTAACCTCAGCCAAAAAATCGGTGTTAGTGATAGTCGCTTGTTCTGGACAGGGGAACACCACGTTTTGGAGGATAACGGGCAGTTCTTTTTCATTCGTTGGTGTGATTAATCCTGGAGAGGGCGTCTGCTTTACAATTATGCGGACCAGGTCAATATTTGATTATAAAATCCTAATCCTAAAAGAACAATGTTTATCTCAACTGTCTGGCCGTCAGTGCTTGGACTGTTTTCAGAAAAAGCAGGTTACTGTGATCCGTGTAGATCTCTATCGTGTGGGTGGCTCCTAATTGGTAATGCCTCCATTCTTCACATGCCTGATTTATATTCAGTAGTTCCTTGTCAGAAATGCTGTAGTTGCATTCATGGGGGTTTAGTTTTTTAGAGAGCTAGGCCACTGGGTGGAGTTGTCCATTGTCTGGGTGTCGTTGTGACAATACACCCCATAGAGCTAATTGAGAAGCATCAGCCTCTAACACAAAGGGCAGCTGAACGTCAGGATGCCGTAGGACGGGGGGCATGAGTGAATTTAGTTTTTAATTCCTGAAACCCGTTCTCAGCTTCCTCACTCCAGATGAAGGTCACTCTTTTTCTCAATAGTCTGGTAATGGGTTGCACTACACTATAGAAATCCTAAATGAACCTTTTATAGAAGTTCGCGAATCCAAGAAAGCTTTGGATCTCGTTGATATTCTTTGGTGACTTCAATTCAGTGATAGCCATGAACTTTTTGTTGTCCAATCGTAACCCTTTTTCATTGATCTCATACTCCAGGAATTCGACCTCCGGCACGTAAAACAGGCACTTTTCCTTCTTCGCAAAGAGGGAATGGTTCTGCAAACGCTCACACACCGCCCTTACATGTCCGATGTGATCTTCCATGATGGTGGAGTAGATGAGGATATCAGCTGTATAAACGATGCAGAAGGCTTTGAGATATGCACGCAACACATCATCCATGAAAAACTGGAATGCAGCGGGGGCATTACACAGACCGAAGGGCATTACTTGGTATTCAAATAACCCAAACTTCGTGCAAAAGTCAGTTTTCCACTCATCTCCTTGTTTAACATGCACCAAGTCGTATGCACCTCGAAGATCCAACTTGGTAAATACTCGTGCCCCCTTTAATTGATCCAACAGAACAGGAATAAGTGGTAACGGGTAACGCATCTTTACGGTAACGCAATTGATCGCCCTTTAATCAATACAAGACCTAAGGTCCCCCTCCTTCTAAGGATTGAAGAAAAGGGGTGAGGAAGCAGGCAAGGACAAGGGGTGAATTAATCCTGATTGGAGGTTTTCCTCGATGTATTCCTTCAGCTGTTGTGTATCCGACTCTGTCAAGGCATACACTCGGCTGCATGGAATGGTGACTCCCGGGGGTCAAGTCGATTCGGCAGTCATATTCCCTATGCGGGGGCAACTGACTTTCATGTTGTTTGCTGAAAACCTCTTGCTACTGGACATATTCCGGAGGGACAGAGACAATGGAACATGTAAGAGGTACGCTACAACCCCCTGCAAGGTAGCCTGATTGTGTAGTCCAGGACTTCTGCTGACAGACCCTCATTCCACTACAATGGTCTTTACAGAAGGAGGAACCCATAGTTACTGACCGGGCAGACCAATTCACATAAAGACCATGCAACATTAACCATGGCATACCCAGAATGAGGCGTAAGTGTGTGGCATTGATTGAATCAAATTGTATGCATTTGTAGTGGTCTTCTTATTGCATCAACAAAGGCTGGGTATGGTATTTCACTGCTCCTGAGGTCAATGCGGTTCCATCCACTGCTTTCACCTGTTCAGGGGTGCTTTTTAATTCACAGGGTAGACCCAACAATTTAGCATAGGTTTGATTGATGAAGTTCCCTGTTGCTCCTGAATCAAGTAAGGCGGGCACACTTTGGTGGAGTTTGTGCCCTAACCATAAGGTAACTACCACACTAATATGGGCGACCGATGATTGTACTGTGTTTGCCACAAAGGAAGAGACATCGGGGTGGTTTCCGCTCGAACAAGAGATCTCTATCTTGCTCAAGGTCATCAGTGTTCCGACGTCTCCCACTGGTTCCAATCTTGGTGCACGACTGCTTGCAGCCTTCCTTCGGGTATCTTGCACG
This sequence comes from Triturus cristatus, assembly GCF_964204655.1. Classification (NCBI taxonomy): domain Eukaryota; kingdom Metazoa; phylum Chordata; class Amphibia; order Caudata; family Salamandridae; genus Triturus; species Triturus cristatus. The sequence goes on along the minus strand of NC_140589.1, from coordinate 1,171,666,508 downwards.
GGCTCTGCATTCCCGAAGGAAATGTCCTCCTTTGCCGCAATAAAGACAAAGGCGCTGTTTGCGTCTTTTTTCCTTCTCCTCCATGGTAAGTGGCCCTCGTCTCCCGTTGATTTGCATAGGTTACACACCTTCAGTGGACCAGATGCTTCCTCCACCACTAGTTTGGGACGAGGGAAGTAATACTGTGTTTCTGATTTCCCCCTGTCTCCCTTCCTTTCTTGGAGATGGTGATCCAGCTGCATGGTGAGCTCAATCAACTCGTCGCAAGTTTGTGGCATATGTACCACCTGAGCTAGCACGTCCTTTAGTTCACCATGCAACCCCTGGTAGAATAAAGACGTACGCTTATCCATGGGCCAATCGGTTTCCACCACAAGCCTGTTGAAAGTAGTTATGTAAGACAACAAGTCCTGTGTCCCTTGCTTCAAGGTTATCAATTATCTATCCAACAAGAGATGATGGGATCTATGGTCAGTTTTCGCACCTCATCGCAGAATGCTGGAAAGTCATACAGAACAGGGGAGTCTTTTTTGATCAATGGAATAGACCAGCTTGCGGCGTTCCCCCCCTAAGTAAGACATCACGAAGGCTTTCTTGGCCTGGTCATTGTGAAAGATGGCTTGTCTAAATAGGAAATGTAAACGACACGTCCTTTAGTTCACCATGCAACCCCTGGTAGAATAAACACCTACGCTTATCCATGGGCCAATCGGTTTCCACCATAAGCCTGTTGAAAGTAGTTATGTAAGACAACAAGTCCTGTGTCCCTTGCTTCAAGATTATCAATTATCTATCCAACGAGAGATGATGGGATCTATGGTCAGTTTTCGCATCTCATCGCAGAATGCTGGAAAGTCGTACAGAACAGGGGAGTCTTTTTTGATCAATGGAATAGTCCAGCTTGCGGCATTCGCCCCTAAGTAAGACATCACGAAGGCTGTCTTGGCCTGGCCGTTGTGAAAGATGGCTGGTCTACATAGGAAATGTAAACGACACTGGTTCAGGAAGATGCCAAACTTTTTGGGGTCTCCAAAAAACCATTCAGGAGGAGCAAGAGGTATCAGAGGCTGCTGTATTACATTGAGAGAAACAGTGGTGCCGTCGAACTGAGGGGGGGCATAGTTTGCAGCAAAACCCCCGGTAGCAGATGAACCCCCTTTGTGGTTTGGTGAGGGAGCGTACTCTGAGGGGTCATTATCGGTCCATATGGGAGGTGGCAGAGTCCACTCCTTGATGTAGGGGCCCCTACTGCTCTCAGGTTTACCTCCGCTTGATAAGCCCGCCACTTCCCTGAGCATAGTCCCTAGCTCTTTATGCAAATCCTGATTTTCTACCCTAAAGGCCTGCACTTCTAGCTGCAACGTGGTTAGGGATCCCAAAACGGACGACATCGTTTCCTTGGGATCCATCATCCAGGCTGGTAAAACAACATGGGCTTGTCGTTCTGTCGGGTTTGGCAAGCAAGGAGTCACTAACCTTCTAGAATGCCCAACGAGGATGATGGACTCAACACTGGACCCACCAATTCCCTCCCACACTGCCCCACAGAGAAGGAATTACCTCTACTATTCTGATAAGCAGGGCACAGGGGAAAAGGGGAGATGGAATAACATAATAAACACTGCTGGGCTGCAGGTTCGCTGTCCGGTTCTCCCAGGACATAGAAAAATACCAAAACACCCTAGGCTGTAGACCTGACCTGAAGAAACCTGTATGCAAGAGAGGGGACAACATTCAGATCACAGACATACCATTACCTTGTCTCCTGATTAAATACTCTCTATCTAGGAAGACATACTCACAATCCCAGCAAAGTACTAATGCTAAAACAAAAAAGATGTAAGTTGCCACTCCTTTTTGCACAACTTGGAATGTAAGGCAAATTATGTTGCAAACATATATGTAGACACTTAAAGTTGAGTATTCATGAAAGTCCAGCTTCGGAGGCTCTCTATCACCGAGAGTAAGCATCATGTATCATTTGAAGCACAGGCAAAAGGTCAATGATAAGCAGTAACCAACGGTGGACTGTATTTGCCGCACCTCACTACTATGCTCCTTTTGTGTTTATCCAGAAGTAGTGAGATCTGGTGTACACATACAACTCCTGCACTTGCTGTTGTTAGGTGCCAGCTGTGAAGCAGAATAGAGACTGTACGAGTGTAGAGATGTGCACCACCAACGTGTCTATTCCCCACCAATGTGTCTATTCCAATGAGTAAGGCTAACCAATGTCTTTATGTAAGGCAATCCTTCATATTGTCAGACAACATGAGCTCCAGCCAACTCGTTTCGTTCATTGAAGAATGAACTTCATCAGGGCATAGATGCATATGACTCAAGAAGGAGAGCCGTGGCCCTTGGTTCCCCAACTGGTAACAACGGTGATGATGAAGAGGGCGATATGTAAATGCTGAAAATAGTGTCCCACGGGAGTGTATGAGAACAGGGCGCGTGTTGTTGCGTCCTGTGGCAGCCTCCTTGATAAGGGCCTGTCCGCACAAACCTTAAGTGTTGCGCATGAAGCGTGTTGCTTCCTGGGTCATCAGTACTACGACCCGGTAAGGAACACCAGTCATCAGTGTGAATAGGTACCCTGACACTCTAATCCAAAAGTGTTGATGTGAAGTAACAAGTAAAGTCCTCACCAGTGCAGTGTCAGTTAGTAATTTAGTCTGTAGCACCTTATCTGCACCTCTTAGTCCAATTGGTAATTTTACAAAATTCAAAACAAGCCCTCTCACCTCATCACATTCCATTTAGAACCTTATTTTAAGCAAGCACTTGATCTAGTTTAGATCATTTGCCAGACACATCAAATGCTTTCATAAACACAATTTTTTCTGGAACTCATATCACCAAATGATGGTCATTGGATTGATAGTCACAACTATGTGTGCTGGAAGTAAGGCTGCAGAAGATGCTGCTGCCCACAGATACCTTGAATGACTTCCAAAAGAAAAGGGACAGTCAAGAGGATTTTATAATTTGTCTTGCTGTATTTGCTTCATGTTAGACAGGCTATCTAAAGTCAGAAAACCTAATTTGACCATATGTGGACAATTATTTCAACATCTGTGTGATTTTGTTTTCACGGGCTGCAAAGAAGAACACTTTGCAGCATGCCCCTAGTGGGAATCTACCTCCTGTTTTGTTTGTGTATAGAAGAATGGAAGATTACTCAAGCAGATCAAAGGTATTATAACAATACGTTATATAAAGTGTTTGCTCTTTACAATCTAAACTCTCCAAGTAATTAAAAATAAATCAACAGCATGAGAAGTACAAATGAATCACTTTCTCTCCTATTGTTAAATTGATATAGAAACAAACTTTTTAGTGCTGTCAAAAAAGTACATATTTTCAATCATTTATCTACTTTAAATATGTTCACATGGTAAGACCGTTTCAGAGCAAGCAAAAACGTTGCCCATAAGCTGCAGCAAAGTGCAGGAAACAAATGTTTAGACAAAAATGTGCAAAGGAGTTCAGTGACTGTTTTACCGCAGAACATGTCTCCCTTTTACCAGAAGAAGAGACATACATAATAACGCAATCATCATCATTAGTAAAGCAATTGGTATATGAGATCGTACAAAGTGAATAGTATGTCGGATTGGAGATCTAGCCTATGAAAACGAATGAGACGATAAGAAGGGGAATACATTGAATGTGAGGTCAGGCTTAATTGGTGTGTGTGGGTGTTGGGCTTACAGATGGTTCTCATGGACTATACCAACATGGTAATTTTGTAACATACATCTCATTATAGGCGCAGGCTAAGATAGAAGTTGAGATGGAGGAGCTGGATGGGGGGATGGAATGGAGATATGTGAGCCCAAAAAAGGAGTTACTGCTTTCTGAGAAGTATCAGGATTTGAAATCAGGTGATAGGTGGATATTGGCTGAGGTGGGTGTCCCATCATGGGGGTAAGGTGCGGTTGCAGTGATCTGGAGTCACCCGTATATGCTGGGAGGTTATCGGGTGTCCTTTACTAAGGGATTGGGATGTATGTGTGCTCCTTAGTTAGGCAATCCAAGCCCACCAGGGATGGTATGAATCATTAAATATTAGATGGCTCATTGTTAGATGACCCAATTAATATCTATTCACCACAGTCAATTTAGGGATGGGAAGAATTAGTGAGCTGAAACGTCAGAATCAGCTCAAATTCCTATCACAGGGATCTGCTCTGGTCTATGAAGTCCTCCTTGCAATTGCAGGTATCAACCCCGGAAAGGGGACAATGCGTGTAATAAGCAGGCTACTGCTCAGCATGAGTTTTCTAATGCAAGAGCCCAAATTAGGAATAGAATCAGCAGATTGCTTCTTGTTGACAGAACACCATATTTCCAGTTTTCTGCTTTCATTAGCAAATCGCTGCATTCTGTGAGCTCTATTCCTCGTTTTCTCAATGGAATGGAATGAAATGATAAACCAGCAAACAATGATTGATAGATGGAAACGACTGGCAATACATTGTCCTTCTGACATTGAGAATTCTGGCAAACCTGGTTAGGAAGCCTGAGTTGTCATAAGCCCACAATTCTGCTTGCTTGAAACTTGTCTGTTGCATAATGCTTTGGTTGTTTAGTCCATTCGTTTTAGATGCACACTTTCAGAGTAAAGTGCGGAGGACGGTTATTCCATTGCTAAGCAGCACTAGGGCATATTATTTCTCCAAGACACACTGTAATTAGGATAGCAGTAGTTGCTGACACACAAGGGTTTCTAGTTATTTTATTTACCAGTAATCAGTTATTCATGATGGCCGTTACTTCCACTGAACAGTATTTAGGATGGGTGATGACTCTGACATATCTCGATGTTTCAATGTGAGATACACTTGTCAAGTAAACAAATACACTGTCAACATGCTACCTTATAATGAGACACCTTTCCACACATTTCATGACCCACTTTATAGCTTAGCCAATATTCCACAATTAAAATCATAAATTTAGTGAAGTTCACAACACATTTTAGCAGTATAGAACTTGTTTGATGATGCTACAAACCAAAATGTGTCACCTACATCATGGATGCAATGCCAGGGAAATTTCAAGTCTTCCATAGTATCTACATCACTTCATCATGATTAGGTCTTGCCTACGCAGCGCTTGTGTTGCTTAGGAAAGAGACCTTTAGTAATCGGCACAGCTTTCCCGGCAAAAACGTGCACGCGTTGCATTGCTTCCAATGGCAACGCGTGCACGTCTGGCGATTCACTTGCGGGAGCGTGCAGCTGGCGCCATATGTTATCAATTATTGTGCCTTGCTGCTCGCTCCCGCAAGTGAAACGCTTTCACTTTTGCCGACACTTCGTGCGCGCTTGTCTTGTTTTTTTTTACATTTGTGTATCGGTCAACAATATGTTTCTAGTGCTAGGACGCACCACGCATGCACGCCCTCCCGGGGTGTCAGCGCTTCAATCTAGTTAAAACACATGATTTATTATATCTAGTGGGCCAACCTCAATCCGCGTGTTTTCTTTCACTGCTGGACAACTGAGGCGGCAAAAGCCGCTATGCACGTGTCTAGCGCTCACAATAAACATGTCTTCTCTTTTAGCATCTCGGAGTTTATGTGTTCATAAACCACCCGTCCCCCAATGTAGATTTTAAAACGCTGCAGGCCACTGAGTTTAGTGGAAAGCGCATGAAATAGTTTGCCCTCCCCAAGGGATAGCCCACCACACCCCACGAAACTATTCACTCCTATCGAATGTGTGTAGTATCCCACCCCTCTCCCTTGAGTGTTAATAGAATACACACACTTATAGCACAGCCCCTGAAGGATTCTATGCTATAAATATCTTTTTAATCAATCAGTGGCCCTCTAACTGGCAGCATTAGGTAGTCTAGGGTCCACGCCGTTCTCTCGTAAACCATCTCGAACCTTCCTCTCCTGTCGGGCATAGCGCTTAGACCTCTTCCTTACAATGTACAGCGCTCTGTTGCAGCACAAGTTGGCGAGCGCTACAGATATGCGAACATATTTTTTCATGCAGCGTGTGGGGATGGACAGTCCCAGAAAAGAACACTGAGAGTTTATCAGGGTGAACTGTGACCCCCAAATAAAAAGAGGTTTCTGGCAGGACTCAGAAAATCTGTGTTATATTTTCGTATCTCAGTCGGGGTCATGGTGACAAATGTCATTCCTCATTCACGTGGCTAACTCCACAGCCTGAATTCTGAGATAGTTTTTGTGATTGGTTTGGAGAAATAGTAATCAAGAACAACTAGTAATTAAAGCGCCATGAACTTGCAAGCACATGTGAAAAGTAGGCGTGCGTCTATACTAATGGCTACACAGAACCTAACTCTGCAAATGAGCCTGTCTGTTAGAAATGAAATGTACCTGGCATCGGAACCGACTTGCGGCTACCAAGAATTTTACAGAGGCATTGAGTGTGTGTGAGTGTTTGCGTGTGTGGGTGTGTTTGGGGGGGAGACGAGTGGGGGGGGCTCACAACTAGCCGTATTCTGGACCAAAAGACTCATCCTCATATGCACTAGGTAAGCCTGTGGAACAAAGCACACTAAAAATAAAAAACAACGTGTTGGTAGGCGGTATGAGCTCTCAGGCCCCTCAGGCATCCACTCAGGGCCGGCTTTAGTGCTGGTGGCGACCTGTGCAACAATGTTTGTTGGGGCCCCCTAATGACCACCTCCACCACGGATTCTCTCACTAGCACCCTTTAACAGTGACCAAGTCTCCATAACCACACCCTCTCAGATGCATTGAATTAGTTATATAGCGCCACTCATACCAGTGTAGGGTGTCTGAGCACTTTGCATCACACACACATTACACAGAGACAATCAATCATACGTGTGTAAATCAGTGTACAGGAAATGTTACATAAGCCAAAGGACTAAACGTGTAGGAGTCACAGGTCATCCATACTGGTAGGCAGTATAGTTTAAGAGTGCTTGGTGTGGAGAAGCACAAACTCAGAGTCGAAAAAGAAACAGCATAGTTGGGAGTTTTCTTTAAAAGTAAGAATCAATTTCTAGCCAAATTAACCCTTTTTGCAACATTAATCAATGCTCGAATAATGTATACTTTGCAGTGTGTATGCAGTTCTAGGATGAAAGTTAATAGCTCACTATCCTATATTAAGACTTTAAGTTATAAATTGCAAGTAGCAAAAGGATGTCTCTTTTGAAGGCAGTAGCGTGCTGATCTGTTTACATCATACGCACTCTGTAATCTACTGGGTATATTCTTTGCAGCAGGCATATTAACCCTCTGCACTAACTTCACCTAAATGTCAAAACCTCAACTATACAAAACGCTGATCTCTCTCCAGGAAGATAATTAATCACACGAGTTTTCTTGACATTTTTGGGAGGCCTGGTAATTGCCAGGGGAAAGAAACGCTGCAGCAGGTTCTTCAAAAGCATAATAAACTTTCAAACACGGCGCCCCCAGGAAGCCAGCACCCGGTGCGGTGGCACCGGTCGCACCGCCCTAAAGAAGACCCTGCAGGAGTTTTAGGAACTGTAGCTGAAGGGCAGTGCGCGCGCCTACTGCAGCCATTTGTAACCTGAATGGTGCAAAGCAGGCTCTGCCTTTCAACCTTCTCAGGTCAATGACATGAGAACACTTGAGGGTGGTAATTTTTACTTCTGATTCGCGGGCGCTGAGATACCCGGAATATTATTACTATTGTTAAAAAACGCCATTTATTCTAGTTTAAAGACAGTCACTGGCACGCATCTCGCAGTCACCCCCCTTCCCCCGCCCCCCACAAAAAAAAAAACAACAACATCGGAGCCTTAGATGCTGAGCTGTTAGTGCAGGAGGTAGGAGGTGGGCAGAGGGAGGGTTATCTTCTGAGGTCACACGTCAGTATGAAAGAGAGCGCTGTGATACCATGCAGTGCCTGCCTCCCCCCCCCCCTCCTCCAGCCCCCCACCCTCCTCTCGCATGGCACCTTTGCTTATCCTTACAGACACCCCTATAGAAATGGGAGGGGACGAGGGCTGCAAAGTCTTCTAGCTGACTAGACAGCTCTGCAGGTTTGCGCTCCTGCTGAAGAGATATGTGCACAGTGGAATTAGCTTTATATCTCCCTTGACTAGATTAGTCTGTCATCCTTCTGAATTCGATAAAATGAGACCTTTTACGACTCCGTGTGGTTTTATGAATATGCAAGACTTCCGTGCAGGCCACATAAAGGACATTCTAAAGTGTTACTCTGCAGTGCAAAGTAATCGATGTCTTGTCGTACAGCTGACTGCTCGCAGTTTTTCACTACACCACTGGGTGAGTTATTACTGCAAACACCCAAAAGGACATAAATTGCCTGCATACAGATTCATTAGGTTCTGGCAAGCAGTATCTCACTGTACGTTCACTGAAAATGAGTGGGTATTTTGCTGTCATCTAAAAAACCTATAATCTGTCTGTAACTGTTACCGTGGACTGAGATTGGTTAATACAATGTCTCTAAAAAATGTGACTGCGTCCCCACATTAGAAGAAGGCATTTGGAAAGCTCTAAGGTGAGCACGCTGGTCTAGTTTTGCACATTAGTCTCCTCCATTAAACAAAATACCTCTCATTATGTAATTATCCAATTTACTCATTATTTTCTAAAAACCGTTAAAAGACTAAGATGCCTTTGAAAAATGACTGGTAATTATTTGGAAACTATATTAAGTAGCAGAAATTCATTTTTTTTCTAAAATGTTACTGTTACAAAATCATACAAAATATCATCATGTAAGTGTCTTCTAAAACCAAAACGAATGCATAAATGTAATATTAAACGCAGTGAAATATGTCTATAATGTAATAACTATCTCTATATAATAACCATGTCTCAGATACTTATGTCAGCAGTAGGAAACGGAGTATTCATTTCGAAAGACACTATTCGAACATTTGCTAAATTTTCTTTAATCATAGCATTTAGAGAAATCAAGCCACTCAGAGTTAGCCACACCGAGTAATGTTCCTAAAAAATTATGTAAAAAGAAAAAGAAAAGTGCAAAGTGTTCGTATAGCTCTCTATTTATAGAAATTTGTTCTACAACTTCCCCATGCCCTCAAGAATCAAAAAGACCAATGAGATGGAGCAAGTACCATCTCAAAATGGAAGGCAAGGTGGACTTCTTGCTTCTAAGCTCTGCTTGGAGGGAAAACTTAGCTTTCGGGCATGGCAGATTTAGGTTACCGCTGGTTTGGAAAGCCATTTCAGTATATTTGATGGCAGGGCCTGCTTTAGCACTGGTGGCACCCGGTGCGACAATCATTTTGGCGCCACTCCATCCCATGACCACCTCCTCTGATTCTCTCACTACCACCTGGCAAAAATGCCCCTCATTTCTCCAATCATAAGTTATTGCTAAAAGCAGAGCCCCCACTTGAGGTCAGTGCCCCCTCCACAGGTCAGCTCCCAGTGCTGCCACGCCAGTCACACTGCCTAAAGCCGGCGTTGTTTGTTGGTGTCTAAAGCCAAATGATAATGCAGAAGCCTATAACTGAATGTATACGATATAAAGGCTTCACTTATATGTTTGGTGGTAAAAACTATCAAACTTGCACACTCAGTAAATACCAATTCGCCAGGGTTCGGGAAAAAAGTCACAATTAAATATTGCTGATTATGAGTTTTATGATGTCCAGTGGAGATTGACACATACGATAAAAAATGAACACCCAACATCACATTTCCCGGTGCACTAAGTATTTCACCTCATAATTAGTGTGTGTATGTGGAACTAGAGAGTGCCCATTTTCAGGAACTGGAAGCCCCTTCATTAAGAAAAATAATCCATGGTGAACAAAAACAGCCAGGGCAGCACACAGAAGGAGAACAGGAGACCCTCAAAGTATACTAATACTTACTTCCTGTGTGGAAGTGTGCAAACAGCCATTTTGTGTGGCCAACGTGCTTTAAAATATGGCAGACAGAATGTATTCCCATTCTCTGAGATCACTCAGTCATCACAAGAGGAAACCGGCCAAAATATTCCATAATTACCCCAGCAGGGTTAGGAATTTCAAATTTACAGATCCTGAGCTGGCGGTCATGTATTAGTAGGTAACAAGAGACAACAAATGTCTGATGGGCAATCTAGTGCTTAAGATCCCACTGAAAACAAGAGCATACTTGTAGAAAGTGATAAAATGATAGCCCTATCAACATTTGAAATTTGATTGACCGCCATTACACAAGGATAGCTTCCACCCCTTGGCCCTCAGGGAAAGCCTCCCTTTTGGACAGTTTCTATGAATTAGGCAGAATTGCTTTCAGTTGGCAATTTTGATGAACTGGCAGAGACCATTACCAGCAAGCGGTGGACACGAGAAGAAAATTACAAGCTCCATAACTTTAAATTTGCCCCATGAGTGCTGTCCCTATTTATGTATTTATAATGGCAGAGGTGCCACCCTTGCCTGAAAACCAGACAGAGACCTGGGCTGAGCTACGAAATAAGGTTATACATTGACTTGGCGTGCATAAGAACTTTAATCCTGCAGAAAGTTGTGAAATCATCATGGCCCGAAGAGTAGGTTGGATTAGTTCATCCAGGAAAAACATCGCCAGGGACTGTATTGTAGTCAATTTTAGGTACCCTGAAAGTGTAAGGAATCAATTGGATGTCTACATTTCATCAGACTACCCATGGCCATCACCCTTAGCCTGGGTGAGAATGGGTTTGCAGCATCTTCAGTCTTTAATGAGGTGGATTGACTGATGGTCCCCAAGGGGAGGGGAAAGGGGCAGCCTGTGGCATCGGGCAGTCATATTGCAACTCAAAGAACTTCGAAACTGGTCCCAAAACCATAGCAGTGAGATTACCATCCACAGTGCACGATGAGTTTGATGGTATCATCATCAACAGTCCAGAAAATTATTTGAATAAGGTCCCTATGCAGGATCTATGATGCTTCATTTCAACTCCTGAGTTGAAACTATTGGGTTGGAACATTGCAGGGCTCTGCTCCAAGATATCTTCACCTGACTGGCAAAAGTTCATTAAAACATATAATATTATTTAATTGCAGGAAACCTGGGAAATGAATCTCATAGTTTTTGAAGGATATATGTGCTTTAGCCTCTCAGCAGTTCCATCTTGCTCTGGACGTGCCTCAAGTGGGTTGTCTTTCTGGTGTATTATCTTAATTGGAGGCACAGCAGAAGTAGTGAAAACTCATGGAATTAACTTTCAAGTAGTCTCATATAAGGGGGTTTTGACTTTACTATTTATTCATGTTAATAACAATGATGTTTGAATGTCCCCAATCAAAAATGTCAAGGTTTGGAGCCTAGCACGCAACCAAGATGGCCGCGTAGGCTTACGGCTCTCGAGGGCCTCCGCAACCTCCCACGTCTATCCTGACTTAATCCTGGTTTATTTGACGGGCTTTTGCAGATGAACTTGCGCTGAGGTGCCACCCGTTTTCCAAATTCAGATCGGACGCCGGGAGCCGGAATGGTTGCACTCCGAAGTTTGCGGCCTGCTCTTGCCTTGGTCCCGATCTCGAGCTGGTGAAGTGCCCGGGTACGAAGTGAACAACAGCGGCTGGCTGGGCTTGACCTGTCACGGACCCCGCACTTTCACTTTCGTTTTCAAGCTTGTTTTCTGATATCGGCTGAGAGACTTTGGTGTTTCAGAGGGGTGCGGACGGCGGAGTGTCTGGCCTCACTCTCGGACTCTACATGGGCTTACTGTCGGCGACGGCTGTGTTTAATTGAATTAGCCACCTGGTTCCCTTTTTCCTGGTGCGGGCGGGTGCCAACCTAGGTGGCCTCCGGACGATGGCGGCGAGACTAGACGGAGACAAGTCGAAACCCAAGTCAACCCGGAGGGGTGCCTATACCCAGGTCAATAATATGGATCGATATGCGCAGGCAAAGGGATCACCTAGTGGCTCGCATAAATCGCCTGAGAGGTCTAAAGAGGTCTCAGACCCATCGTCAGAATTGACTTTGCTAGACGTCATGGGCGCCATTGAGGAGATGAAGACCGCTGTGGGTCAGCAGTTTGATACCCTGGCTCATAAATTGGATGCGGTCCTGATCGATGTGAATTTGGTCAGGGCAGACCTGTCCAAGACTAACGAGCGGGTCGACTCCTTGAGTCAAGCGGCGTCGAGCTTAACTGTGGACGTGGCCGCCCTGCAGACGGAGGTCCGTAGGTTGCGGCTAGCCAGTGACCTGACGGACCGGCGACTTGAGGACTCCGAGAGCAGGGCTAGACGGAACAACGTTCGTATCATTGGAGTGCCGGAAAGATCGGAGGAATCTACTGCGGATCTTTTTGTGGAGGACCTGGTGACCAATCGTCTCGCGCCCAAGGGACTGAGCAAGTTCTTTGCGGTGGAGCGGGCCCACAGGATTCCGGGTGGTGCGCCCAAAGTGGGTGCTCCCCCGCGGCCTATAATCGCCCGGCTCTTTAACTTTCGGGATAGGGATGCTATCCTTCAGGCGTCGAGGGTGGCCGGGCCGCTGAAGTTTGAGAACTCTAATGTCAGCTTTTACCCGGACTTCACGCAAGCGGTCCAAAAACAACGGCTGGGATTTCTGGGCGTCAAACGGCGCTTGAGGGACATGGAGCTGAAATATGCGATGTTATTCCCGGCTAGGCTGCGGGTTGAGTTCCGGGGTCGCTCACACTTTTTCGACCGGCCGGAGGCGGTTGGAGACTGGTTGGATGCCCTGCCTCGGGGACAAGATCAAGACAGTCGGACGACGGAGAGCGGACGGGATTTGGTGGAGCAGGACTAGAACTTGGTTCCTGGTGTTGGACTGGACTGGTGACGTTTTGTACCTTGGCTCAACTGGACCCTAGTTTGGCACAATATGCCCTCCAAATGCCCGGGGGTTGTGGGGAGCTTATTGGGGCCCTTTCCTCCTTCTGGGTTTCTTTTTGTGGTATATGTTAGGGCGACAGGCACACTGTGAGTTGGAGGGGCTGTTTGGGCTCATGCAGGGGTGCAGGGAGGGGGGAGTTGTGGTTTGGGGATTGTGGGGGAGGGGGGTTGTTGGGGGTTGTTGGGGATTGTTTGTTTGTTTCGCAAGGCAATGTGAAGTTCTCTGCTGACTTATCCGGATTGTGCTTTCTGGGATGTGGGTATCATGCATGGGAGTGGGATGGGGGTAGGGGATGGAGAATCCTTTCGTGGAATGTGAATGGACTGGGGGACAGGATCAAGCGCGGGGTGGTGTTGCAGTTTTTGAAACGGATCTCGCCCGACATTGTTTTCCTGCAGAAGACACATTTGATTGGGAACTCCTTCCATGCCCTAAATAGGAGGGGCTATCGCCTTGCCGCTCACTCTGGTTTCACTTCTGGCTCTAGGGGAGTGGGCATTTTGGTTAGGGCCTCTCTCCCCTTGGAGGTGGACGAGGTGCTCCACGATGATAGGGGGCGCTATGTGGCACTGGTGGGGAGATGGGAGGGTAGGACTGTTTCGCTCGTTGCTGTGTATGTGCCTCCGGGGTTACAGACGGCTACATTTGCTGATTTGGGGCGTTTGGTCCTGGGACTCCCTGGGGGGGTTCTGGTGTTGGGGGGTGACTTTAACGCTGTTGTCTCCGGGTTGGAGGACCGTCACCCCCCCAGGGATCTCCCTAGGGCTCAGGCCTGGTTGGGTGGCTTTTTGGACACTTTGGGACTTGTAGATTGCTGGAGATTGATGCACCCGGGACAGGCGCAATATACCTTTCACTCGGGGGCCCATGGGAGTCTCTTGAGACTTGATTACATGCTTATGCCGGCGATCCAAGCTGGTATGATTGGGGAGGTGCGTCATTTGGCCGGAGGTATTTCTGACCATTCCCCTATATGGTTGCAATTGAAGGTTGTCCCTGGGGCAGAGGGGAGAGTGGCACCCATTAGCCCCTGGTATATACGTAACCCTAAGATCCGCGCGGAACTGGTCAAGTCCACTGATCACTACTTCAATGATAATGTGGGGTCGGTGTCGTCGGCCGTCTCCCTATGGGAGTCTTATAAAGGGGTGATCAGGGGGCAGGCCTTGTCCCTTATCTCCCATGCTAAGAGGTGCGAGAGAGCAGAGGTGGTTCGCCTGGAAACTGAAATAGCTGAAATGGAGGAGGACTTGGAGCGGGGAGTTACTGATGAGAAATTGCAAGTTTTCAGCCTCAAACAATCAGATTATAGAGCGCTAGTCACAGAAGCCGCTAAAGGGATGAGTAGAGAGCAGCAAGGACGACTGTATGATGTGGGGGATAAGGCCGGAAAGTTGATTGCTTGGTTGGATAAGAAGGAGAGAGCGAGCAGGGTGGTGCTCGTTGTGGAGAGAATGGATGGAGTGCGTGTGACTGACCCGGTGGAGATCATTGACTGCTTCGCGGATTATTTCCGCGGGGTATACTCTCCGGTTTCTGTGCGTTCGGAGGAGGACTCTCATCTGTTGCTTAGAGACATTGCATTGCCAACCCTATCGGAGGCTGATGCAGTGTTGATGGAGGCGAAGTTGTCGTCAGATGAGATCGCCCTGGCCATTCGCTCGATCGCATCGGGTAAGGCTGTGGGTCCTAATGGTCTTCCCATCGAACTATATAAGTTGCGTCCGGATACGATAGCACCGTATCTTCGGGACATGTTTTTCGCGGCACGTGCGGCGGGCTTCCTCCCCCCTGACCAACGCCTCGCCAACATAGTTGTGATACACAAAGAGGGGAAGCCGCGAGATCGCTGCGCCTCCTATAGGCCCATTTTGCTGTTGAACGCAGAACCCAAAATTCTGGCTAAGGTACTGACTAATCGACTGGTTCAGGTCGTGGGCGACTTGATTCATCAGGATCAGTCCGGTTTCATACCCCATCGGAATACCGCTCTGAATTTGAGGCGGTTGCACGGCGTGCTTGCTAGAGCGGAGTTTATACGTGAGCCGGCCATCTTGGCATCCTTAGATGCTACTATGGCGTTTGACACCTTGGAGTGGCCGTATATTTGGGCCGTGTTGGCGAAATTTGGGTTCGGCCCTGAGTTTATTGGTTGGGTAAAATTACTATATGCTGACCCACTGGCTCAGGTGGTGGTGAATGGTAGGGTGTCGGCTCCCTTCGCACTGGGGAGAGGTACGCGGCAGGGATGTCCGTTGTCACCCCTTCTCTTTGCACTTTCTTTGGAGCCTCTCGCCGCCTGGTTGCGTTGGGAGCCGTCGCTGCGAGGCATTAGATGGACGCCGGAGTTTGAAGACCGTGTCTCCCTTTACGCGGATGACATCCTTCTGTATCTCACCTCTCCCCGACAGTCGCTAATTGTATTGGTGGACGTACTGAATTCCTTTGGTCGCAACTCTGGCCTGGTCATCAACTGGGCCAAGTCCTGTGTTTACGTCCTCTCGGGCGAGGCCCCCCCCCTGCCACGGGATTGCCCCATCCAGATTGCTACACTGGGGTTCAAATATTTGGGAATCTTTATCTCTCTGGATCCCGCGGTCCGCTATGAGCGAAACCTTCTCCCTCCCCTCCAGCGATTAAAGGCCGCCGTCGCGAGGTGGCGACGACTTCCGCTCTCGCCGCTCAGACGGGCGGCATTGTTTAAAATGATGACGCTACCTCGCTTCTTGTATGCTTTGCAAAATACTCTAGATGTCGTGCCGGCCCGTTATTTCCTGGGAGGTGGAGGGTCTTCAGCGCCAACTGTTTTGGGACGGGCGGCCGCGGATTGCTCTCGCCAAGTTGACGCTTCCTTGGTACGATGGGGGGGTCGCCCTCCCCGATATTAAACGATACTATTGGGCGTCTCAGTTGGCGGCGGTGAACCACGGGATATACGGTCCTGCCTTGAATCCGGCCTTCGAGATGGATACATTTCTGCTCCCGGGTGGGGATTATAATAGGGCGCTGTACTCGGTGACCCCGGACACGCGGTTGACAGGACCCACGCAGGTTGCGGTACGTGTGTGGCACGCGGCGAATGCTGCAATGGGGTGGAGGGATCGCTTGACTCGGGCGACGCCATTGTATGCCTCCGGGCGGCTGGGTTGTTTGTGGAGATCGAAAGGCTTTGAGGAATGGGATATGATTGGTATATGTAAGGTGGGTGATCTTTGGGCGAAGGGGTCTTTCAAAACGTTTGAAATGCTTAAAACTGAATATAAATTAAACGATAGAGAGTACTTCCGGTATGCGCAAGTCTACCATGCGCTGTGTTCGGTTTTTCCGGACGTTGCTGCGATCCCCGAGTATTCCCCACTGGAGGATAGAGTGTTGGATGGCTACGTGCCCGACAGCACTATTTCTCTGATTTATAAGAAACTCATTAATGATCGCGCGGACTTGCTGCTCCGTCTGAGGGAGGCATGGACGGGCGATGACTTGGAACTGGACGATGAGGACTGGGTATCGGCGGTAGCCTCCCCGAAAGAGGTGGCGATCCCGGCCCGCTTACGATTCGTACAGCTGAAGATCCTTCATAGAGTGTATGTCACGGGGCCCGGTTTGCTGCGTATGGGCTACTCGATGGATGGACTGTGTAAGCGTGGATGTGGCCTGCCGGGTACCTTTCTTCATATCTTAAGGGAGTGTTCGGAGGTTGTGCGATTCTGGAATGGTATCCACACCGTAATGGAGGAGGTCACGCACGTCGCTCTGTTGCCAGAGGCTAGGAGGTGTTTGTTGAATGTCTGGGAACCGAATGATTATAATGCGGCACAGACGCAGTGG
The DNA here is from genome assembly GCF_964204655.1 of Triturus cristatus. NCBI lineage: Eukaryota > Metazoa > Chordata > Amphibia > Caudata > Salamandridae > Triturus > Triturus cristatus. Next base: position 1,171,649,845 of record NC_140589.1, on the reverse strand, counting down.
GTGACTCTGGGGTACATGGTGGCTAAGCGTAACATTGCACAGCTATGGGGCTCCCCGAGGCCCCCCACGATCGAGGTATGGAAGGAGTATATGGACTGGTGTATGTTTAGGGAAAAGACGGTGTATGTGGCGAGAGGCAAGCCAGGGAAATGGACTAAGGTATGGGGTCCATGGAATTTATATCGTAGACGTATCTGCACCCCGCCTCTGCCATTAGAGGTCGATATTGCTTTGTCCCCCTAGCCACACATTCTGCGGGATTGTGTGAGGTGTGTTCCATGTTTTGTCTTCCCGTTGCCCCCTACTACCGCTTCCAGACAAGAACTGCTTTGGACACTGTACGTTGTTCCCCGTCCTGGGAAGAGCACGCTGCTATTTCGGACTCTCATTGCCTTGAGTGTGTTTTGTATTTAATAGACAATGCAACTGTTTTTTCCGATTGCTCCTGGCCTATGGCCACGGCCTGTTATATGTGCTTCCGAACTGCCGGGAGCTTTGCCTCTGATTCATTTGAATGTGTGGCGTCACATTGCGGGCCCTCGGGCTCTATAGCGGCCGGCCTTGGTGGTTGTAGGCCCTTGTCTGTATTTTATCGTGTAATAACGGTTTCTAATAAAAAAATTTTTTTTTTTTTTTTTAAATGTCAAGGTTTATTTAAATTCATTACAACTTCTATAGAGGATACATCCCAGCAGGAACAGCAGCTGCACTTTTGCCTAGGGGAGATTTTAACATTAGGCTACCTTGCCAGAGGTCGGGGGTGGGTTAATTGGCATCAGTAAAGCAGATGAACAGAGTAAAGAGCTGCAGTCATTTGTTGTCTCCTCTGATTTACACATTGCATTAGATCATGCAAGGAGGCCTTAAGGCATATCTACACCACCACAGTCCCGATGGAGCTGGCATTAATTGGAAAGTTTTATGCGGCTGCTGGAATGCTCATACAATCAGCTAGAGAAGACTCAGCTGAATAAACTACGCCTCAGTACCACCGACACTTGAACTTTGCACACCCCCCATGTCAAATTCTGCATACGCTGCTACTAAACAGACTGTTTTTAGTGACTGTATAGTATTCTTGCATTTCAAACACGCTGTCTTAATCAGATTTTATGTTTTTAATTCGCACTTCTGCTGCTTTTGTAAAAGATTTTAAATAATCATACAATAAAGTTATTATTACACATTGTTTTAGAGAGGGTTGGTAATGGCCCACATGGGTTGGCTTTTTTAGAGATAAGAATGGCTCCTCTATTATAGATTATATTTTTATCTCTCTAACGTAAGGCAATTATGGACACATGGCACAATAGTTAGTACCAACTTCTGGGACCATAACCTGATAGAGATAACTTTTGCTGCACCTTATAGAGAGACTCACACAGAGCTGCCAGGTCTTACAAATTTACTACCAACTACAGACAATCTAAGGCTGCGCTGAAAGCAACCCGATCCCAAAAGGTTTCTCAATAAGGTAAAGCTGAGAACTTACAGTTGGTCATGAATTGTTTATTACAGAATAACAATTGTGGAACAATAGTCACCTCTTTTACAGCCTTTGGTAATAAAATGAGACTCTCCGGTCTAGCACCTGTAAAACTGGTGCCCCAGTGCCCTTGTTGGTTTGAACACGAATGCTCACTGGCTAATCATCTTTTACGAAGACAAGCAAGAGAAGGAATTGCGTTGATCCTTACTAACTAACATCGCCCGCAAACAAGACAGCAAGATGTTTTGGAAGGCTGTGTCTAGCATGTGTTCAGGGTGGCTCGACGGTTAGTTGCCACATAAGTGGGGAGGAGTAGGTGGCACACTTTGTTGATATTCTCACAGATGGTAACCACATTTGTCCACACTCATTGTATAGGGATGTCCCACTTCCTCTAAATATTTCTTTGTAGGAAGTCACAGCTGCAGTTCAGGAAAGCACAGGTGGGAAAAGCACCAGGGCCTGATGACGTCCCAATTGACATTATCAAATGCAATATAAATCTTGGGGCTCCACTGTTGACAATTGTGTATAACAGTGTGACAAAGTCTTTAATTCCCTGATCATGGGTCACCTCAATCAGCATCCCTATCTTTAAGCTAGGGAATAGGGCAGAGCCCAAATGTTACTGCCCCAATTTTCTGACTGATATCCCAGCTAAAATTCTGGGTAGAGTTCTGTATCACAGAATAGTAGAATGGGCCAATGAAAACAAGGTATTAAAGGCATGCCAATATGATTTTTGAAGTGGTATAGGGATGGTCGAGCAATGCCTAAACCTAAACTTGACCATTGGAGACATATACTGAGGCCAAACAGTCAACATTCCATCTTGCCTTCATGGGCCTGTCAATGGCTTTTGACAGTGTCAATCATGCAAAGCTGCGACAGCATCTCATCAAACTGAAAATGGACCCATCAATGATACATTTGTTGATTTTCATGTAGCCTGAGTGAGGATTGGAAATAAGGGGTAAGTTTTGATTGGATTTAGCATTGGTTGGGGGGTCTATCAGGGGTGTATACCAGTTCTGCTTCTTTTTATCTTATACATAAAGGATCTAAGCCCAGAGCTTATTAGGAGCACCCCCGATGTACCTATGGTGAACGACACCACCCTTCCTGCTGAACTTTATGCGGATGATGTAGTTTTATGTGCCCACACCTTTAAGGCATTGCATTTTTTAGTCAAATCCTTTGTTAATGTAATGGCAAATCTGAATGTATCGACCAATTTTACGAAGTAATTAGTAATGAGTTGCTGCCCGAAGCCTACAAAATTACAATCTATTACCTTGGGCCTGAATATTTTATTGAGCACCAGCACTTTCTCCTACTTGGGGTTTACCTTCAGTTCATCTGGGTTATGGCCCCCCATATTCTACAATATAGGGTCAAGTTTTCAAGGCAGTCAGTTTAATACTCAGCCTGCAGTCGAAAAAGGGAAGGGAGGCCCCCTTAAACCCCTGTTGCAAATCTTCTCTGCTCAGTGTGCCCCATTGCGACTTCTGCGGTGGGAATCTCGGGTTTAGGTGACCCTACAAACCTTTAGAGGGAGGGAAATCGCTTTTGTAGGAGAATACTTTCAGTCCCTTGTCAACTTCCTATTTTTTTGTCATAGTGACTATATCCGTAGTTGCCCGGCCCTTTTGGGGCTATCTATTTGGAGTTCGGCAGATACGTTATCAACAAAGAATATAATTACTGACTGCCTGGCTTGCAATAAGGGACTCTCTATTCCTTGGTTGTCGTACGTTAAAAAATCTCTGGACGAAATTGGCTTAATTGACATGTTCTAAGATAGAGCGCTATAGACAGCCGTTGGAAGGAAGTAAGCACAGTTTTAATTATTAGAAAAAGCTCAGATTGAGAGGTTACAGGTGGAAAGTCAGAAACCAAGAATTTTGAATCACTTGTAGGCTAACCCAGGGGAGATCCCTATTAATTATCAGTGAAACACAAACAGGAGGTGGGAACGCTTTCTATTGGTCAGCTCTAGGACTGGTACTATGAAATACACCCTATGGTTCCTGCTTGGGTACCAGCATAAGCTTGATTCTAGGACATGCCCATGTAATAATCTGTCTAAACAAACTATTATGACCTTCCTCTTTTTCTGTGGCTCTTACAAATTGTACACGAAAACATTTGTTGTGCCTTTTATGAGACTTAGAAAGATACAATCTTGTCTGCAGGCCTACTGCATTTTACAAACTTTGATAGATGATGAACCTTGCTGGTGTGTAGTTATGTTTCTCCCAGCTGCAGTATGTTCCAGGAGCACATTGTTGATGGAGTTATTTTCTTGTTGATTCTTCTGTCTGCATGCTAAAGTAGCTCACTTACGAAGCACGTGGGCCTAGCACAATTAAGAATGCTGTTGATTCATCTGATGTCATGCAGTTTGTCGTCATTTATCATGTGTCCCAATACTCTATTGATGGGTTGTGAATGATGGTGCTACTGCTCTTTTGCACAGAAATTGTATATTTTAACGTTTTATGCCTTATAGATGGGCTGTGTACCTTCGGTGCTATTGCTTTTTTTTGTACATATCTTCTATGCATTTATGGCTATTTCATAGCTAAACAAAGTGGATTTTTATTCTGAAGTAAAAGAATATTTCAAAGATAATGAAAAAAATCAAAATACCAAATCTTCACTGTCACATAATTGCAGAATTTATAAAGCCACTGTCCAATGGACAAAAGGTGCACATCTTGGAGCTCCACCGGATTTCCAGGCCCAGCTGCGACATAGCAGCAAAAACAGGCGAACAGACCAAGCAGCGGCGGGCATCCACACATGGGACACTGGCAGGACTACATCAGGGGACACAGCAACAGACCGCCCGGCATGGAGCCGTCTGGGGGCGTGTGGAGAACTCTAGCCCAGGGCTGCCCGAGACGGGCCGGACACGCCTGGCCCTGTTGGCCCGACCTCCGGGCACTGACGTGGTGTGGCCAACCGGCGGGCCCCGAGACTGGCACTCACTACAGTAAGTGATACTATCAGGGCCGACAGGGTGAGGGAGCGGCCCACCGGTCACCACAGTGTGTGAGCATACCTGTCTACATGCCTGTTAGGGTGACCAACTGACATGGGTGCAAATTCAGGGCAGTGAGTGTAAAAATTGAGGACAAATGGTAAAAATTCAGGACAAAAATTCAGGACAGGAGGTCAAAATTCAGGACAAAAGGTAAGTTTTACGGACACATCAGAGGAGGTTGCACAATAGTATATAAGTAAGTAAACAGACAACCACTTAAGTACACGTGAATATAAGTTTATATTGAGACAATTGTGCACTGCATGGTTTTTCAGTATGCGCGCAGCTTTAAGCAAATGTGCAGGTCTTTTTGTGGTAACAAAACCGCCCCCACCCCACCTTTCCAGGTCCCAGAGAAAACGCCTGATGCCCGGTCCGGCCAGTCTGGCCTTGATACCACCCTCCAATGGCGCCCCTCATCTTCACACAGACCCTCTCTCATGTGTATTTATTTTTTTCTATAGTGCTACTCATCCCAAGTATGTGGGGCAGAGTGTTGGAGTGCGTTACAACACACACATATTATATAGAGACAATCACTCATATAAATGTGAAAGTCAATGTATAGGAAATGTTGCTTAAGATAATGGGGCTTACAATGTGTAATCATACTTTCATCCATGATTCAGTCTTTCACCATTCATTCTGTCCTTCCATCTGTGTGCCCATCCATGTCCATATTCAACCATTTACAAACATATCCTTCCATCCATCATTTCACTTATCCATCCCTCCATCCACCCTTTTACTCATCCATCCATTATCCATCCATCTTCCCTTTCACCCTATCCATCCGTACACTCCTCCATCCACTCTTCCACCCATCCATCCATTGACTCATCCATCCAGCCATCCTATCACTTACTCATTCATCCACCCAGTCACTCATCCTTCCACCCATTCGCCCATTCAGTCATCCATTTACCCATCCTCCCTTTCTCTCTCAATTCCCCTTTCACTTAGCCATCCATCCTTCCATCCACCCACCCAGCCACTCATGAATCCATCCACTGAACCTATCAGTCATCCATCCTTTCAATCATCCATCCATCCATCCATCCTTTCTCTCATCCATCCACCCTTTCACTCCTTCACTCATCTATCCATCCTTTTGTCCATCTACCAGCCCTTTCACTCACTCATCCAACCTTACATCCACCCTTTCACTCATCCGTCCATCCATTCACCCTTTCACTTATCAATTCATCAATCCGCGCTTTCACTTATCAATTCATCAATCCATCCATCATTTCATTCATCCATCCACCCATTCACTCGCCCATCACTCGCCCATCATTCACTCATCCATCATTACACTCATCCATCCACCCATCCCTTCACTTACTTACTCACTCACCTTTTCACATTAATTATGAGCTGAGCCTTTGTCTGCAGAGTTGCAGACAGAAGAGACCCATCAAGAACTCTACCCTCGCTGTCGTTACTAAAGCAAGGGGTGGGACGGGCAGGGTTCACTATGCCCCTGCACATAGGCAATATGAAAAAGTGGAAGGCATGAGTCATGCATGATGCACAGTGCCTGGACGTGGGGCGACTGTGACATGGTGTTGTTTCCAGAGCTTTAAGCGGGTGAAAATACTAGGATTCTCTCCAAAACGGAGTTTGATGTAATTAAGGGCATGGCTTAAAACACATAAGCTAAAAATCTGTGCTTAGTATAATGTGCCACCCAACTGGAATTTTTATTGCTTCTGTCATTGCCTCCAGATATATAATACAACAAGTAACATTACACCTAGAACAAGTAAACATTACACCTACAACAAGCCAGAACTATTGGCTTTGTCAATAGTTGTTAGTTGTATAAAATAAAACAGCAGCAACCATGGCTTCATTGAATATAATATTGAAAATGCGTCTGTTCTAAACCGATGAGACTCGGAGAACTATAACCCTTCCCTTTGAACTTCTTTCACCGCCTTCCTTTGGTTAACGGGATTCTCAGGTAGCAGCAGCATGGGCGTTTTTGCACTTCCAGGTTACAGAATGCCCTGCCCTAGCCCAAGGTTGGAGGAGGCCACCACATGCTGTGCCAGCCCAGACTGACCCATTGTCATTCTGTATGTGGCAATCAGCCCCAGACAAAATGACAATGGGCGGGGTGGGGCCGCTCTTGTGCTCAGAGGAGTGCGAGGCGGGCCCCATCAGGGAGCTGAGGCCTTTCACAGGGGAACAGCTCTGTTCCCTGAAAGGCCCAAAATTACGGACAAAAGGCGTCCGTAAAAGGGATCCTAACGGACAGCGGACATGAGGTCCAATTTACGGACGGTCCGTGAAATTTACGGACCGTTGGTCACACTAATGCCTGTGAATCTCCCTGGGCGGCGAACGGATCACTGTTGGACTGAGCACGTGGCACACAGGGGCCTGAGGCAATGCGGCCTCATCGGCACTTGCGCGGTGCTTCCCCTAGGGGACAAGGATGAGGGCCATTGTTGGAGGCTGGCTGCGGTCTGCGTTGGGTGGACCTGCCCGTCCCACCCCGGCGAGTGGCCATGGGCCTTGGTGGCACATCCCACCCCTGCTCCTTCCTCATTTACCAGCCAGCCCTGTGGGCCTGAACTGACCCCGCCGGGCCAGGAAACCAGAATGGGAGGCAAGGGCATTAGACTGTGGCCTTCAACTGCCCACTGGTGGTGGGCCGGCCCGCCCCACTCTGACTGAAATCTGATTTAGGCATCACCTCATTTTCTCATTCAGGGCTGCAGACTTAGGAGCCATGCCACCTCGAGCTGTTCCACCCGGCGGTATGTACAAGGAGCAGTGCACGGGAGGGGTGTGTCATTCGCGGAGGGGGATTCAATTGCTGGCAGGAATGTCTACCCATCGACAATCAAAGAATGATCCCTCAGTAAAAGACATGTTTGCCCGCTCTAACACATAAAAAATGGATACAGCACAGGAGGCCGAGGACCACAGGATGCCCCTGGATAAAGCTAGTGGAGAACATGGTGGCAGGGAAGAGTCCCCAATCACAAAAGCATTTGTGAAACAGCTGTTTAGCACCCTTTGTGATGACTTTGCAGGCCTCAAGCCTGACATCACATCGGATATCAAAGGAATCAGACAAGATGTCATCGCCATTGACCAAAGATTGACGTCGGTGGAGCAAAACCAGGACACCCGGGAGGAAGAGCTGGAGGGTCTTCGCTGGGAGCTACTAAAACTACGGGACCAGAACTCAGAATTGCGCTATCAGGTTGAAGATCAGGAAAACAGGTCCTGTCCCTCCAACATACGTATCAACTGCGTACCAACCCGGGCCGACCCAAATGATCTGGAGGGGTTCCTGAACTGGCTCTGCAAACATGTGACACCCTCCCTACAAGACTAGGAGGGTGTCCTGGACCGCACACACCGAGTCAGGGGACCAGCCAGCACGCCGGGCCAACCCCAAGACATACTCACATGTTTGCATCACTACAGAAAGAAAGAAGCCATAATGTCCTCAGCGAGGGATCTCAAGTCGATCGAATTTGTGGGCTTTACGGTTTGGCTTTATCAAGACCTATCCCTAACCACGCTGCAGCTCCATAGGGCCCTCAAGCCCCTAACTAATTTTCTCTGAGCCTGGGAAATTCGGTGCAAATGGGGCCACCCTTTTCTCCTCTAGTTCGTATGATAAGAAGAAGCTTGGATATTTCGCATGTTGGATGACACTCGTGAACTACCAGATGCACAAGACTTTCGACAATCCATGTCGTATGAGTCGCTGGTGCGCGAGCCCACGGATGAGGAACAGAGAACAAGGCGTTCTTCTAGCTGTGGACGGTAAACTCTGAAAAAATCCAACAAAGCTGGGCCCTCCACCGATGGTCATTGAATGCCTTGGAGTGCCTGGCTCCCGCCGGCCCCCTGGGCCCCATGTCAGACTCCTAGATAGTGGCTGCTGGGAATGACTGGATCTATGCCCTTAAACCCTAGCTAGAGGGTTTCTCCGGCAGAGCTTCACTGGGGCGATTAGCCCAACTTCAACTCCAACACCCGGCTGTGACATGGACCCCAAAACTTGATGCTTTAATGGCTCCTTGGTGGAAGAAGTTATTAGATATACTGATTCTACTGTGTTACTTTGTGTTATAATTTCCCTCTTCTCCTTTTCCCCCTCCCTATGTTGCTCAACCCAGTTCTCCAATCTGGGGGGTGGGTGGAATAGTGGGGCACTTGAATGAGTGGATAATGCTGTGCATGGGCATTGACCATGGTGTCCATCTTTAGTCTCAATGTTAGAAGTCTTAACCTCCCAATGAAGTGGCTAGCGGTACTCTCAATTCTCAAAGACACAAAGTGTGAAATATGCATGCTGAAAAAACCCATCTGCTTCAACAAGACAGGCACGGTTAGGTTGTCGCTGGTTTGATCATCAGTATTTCTCATCTGGGCCCGCCAAGAAAGCTGGGGTAGCCATCATGTTTGCCACACACTTTCCAGGGAGGATGGAGGCGGTTTTTATGGACATCCTGGGTCAATTGTTAGCACTACAGATACATATTCAGGTATCCGGTAAAAAATGGCTACTGTGTATGCACCCAATGATAATCAAGAAACCTTTTTCAGGGGCGCTTTGGGCCGCCTGATCTGCACCCCAGACAGGGAGGTGGTGGTGGGGGACAACATCATAATGGATGGGCAGAAGGACAAGATAACTTTGCCGAGCTGGCCAAGACCGAGGAGTCACTCCAGGTACTAAGAGCCCGCTGGATGAAGCAGGGCTAACCTACATTTGGCGCCTGTTAGACGGACCGGGAGGGTCGGCCGAGGACAAGGGGAGAGGTCTCCGGGGAGAGCCGTCTCCAGCGATCGTACAGGTGAGCAACTTCCCCCCCACAGATATACACCACACAAGGATAGGATTTAACGTTCTTTATAGGTGATTTCTTAAGGTACGATGAAATGGTACAAGGAGGTCTGGACTCAGGGGTCCCCTCAATTCTAGTCTCTTGGTTTGGGAAAAGGGGGTAGCGGGACAGTCTGGCCACCAATCTGGTAGCTGAGATGGTATGGTGGATAGCTCACAATCCTCAAGCTCGATGTTCTAGCTTGGACGGGCCGCGGCAGCGCCAGCAGGTCCCGGTGAAGGTGGTCGTTACACGGTCCGCGGCAGCGCCAGCAGGTCCCGATGAAGGTGGGCGTTACACGGTCCGTGGCAGCGCCAGCAGGTCCCGATGAAGGTGGTCGTTACAACGGTCCGCGGCAGCGCCAGCAGGTCCCGACGAGGATGGATGATGCAGAAGGCCGCGGCAGCGCCAGCAGGCAGGACGATATTTCACAAGGCAGAGCTACGGCAGCGCCAGTAGTCCATCAAGGCTGAGTTCTCTCGGTGTCTCTCGACTCTAGGATACAACTGCCTTCCTGCTCTGGAGCTGCCATAGTTATAGGTCTGGCGCCCTTTGATGTCCGGACCCTCGCACTTGGAGGTCGGGGGGTCCGGGATGATGGAGTCCAGACACCCAGCAGGGGGTGGAGCCAGCGCCTGGGGGAGCTGGAGGGCGATCGGCACCTGGCGGGGGAGAGCCATCGACACTTCTTTCTCCCATTGACCTGCCAAGTGGTCCGTTCACCTCCTGGGTGGATGGTGGTGCCGGGATGTCGGGGCCGGGCCAGGCCCAGGGTTAGGGTCGGGCTGAGGCCACGCGGCCTCGTGGCGCAGTGTCCAAGATGGCGGTTGATCCGGCCGGGGGAGCCGGTAGTGGTTCGGCCCCATGATACATGGATGTCCGGGGGCAGGAGTTCCGTTGGGAGACGGGGTGCGGGTTGCCCTTGTGGGTAACACCTGGGAGTCCGGGGCTTGGGCCTTGTCATGCGGGGAGGGAGCAAGCCCTTCATGTGGCCTGTCCAACATGCGTCCCCCCCAGCTGAAGGCGGGGAGAGTCACCCATCCTCTTGGGGACTCTCCTCGTCGAGGCGGAAAAAGCGTGACAGGCCATCTGCGTTGGCGTGGTCTTGGCCCGGTCGATGTTCCACAGTGAAGTCCATCCCCTGCAGGGAGATGGACCAGCGCAATAGTTTTGGGTTTTCCCCCCGCATCTGCATTAGCCACTGCAGGGGTCGATGATCGGTTTGCACCCGGAAGTGGGTACCGAAGAGATAGGGCCGGAGCTTTTTGAGGGCCCACACTACTGCGAAGGCCTCCCTCTCGATTGTGCTCCAGCGCTGTTCTCGGGCCAGGAGGTGTCTGCTGATGAAGGCCACCGGCTGGTCAAGACCCTCGGGGTTCAGCTGGGAGAGAACCGCCCCGATGCCGTGGTCGGAGGCGTCCGTTTGCACAATGAATTCCCGACTGTAATCGGGGGCCTGGAGCACAGGGGCGGTGCACAGGGCGGCTTTCAGCTTCTCGAAGGCCGATTGACAGTCGGGGGTCCAGTTAATCTTCTTCGGGTGGTTTTTGGACGTGAGACCCGTGAGGGGCCCCACAATGCTGCCATAGTCCCTCACGAACCGCCGGTAGTAGCCGGTGAGTCCCAAGAAGGCTCGGACCTCGGTCTGCGTGACTGGGGGTTGCCAGGACTGGATGGCAGCAATTTTGAGTTGCAGAGGGGCCACCAGACCGCTTCCCACCTGGTGTCCGAGGTAGGTCACGGACCCCTGACCAATTTGGCACTTGCCGGCCTTGATTGTGAGGCCGGCCCGCTGGAGGGCTTGCAGGACCTCTCGGAGGTGGTGGAGGTGGTCGGACCAGTGGCGGCTGTATACAGCAATGTCGTCCAGGTAGGCGGCGCTGAACTCTTCGAGCCCCGCCAAGACCTGGTTCACTAGTCGCTGAAAAGTAGCTGGGGCATTCTTCATGCCGAAGGGCATGACCTTGAAGTGGTAGTGGCCATCGGGGGTAGAAAAGGCGGACCGTTCTTGGGCCCGGGGTGTGAGACCGATCTGCCAGTAGCCCGCTGTTAGGTCGAAGATGCTGAGGTAGCGGGCAGCCCCCATGCGGTCGATCAATTCATCCGCTCGGGGGATGGGATGAGCGTCGGTCCTGGTGACAGCGTTCAAGCCCCGATAGTCGACGCAGAATCGGAGTTCAGGAGTGGTGCCGGGGGCAGCGGCTTTGGGGACCAGCACGACCGGGCTGGCCCAGGGGCTGTCCGAGGGCTCGATGACCCCGAGCGTGAGCATCTTGGACACTTCCGCTTGGATGCAGGCCCGCACCCGATCTGGTACGCGGTAGGCCCGGTGTCGGATAGGGGGACTGTCCCCAGTGTCCACGTCGTGCAAGCACCAGGGGGTGACCCCTGGGGTGAGGGAAAACAGAGGAGCAAACTGCAGCAGGAGGTCCCGGCAGCCCTGGCGTTGCTCTGGGGTGAGGGCATCGTAGAGCCGGACCCCGTCCACGGAACCGTCTTTCTCCTGAGTCTTCAGGAGATCAGGGAGAGGCTCGGAGTCTTCTTCCGCCCCACTGTCTGTAGCCATCAGGAGGCTGAGTTCCGAGCGCACAAAGTGGGGTTTGAGTCTGTTGGTGTGGAGGACCCGGAGGGGGTTCCGGGGAGACTCCATATCGATGAGATAGGTGACGGGGCTCTTGCGTTCGACCACTTTGAAGGGCCCCGTCCACTTGTCTTGCAAGGCACATGGTTCGGTGGGGGACATCACCCACACTTGTTGACCAGGTTCAAATTCGACGGAGGAGGCATTCTGATCGTACCATTTTTTCATGTCCTCCTGACTGGCCTCAAGATTCGCTTTTGCCATTTCCCTGAATCGCCGGGTCTGATTGCGTAGTGCCAGGAGGTACTTGAAGACGTCTGGAGGGGTCTTTAGGGGGGGCATCTCCCACCCTTCTTTGACTAGGCTGAGGGGCCCTCGCACAGGGTGCCCGTACAGGAGTTCGAAAGGGCTAAATCCGAGGGACTTCTGGGGAACTTCCCGATAGGCGAAGAGGAGGCACGGAAGTAGTACATCCCACTGGCGACGGAGGGGCTCTTCCAATCCCCCAATCATTCCCTTGAGGGTGCGGTTGAATCGCTCCACTAGTCCGTTCCCTTGAGGATGATAGGGGGTCGTGAATCGGTAGGTGACCCCGCACTGTTGCCAGAGGGACTTCATATATTTCGAGATAAAGTTTGTGCCTCGGTTGCTGACGACTTCTCGGGGGAAGCCCACCCGGGAGAAGATCCCCATTAAGGCCCGGCCGACCACCGGAGCTGTTACAGTTCGGAGGGGCACAGCCTCGGGGTAGCGGGTGGCGTGGTCCACCAGTACCAGGATGAACCGATGTCCTTGTGCTGTGCGGGGGTCCAGGGGCCCCACAATGTCTATTCCTACCCTCTCGAACGGGGTGGTGACCACTGGGAAGGGTTGCAGAGGTGCTTTGAGCTTGCGGCCGCTCTTCCCACTGGCCTGGCACGTGGGGCAGGACCGGCAGTGGTTGAGGACGTCGTTTCGCATCCTCGGCCAGAAAAAGTGGGTCACCAGGCGACTGTAGGTTTTGTCCTGGCCCAGGTGTCCAGCCAGGGGGACATCGTGGGCCAGATTTAGCAGGAAGTCTCTGAAACGGAGGGGCACCACCAGCACTCGACTGGCCCCTAACTCCGCGATTCTTTGTTCACTGTATAACAGGTCGTTATCCCAATAGACCCAATGGGCTCCGGTGGAGTCCCCTGCGCTCTGGGCGATGGCTTGCTGGCGGAGTCCCTCGAGGGAGGGACAGGTCTTCTGCTCCTGGCGGAACTCTTCCTGGGTGGGCCCCCCTTCTTGACGCCACTGAGCCAGGCCGGGAAGGTCCTGGGGCTGGGCGACCCCTTCGGGGGTTGGCTCTGGGGGGTCGGTATCGTCGGTGTCCTCTACTGGAGCGATCGGTGGAGGAGGTGCAGGCCATTCTGGTTCTTCTGGTCGGGGGATGGCACGGGCGGCCATGGACCGGGTGGTTACGCACGCCCAGTCCGGGAGGCCCAGCATCCCCAGGTGCTCTCTTCTTTCGACGGCGGCCCACGGGGAACTCTCAAGATCATTCCCCAGGAGACAGTCCACGGGGGCATCATCCCGGACCGTCACCTTCAACATGCCGGAGACCCCTCCCCATTCGAAGGGGACGCAGGCCATCCGACATAGACTCTCGGAATTGTCGGCTGAGCGGACGGGGCAGAGAATGTTCGGCAGGATCTGCTCTGGTTTTACCAGGTGACAGCGGACGGCCGTCACACTGGCCCCTGTGTCACGTAGGGCTTCGGCCCGGCGCCCATTAATGTTCACCCACTGGCTATATTTTCTGGTGTTGGCGGGTAGGGGGGCCCGCGGGACCATGTCTTTTCCCCCTAGGCACGCTAGAACCATGGCGGCCGGTTCCCACTCCTGTTGTGCCTGCTCATATTCTTCTTGTTCCTCGGAGATTTGTTCTCCCCCCAGGGCGGCGGCAGCTACCTGGTGGGGTTTTGGTGTTTGGTTCTGCGGGCAGTTCGGGTCATTGGCGTAGTGGCCGACTCGCTGGCATCGGTGACACGTGACGTTGGCTCGGAACCCCGGGCGCATCGGGGGGTTGCCCCGGCCGGCCGGGGGCGGGGTGCTGGCCACGGGAGTGGCCGGGACGGTGTCTCTCCCTCGCCCCTGGCCTCCTCCTCCTCCTCGGGGACGGTGCTGACCTTGGTTGTTCCGGTTTTGCTTGTGTGGCCCTCTCCGGCCCACTCGGGTGCTTTCCCACCGGTCAGCTTCGGCGGCGAGTTGCCGTGGGTCAGTCAATTTACTGTCGAGGAGGTGCTGCCGGAGCTCGACGAAGCAGTTGTTAGACAGGTGCTCCCACACCATGAGATTAAAAAGTTGCTCGTAGGTCGTTACGTGGCTTCCCTTGATCCAACCCTCGAAGGCTCGGCTGAAATAGTTGACATATTCCACCCACGTTGTACCCGGGATCCGGGTGCAGTCCCGAAACCTCTGGCGGTACATTTCGGGTGTGAGCCCATATCGGGTGAGGAGGGCAGCCTTCATGTGGTCATAGGATGACATCTGATGGTCTGGGAGCTGCAGTAGGGCATCGCGGCCTTTGTTGACGAACCTCCCCCATAGGCCGGCTCCCCAGTCACTCCGATCGATCCGGTGGGAGGTCATGGCGATCTCGTAGGCTTTGAACCACTGTTGTATGTCGTCCTCTCGGACATACTCTCGGACAACATCCTTGGGGATGTGGACTTTCTTTTCGGTTGCTCCCGGGGTGCGCGGTCGCTCGGGCACCTCCGGTTCTTTGTTCTGCTTCCGTAGTTCTATTTCTGCCAGTTTGCGCTCGTGTTCGAATGTTAGTCTTTTTTCTTCGAGCTCTCTCTGCCTCTGTTTTTCTTCCCATTCTTCTCGGAGCCGCAGATGTTCTAGGTTCAGTATTTGCTCGGCTAATTTTAGTTCACCGTCCATTTTGAGTCGTGCCATTTCCAACTCATGTAATCTGTTTTTTTCTCTTTCTTGGATCTCTTCCTGCGAGAGGCCCGTTCCTCGCTCCTCGGGAGCCGTGGCGTTCCTCTCCGATGCTGCACCGTTTTGGTCTGGGGATCCGGCGACCCCGGTTTCCGCCCACGACTCAATGGCATGCTTAAGATCGTCTTTGGTACTCAGGCCGGTGGTAGCAATGCCTAGTTCCATGCAGAATTGTTTCAGTTCACGATGGCTATACTTTTCCAATTTATCCATCTGGAATTTCTCGGTGGATCCGCTCTCTTTGGTTGACATCGTGGTTCTGTCGTGGGGTGAGCTACTCTCTGTATGATTACGTGTTGATTCGGATCCCGCCGCTGGCCACCAATGTTAGACGGACCGGGAGGGTCGGCCGAGGACAAGGGGAGAGGTCTCCGGGGAGAGCCGTCTCCAGCGATCGTACAGGTGAGCAACTTCCCCCCCACAGATATACACCACACAAGGATAGGATTTAACGTTCTTTATAGGTGATTTCTTAAGGTACGATGAAATGGTACAAGGAGGTATGGACTCAGGGGTCCCCTCGATTCTAGTCTCTTGGTTTGGGAAAAGGGGGTAGCGGGACAGTCTGGCCACCAATCTGGTAGCTGAGATGGTATGGTGGATAGCTCACAATCCTCGAGCTCGATGTTCTAGCTTGGACGGACCGCGGCAGCGCCAGCAGGTCCCGGTGAAGGTGGTCGTTACACGGTCCGCGGCAGCGCCAGCAGGTCCCGATGAAGGTGGGCGTTACACGGTCCGCGGCAGCGCCAGCAGGTCCCGATGAAGGTGGTCGTTACAACGGTCCGCGGCAGCGCCAGCAGGTCCCGACGAGGATGGATGATGCAGAAGGCCGCGGCAGCGCCAGCAGGCAGGACGATATTTCACAAGGCAGAGCTACGGCAGCGCCAGTAGTCCGTCAAGGCTGAGTTCTCTCGGTGTCTCTCGACTCCAGGATACAACTGCCTTCCTGCTCTGGAGCTGCCCTAGTTATAGGTCTGGCGCCCTTTGATGTCCGGACCCTCGCACTTGGAGGTCGGGGGGTCCGGGATGAGGGAGTCCAGACACCCAGCAGGGGGTGGAGCCAGCGCCTGGGGGAGCTGGAGGGCAATCGGCACCTGGCGGGGGAGAGCCATCGACACTTCTTTCTCCCATTGACCTGCCAAGTGGTCCGTTCACCTCCTGGGTGGATGGTGGTGCCGGGATGTCGGGGCCGGGCCAGGCCCAGGGTTAGGGTCGGGCTGAGGCCACGCGGCCTCGTGGCGCAGTGTCCAAGATGGCGGTTGATCCGGCCGGGGGAGCCGGTAGTGGTTCGGCCCCATGATACATGGATGTCCGGGGGCAGGAGTTCCGTTGGGAGACGGGGTGCGGGTTGCCCTTGTGGGTAACACCTGGGAGTCCGGGGCTTGGGCCTTGTCATGCGGGGAGGGAGCAAGCCCTTCATGTGGCCTGTCCAACAGTGCCACACACTTACGATGGAAGTAGACTACACATTTTTCTCAGCTGTGCACCAAACATACACAAGCATTGATTACTTCCTCACAACCACAAGGATAACGAGGGACACAATAACGGTGGAGTAAGGGGTAGCTCCCCTTTCTGATCATTCTCCCATTAGTTTGCACTTCCGCCCCAGAATGCAACCCACATTACCTCACCGCTAGCGCCTTAATACAAAACTGCTCACATACAATAAGGTATGAATGGCCAACCCAGGAGCATTGACCTCCTTCCTGGAGCACAATGAAAATGCCAAGACGAACATTGGCACACTGTGGGAGACTTTAAAGGTGGTCCTTCAGTCTCCACTTCATTGGAATTGTGACAGGCTGTAATAGTGAGCTGCAGGATTAGCGTTGCCACCTAGAAACCTAATTAAAGAAGCTGGAGACAGCACATTGCCCAATCAGTGGCGGTGGCGGTTTGACAGCTACCCAGAAGCAGCTATGTGCCATAGATATGGGGCGGGCAGAGTACGCCCGGCTGCAGCTGCACCAGAAATACTACTCTGGGGGCAATAAGGCAGGACGCATGTTAGCACATCGCATCCAGGTGCAGGTAACAGAACAGAGGATATCCGAAATACAGGATGGCAGCCGTCAAAATGACACTACTCCCTAAGCTACTTTATGTTATGCAAACCCTGCCACTCCAGCACCCAACTAGATAAACTGCAGGCTCTGATCTGGGACTTCATCTGGGATGGTAAGTGGGCGAGAATGTCCAGAACACGGGCCTTTCTCACAATGGCTGAGGGAGGGCTGGGGGTCCTAAACATCTGCAAATACTATCAGGCGGCCAAGCTGCGATAGGTGGTGGAGTGGTCCTGCATGCTCACGGAAACACATTGGTGTTTTATAGACCAAGCCATAGCAGGCACGCACATTTGGAAAATACAGTGGCTACCTAACCCACATTGACCAGTGGGTGTTTAAATCTCACCGGCCTAGAGGTAAACGATCGGTGTCTGGGACAGGGTACAGCTGAGACATAACTTTTCCACCCCGATAGCCCCACAGACACTGCTGATAGGCAACCTGGACTTCTCCCCTATGACTGCGGGATCAGGATTTAGGGTATGACAGGAGGCCAACTGCAAGCGTGTCGGTGACCTCTTTGATGCAGATGGGCTCATGGATTTTGCCACACTACAGAGATGCTACACCCTCCCATATTTGGTGAGGTGGCAATTTGTGGCAGTGGCACACTGGGTGACCTGTCAGTGGATCCAACCACATGCTAGCAGACCGCTACTGCCCTTTGAGAAGTGGATCCTCACACAGAGTACAGACAAGAAACTGCTTATCGATATATACGTGTTTCTAACACTACCCATGCACCCATTACCCTCCCCCGCAAGAGCCAGATGGGAGAAAGAGTGCAAACACCCCTTTTCGGACAAAAAGTGGAATGACATCCTACACCAAGAACGGACATCCGCCCTCAACACCCCTAGTAAAGAAATGCTCCTCAAAATAGCTCACTACTGGTACCTCACACAGGCCAGAGTCATCACTTGGGACCCTAGAGGGAATGGCCTGTGTTGGCGGCAATGCGGCCAACAGGGCACACTCACACGCCTCCTATGGCAGTGCCCCAGGATAGAATCATTTTGGGCAGAGGTCTTAGATGCTGTAAATATCATGTTTAATACAGATATACCCAAATTTCCAAGCTACATACTACTAGGACTGCCCAGCCCGCTCACCTACCCATTAAAATTGCCTAGAGGCAAAGCTATTACTCTTACTTTAGGGATGTCGAAGCAGCTTTTTAGCCCAGTGGCGGACAGACAAGATACCCGCGCACCAAGACTGGCTACATAAAGTATGGGAAATCTTGGGAATGGAGAAGCTGACTGCCGCGACAACACAACAACTGCCCGGGTTCAACAAGATGTGGCAACCTTGCATACAGTACCTGTCGGACGAGTTCTGCGAGCTATCCTGCCCCCAATACTTACGGATCCTGTGATTAACAGCCAAACACACCACAAAACACTAGACAGCAATCACCTTCCCAAGACACACTTGCGCTAGGTGATTGACGTGTCCACCTCCCCCCTTCTTATCCTCCTCACTCCTTTACACTTATTATACTTGTTTATAATCTTTGCTCTTCCTCTGTGGTTCACTACCTACTGAGCAAGCCTCCAACTGCGCATTCCACCGGCCAAGGTTTCTAGGTGGCTTATGCTGTATTGTTGTTACACTATTGTTGGACTTGGCCCTTCTGGCAGGTTCACCCCTGAACTTTTTGCTTTTTATTGGTGACTTGGTGTGGTGATTTTTGGTTTCTGCGCACTTTCCCTGTGTCCCAGGGTAAAGTGCGTGCGCATTCTGAGTGCATGTGGTGAGATAGGCCTGTCCTCCCATAGGAATGCATGGGGAATGTATGTGTCCCTAGTAGTTCCTGATGCGTGGGGTGTGCAGGCCGGAGTTTGGTATGTGCGGACTCGTGTGATTGAATGCTGCGCGATGATGTGTGTGGCGTGCATGTACCTAGTGTGGAAGTGCCACTTCTAGAAGTGGGCACTTCGGTGTGCAGTGTAAAATGTGTGGCTTGTCTGGCGATTGGCTGGTGGAGGTCATGTGACGGACTAGGGAAATCCCCAGGGTCAGGAGGAGTCACCCAGTGGTGAATGGGGAGTTTAGCATACTGATGGCTGGGGAGGAGTACACCTGGGTCCTGAATAGGACAGGGCTTTCCCCACACAATGCTGGCTCCGGCCCCTGTGGTGCGTCTGATGACCCTGGCCTGCCCAGTGAATAGGGAGAGGGGCTGAGCAAAACAAAGTGCTCAGGAACCTGTTGTAACTGGTTCACCCCTTCCCTGCACCTTCAGACAAAGACTTTTACTGTATAAAAAGGGGCTGTGTCCCCTTACAATTTGTTCTCTCCCAGGATCCTGCCTGAGGGGGCTGCTGCTGCTGCTGGGCCAGAGGACCGCCACTTGGACTACCTCCCTGCCTGGAGGCCCAGTGAGCTGGCTCTGGGCCCAGCCTTGCCCCCTGCCTACCTTCCTAAAACTCTGCTGGACCTTGTTTTTATCCCTAAGCGCCTGGGAGCGCTTTTCTTTGGCTTATAGCGCTAGGAGCGCTTTATTTGGACCCCCAGCGCTTCTAGAGCGCTTTCACTTTTGGCCGTAGCGCTAGGAGCGCTTTATTTCTGGAGGCCGGTGCCCACCCGGCATTTGCCCCGCTTAATTGATTATTTTTACAGCGGGAGCCCACCCCGCTGTAGATGACGTGTACTACGCGGGTGCCTACCCCGCTTATTTAATTATTTGGTTGGTGGGTGCCCACCCCGCATTATTGCGACCTCGAGCGGGTGCCCACCCCGCTCGTATGATAAAGGACGAGGGAGCCTACCCCTCATTGTCACCGCATCACCGCCGCAGCCCGAGCCGCAGAAAAGGGAAGTGACGCAGGACTCTGGGGAAGCCACGGGGTTGCCCGGCAACCGGGACTCCAACTGCCACGTCATCCCGACGCTGAGCGGAAGTAGGAAGTCCCGGCTCCCGGATCCCCAGCAACGAGGAAAAGAGCCCCGTGCGTGCTGCTGCCTCCAGATCCGACGGTCCCGGTGAGTGGGGGCCAGAGGGGGATAAAGCGCCTGGGCTCCAACGTGCGGGGGCATCCTATTAGTATCGGAGCGGCCCCGGAAGGCAGAGGGCCGCTCCCTCCTCCGTATTTCCTAGCGCTTCCCCTGCTGCTGACCGAGGCGGCAGCTCCACCGTCGGCTCCCACGTCCCCAGCATTGGTTGCTTTATAGAGCTTGTGTGCTCCAACAGACAGGGGCATTATTCCTTTCGAGCCCCCTGAGGCTCCAGCAACTCGGGGGCATATTTGTTTTAAGAGCCCACGAGGCTTCAAAGAGGCGCATGGTCCTAGAGCCGTGAAGGCTCCAACGAAGGGGGCACATTGTTCCACGAGCCTGTGAGGCTCACGAGTTCCCCTCAGTGGAACTCCAACCCCGGGGGCAGCATTCCCTGAGCGCGTTGCACGCTCCCACATTGGGGGGCACACTGATTTGTTTGAAGAGCCCTGCGAGGCTCCCACATAGGCCCTAGTTGTCCTAAGGGCCCAGAGGTGCCCAGGCCCCAGTCCCTACAGCTGCCCAGCACTTAGTGGGCAGCTGCAACGTTTAGGTTGTGCATTGTGCGCCTGGCTTGCGCCGCCTGCGCAGTCGCACCCTGATATCGCTGGATATTGGGTATTTCTGCATCCTGAGAGGCCAGTTGGCCTGGGGACAGTTATCTTGTGTTGTGCCCTCCCCTAGGGCGCCTGGTGATTTTCATACATGTACTTTTTGTGCCTGCGCAAGGCCTTCATGATATATTCTTTCCTAAATTGTGTTTACACCTCTGAATGTATTTTATGCATCATGTGTTTATGTGCTTAGACCCCTACAGGTATTGTGATACTTAGGTGGTTGTTTTCTCCCTAGTACAGGTGGTGCTAGTGAGGTCCTGATTCCCTGCGCAATATTTTCCTAAGGTGGTTAGGGTTGCGTAGGTGGTACTTACCTGATACCAGTAGTTACTGGTTGTGTGCTATATATGTTCTATTTTTAGTGCTACAGTAATTGTATGTGCTATGTTCTAAAGTATTATTCTGTGTCCTAAGTGCTAATTTCTACAAAGTGCTAATTCCTGGCAGTGGTCCATGTGGCCCTGTCCCCTGTACATATAATCCCTTGTAAATTCTGCCCGTGCCTGTTGGCACCTTGTAAAGTGTGTGTTTTTATCTAATGTGTTGTGGTATAATACAAAGGTTATTTTTATAGAATACCTTGTGTGGAGTTTCCTTTGTGGTGGGCCTTGGGTGTTGTAGCTGGGTGCGCGTGCAAACGCTTTACACATCGCCTCAGGGATAAGCCTGTCTGCTCGTGCCAAGCTACCAAGGGGGTGAGCAGGGGTTATCTTTGGCGTGTACCTTCCTTGCCCTGACTAGAGTGGTGGTTTCTGCCTGGCTTTGGCGCAAGCCCTAGCCAACCAGAAATCCCATTTCTAACAACTATATAAAATCCATAAACATGATTTAAACCGAAACATATCTTATCCCAATAGAAAAAGCCCAACTTTTTAAAGCTCTCATTAGTTTTCCGAATTTCAAGGAACTTGAAAAACTAATATAACCCGATACTAAAATTCAAGTTAACAACAGATTGCTCAGTCTCAAGACAGACAATATTAAATTAAGTTTAAAATTGTGAAAAAGAGAAAAACATTTTTTAAAAAGCGCAATGTGCATTAGTGCAAAATGTTAACACTCAAATTTCAATTATGATACAGAAAATGTGACAATAAGACAGCATTTTACTAATTGTTAACAACGAGTTATTCAATCTAAGGAGAGACACATACATTGGATTTACAGTTTCTAAAGGAAAACAAACACTAGGATAAAAGTGCAATGTACGTTATTGGAAGATGTTAACAAAGAAATGTCATTCGTAATGCAAAAAAAGCAAAAATAAAACAGCGATTTCCTCAATATTCAAGAAACTACACTTGACCATAGGGCTTCTTAATGGAAAGTGCCCCTCTCACAAAGTGAACAACAGCATTACAAATTTCTGGAGATTCAAGAGAATGCAAGAATCTTAAGCCTTCTTGATATGAGCCAGGGCTATGTAATATCAAGAGAGAGATAAAGAAGGTTGTTCTTAGGGTTTTATAAAGTGCACAGAAAAGTTCAAAGTGTAATGTGGACTGCTCTGAATTATTATCAAATGGACATGACAGAGATTTTCCAACCTTCCGGCTTGAGTAGATATGCCACTAAAAAATGTACAGTGTCGAGGCTCAACCTGGTCAAATACAATCTATGCTGTGGATTTAGGGTAAGAAACAAACAAAATGCATCTCTTGTCTAAAGAAGGCATCATTAAAAGTAACTAATGCATGTTGCTGAGTGGAAAATTGCCGCCATTAAACATCACCCATTCTAAATATGCTGCCATAATCTGGTCTATAGCTGATGGGGGGATATGAGCTAGGGCATCAAAAATCTCAATAAGGCCCAGTTCACCAAAAGCGTGTTTGATGTACCCCAGCCAGGGATATTTTTCAGCATTACATAAGGTCAGACAGTCCAAGAGGATGTGTTAAAAAAATCTAGCCCAAGTGTCGTCCATATTTTAACCCACAATAGCAGGGGAGCCAGTCTTCTATTTTGTTTAATATCGGCATTCATGGAAGCAAACAATCTTCTTTAATTGAGGCCATAGCAACGGTTGCAACATGGAACAAAATTAAAGCTATATTGATTAAAATGGAGTCACATCACTTTTGTTACTAGACCTCTCCTCTGCCCAGCACACTGTTTATCACTCTACTCAACCTAACAACAAAGGAGTACAGTATACCCTGCACTAAACTGCTTCCTCTCTCACTAACATATCCTCCCAATTTGCATTGGCACAATACCCCTTCACAGGTGTAATCCTTCTGTGCTCTACCATCACCACTCTCCTCTTCACGGTATATCTCAGTCCTCATACTAACCTCATTTATTCCTTCAACCTCAACTGAAACTATTTGATGGTACAATAATAAAGTTCAAAACTATATCAAATCTTAATTCTGGGCCATCAGCTGAAGCTATCAAGTGGTTAACCACTTGATGCTAACTAACCACCTAAAGCTGAACATATCAAAAACTGAGATACTTGGCAGGACACAAATGGTCCAATGTCAACCCTCAACCATTGAGTCAAAAGAGGTAGGTCCATCACCACAGCCTCTACACACTTCAGAAATATACGGGGTACTTATTAACTCAAGAATCTCAATTGTGGCACACATCAATTTAGCAAATGATCTGTCTACATAGAATAAGCCACCATTAAGTTAGTACTTTCCCATGTCCCACTGTTTACTATATTACTTGGATATCCTCTTTAACTGCATTGATGACTGCAGAGACTCCAGAATGCAGTTACCAGAAAACCCTTCAATGTACATTTCT
Organism: Triturus cristatus; assembly: GCF_964204655.1. Taxonomy (NCBI): domain Eukaryota; kingdom Metazoa; phylum Chordata; class Amphibia; order Caudata; family Salamandridae; genus Triturus; species Triturus cristatus. Next base: position 1,171,626,448 of record NC_140589.1, on the reverse strand, counting down.
AGACTTTTATCTCACCAACCCTTCAGTCTTTGAGTAAACACCATGTGTCTATACCCATCACCTTTAAAGGAATGTGCATCACACATCAATCTATCTGTCGTACTGGACACCTCTTATTTCACTATAACCTCTATATATGACACAAAATTAGATAGTTAACCACTATGTTGGACCTACTATTTATTTTCCTTTTTTTTTCAAAAGTCTTGCACTGTAAGAATTCGATTTCTAGAAGAACATGAAAAATTGGTGATCATCTCAAATTTCAGAAATAGTTTGAAACCTGACTCTTCACATCCACTTATTAATATGACAAAGTCAACTCCTAGACAGGAAGATTATACGTACCTGCATGCATAACCACATCTTTTCCCATACTTTTCCTCAGCACCTCACACTTATGCACAGCTACCCCCAAGTAAATTGCAGGGCATACAATAACTAACTGAGCACTGCAACCAATCAATGACTGTGATAATGGATGTAGTAGCCTGACTGACCCTCAAAAGACACAAAAATAAATTATTCCATCTATGGTACTACTACAAACTAAAAGATGAAAGGCGTTGAGAGTTCTCCCCCCATGCATCTACAACAGATATGGAAGAGAAGAAAAACCTATCAAAAGGCCATAGTGAAGGTTAAGGCAAGATCCCAAGTAGATAAAACAAAAGAATTGCCCACACAAACTCACTGGGTCTACTAATTTGACGGTGATCACAAACACCTCCAGGGAAAATTCTGGGTCTTCTTAACCTTTTTTAGGAAGAAAATATTGATAATTTAAAAATCTATTGCCATAGACTAGGCAGTATGAAGATCAGACAAGTGATACCCCTCCTGAAAAAACAAAGGGGCCAAACCGACAGATCTAAATAATTTCTGCCCAGTATCAAGCATCCCCTTCCTGGCAAAACTGCTGGAAAATGTGTACACAACTAACTTTGGCAGCACATTGAACTGTTCAAACTGCTTGATGAGTACCAATCGGGCATGAGACCAAGTCACAGAACAGAGACATGCATCCTATACATCAGAGACAACGCACTAAGAATCTTGGATCATACTGACAACTGCTTTCTAATCCTTGGCTTTTAACAAAGTGAATCACAACATCCTCTTAGAGATGATAAGACACAGAATTGGGTTATCAGGAAACATCCTCAAATGATTCATCTGCATCATATAAAATGAGCCTCAACTAATTAAACTCTGTGAATCATTATTTAACACATCTCAAATCCCACTTGGAGTTCCCCAAGAATCCACCATCTCACCCACACTGTTCAACCTATATATGGGAACTCTAACTGAGATCCTCACACAAACCAACCTTGATTACTACATGTAAGCAGCGAAACACTCAACTATCTCACCCAACTCAAAAACACTTAATTGAAAACTCAAACCTGGCTGTCAAGTGACCACCTCAAGCTAAGATCCCCAAAAACAGAATTCCTACTCATCCCTCCACCTCACAGCTCCCTCTCTGTTCATGAATGGATCAACTACCTATACTCCCTCAATTGCAATCCAGTCACCAATGAATCAAGAGAAATGTCTTTGGAGAGCTCTAGAACAGACCCTCAACATGCAAGCGCACACAGCGCATCCACATACAGTGAATTTTTCCAACGTAATCTCTCCAAGGAGGTGAATCGTTTATCCCACCACCAAATTTCATGCCAATTGTCAATCACTAGTAGTCAAGTCAAGTTGATCTTTATTCGGTTATTAAAACAGAATAACCATAAAAGTACAAACACAAAATTACACATATATTAAAATGACAATTATAGGAACCAAACATAGGAAAAACCGAGTAAGTTCAGATCTCAATTGTTTTCCGTAATTTAAAAACATTTTTAAGGAATGAGGAAATAAATACGACTGTTAAAATGTTATCCAATTTCTGTACAGCTAAAAAAGCAGGGCGACATCGATTAATTTCCATCATTTTTAGCAAAGGAACAACAAACATTTGTCTAGGTCTGGTATAAAATTTACAAAAGAAAAGTATATGCATATCAGATTGCACTGATAGATCATCACAGGGACATTTGTTCAAAATTTTTGACCAATTATTCATAACTGGAAAGCTGAGTGATCTAAATAGTAAATTAAATCTAAAACGTATTAATAAAAACCTTTCGTAGTCACTCATTAGTAGCTTTAAATATGGCTGTAAACTATTGCAGATTACAATTTGCTCATGAGCTACCACCGTAGTTTTCTTGAACTCAATTCTAGTTCTGGTCTCTTGCAAATAGGTCATACATCTATCTTTTAAACATTTCCTAGATATATTACAAAGAGTGGGCGGGTCTGTGTAATAGTCCCCCAGCCCTAGTAGCATGAGAAAATTATTAATATAATTCAGCCATCTAATTTTCCCACACTTCTCTAGACCCATCGCATTTTCCATGATCATTCGATTTAAACCAGATTCATCTGCGGTCCATATTCTGTGCCATAATAGAACTGGTGCAGTTTTTATTATATCTTCTAAATATGGTTCCCCAAGTTCTACATGGCAAACATATGTCGAAACACTCTGTGGGACCCCTAGGAGATATTTCATAAAGTTATTTTCAACCACTTGTAAACTGCTGACATTTGCGTATCCCCATAGGCCTGCCCCATAAGTGACAATAGCTACACAAGTTGCTTTGTAAACAGTCAACATTTCCTTAATTGGTTTCCTCCCTATTTTTCCACTAAAATTTTTTAAAGCCATGATAGATTTACAGTACAACAATTTCCTTGTCTTAATTGTATTGTTCCATAACCCGGAACTATCAATTACGACCCCTAGGTAGGGAAATGTTAAAGTGTCCTCTACTGGGGTAGTTCCAATATAAATTGCTTTTTTCTTCCTCTGTGCACCCGGCCCACAGTGCATGGTAAATGTCTTAGAACAATTTATACTTAGATCAAGCTGATTCATAAAATCAAAAAAGGATGTAACTACTCTTTGCATGGCCTGCTGTGTTCTAGCCATCAGGACCGCGTCATCTGCATATAGCAAAATAGGGATTGATCTTTTCCCTACCATTGGCACGTCCCTACACACAGTTATCAATGTCTTTTCCACATTGTTGATATAGAGTGTAAAAAGGAACGGCGCCAGGACACAGCCCTGTCGTACACCCCTTTTGATTGCAAAGGATCTAGTGCATTCGCCATTTTTTCCATATCTTACTCTGGCCGATGCTCCTGCATAAAGATCTCTCAGGAAGTTAATAATCTGTTTATCCACACCCAGTTTACTCATAACTACCCAAAGTTTACAATGTGTTACAGAGTCGAATGCAGAAGTAAGATCCACAAAAGTTAAAAACATTCGTCCCTCTTTAACTTTGGTGTATTTTTCAATTAAAATATGCAAATTCAAACACTGTTCAATGGTACCAAGACCTTTCCTAAAGCCATACTGCAGGTCACTTAGAATATTAGCTTCATTAGCCCATACATGTAACCTATCTAAAATTACCCTTCCTAGAATTTTAATAGTAGAATCCAGGAGTGATATTGGGCGGTAACACTTACAGTTTTCACGGTCACCCTTTTTAAAAATTGGGACTATCAGGGATTCACACCATGATGGGAGGACGCCTTTTTTCAGAGTGGCGTTAAACAAGCATGTGAGGATTGGAGCCCATAGTTCCCTGTTGTTTTTAAATAAATCAACAGGGACTCCATCTGGGCCAGGTGCTTTCCCCGCCAGACATGCATCAATACATTTCTGCACCTCTGTTATTGTTATTTCAAGTTCAAGTTGGCTACTACTCTGTGTACAGTCTCTCAATTGGGTGTTATCGTTGGTACTTTCCATGTTGTCCTGTACAATGGAATACAACTTGGCAAAATATTCAGCCCACTCACTCTCAGTAATTGCCACATCTAGTGGGTCCGTGTGGCTAAAATTTTAAAAAGGGGCATTAACAACTTTCCAGAATAAGGCAGAGTCTTTACTTAGCGGGGCGTCACATAAAGCATCCCATGCTTCCAGCTTTAAAGCATTTTTCCTGTTTTTAAGGGTCTGCTTATAGACATTCCTACAATTCCTAATTAAATCAGTATCTTTCTCCGTAGCATGTATAGCACGCTTTAGACTTCTATAAGCCTTGGTGCATTCTGAATCAAACCACCTCTTCTGCCTTGTATTCCCACCTCTAGTACCAACCCACAATAACTTCCTTATTTGGGCAATAATCAATAAAAAATTATTAATGAAATCAGAATGATTGGCATTCTCATCTGTACATACATAAAATTGGGGCAGCATACTTTTTATTAGTTTCTCCTGGAAATCTGCGGGGCAAATTTTTGTCCACTTTAAAGCATAACCATTTTTACGGGCCATAGTAATGTTATCTATTATCACTTTAGATTTGACCCTACCACGATATTTCTTAAGTCTCATAGTTATATTGAAGCTTAAAGGAAAATGATCGCTAAGCGGGCAATCCAGAATTCTATAATTCCGTATCATATCCCTATGTCTAGAGGTCATTAGGGCATAATCAATAGTTGTGTTTGCCCCTCTGCCATTGAACGTTGGTAAAAAGGGGATTTCTGGACTAATCAACCTATTTACAAAGTCCAAATCATTTTCAAATATTAATTCATTTAAATAATCCCCTCGTCCAGGATGTTCAAAATGACTAAAGCCAATGTCTCTATCTAATTTTACCCCACATAACCCACTCTCTGCACTCCTGCATAATTGACAGTTAAAATCTCCTACCCAAATAATGCAGGTGTCCTCTGTCCTCCTCCCAATTGCTGAGGTGATATTACTACCTAATGATCTGAAGACATCCATTGGGTCTTCTCCTTGGATGTTATCATAAAAATTAATCAAAACTATGGAAAACCCCTTATTAACTGTGATCCTTATAATGTGATAATACACATTATTAAAAACGAACTCAATTTTAATTCCTACTAGCAGATTCGAAACATAAGTACACAAACCTCCTTTAGCCCTACCATGAGTTGAGCTTACTGCTGGGGAAAAATATGTTTTAAATCCATTAATGTGTATGGGTTCAGTTGTCCATGTTTCCTGGAGGCTAATAACATCAAAATTGCCTACCAGTTTTTCCCAATTTTCATTACCCAATTTGGATCTCAGACCTGCGATATTCCAACTCAGAAAGGACCAAACCTCCACACTAAATTGATCATCCACTAAATCATTGTTACTATTAAGAGATGCTTCCCCACCACAAAGTACCTCGATTTGTGGGCTCTCGCTAATAAGGACCACCTTAGCTATCTCTGAATCGGTGATGGTATTCCGAGGCCCTTGGTCCTTTAACTTGCTACTTTCGCTAGTATTCAATCACTAGTAATTTCAGGACTGCACTATGGTAGAACAACCTTCATATGATGACCAAACTCCTGAATGGCTCTACTCAGGGCGACCCTCAATGCATCAGCAACAGTGATAACCAGAATGAGATGGTTCGTCCACATTAAACCTTCCCTCGAGTCTCTCCATTGGCCCACATTCAAAGCCAGGATCCATCTAAAAATAGTGTGCTTGATGCATAAAGCCCTACATCATGCCGAACCCAGGTACCTTGCAAAGAAGCTCAAAATTCTAGAATAGAACATCTGAGATAGAAAGAAAACTTACGCCTGCACTTTCAATGGAACTGCCCCAAGAATAGGGAACTATCTACTGGTGGAGATTCGTTCTAGCCCACTGACCACCACTTTCAAAAAGGAGGTCAAAGGTATTTTACTAAACAGATTCTGAACATAAGAATATGGACTACGGAAGAGTATGTTGCGGTCTGACTCCCGAAGCCCCTCGCCTCGAGACACATTATAACTAGGCAAGCAACTGCTCAGCCTGGAGAGCAATCAATGAAAACTAACTATTTGTTTTTATCACAAAGCACATTTACTACCCAGCCTGGAAAGCGACTAACGAAAACAAACTATGTCTTTAATGCTGCTGTCTGTTGTATGGATACTTTCTGCTGTGTTTTTTTTTTGTTGATGTACAGCTCTCTAATACACGGTGAGTGATGCTCGTCCTATAAAAAACTTCCTAAAAAAATAATAAAAATCAATAAGGGTTTATTGTAAACTGAGCAAACTTTGCACCCTACTCAGTTGTACTTTTTAATGTGTGACAGAAGCATTAAAGTCTGATGAAACTCTAAATTGTTTGAGGAGCCCAACAAGACCTCTTATAGGTTGAAATTACGAGGCCTATATTCCAAGTGACTGTATGTCTTGAGTGTCAATTTCAACCTGTTTGGACATTATTTAATATTTTTTTAATTTATTTATTTATTGTAAGATTTATAGAAAGTGGTGATGCCCAAAATTGCCCTGGCATTACACCTGTCTAAACCACGCATGACTCTGCCATGCAGCCTAAACCATAAATGCCTATTTACTGCGCATGCCTTTTCCACATAATTTACTGGTAAAGGTATGAATAGTAAATGGGTATGCATGGCTAAGGTCACAAACCCCCTCCCCCCACCCTAAGGTAAAAACTCCCCCCTGCCCACACTGAGGTCCAAATACCACACCCCCTTGCGCTGTCCCTACAACTACCCTAACCCCTTCCACTGCCCTTAGGCCTAAAACCCAAACCCCTATTGTAAAAAACTACCCTGAGCCCTAAAAACTACCCCACTCTCCCCAAAGCCTTAAAGACTGCCCCACTACCCATTTCCCTCTCCCTGCCCTGTGGCCTAAAACCCAGTCCCTTAACAAGCACTATCCCCATCCCCTTCCACCCCGCGCTGTCATTAAGACTACCCCAACCCCTTCCACTGCCCTTAAGTCTAATACCCTAACCCCTAATTAAAAATAACTACCCCAAACCTCCCCAGCCCTGAAAAGTACTCAGACCCTTCCCAAGCCCTGAAAACTACCTCCGACTCCCCCAGCCCTGAAAACTAGCCCCAAACCCACCCAGCCCTGAAAACTTCCTCCAACCATCCCAACCATGAAAGCTAGCCCCAAACCCCCAGCCCAGAAAACTAACCCCGACCCTCTGACCAGAAAACTACCCCCACCCCCAGCCCAGAATTCTCCCTCTGACCCCCAGCCCAGAATACTACCCCCGACTCCTAGCTCAAAAACTACTCCTGACCCGCCCCAGCCCAGAAAACTCCCCCGATCCCCCTGCCCAGAAAACGACCCCCAGCCTAGAAAACTACCCCAGCCCAGGAAACTACAGCCCAGCCCCACTTACCTCACTGCAGTCTCTTCCTGGCACGGTCTTCCTTCTCCTGTCCCCAACAGCCAGCAGCCAGACCACGCACTGCCTTAGCCACGCATATGTGTGGTTAAGGCATATCCGTGGTTAAGGCAAGTGTGGTTTAGCTTGCATAGTCGGAACACGGGTGGTTAAGACCGTGCTGTTCAAACTGTTTTCCGACAAAAAGAGGGTAACACCAGCCAAATCAAAGCTAAGCTAGATTTCTACGATCTTTCTAAAAGTCATGTAACTAGTCATTGATCAAAAGGCACGGTTTTCCAAACATACATCATAAGGGAAAAAGCATGGTCGCTCAATTAGGAAGTATCTTCAGATCTCAGAGAGCATGAAGGAGTGTTCTGAGTGAAAGATGATTTGTTACAATTCAGAGCTTTAAATACAGCGACTTTTGAACATAACATGTTTGTGTACAGGAAGCCAGTGGGGTTTCTTTAAATGGCTAGAAATGCAGTCCTGCATAGGAGGTTGAGCTTTAACCGAGCTCAGCGTTTTGAACAAACTGTAAAGAATAAGTAGTGGACATAGGAAACCTAAATAGACATCATTGGCATAATCCAGTTGGGAAGCGACTGTTTTTGGATGATTTGTTGATATTTCTCACGAGGGCAAACAGAGGATCACTCTCTATGCTGGTGTTTGCAACACTGTGATTGCTGTTGCTTTTTACTTGATGTACCACCCATACCCCTGCTCCCCTTCCCACACTGACGATGGGCATTTTGCCACCTACCACTGCAGCGCTGTTTAATCATGTACTGCAGTGCAGGCAACGGAATGCCCGTCAGCAAGAATTAATCTGCACAAAGTATACGAGAACTAGAACACTTCATCTTTTGCACAGAAATATTCAACAGGGAGATGGATCATACATCAATTTAGCTATTACTTCAGGTGTTTATTGAATCCAACTTTAGAAAGAAATGATGTTTTACATTTTTTCGCGCTGGGTAGTGCAATGCCTGTGAGAAGCGAAGAGAGCGCAGTCCATACACAACATTGCTTGGGCAGATCTGAGTAGTGGAAGTGTTCCTACACTATTGTGAACCCCGAATTTGAATATGTACTGGCTTCTTCATTTAAAAGGAGTGGAACCCTCATGAAACACTGGAGTCTGCCGTCGGATATTGTAAATATTGTAGCACTTGTTGCAAGAAAAACCTGTCAGACATTGCAGTACGTTTGGAGGAAGGCAACACATTCAAATTCATCCTTCATTGTTGCTAAATCCAGTCTGGCATGACATGTCTCTTAACATGCGGCCATCCCCACCACGTTCTGACCAAGGACATTGTCAGGCTTGATACTTCAAAGGTGCGGAACCACCAATTCTCTTCACCATGCTGACCAAGCACCAGAGGTAGTTGAGCTCCAGTGTTTCTGTGTGGATGGTGGAAAAGAACATGGTGGTTCTGCAAAAGCTTTTGAAGCAGAATGACATTTCTAGCTCTTATTCAAACTCTAGGTTCCAGTCACCTGATGTTCGTTGCTGATTAGCCACAGTATTCTTAGGTCCCCAGCATTAGTTTTAATGCCTCTGGTAATACCCTACATGGTACTTTCCCTAAAACAAGCCATTTTGTTTATACACAGAAAGGGGGAAGTTTGTTATTCCCAAACTGGTATGGCTCACTCTACATTCCTTACTAAGAGCACAACCCCAGTCCATCATGTCAAACTATTTCCTACACGCCAATTCCTATTTTATTTACCTTCCAACTCCTTGTTTCCCTCTGTTCAGGAACCTAAACCTGCCATTCCATGAGTAGCAAATGCTTTGGTAACTGTGGCAGTGGATGTTTCCCTCCTCGTTACTTGTCTCTTGAATCCTGCTCCATCTCCTGGAATCTTGCTTATCTCCAAAATCCTATTTCTCATCCGGGAACTCGGTTCCATCTTTTGGACCATCTGGACCCTGCTTCATCCAGCTACATCTGGAGGTGATCCTAATCTACTATGGTCTAAAGTTTGTGAGAGCCAGATTCCTACGCCATTCTCTTTTTTGGATTCTCTTGCCTACCTGGAGGTTTTTTATGACACTTGGCTTTTGGTCCATTTAGAAACCCTTCAGAGAGCCATGTGGTATTTGGATGTATTAAGCAACACAGTGGCTAGGGTAATCAGCCTTGACTAGAGAAGAAGTTGAGAGGTCAAGTCTAGCACTTACCAACAGGACATCCCAAAGCACGTGTCCATTTTTAGACTCCGTGGTGATGGATAATAAATAATGGTCTTCACAGATATAAACGTGTTCCCGCTGTGACTAAATGAGTCGCAGTTTAGTGCTGAGGTACAATCTGTTTCTGATGATGCTGTCATTCGCCCAATTTGATCAAGTCAGAGGCCTACTTCAGGGTCATGTGCCAGCCCTCCACCCTACATTTAAACTGCATATCACTGCACCACGTATCAGATGCCCACAGCAGCTTCCATCCATGCTGGGTTTGTGTGGTCACAGTTCCTGTCAGGCGTTTTTGAACGAGACCCCCCTCTGTTCTGTATTTTTCAAATATTATTTTGTTTAAATTACAACAAAATATCTACCATCATGTATAAAGTTGAATATTCGCGAATTGATTTTTGAAAATTGATTTCACATTGTGTGGGGCCCTAATGAATATTTTGTTTTGCCTTCTGTATAAATGTGACGTTTGTATTGATGGTGCTGTTTGATAGTGGATCGGGTGAGAGTGATTGGTGTGAATGACTGGTTGTTTATGGGACCTTCCTTTGATTTTGATTGTATTAATGAAATTTTAATGTACCATTATCTATTAACTGTTCTCTTTGCATAAGAAAAAATATGAAAAATAAAGTGAATCAAATATGAACAGTTGTTCTATGTTGTTTTAGGTGTATTGTTTCCTTGGTCCAGTCAGAGTGTCAATATTTCAATACATGATACATAGTACACATTGAAACATATTGGTAGAGAAAGTTCTCTTTTTGTGTCACAGTTCCTGTCAGGCCTCAGAAAAATCAGATGTTACATTTCAAATGTACCAACAAGAAACTGCCTGACTTGACTTTGCAGCTCCATACCAAATCCCTGCAATGAATCATACTCCACCTTACCAGCAGAAAAGAGTTCCCATGCCATTACTGTTACAATGCCATTTCAAACTGCACTGGTTAACAATGACCATCACACCAGAAATATTTAACATTAACTCTAGGCAACACAATGATTCCTTTAAATGCTATTTGATTAAATATGGTAAGTATGTGATTTACCAGTAGCCTCCAATTGATATATGCTGTTTGTAACTGATTCCTGAATAGACCAACGTTGTGCTGACGGAAAAGTAATAATATTTCATAGTAGTGTTGAATGCTAGCTGCCATGAGACTGAAATTCAGTGACTCAAATATGATGCTGCCAATTCTCTGATAGATCTCTGTGGCGTTCTAGCTATGCATAAGAGTTCTTGGTAATTTTATTCTACTCACTAAGGGGCATATCATCAATGAGGCGATAAAAAATGATCGCTGCTTTTGCATCCATTTTCGGACGAAAAGCGGCGATAATTTCATCGCCTAATCAGCAAGGTCACGCTATTGCGTGAAACCTTGCATTAGCGCCTGTATTCTGAACGCCCAGCTGTGCATATCTAATGAGATGCAAAGTGGGCGTTCCCTCCCCGACATAACTGGAGAAATGCCGCTAAGCAACATTTCTCCAATTATCAATGGGCACGCTAACCTGCAGAGCGACAAGCAAAGTAGCGATAACCTCTGTTATCGCTACTTTCCTTACGCCTGCTTCAAGACTGACTTAGCCATGATATCCTATGTAAGGTGGATATCATGGCTAAGTATGCCTTTCCCTATCATCAAGCTATTGCCAACATTTGTGAGATTATCGCTGGATTTCCAGCGATAATCTCACATTTGGCAGTTAGCGCTTGGAATTTTATCGCTTTTGAGATAAGCGTTGCTAATAGCACACTATCTTAGCGATAAAATTCCACTTTACCCCGCGATAATTATCCTAGCGCTAAGTGAGCTTAGCGATAATTATCGCCGGACCTTGATGATATGCCCCTAGGCTTGTTGGCCTCACTCTATTGGTGGGTAAACCTACATACCTTCCATATATCCATGTTCAAGGATAGCATAGTAGACAGCCCAAATCCCTCAGGCTGGATCGACTACAATTTGACACAATGTATGCTTTATATATGGATCAAAGCAAATAAGACTATCAAGGCCTAATTAACTGACCAGCCCAAGCACACAAGAAAATGTAACATCTTCTCTTGAAAGTATGTTTCAAAGAAACATTCTATGCAATTTGTTTTTCCCAACAGATGAATTCCAGGAAATTAGCTATTAGGCGGACTGACAGAGCATTCAGGAGAATATAATCGAAGGTGAATAGGAAAACCTTTAGTCTAATTAAAACTTTTTCAGCGCTTTTGCTGCAAAGTCTAAATTCCTTTCGAGAAGCACGTTAGCAGGCTTATTTCTAAGATGAAATATGTACATGAAGTTATAAAACTTTTCCAGCCGAAGCTGAATTTGCTCTAGAAGTCCCACCTTCGAGCCAACGTTCGGTCCAGGAGACATTTCGCACTGTCTCTGACGAGGTTAGCATAAGAGATATTATGAGTAATAATAAGTATGGCTCCAATGAAGACTTCTGCCAAAAACCATTCTTAAAATGTCAATGTCAATGTCAAAGATTTTTGTATAGCGCACAAATCACCAAAGGTCGCAGGGCGCTAAAAGAGGTGCCTTATAGCATGTGACAGAATAACAGATGTTATCAACTCCATGTTCTGCAATGGAATTGTACCTGCCTGTTGTAAGAGAGAGGTTGTTTCTCCAATTTTGAGAAAATCAAACTCGGACCCTAAAAATACTATCAGCTATCATCCCGCAACTCTCCTTCTATCTTTGGGCAAAATCCAGGAACAAATATGTGCCAGTTTTCCGATATCCTGTACTAATAAGATGCCCCTTGATGTATGGCTATAGGGATTCCTACCAGAAAGGGAAATTAAGGCCCAAATTTTGAAATGTGTCACAGAATGCAGCAGTGCACCCAAAGTTGCTGCGCTGCGTTGCATGACAGGGAGTGACCAGGAAAGAAGCATGCTTACAGAGATATGGTACAGTCCTCCTCTTTCCCTTGCGCTGCCGCAGAATCATACTGCCTAGCTCCACGCACATATCTTTTCAAGATAGTGCAAGGTTGTGTGCATGATGTTTCGCATAGGTTTTGTATTAGAAGGATACCCTTCCAATACAAAATACTCTGCCTATATACAGTTTTCCCACTTCGGACGTGTGCTGTACAGTGCAGCACACATGCAAAGATAGAAAACTTAGGGGATATGAAAGCATTTCTCCTTTTACCACCTGCCTCAAAGTGCTGTTATTTTTTGTTGCAAAACAGTGTCTACTATTGTTAGTAGATAGGGTTTTGCATAAAAAACTATGGGTGGTTACATGGTATTGAACCTGTATTAGGGTGTTCTTCTCCCAAACCTTTTGCCTTACTCCTCCAATTTTTGTAAACAGTGTTTTTGCCTGCCATAGGATGCTGTGCACTTTACCACTTCTAACCAGTGCTAAAGTGCTAGGGCTTACTCCTTAAAACAGGGTAACATTGGCTTATCCCCAATTGGCACATTTAATTTACTTATGTGTCCCTAGTAAATTGGTACTACATGTTCCCAGGTACTGTAAATTGAATGCTACTAGTGAGCCGGCAGCACTTATTGTGCCACCCAACTACGTGGTCCTTCAAACATGTCTGAGGCCTGCAATTGCATCTTGCATATACAGTTCTAAACTGCCATTTCGACCTCTCAAAATAAACCTTTATGCCAGGCCAAACCCTTCCTCTTTAATACATGTAAGTGACATGCAGGGTAGTCCCTAAACAGCCCACACAGCAGGGTGTAGTGTATTTAAAAAGTTGGACAAGTATTTTTATGTTTGACATGTCCTGATAGTAAAACACTCTTACAGTCATTGTTCACTATTACAAGGCCTACCTCTCCCATGGTATAATATTGGAGTTACCTTATTACATTTAATTAGCTGTAACTTTTAAAATGGAACAGTAACTAGTTCATGTTTGATGTTTTTGGAATTGTAATGAAAAATAATCTCTTATGGTACAGTCAGATTTTAATTACAATTTTGAAAATGCCACTTTTAGGAAGTGGCATTTTTTTCTCTTAGCCATGTCGTGCCTGCAGGATGTCTCTGGGTCACAGGACTTGGTGTAGCTGGCAGTTAGGTATGTGTGTGTTTCTAAGGGGCAACTCCACACAATAGAGGACTTAGTTGTGATGGATAGGCCATTCATGACAGGATGGGAGGGCTGAGCTGAGCACAGCCCTACTTACACTTGAATAGGCTGCATCCTGTCTCCATAAAAAGGGCTGCACACTCCCTCCAATTAATCTGAAGCCAGGGAAGGGGAGACAGGAAACCTTAACACTTCAAAAGGAAACCTCTAGAAACATCTCCTACATAAAATGAGGTACCTGGTATAAATATTTGACCTCAGACACCAACTCTTCAGTACACCTGTGGATACTCTGTCTAGAAGAAGGACCGATGTGCTGCCGAAAGCACTCATAATTATCTGGACTGCTGCTCTGCTGGACTACTGCCTTGCTAGACTGCTGCATTGCTAGATTGCTGCCCTTCTGCCCTCCTACCTGAGACAGTGGGATTGGACCTAGACATGAACGTAGGACACCTAGAGTGTCTCCAAGGGCTAGTCTGCTGGCTTCCTGTTCAGAGCCACAGAGACATAACAGGCTCACAACTACCTGAACCAGCATCCAGATCCAGCTGGAGCAAGCCCCTGACCCCCAAGTGGTGCCACTCAATCCAGGATGTTGAAGTGGGCGCTGTGGAGCAAAAATGAAGTGTTTGGGATATTCACAACCGCAAACAGGCCTGTTGGTGCCGAAACCTTGTCGCTCGCACTGCCCACCAACCCAACCCTTCGTGCTACAGCATTGACTGCTCACGGGGAGTGCCATCATGAAGCACTGGCCTGATCATTCACAACGACAAGAGGATCTTCACGCTACCGCAACGCCTGTCTGCAACGCTTAGCCTGCTTCATGCTACTTTGACGACCATCCACAATGCTTCCCTGCTTATCGCATCCCCCCTTCACTGCAAATGGGACTTTTTGTGATGGACTGAGAAGGTAACTTTTCAGTGAGAATAACCTGGGCCCTGCATCAGTCTTATCCTTCATCGAGGTCGGGCTGAACTTGTGACTTTCTCCTGGGCCCGCATGACCAGATAACCTTGAGTGGCACTTGTCACTTTGGCGCTATTTTCACTTAAATCTTTAAAATTGCATATCTCTGGGTCTACTAATTTGTATTTTGTTGATTTGTTCTTGTTTTATTTAACAAATGTAACTTTATTTTTACAAATTGGTGTGGGATTTTCTTGAGTTGTGTTTTCACTTTATTGCCATTTGAAGTGCTGCATGAATAATGTGTTTTCCGAGTTTTATGTAGCGCAAACCAGACCCGAAGGTATCAGAGAGCTTTACATGAGCACCAGTTGCGATACAGACAGACGCATTCATTTTGTTAGTCACAGTGAGATTAAGTGATTTTCTCAGAATCACAGAATGTTGAGTGTTCCTGCCAAGACTCGAACCCGGTTCCCCAGCATTGAGGTCCACCACTCTAGCCATTAGGCCACATCCTCTAAATGCCTCTTAGTTAAGCCTGACTGCCCTATGCCAAGCTACCAGAGGGTTGAGCAGAGGTTAATTTGCAGTCTACATGTGAATTCACCAAGACAAGAATTGTGGCTGCTGCTTGAGAAGGAATTCATACCCCACAACCAGAAGCCCAATTTCTTACACATGGGAACGTACATGTATCACTCTTGGAACCTCCCCTTAAGGCAGCGTAAAACAAAGCAGTGCAAACCATGTTAAGTGCTAGAAGGCAAAGTAAAAAGTAACGTAAAAGATCATTTTGGGCTGGTTTGCATCACTTTCACAGCCAAAGATGTTTGCAAATCTGGGCTTTAGTCTGTTTTAATCATTGCCTCAGATCAGGCGCATTATTGATGACAGTGATATGACATGAATAATACTTTATGATCTCTCTGTTGCTATCGAAATCGTGGCTCACTCTAATTCACTGTATAACAGAATGAGCGTTTGATGGTACAGTGGTTAACTGGTTGCGGTTAATTCTAAAAGGTTCCATCTATTCGTCCATGTAGATCTGCTGATGCCGATGCCCCATATGACTTTCACATACGATATTTACTATCTATGGGGCATATTATCAAGCCAGGCGATACAATTATCGCCGCTTTAGCGTCAGAAAACTGCCGCTAAAACGGCTATAATGGGCTTGATACTATGCTCTATGGAATTCCAATTGAAACCCATGTTAGATGTCCTTCACATCTAACATGGGCTTCAATTTCCAGTTTTCTGCCGCTAAAGCGGAGATAATTTTATCGCCTGGCTTGATAATATGCCCCCAAATTCGTCCTCTGTTTGAGTTTATAATGCATCACAGCTGCAGAGCATTATCCTAAGTAGATTATATACAGCTCATTATCAGATTGATTAAAAATTAGGCCTGGGCGAAAATTTTGTTCCGTTCGCGGAAATTGCGATAATTTGACATTTTCTCGTTCCGCGGAAAGCGCGAAAATGTCAAAATTTCCGCATTCCGCAGCTTAGCGATAATTTGGTTCTTGCTCGCGTTGTAAAATAATACATTCTCACGCGTTCACCGACAAGTTTTCTTGATCCGGTTGCGTTCTCCATGAGATGTTGTATTGTTTTTAGCCATTTGCGCTGTCTCGCGACAGTTCGCGCCCGCAGTGACGTCATACGTCGCGCGATCACGTCTTTCTTCTCGCGATCATGCACCGCGAGACAACTGAAAACAAGATGGCCGCGCCCGCGAGCAACCACATGGGTAAGTTGGCGAGCTGCAACCATGCAGAAAATCTCGCAAACATGCGGGAAAAATCTTCCGCATCTTCGCGATATTTCCGCGTGTTTGCGATAATTTTTAACATTTTCACGATAATTTGCGAAAGTGGATTTCGCAAATTCCGCCCACCCCTATTAAAAATATTCTCTTCTCTGCCTTTAGATTTACCAATTGTCTGCAGAAATTCAGGTTCTTACGCTTAACACCAAGATAAAACTGCTTTTTGTCTGAAATGGCACCAATCAAAGATATGCCGAACTCTACCAAATCCGCATAGTTGCTCTTCTCTGCCCGCTAGCTCACACAAAGACCTTTAGAATCTACTATGACCACCAATGTACAATAAAAACAAGTGGAATCTGTGTTCATTTCATGATTTTTTTTAACTCTTCTGCATGTTAATGAAAGTTTATCCCTTCATCCACCCATTACCTGCTAACATCTTTCCATCAAGATCAACGTTTTCCTGAGAGACTGGTTTAGTAATTTGTGCAACATCTATCATGTTCACAAAGACTTAATTGGCTGGGCATTGATTAAAGAGTTAAATTCAGTTGTCTCACTGTGCCACTAGGCATGTGGTAGATAAGAAAACTCTGCGCTCTCACACAACTTGCACTCATGCAAACCCACCATATATTTTCGCTCCTAATCCTCATAGTTGTTCTCTGTCTCTAGAGTGAAGAAAGCTTGCGACGGCGGTTTATCTTTAAATTTTTCGACATGTAAGCTTTGGAATGATGTGCCTTTGAAATCATTGAAAATTGAGAACCACTCTTTCGGTTAAATCTGGTTATTGATCACTGACAGTTTTTCTTTTTAAGTGATCCTGATGCCATTTAGTTTAAGAGAGCTTTATCAATAAAATCACTTTGTCTTTCTTGGATGAAGGGCGGAAATATGGATAGGCAAACAGAAATGCAAAATGTAATTTAGGATTCTGCCTACACTTTGGCTCAATTATTAAATTAAGTTATTGGATCTTTAAAAATACAGCTTTAGATGCCAAGCAATACCTATTTGTTGCGACAGGCATATCACACACAACCAGACAGCATCAAGTGTTATACTACACGCAGTCACAAACTTTGGGTGGGTTAGCATGTTCAGGTAATTCCCCTTCAGACTTTTACTCGACGGGCTATCTTTATATTGGAGTGCTGTATAGTTCAGTGGTGCTGAGCAGTATACTGCAGATTACAGTGGGGTAGAGTGTAATACAGTAGAGTGCAATAGCGTATAGTGGAGAAGCATATACTATAGACAGATAGAGTGAAGTATGGTAGAATTTAGCTGTGTTTCTGTAATAAAGTAGAGTTTAGTTGTGTTAACTATTTAGATGTGGAGTGGAGTGCTATGAAGAGGAGGAGCGTACAGTACAGTGTGGTCCAACTCAGTCTGGTTAATCATAAAAGGGTACAGTGTGGTCAAGAAAGTGGAGTGGCACAGACTGTACTCCTGTAGAGCAAAAGAGCACACAGTTGATTGTGTTACAGTGCAGTGTCGTATAGTATATTTCAGTACAATACAGTAGCGGACACTGGAACAGTGTACACTCCAGAAGTGTATCATAAAGAGCGCTGTAGTGGAGTAGGATGAAGTGAAATTGGGTACATTGGAGTTGGGTACAGTGGAAAAGAGTTGAGTTGCGAACACTACAGTTGAGGGGTATTGAGTAAACCAACATACTCGGAAGTGTAACAGAATACAATGGTGAACAGTATCATAGCATAGAGTATAGTGGTACACATTGCAATGGTGTGATGTACAGTTAGATTGAGTAGAGTTGAGTAAATTACAGTGGGATTCTGCAGATTGTAGTGTCGTAAATGTCATACAGTGCAGTGGCGTAAACTAAGCAGTTAGACAATGGAGTGGCGTAAAGTGCCCTGTTTAAATTACAAAAAATGTAGAGTAAAGTGTATGGAAAGATGGAAATGTTTTTTGTCCAAAATATATACTATAGTACGTGAATGTTGTGAGGGTCCCAAAAAGTGATTAATTTCAATGCATGCTGCTCTATTTATTTCAATATCTGTATTGCTAAATCGGTCATTCGGTTTGGGGAAAACCTGACTAGATTGCATATTTTTGTGCACAGATGGTTATTTTGGATAATGCAGGTAAGTAGTGCAACTATTTCAGAACTTATAATTTATGTAAAGTGTGTGAGATCAGTTTGAAGGGTATGTTTGTGAAATATGGGTGCATTTTACGGTGCATAATGATGTAAAATCATTAGCTGATTGGCTAATTACTGCCTTTACAAAAGTTGAAGGCATGCATGTTGTTTTTAGGTAGAATTTTCTGGTGTTCTGCATTACGCTTTGGAAATGGGTAAGTAAGTGGTTTGGTATTTTTGCCCTACCTGTTAAATCTTTACTAAAGTGGTAATCGATTTAGCAAAATATTTATAAGTTTGTTAAAAAAATAATGTTGTATAAACAGGGAGGTGTGCGGTACTGTAGCGGTACCACACAATAATTTTGTAAGATTACCATTTAATATTTTGAAATGTCTTTATATTTTTGTAGCACTGTAGGGGCAATGGCATTTGAATTTAAGTAGCGCAGTAATTTTTTGTAATTAACACGCTAATCTGTACCCTTTTTCAGCATATTTAAATGTGTTAAAATTGGAAAATGCACTTTAGCACACTATATTCACAAAAGATACTGTCTTGTAGTGTTTTTTCCATTTTCGAAATGTTTGTTTTTAAAAAATGTTTTACCTTCTCAAAATGTTTGTCCTCGATATTTTTAACACAATGTTCTGTCCAAACAATATTTGTGTTTTCGGTATTCTTTGAGTAATCTGATTGCTCCCACATCACAGGAGCAAAAGAAAACTTCTCCCACACTTGGAACAATATCTGCTCCTGTTGCACCTGCGATGAGTGCAAGCCGGCCTCCCCTCACAGCCCCAATAATGGATGCACTGTGAGGCTCCTGGATAGCCAACAGGGCACTCCCCTAAGAAAAAAGTAATGTGAGAAGTTGTGGACTGCCAGGGTGGGCACCAGGGCCCACCACTATATTTAAAGAAAGAAGAAAATGCCGGTGGGGCGGCAGTGGCCCTGGGGCTTCCGCTGCGGCGCCAAAAATAAATTTTCTGAGGTACCCCATGAGGACATGGTGACACCCCAACTTAAAAATAAGAAAGCGGGACTAGTTGTAACATGCCCCTGGTGGGTATTGGTTCATGCCACTTTGAACAAAAACATGCTGGCTACTGCAGGAGCAGGGAGACGGTGGGGTTGCTGTGGCCCTGGACCTCCCTTGCAGCCTTCAAAAAGGGAACTAATTGTGGCGGGACCCTGGTGGGTACTGAGGCATGCCACTATAACATATTTGAACAAGCATTTTCAATGCAATAGGTCTCGCATCAGTGAAATAGATAGCTATTTGCTTTGCAAATGGGAAAGAAGCTCATTAGAGCCAGCAAGGAACCAAGGCGAAGGAAGCATTTTACTTCATGTGCAAGTTAATTTGTAGAATTTGTCTGTCCAGATTTGTGCTCTCCCTTAATAAAGATATTTGCATTGTTTTTGTGAGGCTTTGTATTGTTTCAAGCGGAGGATTTCTATTCCTCAAAGGGTGTGACTATGCAGTATATTGCATCTAACCCAAGGAAATTGAGCTTGTGTTTTTAGCCAATACTTGTTAGTTTGCAATTAACTAATGAGGATAAGCTGAAAACAGAAGTGCTTGCAAACTCAACAAAATGGCTATATATATATTGCATGTAACCCAAGGAAATGGCACTTGTGTTTTGAGCCGCCCTCGTTAGTTTGAACAGAGGAGAGGCAGCGATGTGTGTGCTGCAGAGGCGGGGATGGAGTAACGGAGGGTGAGGGATGGGCCAATATGGAAAAAATATAATAAAAGCCACAAGCAGCAATTGGTGTAAAAGCAAAAAAAAAAATCTAAAGCGTTCTTCGAAACGACAACATCAAGGTGTACCTGCATTAACGCGGACGGCGAAACAAGCAGCAACAGGCTGAAAGCATTAATTTAAAAAACAAATTCTCTCCAACAGGAGATAAAGAAGTGAAGCGTACGTACACTGTACTTTACCAGTGCTCCTGAGCCTTGAAAGGAAGTGAGGTATTGGCTGAGGGAACGAGACAGGAATCTGTAAAGAAGAGCAACACTGGAGAGGTCCAATGGTAAGCAGGAGGTGTGAATAGAGTGGTTTTATTAATTACAACTGGTCTTGCAGATAGCGCTTGAACGCAGCCAGGCTGGACCTAAAAATGACAAACCCTTCTCCTGTAGGAACAGAGAGCTGGCGGGTAGTGGGGGCACTGAGGATCCCACCATAGTCCCTCATTAAAAAAAGTGGGTATCCTGGGTGAGACTGAGACACACAGAAACAAAATGAAAAAAATGAAAAAAGGGATTAATAAATGAGGGGACCCAGATGCTCATTTATGATTCACTTGCGCACTTCTGTACACAGACTTGTCACCTCACTCGCCATACTACATTAACTATAACTCTACACTCTACCATGCACTGTGTTCTGGCTAATATTATAATTTTTCATGTCATATGTGTTTTATTTACTGCAATAAATTCAGAGCCTATAACTTAGGTAATACCCAACGGAATACGTAGTGCATGGAGAAGTGGTGAGATATAGTTATTGTAGTGTGGCGAGTGAGGTGACAAGACTGTGTATGGAAGTGAGTAAATAATATGAATTGAAAGGTGGTGCGTAAGCATAAATGTGAGTGATAAGTATGACTTACCGTGAAATAAAGTGTTGTGTAAATGATAATTTGAACAGATAAGTCTAAGTTATGATTTTGTTATGGTTGTGCAATATAAGGTCTCGGCGGCTTCTATTCGATTTGTTCCCACTGACTAGGCTATGATGCAGGTATCTGACTTCCTGAACTGATGGGCCCACTGTGCTCAGCCCCACAGGGGCAGGGGACAGCTGGCAGGGCTGACTCTGCTATGCATTTCCAAAGGGTTTTGAAGGCACAGACCTCCATTTTGCTCGTAGTTGGGGCTCAACCCCAGAAGATGACACCCTCTCTCTATCTCAGAGGGAATTAGAAATTAAAAGAGGACCATCGCCCGACCTTTCACATCCCTTATTTTGTGGTGGCCATCTTTAACTGGTCAGTTATAATTGAAGGAAGGTATGTTGGATCATGTTAATTCAAGCAAAATTGAAAATTGAACTATATTTGGAGAATGGAAGGAAATCACGAAGCTAGAGAGAGGAATTACTAATAAAAAGAAGAAAGAAAGAAAGAAGAGGAAAAGGGGAGGAGAGAAGAAAGAGAAAGCGAGGGAGAAGGGTGTAGAGAAAGGGAAGAATATGAAAAGCCTGTTTCTTTCTTTCTCTCCCTTCACTGTGGAAACTGACTCTCCCACCTGGGACACCTTGGACCCTCTCATAATGAATATAAAGCTTGATCCTGTTGGTCTCAAGGCCTTCACTATTAACTACCCTCCTAATCTTTCTAAAACTGTGGCCAAAAATCACAAACATTGGTTACTCAAAACCCTACCCGAAACACTTATTTCAGACATCTACTTCTGTGCAAACAAGGATAAACTAACAAATGACTTCATATTTGTGAGAGGTTGGCCTTGTATATGCTGTTCACTAAATAAAGTGGGCATCTTGCACCAGTCCAAACAACCATTACGGTGATTTAAGAGGTCAAAGATAACCTTAGAAAGCTATCCAAGTGGTAGCTGTGGAAAGCAGCCTTCAGGCTTAGTCTTGAAGGATTGTTAGGCAACTTGTTTTACCGGAATGTTAAGCAGCTTGTTTTACCAGAATGCAACCTTAACCTCTTCAGTGCCCATGACGAGATAGTCTCGTCATGGAGCACGGTTGCGCTGTGCCCATGACGAGACTATCTCGTCATGAACCCCACCCACTAGTGCAACGCCCGGCACAGGAGGGGGAAAGGGCGTGGCACTGAAGGGGTTAAAGTTTTGGTTAAATGAAAGGAGAACCCCATAGTAAAGTTATAAAAATATGTATTTATTCATATAACACTCTGGTACAACACAGTATCTCCTACATGGAGATAATCACAAAACACACAATACGTAGGCACAGAAATGACAGTAAATAGCACTAATACACAGTGGGCCCAGAGGGGACCAAACCATATACTAAAATAGTGGTATAAGAACCACTACTCGAGCCAAGACAGTGTTGAGAGGACGTAGAATCACTGGGATCTCAAGGAACCACCCAAGGTGAGTAAGTAGGGACCCCACAGAGGACCGGTGCAGTGTGGGAACGCAACCGTGTGCTCCGTACAATTCGTTGGGACAGTCGCAGTTGAAGTTTTAGAGTTTAAGGACCCATTCCCAGTGGACTTCGAAGAAACCCCGTGGAAGATAGGAGGTTGGAGAGCTACCCCACCCGTGGATACTGAGGTACCCGCGTTACCTATGACAGGGAAGCCGGGTGCATAGGTCTGAAGTGGCGTCAGAAACTGCCATCCAACCCAATGGAGTACTTCGAAGAAGAGCCGCTGCTAGAAGGAAGAAAAGTGTCAGTTGAAATCCAAAGGTGAATTCTTGTCAAAGAGTACCTGAAAGCAGATGGGACAGAGTCTGGGTCACTCAGAAGTGACCAGGGCTCGATAGACAAATGCCCACCGATGTCGGGTGCTAAAGGTGCGTTGATGAAGTTCTTGACTCTGCAGCTATGGGGACCAGGAGATGTCGAGGATGACCAGGATCCAGATACCAACCGTCCCACAAAGGATGTTGAGTACTGAGGGATCGGTGTCCGGCTGGAGCACTAACAAGCCTTGGCAACGGCAACTCACGCAGAAGGTCAACATGGGTACAGTTTGGATCATCATAATTTAGGACACTCATCACAGCAATGGGAGTCAGGGCAGGCCTGGAGTAACTAGGGGAGCCCAAGAAAAGAAAAGTTGACCCTCAAGTGGACCCACAAGCCAGAGGCACAGGAGTCGCAAGGGGACCTCAAGCGATTTTACCAAACAGCAGCCCACGGAGCACTCGGTGCGAGGAGGCTGGAGTTCCTGGTAGCAAATGGTGCCAGAGGTTAGGAATACTCGTAGCCCAATGCACTTGTTCGGGAAAAGCCAACAAGCATATGCACTTGCAAATGTACACGGTGCACAGGGGTTTGGGTATTGCAGCTCCCACAAGAGAATGAGCCCTCAAACTTGGTGAGAGGGCAGCTCAGACCTCAAGGGACATAGAAACCCACCTCCTGTGTTGCTGAAGCCTTCGGAGTCTGTAGGAGCTTGGGGTCAGCAGACTGGACAACAGTGTTGCAGTGCCTGCGAATGCAGGGGAGTGACGGTCAAAGTTCAGTGGTTTTTGGTTCAGAATCTTGTGCACGTCAAATCTATGGTCCTACAGCCAGGTAAGTCAAGTCAAGTCAAGTCATAGAATTTGTATAGCGCACTACGTACCCAGAGGGTTTCAAGGCGCTTAGGAAGGGGAGGAGGGTTATTTGTCAAATATCCACGTTTTAAGCTGCTTTCTGAACGCTAGGTGGTTCTGGGTGAGGCGAAGGTAGGCGGGGAGTGAGTTCCATGTTTTAGCAGCCAGGTATGCAAAGGATCTGCCTCCCATGGTGGTCTTGTTGATGCGAGGTATAGTGGCGAGGGCTTGGCTGGAAGATCGTAGTTGGCGGGAGGGGGTGTAGAAGGACAGTCGAGAGTTGAGGCAATCTGGTCCGATGTCGTAGAGTGATTTGTGTGCGTGGGTAAGCAGTCGGAAGGTGATCCTCTTATTGACGGGTAGCCAGTGGAGGTCTTTAAGGTGATCAGAGATGTGTTCATTGCGAGGGATGTCTAATATGAGCCTGGCTGATGCGTTTTGGATTCGTTGGAGTTTCTTCTGGAGCTTTGCGGTAGTACCCGCGTAGAGGGTGTTTCCGTAGTCCAGTCGGCTCGTGACAAGAGCGTGGGTAACTGTTTTCCTTGTTTCAAGGGGGATCCAGCGAAATGTTTTTCTGAGCATGCGAAGAATGTTGAAGCAGGAAGAGGATACGGCGCTGACTTGTCTGTTCATTGAGAGTGAAGAATCCAGGATGACGCCTAGGTTCCGTGCGTGGTCTGTCGGGATGGGTGCCTTTCCGAGGGCTTCAGGCCACCAGGAATCGTCCCATGCAGAGGGGGATGTACCTAAGATGAGGACTTCAGTTTTGTCTGAGTTCAGTTTCAGACGGCTTTGTTTCATCCATTCGGCAACTTCTTTCATTCCTTCGTGTAGGTTAGTTTTGGCGGTGCTAGGGTCATTGGTGAGAGAAAGGATTAGTTGAGTGTCGTCCGCGTAGGAGATGATGTTGAGGTTGTGTCGGCGTGCGATGGTAAGCACTTTTGTACCCACAAGAGAGGGTTGAACAGATTCAGGGGACCCATGGGAGAGTCTGGACAATGGGGAGGTTACTCCCATGTCCCTTTGTCCAGTGTCGTGCCCAGTACTGGTTTGAACAGGACTATGCACAGGGACACCAAATGTGCCGCTCATGCAGACTTTTGGTCACAGTCAAGCACACCCACCCAGCCATAATACACTAAATCCTGTCTGAGAGGTGGTCACACCTCCCTGTGACAGGATGCCTGTTGTTCTGCCTTTCCCTGCTTGAGCTTGGCTCAGCAGCAGGATGGCAGGAATGTGTCACTGGTCAGCAGCAACCATTTTGTGCCCGGGGCTAGAAGGTTGCTTCCGGGAACACATGGGACCCAACAAAGCACGCTTCTGAGGGGTGGAATCTTACCTCCCAGACCTGTTACTGTTGTGGGGGTATGATTCCAACATGTTTGACACCAAACACGATAGGGTTTGTTTCATCCGTTTTAGAGTTGGTGATCACGCAATTGCATAATGCCACTCTATATGTCGTAAATGGCTGTCTCACTGACAACCTGGGAGAATGGACTCCATAGACTGCAGGGGTGTCCTGCTCATGCAGTGGCATCCTCACACATAGAACCAAGCACCCTGCCTTCAGGATTGTTTAGGCCTGCTATAGGGGTGACATACGTTTTAAGTGTAGTGACCCTTAGATATAGTAAACCTATGTCTTATGTAAGTGGTGCATGCACCAACTTGCACAGGCTGCAATGGCAGGACTGTAATTCCATTTTGCATTGCCACTCATGGGTGGCTTAATACATGTTTCAGCCCATGGGAGGCCTCTGGGCTACCTATGCCCTGCGTACATGGGCACCATATACTAGGGACTGACAAGGGTACCCCAGTATCCAATCTGGAGTGTACCTAAGTACATAACATAACAGTTTAGGGAGAAAGCAGATAGACTGGGGTCCTGATTAGCCGGATCCCAGTGAGACTAGTCAAAACAGTATCACATTTAGCAAACAGTGGGGGTAACCATAAGAAGCAGATAACCGGTACCAGGAAATCTCCATATGGCCTCAAACTTTCAGCTTCGCCCTCGCCCTTCTACAATGCGAACGCTACCATCTCCCTGTACAACAACGGTATTATCCTAATTAAAGCCACAGATGACAATTTACAGGCACATGCATCAACCACAAAACCGGTCGCAAACGGGCAGATTCTCAGAATCTGCCCCTTTGCGACCGGTATTTTTGCATTTGGGATGCATCATCCCAAATGCAAAAATCGCAATTTAAGTAATCTCAAAATAGCGATTCCTTAAATAGCGATTGCATTTAAGGAATCCCTAATTGAGATTCCTTAAATGCAATGCATTAAAGTTTAAAAAATAGCAATTTCGCTATTAGCGGGAGCAAATTACCATGAAGCTGGACTTCATGGTAATTTTTCTAAAACTTAGAAAAATGCACTTATTTGCATTTTTCTAAGTTTCATGTTGCACACACACATGCCCTTGGAGCATGTGTGTATGCAACATGTGTGCAGAGTTCAAATACATGGGTGCAATAGGGTGTAATTTTGACACCCTTGCACCCTAGAAATTGCTGGAGCAATTTGCGAGTACCTACTGGTATTCGCAAATTGCTCCCACAATCTCCAATGCATTCCTATGGGCCGGGAGGCCCATAGGAATGAATGGGAAGCCATTCATTAATTGCGACTCGCAATTTGTGAGTCGCAATTAATGAATGTTAAGGAATCGCTATTTTAATAGCGATTCCTACATGCATAGGCTTTTGCGAGTCCTTAATTGCGATTCCTTAATATTCGCAATTAGGGACTCGCAAAAGCTTTTCTTGATGCATGTGCCAGATAGTTACGATGGATAATATATTTCCTACTCTCAAGAACCCGGTAATTTTTAAGTCTTCTCATCCCCTATTAAACGATCCTATCCCCCATGATGTCATTCTCACACCCCACCTAACTTCTGGGGTTACTCCATCTTCACATAACCCTCCTCACTCCATAAGCGATTTCTACCCTGTTCAATCCCCAGACTTAGTATCACCTGAGCCCTCACTGTCCATGCAGCCACTGAATCTTGTGGTTAGTGATTATACTGTGACACACACTTCCCCGATCTATTAGTGGTTACACCTTGGGTCCCCTGCAAGGGCATCCCCTCTCATTCCCCTGCTTTACTCTCTCCTAGGGAACTTACCTGCATGATCTACCCTAACACGCCATGAGCCCAGGCTGAGACCAGATTACTGCCCTCCATCGAATCTATCCCACCCAACCTATTCATCCTCTCTTTGCCCACTTCCTATCTGCCACACTTATGCCCCCTCACACTCACCCATCCCCGGCTCATCCCTCCACTGTAACTGGTACTCCACAAGACCTCAGTGATTCGCTCACTCCCCCAGGAACTCTCCACACAACCCTCATCCAACAACCAACACCCAGACTGGACCGCTCATCTTGATGAGGTCTCTATCCACATATGCCATCTCTCAAATGAAATCAAGAAATTGAAAGCCATCACTATCGAACATTTACCTCTGCTCAGAACTTTTAGTACCCCTGGGACCTTACCCTTTGCCCATATAGGTTCAGTTCCTGCCCTTGATCCGCATACCTCTCACCTTATCTTGAAAATGTTACCCCTCCCAAGTACCTCCTCCTGCCACAGAAGACTGAAGGCTGATCTGTCAGCCACTGATATCAGCGATCTACTCCTCCCCTATCACCCATTAGACACTTGAAAGTCCCTACCTGGTCAAATCCAAGCCATTCACGCTAACCTTCTCAGAGAAACCGCCAACAACCTCAGAGGTATAAATAGTGACAACCTCAAGCGCGTTAACATCCTTCAGATGCCTACTTCCCATTCTACTGACAAATTGTAATGTGTAAAACTCAACTCCAGATCAGCTAGTAAACATGCCCTCAATATCTATGATCTCATCTTTACTAATGAGCTTGATATCATTATCCTCACAGAAACCTGGCTGAACTGCTCTTCCACCCCTATCCTTGACCTTCTAGTCCCGCCTAACCACGACATCATACTGCTGGACAGAACTATGAAACGGGGTGGAAGAATAGCTTGCATACACCAAAATACACTCTCGGATTCACACTCAGAAACCATCACTCTGACCTGTAGTGAATATCTATGCCTCAAAATCACATGCAAACTACACACATTCCACCACCCCATTGAGACAATCTTTCCTTCATTGAACATTTAATGGAAATCATCTCTTTCAACAATGACCCTTTACTGTCCCAAATCATTAAAGGAGACTTCAACCTCCACTGGTCTAACGCAAATGATCACGCAGTGAACTGTCTAAAATCCTTCCTAATGGACCATGAACTGACTCAATTCTGTTACAGCCCAACTCATAATAATGGTGAAATTCTGGACCTCATCATATCCAAAGGAAACACATTTCACACTGGATTCCATTATCCCATGTCACTGGTCTGAACACTATTACATCATTTTCTTTATCAACACTGAGGTGTCAACAAAGTGGGACCAACCCAGGAAAAGGAAGCAATGGAAAAGGAACCTCAGAAACATTAACACAGAAGTGCTAGAAATCAGATGTAAAAATTCCTTGACTTCCCAAGTAGACATGAAAGATGTTCATGTAGGCACAGATTTTTATATTTCCTCTATCTCTGGTATCCTGGACTCTATAGGCCTTTTATAACATAAAAATGCCTCCTCCAAAATCCCCAAACCTTGGTTCAATGACAACTTAAACTCGGAACTTCACAACCTAAGGGCAACTAAAAGGTCTTGGAGATCCATACCCTCCACCGAACATCTGAATCGCCTTAGATCTGTTACAACAGAAAATCAAGGGGGGAGAGGGGAACATGGTGGTCTGCTAGTTAGCCTGATT
The DNA here is from genome assembly GCF_964204655.1 of Triturus cristatus. NCBI lineage: Eukaryota > Metazoa > Chordata > Amphibia > Caudata > Salamandridae > Triturus > Triturus cristatus. The sequence continues at coordinate 1,171,597,971 of NC_140589.1, read as the reverse complement.
AGAGCGGCTCCCTGGACCATGGAGTGTGATTGAAATCTGCTGTGCACCGCCGCAGCTTACCTCCGTTTTGTGGATGTTGTGGGTCGGGGCCATTAGAGTCGGTCCTGTTTTCCGCCGTTGAAGCGGATTTTTGCTTTTTCTTGTCGCTTTGTGGGGGAGGCTGATTTGTGGAGGCTCGGCTCTGTCCTGGTTCAGGGCTGAGGGCACGCTCTCTGGCATCAGAGTGGCTCGGCGTGCCCTCCGCCTCCCTGGAAGCAGTTTCATGGGGGGCGGGACCAGGCAGAGTCAGCACAGGTTAGAGAAGCTGGAGGGAACCGGGCATGTGGTCGCCTGGGGCATTAGCTCTCCTTGGAGAAGAGCCTGCTTTGGATTCACCCTGTGAAATCACGCAGCAAAAGCAAGGAAGGTAAAAGAGGCAAAAGTGTGGTGCTAGTGCTGCACCTATGGAACCCATGATCCCCAGACCTGAGGGTAAGGAGTGTATAGACTGAGGTGGGGGGACCGATGGGTGAGTGCAGGCTCTCGGGCCCTTTATTTTTGCCCGTAAATGACCTAACTTTAGGAAAAAGATATAAGCTTAGGTCAAATACCTTTCTCTTGAAAGAGTGAAAATCACAGGCTGAGTCAATAAAAGGGCAGAGTATACTGCCATTAGATCCCTCTTTCAGTAAAGTAAAAGGCCTTCTAAACAACAAAAAAGGACATCCTCCTAAAAGAGAGAAAGATGAATTCTGCTCCAAGGGGGCCTAAAGTAACACCTTCTCTTAGATCATACTTCAAATTGAAAACCACATCCAATATCGAGGTCCCCCGGGTGACTGAGGGTTTGTCAAGGAATTGCCTAGAGAAGAGGAGGGCATTCGCTTCCACCCAGAGGTGCTACTGGATGGCTCTCCCCCCACCAGGCAACAATGGAGGGGGTGGTGAGAGAGGAAGACCGGCAGATGTGCATGAAGCCTGTGTGTAAAATCCTCTATTGAGCCACCTAGATGGCGAGGCTAGTTATGATACAACAGGTTTGGCCACGGTTCAAGGGATGTTAAATCAGATCTCTACTGAAATTAAAGAGCGATTTTCAACTTCAGAATCTAATCAAAGAAGGATTCAGGACATCTTTAGCAGCCTAGAGGAAAATCTACTGGTATTAATCCAATCCAATTGGAAAGTAAAGTTCAGGAGTTGGGGTTAAACATGAATGACAATACCCGGGAGGTGACAAGGTTAAAACAAAGGGAGAAGGATCTATCGGAAACGCTAGAAAGCCTGGAGAATAACTCCAGGAGGAATAACATCCGGATATAAGAAATTAAGGAAGGGGCAGAAGAAGGGGATGTTAAGCCTTTGGTAATAGACCTCTTGACCAAAGCCTTCCCACATGTCTCCCCTGCCGCGACCCTGGAATCTGAAAAAGTGTACATCGTGACCACTTTAAATTGAACCCTGAGCGGAAAAAGCTTAGGAACAAATACTAGTGAATGGCAGCCTCACGTACCCCGTACAGCTAGGAAGACGGACCAGACAAGGGTGTCCCCTATCTCCCATCCTTTTTTACCACTATATTGAGCCCTTGGCACAAAGTTTAAGGCATATTAAGGTAATAATCCCCTTTACAGTGGGCTGCTTCTTTAGGAAGTTGGCTCTATATGCTGATGATCGGACTCTGTTCACCCCTGACATCAATCAGGCTCTCCCGTAATTATCATCAGAGGTGCAGGCATTGGGAAAATGTCTGGACATGAGATCAATGGTAGCAAGACTGAAGTTATGGCTTGGAACCAAGATGTCCATGATATTAGGTTATCAAAAGAAATATGATATCTAGGTGTAAAAATATTACAAAAGCTAGAAGAGTTTCCTAAAGCGAATTTAGTAAATTCTTTAAAGAGGTGGATAAGTTACTAAAGAACTGGCAGAATCTTCTGCTCACCTTGTAAGGGCAGTTTAATTTGGTTAAAATATCTGTCCTGCCCAAGTTTGCCTACCTGTTTGGTAACATCCCTTTAGAGTTTGACAAGAAGTGTCTCATGAAAATACAGGGAAGAATTTCATCATTTAATTGGGCAGGAAAGGGGATCAAACTTTCCTGGAAGAAGCTAAGAAGGAAGCTTGTACACTGCAGTCTCGGAGATCTCAGATTTATGTTGAGCATACCAGCTGAAAAATAGTAGGATGCTTGTACTTAGGCCTGACGGTACCCCTGTTGGCCGTATGTATAAAACCATGCTGGCTGCCAGTGTGGAGGAGGGCTTCATGTACAAATTTTTAAACAAAGTTTGGCTGGAGGTCTCGAAAGTTGTAGCAAAAGTATAGTACGAATGTCGCTCTCATTTGGGTATCCCTTATTATAGCGAATGGGCCCCAGTGAGGGATTTTCTGGGAATCCTCTGAAAACCTGTGCTATTTCACGTTGAGGGGAGATAGTGGAAGGGTATAGGTGCCTTTCCTGGGATGTCTGGAGAAAACTGACAAACGGCATGCTATTGAGGTTCAAATTCTATCAAATTGTGGTGTAGAAATCAGCAGTGGCTAGTCTAATCTGATAAATCAATGAAGAAAGACCTTCAAGACCTAAGACCTAGAAAGAAGGATGTGGCTCTTTGATATGGATACCTGTTCGCAGCAAGGGAAGAAAGCATGAGACCCCCATCTGGTCTGGGAAGGTTTCTTGACAGATGAAGAGCTGGAACATTTATGGCAAGGTTCTTTAGGTATGGTTTATTCTGTGATTAAATCCGCTGTATTAAGGAGAAATAATTTCTATACTCTACACAGAATCTACTGGTCACCGCTGAAGCTGTCTAAAATAAGAGGTGGAGTAGACGCCAAATGTAAAAGGTATGGAGGTCAGGAAGCAGACGATATCCATGTTTGCCAGCTGTCTGGTGCTGTAAAAGGTTTGGGATAGTGTGGGTAAGACTATGGGGAACATTACGATATTGTTCGGAAAGGCTCCGAATGGGATTCGGTACCGTAGAATCTGATTCGGAACCTTTGTTTCCGAATGAATCATACACATTTCCCAACAACTGTTTACGATGCCAGGAAACCATTTGGGCAGTCCGAATCGGTTCCGAAAGGCATTTGGACAGCCCGAGTCTTTCGAATCTGAATCGTACAGCTCTATGTACACAGTTTCCAAACGAGCGATTACGATGACCAATTCAGACAGACGTTCTGATTCCGTCTGCCTGACACAAAATGACCATTGGAATATGTCTTTGGGGGCCTGTTGTGGGCCTCCCTTCACCTAGAGGCATCTGATTGGGGCCATGGGGTACACAAGGGACACCTCTTCCCAACCGTACACAATGTGGCAGGCACCAGAGGGGTGCCAGCCACAGGGTGCAAGGTTTTCCCCAACCACCCCTTTTTCAATGGAAGCCTGTTCGGAACACAGGCTCCCATTGAAGTCTATGCAAGTCTGACTGAACAACGTTGGGAAGCATCGTAATCGGTCGTTCGGACTCATTAGACCCGATTCGTTTAGAAGCGATTTTGTGACCATAAAGTTGAGACCCACTTTAATCTTGTTTGGTATCATGCAGCCAATACCTGGTTTGGAGGGTTCTCTGAAGGTGCAGCATGAGTTAATATTTTACTTAATTCTTCTGTTAAGAAGGGAGATATGTAAAAGGCTGTTCCAGGCTGCACCCCCTACATGGAGAGAGTGGTGGAATTCTGTGAGATTTTTTAGAGATCTGGATCAAAAGACTAACAGGTATTGAAAAAAGCCAGAGCTCGGGTTCTTCTGGAACTTATTGGACTACGAACACAATGATCATGAAGTCCAATGATTATACCTCTTGCTCAGTTTATGATGTATAGCGCTGGTTGGTAACCCACAGTGACTTTAGCTGAGATTAGACCCCCAAGATATAAGCAACTGAGACAGTAGTGGTCAGGAGAATGCTTATCTATCTAAGGTAATGAGGAGAAAACATAAATAAATAACAGAAAAATCAAGATGGCAAAGCCGACTTCTTCAGAACCCAATTTAATCAAGCTAAAAACTGACCCAAGAAACTTTTTGAAATTGTTAAACAATTGGCCAACACACCCAACCGCCCTGATCTTGGTGACCGCTGTCCAACCTGTGATGAATTGGCTGCCTTCTTCATTGAGAAAACAAAAAGTATCAATAGGGACCTAGAATCAAAGAGGGCTCTTCTTCCAATTCCTGGGTTCGCTGCTCCTCTTGCCCCCCAGGAGCGGTTTGTACCCCCTAGCGTTAATCCCAAGAATAATGCCTATTGGCACATCTTCACTCCACTCAACGAAGGTGACATCTGCTACACTCTTTTAGCGATCAAACCTTCTAACCACTTCAGTGACCAACTACCACCTTCCATCTTCAAAGAAATAAAAGCTGCCATCCTCCCCTTATGGTCAAAGATTGTCAACGTTTCACTAGTGCAAGGCACTATCCCCGACTGCCTTGTAAGTAGCATAGGTAACCGCCATTTTAACGAAAACTAGCGCAGACAGCGCTGATCTCAATAACTTCCACCCTACCTCCAACATCCCCACTCTGGTGAAACGTCTAGAAAATGCGATCGCAACTCTGAGTACACATTGAGAAATTCCAACTCTTGGGTCACAATCAATCTGGCTTTCGGTGAGATAACAGAATGGAATCTGCACTCATCCACATTATGGATGACATTTTAAAAATGCTAGACCAAAATGAATCTTGACTCTTGACTGTCCTTGACCTATCATTTGCATTTCACACTGTTAATCACCACAAACTACCATCCATTCTTGAACACAGGATGAGCGATTCAGGGACTGTTCTGCAATGGTTGACTTTAATCCTCCACAACAGATCCCAAAGAGTCAAGATGAATCAATCCCTCTCTCATCCTTCTACAATAACCATGGGGAATCCATAAGAGTCCGCTCTGTCACCCATACTCTTCAATTTATTCTTGGAACCAATAGCAAATGCTCTGAACTCCGTGAACATTCTTTTTCATATGTATGCAGATGACACTCAACTATATCTGAAAATCACCTCCCCAGAAGACTTTATTACACTCAACTCTACCCTGATGAACAAGCAAAACTGGCTCATTGAGAACCACCTCATGCTCAACACCTCCAAAACGGAATTCCTCCTCATCTCTCCCCCCAATCACACACCCAAGTTTGACCTCTAGATGAAACATCTTACAGCTTTCAACTGCTCTACCCACATTATCAAGTCATTGAAATCCCTTGGAATTACAATAGACATGCATTTGAACATGAAGAGTCATACCCGAAAGGCAACCAAGGGAGCTAAATACCAGATAAGTAAACCTGGGAATCTCAAACCATTCCTCCCACAGGAAGACTTTAAGCAGGCGGTGCAAGCTCTTCTACTACCAAGGCTAGATGACGGTAGTGCCACGCTTTGTGGTCTTCCCAAACATAGCCTGGCCCCGCTAAAGGCTTCCATTAATGCTGCAGCTAGATTGATTACTGGTACAAAAAGAAACAATAACATATCCCCAGCCCTAAAAACCCTAAACAGGCTGCCTTACGAAGCAAGAATACAGCTAAATATTGCCTACATGACTCACAAAGCCCTACATTTCAATACCTCTTTTATCTGGTGCAAAAGCTAGAATTATCACAGGTTTGCAGATCATCACAAAGTTCAAGTTCACTGCTTCTGAAACCACAGAACTTCCACAAAAAGAGAATGAGTCACAGAGCCTTCTCAGGCATTGCCCCGAAGATTAGGAACTCACTTACGCCGGAACTTCATCGAATTCTTTCAAAAAGGAAGTGAACAAAATACTAATGAGCAAGTTTCTGCCCTTAAGAGCCTTGGCTCCTCTGCTTATTCTCTCTTCTGATGCCCTCATTAATTACTACCTTGTTGTACACCTGGGAAGCCCAACATTACCATGCTATACACATCTATGTAATGAATATTCTTTTTCCTCTATTGTATCCTGAATTCCTAATTGCGAAGCTCTCTGATACCCACTTGGGTCATGTTCGCCATATACAAAACTTTATAAATAAAAAAAAAAAAATAAGGTGTGTTTGGGAGAAATAAGTTAGTAATAAGTGCGTAAGTGGTTTATAGTTAATAAATTGTGAGATAACTATAATTGTGGAATTTCTACTGTTTGCGGAGCTTAAGTTAGGTTTGTATACTTAACCTAAATAAACATTTCATAACTATGATATATCCATTGCTTAGTTAAAAAATCTTGGCGCCAGGACAAGACTATTCCAGTACTACCAAAGCCCATCATGTGTTTTAACAACACTGAAGCCACGGATAGGTCAAGTACCATAAAAGCTGCAGGCATATTCTGATCAACACAGGATTGTAGATCATCCATAACAGCTGCCAAAATTCCTTCCATGCTGCAACCAGCATGAAAAACAGCTTGAACTGGACGGAGTCTTTTTTTTAGATTTGACAAACTGGTAAAGCTGATTATACACCTTGCAAGTAAATAAGGAGGCATGGCAAATAAAGAAAAAATGGCTTCCTATTATATTCAGACACCCTGGCCCATGTGTGGGCCTTTGCACAGCATCAGTCAGTCAGCAAAAGTAATTAAAAAGAAATAAGATACAAAATATAATAATAGTTCTTCAACATGTAAAATGTCTGAGAGGATTATAACAAAATTAAAAAATGCCCCGAATAGCCCTAGGCAACAATTTTTCCTGCCAATAACTTTTAAAAGTTGCAGAAAATGCACATTAATTAACCATCTCACATACACACAAAGTGGTGGCCAAGCATATGGAGAAAAGGCTGTGAGAGAATAAAGGAAAATGGCTTGCGGCATGGGTCTAGACTTCTGGGACCACCCACACCCCAGCTATCATTAGGCATATGCGAACAAAAATAATCCAAATTTGTAATTAATTCACAGCCATACACAAGCCCTTAAAATAATAAAACAAATGTCTCTAGCACAACAGCAGCGAGAATGTGAAAAAACCCATTAAAAATACATCCACGGCCTAGAGCAAACTAAGCCCCAAACAGTAAAACCCCAGTATAATGACAAATTTAGAAAAGAAATCACAAAAACACGGGAAAGGAGGAAATATATATATAGATATATACATAACTTCTTCACTCAACGATCCTAAAATATCCAATGCTCTTACATTCATATCCCTTGAACCACCAAGGGCCCGCTTGCACATTTTACTCTAACTACAGGCTTTCCAGCAACAAACAAAGAAAATGAAAAATGACTGGCAACATCAGACATTTTGCAAAGTACTGCACTGGATTTACTTAATTTTGAATAAAGCGTAAAGATTTCAAAGGTGGGTGATGCAGCAGAGATTGCAGACAAAGTATGAGTGGTGCTTTGCCTTAAAAATGCAAATAAAAAATGAATAAGGGATGAACAAAACACAAGAAGGAGTGTTCACGACAGGGAGAGGAAGATGCAGTTGTGGCTAGTCCATAGGGGCGCTTGAGACCCCCCCCCCTCCCCCTACTAGCATCAACAAAAAAAGAAACTGCTCACTCCAGTTCGGGCAACAGATATGTAAGCAGATGAATTGACAGCTTTCACAATTCGTCAGTTTACTTTTCTGGGCTTGTGCTTCACAGAGGTGAAAGTGTGCTTGTCAGCAGCAGGAGTCTAGATAGTCTGCTCATGTGAGGGAGGGGCGCTTTGAATTTTAATTCACAAACCATTAGATATGCTGCGCATGCCTAGTGTAGTGCAGCATGTCTGAAGATATCATCCTGGTCGGGCATTGACGTGTTTTTGACAGTGTCGACCCATGCCCTGTCAAATGCCGGGATACAGCCGAGTAAACAAGGGTCAGCCATCTCCAGTCGCATCCAGTCTGAAATCAGCACGTGATCTCGAAAAAATCTCCAGATTCCTCGTACATATTCTATGCATATTTCCTGCATACTTTAATGTTTGATTTTAAGCACTCTTAAAAATGGCAATTGAGTAACCACTGCACAATTTCGGTAGCGATAAAATTCGAAATAGCAATCACTTAATTTAAGATGAAGCTGGAAATCACGTGCTCTCACTCCAGGTAAATTCCCCAGATGAAAACTTGCACCCTGTTTTTTTCTTTGTAATGCACGTGGTAAGTGATAGTTCGTTTATGTTTTTAAATTCTTAGCTGGCAACAAAAAATAATCTGAAACTTTAAAATTATGACTGTGTGAAAACGTAAACAGAGCTTCAGATATGCTGTCAAGAATAGAGAAGGCTCGAAGCATCTGGAAGGTGTCAAGTCCAGGCTGGGTAGGCAATTCATGTCTGCATGAATGACAGTCACGCTGGGCTGAGCTCCCTCCTTTTCTCATCTGGAAAAAAGAAGTCTGCAGGAAACCACATCATAAATCAGGAGGAGGCCCCACACTCTCAAACATGGATTTTTTTTAACACAAATGTGACGGACTTTGTTGCAGGTCTCGACACATTGCAGGGAGAGAGCAGAGATGTGGTTTGAATTGGACACTCGGTATGCAACCGTCCAAAACTGTAATGCACACAACAAAGGAACCTCACAACTTACTAATGTGCACGTTCAAACCGACATGTACACATAAATCACTTCCAGCGAAGCTGCGGCCACTTCAACCACACAGTACACCAAACAGCATTTGAACAGAGCTTTATTATAAATTGACAACATTTACATGGCTTCAAAAGGCCCGTAGAAGCAGAGGCCAGTAGAAGGGAGAGAATCCACGAAGGAGCTGGTCTGCACTAAATGAACTGGAAAGATGGCATTCAGGTTAGTTTCTTTTTAGTTAATGTTGAGTTTTCCTCATTATTGACAGGGCGCATGAAAAGTGTATAAATTCATATTCAAAGTTGCTTTTCTTTTTTGGAATGTGTTGCAACATTAGCATTGAGGGTCTGCAGTGACACCACCATCATATAGAGTTAATCTGATTTAAAAAAAATTCTAAACAGATCAGAGATGTAGATTTTACTATTTACTAGAAGTTCTAGTCAGGCACAAGCCTGGCTCTGGCTCTGGCTCAGCTACAGGCCCTGTTAGGTTTCATGTGTTTTCTTGGGCAAATATTTTATTTCACCAAAACTCTTTTTACTTCAATATCATGATTGAAAGAAATCACTTTCAAATAAATATGTGTGTTTAGGCTACCAGTTGTATAATATGATCACTTTTAAGAGTGCAGTGCTGCAATGTGCCCTATGAATGTCAAATCATCCATCTGTTATAGAAATATACTTTTTTTTTAACTTTTAAGAGACTTTATCATACTTGACGTTATTTGTTGTGTGATTTACACAACACAAATTTTCACAGATGGGCTCGTGCATGGGCTCTGAAATGCGAGCCAACTCTCCCTGTTAATTTGTTGCCTTGTCCACCTCTACTATGTACCAATGCAGCGCTAAGCGGGATGTCTTCTGACTCATGTACAACAGCCATTGTTACATCACCAGATAACTGAAGGGCCGTGTTGGTCCTGCTATAACTGACTTAGTAAAGTGAATTATAAAGGGCATCATGGTAGCTTGGTGCACTTAGTACAAACAAATGCAGCAGGTAAGTCCTTGTATTCCTAGAAAAGCCAAGGCATACTGGCACATTACAAGAATACTCGAATATGTCATCAGTGTCCTTTCAAAACCTCCAGATTTCAGCTAATTAATGTGGCAATTGGGCTCCAAAGTGAACATTTTGTGCTAATGTTTTACAAAACGTTTGCAGCGGTTAATCCTTGAAGTAGGCTGTGCTCTCTAGGTTTGCGTGTCTCTTTATTCAAATTTGAAGAAGGTATTTACGCCACACCACTTTCAAAGTTCACCAGCCGCCACTGGGAAAATGATGCTTTATGTACAGTAGCCACGCTCTCTATGGCACTTCCCCTGTAAACAAAAAACAATGCATTTCACAGTAAAATAAAGTACTCAAGTAGTCCACTAGGTAAAAAAATCAATTCAAAATGAATTTGCTGTTAATTTTAGCAGTGCCTTAGCAGTACTGCCTCTCGCATTCATGTCAATTACATTGTTACTATGCTAGACTGACAGGATTTAACCCAAACAACAATCTTGTTTATGCGACGTGGCATAATGGTGAAATCACAGGCATTACACATCATCTCTTCAACGCTAAATACAGAACACGAAGCAGAATTACTCTCATGAAGCGAAAATTATGCACAGGCCTAGTTGTCTGGGAAATTCTTATGTTTTTTAATGCAGGTTCCTGACCTCCTTTTAGCTCACCATTATTTACCAATTGTTCTACACTATCATTTAATGGCTGAATTAGTGACCCATCTGGGTTGACAGTCTGTTAGGTCTGTTGCTTTTGCTCTATGTGCACTGGGTGAATGTACTGACATCATCACTCCTATGGTCAATCTACATTCTGAAACACAATTCAAATACTGTAAAAATATTCTGGATCATCTCAAGAAATATGTCTTTAAAGTAGAAATGATGTACACTGGAGTAGAATTTGGCAACTGCAGTGACCTCTGCCAATTAAAGATATAATTCCTAATATTTATTCATGGTTTATTTGTTGTGTGTCTAGGACTGGAATGGGCAGTTTAAGTGATTGCTGGTCTGCCTGCTGTTGCTAGATGTGTACAGACTGATTCGTTTTTCTTGTCATTCATTCAGTTTATGAAGCAAGGCTTCCACTTGGCGGTGTCACAAGCCAATCCCACTTTTGACACCATTGTAAAGACATCACCAGACACTGTTGGTTCATGGTTGAAAAAATCATTTTGGTCTCTGTATTTTTTGAGAGGCTCTCTCCTTAGGGATAATACTTCATATTGCCAAGATGGTGAAGAGTTTATATGTTTGTAGTCTTTGTCTGTAGGGTCACTTTCTGCCCACTTTCCTGGTCCCACTCTTGCCCTTCAGCTTTATTTATGGATTGAAATTCCTTCTCTGCCTTTAGGAAATAAATCAGCAGTCAGGACACATTGTTAGATTCCAGGTCTGTTCTGCTTCCTTTCTCTATGTTTAAAGTTATATGTGTAACATGGAGAGGTGTCTCTGGCCCCAGCCACCCCTTTCACTAATTAGCTGCCTGACAAGTGTGTTTTGTCTCTACTAGTGGAGGAATTCTTCTGTGAGTTAGATTAGCCTGAACCACGCCTGTGGTTTGATCCTTTTGCCTGCTAGTTTGTCATGGGATTGGAAATCTTTTTCAGCTAGCCTGGCTACCCATTCCTCCCCTCTTTGCCATCTTCAGGTCAGATAGGATAGAACGTGCTCCCCTAAGGAAGGTTACCAAGAAGAGACCCTGCTGAGTGCTGCCACGGATCAACTCTGTCATGGGAATCCTGGTGGTACTGTGAAGCTGAGCATGACTTGAGAGGGAAATTGTGATACCCGAACTGGGGGCATATGTACGAAGAAGTGGCGAAGTGAGGCGTTAGCCTTCATGGCTTGGCATCTCACTCTGCCACATCAGAAACACAAGGCTGCACTATATTTACAAGGATATCGTGCAGCCTTGCGTTTCCCCCTGCACTGGTACTAAACTTAGCCGTGTAGCGCCAATGCAGGCACCCTTGCACATTAGTGCATGGGTGTCTGCATGCAGGCGAGGATTGCTTATGTGTAGGAAGGTGTCCCTTCCTACACATAAACAATCCTGAAATGCCGTTTTGTCACTTCTGTGTGTGCTGCTTAATGCAGCACACTTGAAAGTTACAACATGTCATTATTTTCAAAGGATTGTTTATATGCAGGACGGGTCACCTTCCTACACATAAACAATAAAAGGGAAAAAGCAAACACAAGGAGAAATATAGCATTTCTCCTTGTTTTGACAACTTAGGACCAGGTTTTCCCTGGTCTTAATTTTGGTGCTGCCTCCTAAATATGCTGCCCTTGTAAATAGGGGGCAGCGTCAAAATCAATGGGTGTTGCGGTGGAACGCCCACCGCAACACCCATTGCCCACCCCTTTCTCACTAAGCATAGCATGAAAGGGGGCCTTATTTACAAGGCTAAGTTAAGCGAAGTTAAGTGGCTTAACGCTGCCTTGTAAATAAGACAGAGCCTCTATCACCAAAGGAACGTCTTAAAAAGTGACGTTCCCGTGGCGATAGGGGCTTGTATCTATACCCCTGGGTTTGGGAGGTGGAAGGTGATGCTTCCTCACAGGTATTCAAAATCTGCAAACTGAGTACTGCAGGATTTCTCTGTGTTCTATCAAGCGATAGAATAAAATAAAAGAACTTAGGAATGATTTGAAATGACGGGAAATATTTACAAAGAAGTGATGGAGCACGGCGTTAGCCTTCTTGGTTTAACGCCACGCTCAACCACTTCTGAAATATAGAGCTGCACCATATTTACAACAATACAGTGCAGCGCTGAGTTTCCCCTTGCGCTGGTGCTAAATTTAGCTGCCTAGTGCCAACACAGGCCCCCTTTGTGCAGCACACCTAGAAGTTGCAACTCATCATTTTTAAAATGATTGTTTATGTGCAGAAAGGGACACCTTCCTGCACATAACCAATAATGCATGGTGTTCTGCTGTTTTTATGTGTTCTGCACAATGCAGCACAAATAAAAGCAGCAAAAACGAGGCGAAATAAGCATTTCTTAACACAAGGCTTCTCATGGGCTTAATTTTGGCGCTATCTCATATTCACACCACTCTTGTAAATATAGGCAGGGTCGAAATCAATGTGTGATGCGGCGGAACGCCCATCGCAAAACACATTGCCCACCCCTTTTTTGTTAAGTATAGCGCGAAAGGGTGCCTTATTTACAAGCCAGTACAAAAGGGGGTGGTGATGGACGGAGCATCCGAACCAATCAAACACTCACACCCAGTCAGCAGATCTGGGTTTGATCCATCACCGTTCTTTGGCCCACTCTGCCACCCCAGTTCAGACATGGCCATATGCAAATCAGTCTGACCCTGTGCCTCATGGGAACTGTCCAGCCCGAACTGCCAAGCCATGCCTTCCCTGGACCGGAAACAAGCTTCCTAGGACCGGTTTCTGGCATTTCAGCCGTCGTCAGCCAGGCTTGCTTGAATCCAGTGGCAAAGTGAGCAAGGGACTCACGTCTGAGCATACCCTGCCAACTTATGGCGAACAAAGCGGTACAAAAGGGGGTGGTGATGGACGGATAAATATGATGGATTTAACCCAGATCTCTTGACTGGGGGAGAATGTCTGCATTGTCAGCATTCCGTCCATCATTTGTTTGTTGTAACATTATTTACAAGCCAGCGTTAAGCCACGTTAAATTGCTTAACACTGCCTTGTGAATAAGGCAAAGCCCGTATCGTCACCACAACATCAATAAAAGTGACGTTCTGGTGGCGATAGGGGCATGTAAATATGCCCAAAGACATGGGTAAATGACCGTCAGGAATCTTGAAAATGTGTAAGATTGCAGTTCCCACCTGCACTTACTGTTGGATATCAAAGATATAATTCTGGACTGTTTTCAAAGGCATCACAATGGAAGAACGGGTACCGGGGCACAGGGCACCAGGAGTCTAGGGGTCTGCTTCATGCCAATTATAACGGCACTATTACTTTCAAACCTGGAGATGGGGCCCATTTTCTTTGCTTTCACCCTGGGCCGGCCGAGCACTCTGCCAGGGCCGGTTGTGGTTCGCAGTCTGGCCCTGCCCAATTCCATCTAGTCAAGGTTGTGTATCGACTGCCTGTCGCTGCCAAGTTTTTTGTTATTGTTTGTAGTTGTTATTTTTGTTTTCTGCACATAGCTTATTGTTATGGGAGCTGTCCTGTGTGTTATATATGAAGATGGTCGCCCATCAATGACGCATGGGAGCCGAGTACTTGGGCAAACATTGAGGCCGCTGTGATATCCTGTACTAACTACCTGATATGCAAGGTAAAATGGGATTCTTTTTTCATTGCTTTGTGACCCTGTGGGACAACATGTAATGCGGTGCTTGTGCAATCTTGAACAATGGACAAGCTTAAAATAAAAAAAAAAAGGCGCAGACCCCTTTTCTGCCACAGTCGAAAGACGGTCTCGAAGGGTGAGTTCTCAGCTTTATATAAAAATTTATGTTCAGAGGTTTACTTTAACTCTTTAACGATTTATCCACATCAGTTTTTGAGTTGTTGACTCTTTGGCCCATCCATCAGTATACTAAGAGTAGGTTTTAAATTGAGGTTATGGAAACTGAAGATTAAACACAGATACTTTATGGAGACCTTTGCTTCTCCTGTGTGTATTAGTAAAACATAAACTGGTGCTAACAGCAACGACAAGTAGCATAAGCATGCAAATATATTTGGAAAAATCAAAAGAGAACAACAGCTAGAGTTGTATCCATAAAGTTAGTTTTATTTTTTATAAGCCATTGTTCCATATAGTACTTCTGGTTCTTTTCATGTTAGTTACTAAAATCTTTTGCTGAAGAGATTGATACCTTCAATCAGGCAATTGGAAAAACATCAAAGACACACATCCTATTCCCTGACAGTGACCCCACTATTTGCCTACCTTTTTTGGTCTTCACTTAGTTTTTGCCTTTCATCACCACTTTCCTGCTTGTGTTATTAGGTGTGGACTAAAGAAAACTTTAACTGGTCACGACAAACCACATGTAAGCAAAAAATCTGTAACTAACTCCATTATAAGCGAATAAACGGTTTTCATAGAACAACATTATTAATCACTTAGCAGTTTTGGATAAGGATATGCATATGTTCAGAGTTGTTTTCTGGGTCTCAGTAATGTGACACAGTATTCAGTGCAAATATATGGTATGGTACATTATGGTGTGATTTGGCATGTATAGGAGGGTACGGTATGGTATGGTATGAAAGAGTGGCTTGTCGTGGCATGGTATGGTATGGTATTTTGGGTTTTATTGGCCACATTATATGCATCCAATGACTGTTTCTTACTGTGCTGTTTGAGGGTTGGTAAAATGCCTAAGGATGAACATTATATTAAGGACGGGCAAAGGATAACCCATTGCCAGAGAAAATCTGTTTAGTTGTTAAGTAATGTTAGTTAAAAATCCCCTGCCTTCACTCATCTTCACCAAGGCATATTTCCCTATTAATGGTGCAAAACTAGGCTGCTTTCTAGCCAGCGGATGTCAACATCATTGAGGAATGAAATGGAAAACAGTACAGCCTAGCGGATAAAGGTATAGTGGGGGTGGCTAAAATTTCCGCACCATCACCCTCTTCACTAAAGTGCAGTTTCCAAGCCTGCGGTCACAAATGGACTGCTTTCCAAGCCACAGATGTTAGCAAGACACTCCGTAGGCTGTAAAACACCACAGAACAGTAGAGAATGCAAGGTGGGAAGGGGGAAGGGCAGGCGAGTGGGCAGAGGTGGGGGTGTAGTTAGGCGTGCCAAAGGCAAGCTTGTCTGCGCCCATCCGCATCTGGCCGGATCCAGGGGCCAGAAATCCTGCTAGTGGGAACATCCATTCACACCTCTATTACTCACCTGATTCTTCCAGCGACTTAGCCCCTAATACATCGGAAGGGTGTTGGCACAAACTGACAGCAGATTCCCTTCCACTCAAGTGTCCTCATTGTAATGCTAACTTTGAACCCAAGCAACAAGCTGTATTGAATGAATCGAATTTGCAGCTGCTTTCGCTCATTAGTCAAACATAAAAATGAGATTTTTGAGATCCTAATGGATAAACAGCCTGATGCTCTGTTTCTTACTGAAACATGGATGAATAAGTGCCATGTACTCGATATCCTAGATGCGTTACCACAAGGATTTGGGATACTCAGACAGGATTGCTCAATGCAAAGAGGAGGAGAAATTGCGATAATATACACATTATCGTTCAAATGCTACATTAAGGAGACCAATCTTGAGAACTGCAAGGCCTTTTTTTTTACCCTCTCTGCAGCAGAAGATCATACGATAGCGAGTTTTTAAATTTATCAGCCACCAGGTCCGGTATCAACATTTATATCTAACCTTGTAGAGAATTTGGTTCAGCCAGCACTACGCCACAACAATATGTTAATCTTATGTGATCTTAACTTGCACTTTGATAATAAGTCTAACTTAGAAGCACAATCTTTATGTAAGGAGCTCCTGAACCTGTCGCAAATAGTGAGTTCTCCTACTCATCAAGGGGGACATATTCTAGACCTGATATTTGCCAAATTCTCTGAGATTAAGGTGGAGGGGCCGTTAACGGTTCCCTGGTCAGACCACCGTCTGGTGGCTTTTATGTGCCTTTTCATAGGCCTGCCCCTACTATACCTAGTCAGGTAATTACTCATAGGAAGTGGGCTAGGTTTAATCTGGATATCTTTTCGCAGACGCTTTCGAACACAAGCCCTAAACTTGAGGAGGATATTAATCTAGCAAACAGGAATGTTGAAAACTGGGTATCAAATGCATTTAACAGCAACCTGGACTATTCTGAACACTAAAAGAAAGAAGATATCAGCGCCCTGGTTTAACAACAGCTTCAGAATGGCAACAACAAAAAATGCAAACAATTAGAACTTAGGTGGAGGAAGAACTATTGTTCTATTAGTAGGGATAAGTAAAAAAACGAGCTCAAACAATATCACATGCTAATTAGGAAAGCACAATGACTTTTATACCAGAACAATTGAAAGGGCTAATAAAACCTCTAAAGAACTTTTTTCCATTCTGAAATCTCTGACCTCACCTAAACATGTAACAGCCCAGCATCTACTTCCCTTGAGGACTGCAATAAAATTGCTGACTTTTTGGCATCTAAATTAATAAAAATATATGACACCTTTCCATCAGAAGCATGTATTGGCATAAATTCTGACAGTTTCCTCCAAAACGACATTAGGGGGGGGGATTAACCTTAATGAAGTTAGGGTGCTGTTGCTGGAAGATCTGAAAGACACGGCCATGCCTATTAAATCAGGGTCTCCACTTCACCCAGCTCCACCTAAAATCCTAATGCAAGGAGTAAACATCATTTTGCCCTATGTTGCACAGTTAATAGCTCAATCTTTTATCTAAGGGGAAATTCCTCAAAAATGGAAGCAAGCAATAGCATTTCTTTTACAGAACAAACCTTCAGCAGATCCATTATTGCTAGAAAATGTACGTCCTATCGCTCTGCTATCATTTTTCGTAAAGATCACGGAGAAAGTGGTGAATAAACAACTTGTAAATCATTATAATTGAAATGATTTGTTCTACCCCTCACAATCCGGTTCTAGAGCCTCCCACTCAGCAGAGTCGGCCCTACTCCTTGCAACCGAGACTCTAAGGAAATGTGCTGACGGAGGACAGACTGCTGCGCTGTTCCTAATGGACCTTAGCGCACCATTTGATACAGTATCTGATAACCTTCTCCTCAATAGACTAGATAACTGTGGGGTGAGGGGCTCAGCCCTTCGCTGGATGACCTTCTTCCTCACATCACAGAGTTTTCAAGTTACTCAGCACCCGTACATGTCAAAGAGTATCCCTCTTATGCAGGGAGTCCCACAGGACTCAATATTAAGTCCCACTCTATTTAATCTCTATATAGGCCACCTTGCAGAACTAGTTGAAAAACACAATGTAACTGCCATATCATATGCCGATGATACGCAACTTATTGTAAGCCTATCTCAGGACTCGGCAACGGCTGCAAATCAGTTCTCTTTACGCTTAGAGAAGCTAGCCTTAACAATATCCAACCATTACCTAAAAGTAAATGGCAAAAAAACTGAAATAATTATAGTAGAGAAAGCCCCCTTTATATAGTCATCAGCATTGTGGCTTGAGGTGTTGAGGCAAACTCCTGCCCCGAAACCAGAAGTAAAAAATGTAGGGGTTTGGTTGGATTCCAAACTAATGTTTCAGGAAGGTTGCGGGGAAATGTTTTGCTACTCTCAAAGTCATAAGGAAACTCTGATATCTGTTACCGGTTGCTGCCAGAAAAACTATTGTTCATGCCTTGGTCATATCCGAGATGGGCTATGGTAATATTCTCTATCTAGGAGCATCAAAAAAAGGCCTAACCAAGCTCCAATCTATTCAAAATGTGACTGCACACGTAGTCCTGAACCTTCCAAAAAAAGCATCGGCCGCAAAGGCTTTGGCCACTCTCCACTGGCTCCCTGTGGAGAAGAGGATTACTTTTAAGGCATGTGCTATTGTTACAGACTTCTATGGAACCAAGGTCCGAGATACGTTCGTTCTATGTTAACCTCCTATATACTGGCACGCAATTTAGGATCTAAAGGAATATCCCTGGTTACAGTACCAAGAATTCAAAAAGTTAGAATGGGAGCTCGATCTTTTGGATACCTGACAGCCAACAGCTGGAATACTTTGCCAGTGATTTTGAGAACTGAACCTTGCCAAAGTACTTTTGGCGAGGGATTAAAGTCCTGACTGTTCCCATCTTCAAACTAGAACACTAGAGTCTCTTTATGTTCAGGGAACTCTTAGCCAGTATAGCTTCCCGCTTGCTCCACTCAGAAGTCCATATTAGCACGGGGACACAGCAGTAGTGTAACCATGCACTTTACAAATCAATGAAAATATACTGTCTGCAGAGACAGGAATGGTGCAACGAAGAGAGGGCAAAATAAGGGACCTGTTCCTGTAAAAGAGGAGGAGGGAGCTCACAAACTTAGAAGTCTGCAGAGGATGCAGTGGGAGATGTGCACAGGAAGGACCGGATATGTGACACTGATGAAGTGCTTAATTTGTTGCAGTGGTTTCCGGTGCTCAGCAGTGGCACTTAATTGTCAGCATCTGCTCTAGTGACAGTGCACCACATGGTGGCGTTTTCTTTTTTAACCCCTTCTGTGCCACGCCCTTTCCCCCTCCTGTGCCGGGCGTTTCATTAGTGGGTGGGGTTCATGACGAGATAGTCTCGTCATGGGCACAGCGCGACCGTGCTCCATGACGAGACTATCTCGTCATGGGCACAGAAGAGGTTAATTGTGAGATGAACACGGCAATGTGTTTATGATGTCATTATACACTGAAAACGAAAAATACCAGTCTCTTATGCCATTATTATAACGTTGTTTGGCCGAACATTGTCTGGATAGTCAAACTTGTTGGATGTCAGTTATGTTGGTACTGTCAATGGCAGCTCTGAAATGGGTTGGTTGGTGCAGGCTGGAGTAGCCTTCAAAGAAGAGCCCTGGCACTTAATTGTTTTTAAAATTAAGCACTACACTGATGTCAAGAGCCTGTAGCTCACTTGCTGCCACCTGCAGTCCTGAGTGGCTGCAGAAATGATGTCTCTGACTGATGGGCTGCCAATGCAGCCTTTTCTTCTTCCAAAATTTGAAAACCCTGCACAGCGTAAAACTTAGCATCTTCGCATATCACTGTATTAAATATGATCTTGTTCCCAGCATATGTAAGGGGTTTATTTGGAATTTAGCAGTGCTGTGCCTGCGAAATTTGTGGTTCCCTTGCTATAGTTACAGTTTGGGGAAATTGCCATGTCCCTGCTGAGGGCGTCTCTCCAGCAGAAACATTTGACCAACGGCCCTGCATGCATCCAGCTGTTTGTCAAAGTAGCTAAGGCCGTCCACCCTTCGCAGGGCAGACTTTGCAATGCAATTTTCTTCCTGTTGGTGACAACCTTCGGCAGCCTGGTGGCACTGAAAAGAAAGTAAATAAATCCGTTTAATGAGATTTTTTTTTACAATAATAAACTCTTACTTGGGGTTTTTTAAAGAACAAAAAACTTCGCTCACCAGGTGCAATTAACGTGGCCCTAAACAGCAAATCTTCATTGCCTTTTGCCGAGATCGCCACCATCCTGGCATTCATATCTAAACAAGGAGGTGTTGGAGCACATCCCTACACTATCTGGTGAAATATGAATCCAGCTTCCTTTTTAGTGGCCGCAGTCAGGTTGAAGGGGAGAACTATAGCTAGTTGAAATTTGGGAGACCCATATTAGATGGATTACATAATGAATTTTGGTACCTTTGGTATTTTTATATAGGTTTTAACTCAATGATTTAGATTAGTAGCTCTAAAAATGTGTTGTATTTGGATGAGTCGGTAGGTCATTAGTAATCATGTTATTTGTATGCATTTTAGCCCTGATGCTGATGAAATAATTTTTATGGATTTTTTTTTATTTTTTTTATGATGAGTATATTACTGTTAATTGTCGTATTTGTGTTTGTCTATTAATGTAATTGTTGTCTTGTACTTTTATGATTTTAATTAATCGATTAAAGTGGATTGAATTGAATCCAGCACCTTAAAACCTTTAAGAAGGCCCTAGGTTCTTAGTTTGTCTGTAGGGAAAGTATCCTGCATAACCAGTGCTGGTTCTAACTTCAAAACTATCAACAAATAACCTTTTCAATTGACCTTTTGTCAAAGAGACAAGCCAGCACAATGACACAAATGGCCCTGCATGGATTACAGCAATGAAAAGGATGGCATGATCAAGAGTTTATGTGTATGTACTTTAAAAGATCTTTGTGATGGTAAACACAGTTTTATGATGAGTTAAATATTCACTAAAACACGTGTACAACTAAACTAGGGGCGGCAACATTTAAAATAAAATCATGAAAAACATGTGAAATTAAGATATTAGCTTAAAATGGTGTTTGCTGATATCATATGTGACTTTTATCATGCAAGGACATACCTCCTGTGAAAAAGTCACACAAGACACTGGGAAGAGACTGAGTGGAATAGAAAATGTCTCTTGGATAGACATTTTCTGTGCCAACCCTGTGGAGAAAAATTAGTCAAAATTACATGCAAACTTGTGTTAATTCTGTAAAATTTAATTTTCATCACGCCTAAACACTGCATCAAAAGACGCGTAAAATATAATGTTTAAATATACATTTTATATTTACCCACATTTGAACTGCAAAGGACCATGCTTAGTGTGTGCTTGCAAAAAGGTTTTACAATCTGCAATTGTCACTGAAGACACATATGAGGAAATGATGATTGCATACCTGCCAACTTACAAAATATTTTCACAGTGTGAGGAGGGAGCATGGCCTTTGAGGGGGGCAAGCCTGGTGCCAGGAGCGAAAAAGCCCTCTGCCTCTCACCAATCTCCCCACCCCTTGCATAAAATAACAAAAAACAAAGTTTCATCAAGGCTGTCGCCGATGCCCTTGGGTGTTTTTACCCCTTTTATGGACATCGACTGCTTACAGCCCCCAAAAACGAACTAGAAATCAACTGTTTAGATGAAATCGTGTGACACACAGTGGCATCGTGTGACACACAGTGGCACCGTGTGAGTGGGCAGGTCTGTAAACAAATCACTTATAAGCTTAATTTGAAAATCCATCAATTTGTACAGATTAAGGGCCATATCTATGAATTTTGAAGCGCAGGGCAGTGCATCAAGTCACCTTGCTGTGCTGCCCTGCATCACAGGGAAAGGGCAGGAATGCAACATATTTATCCAATACAGCACATTCCTGTCCTTTTCCCTTTTGCGTGTACCATTTTGGCAGCCTAGCGCTAGCACAGGTACCCTTGTACCATGGTGCAAGGGTGCCTGTGTTTTAGGCAGTATTGTTTTTGTGCAAGAGGAGACACATTCCTGCGGAAGAACTATTCTGAGAGGCTTTTTCGTATTTCTATGTTTGCTCCACAATGCAGCCCACATAGAAAGAGGAAGTAACGAGTAAAAATAAATATATTTCTCCTAACTATTCCTCTCCTGAGGAGGCATATTTGTCACATTTCTAGGTTTACAAGATCTTCTAAATCTGGGGCTGCGTCAAAAACCATCGGAGTTGCATGGAATGCAATGCCCATGAAATGCCTACCCAGGGCAGGATACCGCAACGCAGCAATTTGCTTTGACGTGCGTTACTCCTGAAAGAAACTTTGCATGGCTTAAAAAATCTGATTTAACATTTGTGTCGCTCTTGCACGTTGCATGGTGCAAGAGAGACGCAAACTGGGTCATAAATATGACCCTAAGTATTTTCCAAGACAGCAAATGTAGAGGCATATTTATGACTTTTTTGATGCAATGCCAGACGTCACCTTGCTGCGCTGCCCTGCATCACAGGGTTCAGGGCAGGAATGCACCTGATTTATCCAATCTGGCACATTCCTGCCCTTTCACTTTGCGCTGGTGCCGTGTTGGCAGACTGAATCCAATGCAGGCACCCTTGCACCATGTTGCAAGGGTGCCTGTGTTGTAGACAGGATTGGTTTTGTGCAGAAAGGGCACTTTCCTGAACAAAAACAACCCAGAAAGGCTTTTTCCTGTTTCTATGTGTGCTGCATACTGCCGTACACATAGAAAGAGGAAAAAAACGAGGATTAATAAACATATATCTCCTCGCAATGCCTCTTGGGGGGAGGTGTATCTTTTTGGTGCATTTCCTGTTTTCCCTGTTCTTCTAAATCCGGGAATGCATCAAAATCAATGTTTGCTGAGTAGGAACACCCATGCAACACCCATGGTAATTCCTCCCTGGCGCAGAGTAATACAATGCAGTGAAGTGTGCTGCATTCCAGTACTCAAGATTGGAGAAATGCAGGGCCATGCAAGGTGGCACTGGGTGACACCATCATCTCATTTTACATTTGTATCACTCTTGCACCACTTTGTGTGGTGCAACAGCAATGCAAAGGGGCTCATAAATATGCCCCATAATATCTCAAAACTAAGTAAGTAGTGAAATATTGGAGAAGAGAAAGAAATATGTGAAATGTTTAGCAAACTGCGTGCATATTGTCATTAATTTTGTATAGAATTTTATACAGAGAGAACTTGACTCGAATTGGGTGTTAGAGTGCTTTATATAGCACCAGTTGCATTACATGAGGACACATTCATTTTTGTTGGGCACGGGGAGATTAAGTGATTGGCCCACAATCACTGGATGTTCAGCATCATTGCCAAGACTCGAACCCAGTTTTCCAGATTCGAGGCCGACTGCCCTAGCCGTTAGTCCAACTCCTCTCCCCAATTGACTGTGAAGGATAAAGTCAAGCACATTACAATGAGTATTTTTTCAACCTTTACGAGTAATGGTCACTTTTGGAATAAGGGGAATTATTTAGGAATTGATTTAAAGTGTGCATTTTTGTGTCCAGTAATTAATTATGTTTGAAAATGTGTTATGAACATAAGGTTATTTGTTTTTGAATGTTCTGATTGAAGATATAAACACATTTGAATGGCATACAAAAAAATATCCTTATAAATATTTAATGTTGGTTTCAAAGAAAATCCATTTCTCTAAAAGTGATTCGCAGACATATTTGTCACCTTGCTGTAATGAGCTGTCAGACCTCCTTGTAGATTGATTCAACCAAAAAGATTCTCTTTTGAAAAATGTCCTCATGCAAATCACAAGCAATGCAACTTTAATGACTGCGAGTGATGCCCATTAGTGCATCAATCATTTCCAGTGACATGTAATTAGCAGTAACACATGACAGTTTCATACATCCTGACAATGATGTCAAGACACATCTACACACTATTCTAAGCAATTGTTTTAGCTTTACCTATCATGTACACAGATGTTGCTGAATCTAATTATTGTGGTATTTATTAATCATATTATACCATTCTCAATGGAGTCTCCAGAAGTGATTTTATTTAGCTTGGCGGGCAGGCACACCATGGGTCACAAATAAAAATGAAGGTGTCACCTGATAATGGAAATCATGAATGTCCATGTGTGCACACATGTGAGGGTGTAATTTTATAGAAATATATATATGCATTTGCTTAAAATGTATAAATATTACTTTTTATGTATGTATGTAGCTATAACTAATCTACATATATGAATAAACATACGCACATGCATTTGTGTAAATCTGTTCTACCGTTTTTGTAGTATCGCTGTTAATTGGTAGTTATAGATAGGTCAGCGTTTCCATAGGAAATGTCATTTTTTGTTTTGCTTATAACTTTGACACTGTTTGAGGAATCTTCAGGAATCTTTCCCAAATTCTTCTTTTTCATCTAGTTTGTGAATGAAAAGTTCTAGGTTGATCAGTCAAGCAGGAGCCAGAAAAAAGGGTGTCCCAGAACACAAATTCCCCATATATTTTCCACAGACTTTTGTCAGGTGATTTTAAAAAAAAACTGGTGAACACAATTAAACCAAATTTGGCAGGAAGCTAGATCTTGGTATGTAGATTGTTCTTTTGTGATTTTGGTGTAAATACATTCAGCAGTTTTTGAGGAATTAATGTATAAAACTATTTGTATAGCTGAACTGTTGGGTCTAAGGGACTCCCTCAAAAGTCCCTTGAACCCATTATAAATACATGAGTATTCTGATTGGGCTAAGGAACATTGTTTCCATTATGCCAATTTGCACCCTTGGAAGTCAGACCCACGCAGGAGTGAGCACTGTGTTTGGCTGCCAACAACATTAGAAAACTGTTACTTGCAGCTGTTACAGGACTCGGGAACCAAGTTCCCAATCCTGAAGTAAAAAAAAAAAATATATATATATATATATATATATATATATATATATATATATATATATATATATATATATATATATATATATATATATATTCACTGAAAAAAACATAGGTTTCAGGGGTGTTATAGTTAGCTGGACTTTTCACTTGTACAAAACCATTGAAATTCCCCCGTTATAGTTAGTTCAGCTAACTATAACTCGCGCGCCCGCAATGCACTGCTGATGACGTCACATATTACATCACTCATGACATGGTCAGTGACATCACTCATGACATCACTGATGACATCTCAAATGACATCACTGATGACATCACTGATGACATCTTCCTTGTGATAGAGTGGCAGACCTCCTCTCACCCTAATATAACCTTTGATACACACATTCAAAAATAGAGACTAACATTTTCAAAACAATGGACATACCAATACCAGTTACAACAACCTCTTCTGTAATTCTAAGATCCACATACACATCCACTCATTCACCAACAATCCTATACATTCACTCATACATGTACTCATTCATCATATGTACTCATACACCTATACATCCTGTTACACAATGCCACTCATCCATAGAGTTACTCACACACATAGCCACTCATGCTAATAAAGAATCAAACATACATTTACTTGCATATACAGTTATACACACACCACCACACTTACTTCTACGGAAACTTACACATACTTAGTCTTTTAAACAATCACTTATAGAAACACATACTTATTCATACAGGAACTCTTCCAATCTCTCACTCTCACATATACTCTCTTATATACACCAATAGTCACATATACTAGTTTAAAACATATGTAGTTACTCATAAAGACTCTATTGAGACAGTCATTCACTCACTAACACACCCATACACACACTCATCCACCCATACAGTCCTGCACACATGCTGTCTTCAACACATACAAACAGTGAGTCACTCATTCATGCACCTATGCACTACGTAATACCCCCCACCGAACCATGCAAACACTCAAAATGATACTCAAAAAACCAACTAATAACCTATATAGACACCCATGTAGCTACTCACCAACCCATGCAGCCACTTATACACAAAGTGAGAGACTGATACAGATATTTACATATTTAAACATTACTCACTAAGCCTTGTATTCACTATGATACACTTAATCAGTCAGTTACACATTCAATTTTTCAAAAACAAATCATCCATTTAGTCACTTATATACCCATTTATTCTTCCATCGACCTTGAGATATACATATATAAAACATATTTAATTTTCAGAAAAACACACATACACTGGATGATGTCATCAGTGATGTCATCAGTGATGTCATTTGAGATGTCATCAGTGATGTCATGAGTGATGTCACTGACCATGTCATGAGTGATGTAATATGTGACGTCATCAGCAGTGCATTGCAGGCGCGCGAGTTATAGTTAGCTGAACTAACTATAACGGGGAAATTTCAATGGTTTTGTACAAGTGAAAAGTCCAGCTAACTATAACACCCCTGAAACCTATGGTTTTTTCAGTGAATATATATATATATATATATTATTTTTTTTTCACTGAAAAAAACATAGGTTTCAGGCCTGATATAGTTAGGAATTAGCATTTAAAAAACCCCTCAGAAATTCACTGAAAAAAAAATAGGTTTTAGGGGTGTTATAGTTAGCTGGACATTTCACTCATACAAAACCATTGAAATTCCTCCGATATAGTTAGTTGTACTAACTACATCTCGCGCGCCCGCAATCCACTGCTGATGATGTCACATATTACATCATTCATGACATGGTCAGTGACATCACTGATGATATCTCAAATGACATCACTGATGACATCACTGATGACATCATCCAGTGAATGTGGTTTGGTTTGTTATTTAAATATGTATTATATATATATATAGCAATTTGCATTGAAGAATGAGTGGATATATAAATATAAATATCTGGATGGAGGATTTAGTAGCAGTGTGACTGGCTTTTCACTTGACTAATTTATAGTGTCTCACTAAATATATTGGATAGTGACTAAATTGTGTGAATATCTGTATCACTTTGTCAGTTGTTGTGTAAACTGCTGCACCAGTTGGTTACTAGCTACGTGAAAGTCTATATTAGTTATTGATTAGTTAACTGAGTATTTGTATGGGAGAGTGAATGTGTGTGTGGTTTGGTGGGGGGGTGTGACATCCCAAAGATGTGTGAATAGTTGATTCAGTAGGTATATGAAGTTAAAATTACATGTTATAACAGTTGTTTGGGTGAGTGAATATCTTTATGGGTGTGGTGATGAGCAAATATATGTCTCAATGGTACATATCCAACAAACTAGAAAAATGAAAGCCATTGTATGTGTCAGTTGTATATAAATAAGTATACATAAGACTCAGTGATTGTATCAGTGACTGTATGGATAACTGTATACATGTAATAGTGATTTTATAACACACTAAGTATGGGTTACTATCTATATGAATAGATGAAGTGGTGTTTGTATAAGTGTGTAGCTAAGTAAAAGTAAGTATGATCCATTGTTTGCATAAGTGAGTAGGATGACTTCATAAGTGATTAGGATGTGTGCTGGTGTGTAATGTCGATATAGGTGTATATGTATATTTGATAGTGTTCTATTGATCATTGAAGCATGTATGAGTGAATCTATAGGTAAGTGATTAGATGTCTGTATAGATCTAGGAATCCCTGAGTGGGTGTTTAGAAACTTGTATTGGTGTGCCAATGGTTTCAAATATGGCACTCTGTATTTTACAGTGAGTGATGAAAGGTTATACTAGTGTATGATGAGGTGTATCTGATTGTCACGTGGATGATGTTATCAGTGATGTCATTTGAGATGTCATCAGTGATGTCACTGACCATGTCATGAATGATGTAATATGTGACATCATCAGCAGTGGATTGCGGGCGCACGAGATCTAGTTAGTACAACTAACTATATCGGAGGAATTTCAATGGTTTTGTACGAGTGAAATGTCCAGCTAATTATAACACCCCTAAAACTTATGGATTTTTCAGTGAATTTCTAAGGTTTTTTAAATGCTAATTCCTAACTATATCAGGCCTGAAACCTATGGTTTTTTCAGTGAATATAAACTACTGCCAGTAGGTAGTTACAGTTAGGACCTATTTTCCATAGGAAATCCACAACATTCTATTTGGAATAACTTTGGCGCCCGTTGACGAATCTTCGCGAAATTTTCAAATCTTTTGGCCAGCTCCGGTCTGCTCCTATCCTGAAAGTCTCGGGTTGATTCGTGTAGCGGGGCTGAGAAAAAAGAGGGGTCCCAAAATGTGTTTTCCCCATGCAATTTCCCATAGGACCTTTAGCCGCAGCTACAGCCTGAACTGCTGAATGGAATCACACCAAATTTGGCAGAAAGGTAGACCTTGGTTCAGAGTTGTGCCTTTTGCTTAAATGGTGTAAATCCGTTCAGTAGTTCCTGAGAAAATCAAAAGTAAAATCACATATATATCTGGGCGGAGCCTAACCACAAATCTCATCGTGAGATCTTATTGGCTGTCAGCACTTCATCCAACAAGTGTTGGCAGCCATCTTTGGACCATTATACATGACAGCACCTCATTAAAAAGAATTGCAGTTAATAGAAGGTTTTAAGACTTTAGTTACATTATAAATCATTTGTTGATGGCACCATACTCATTTTAGGAATTGTGGTATGTTCTAAGGTGATTTTACTATGTGAAAAAGCCTTCTGCTGGGATATCATGAATCATGTTTGAGAGAAAACTACTTTCTCATGCTTTTCCCACAGAGGTTTGGGAGGTGATCTATAAGCTAGACTGAGAGCATACTTTCTGTAAATTCACATTATCTTTCTCAGTCATGTGAGAAGGAAGTCTGACATTCTCAGTAAAACATGTACATCCAACAAGGGCAGAGACTGTCAGTTGATTCCTTTGTGTTCTACTGCAGCTTCCCAGAGTGTTTCAAAGAACAACTAGAGCGCTAACAGTCCTACTTATGATAAACGTATGGCACACCTGAAGCCATCTTGATTAGAGTAAAGTGGTAACTCTTAAAACATTTAATTTAAAAAGGAACACAATGAGGGGGTTCAAATCCTCTTTTATTTCATTAAACAATTCTGACATGCAGACTGAAACATGCACTTTCAATACCAGCAGCAAACTTCCCTGGTGAGCAGTAGCTTTACTACAGTGATCTAATGAGCAACTAGAGTGCTAACATTCTGAATTAATGGCAAATGTGTGACACATCTGAATGCCTTCTTGATGGAATCAAAGTAAAAAACTGAAAGCATTCCTACTGAGGAGACTGTAGTAAATGAGGAAATTAGGAAACTTCATAACAAATAAGTCTCCCAAGATGGCCACCAGGGACAAAAGAGCCCAAATGTATCTCAAATATCACCCAGATGTACCCCAAATATAGCCCAATGACAGAATGTCCCAGAGTGTTTTAAAGAACAACTAGAGCGCAAACAGTCTTACTTATGACAAAAGAATCAACACCTGAAGCCATCTTGATTGGAATAAAGTGGTAACATTTAAAACATTTAATTTGCAAAGGAACAAAATGAGGGGGTTCATTTTGTCATAGAAATTATGATTAGTGCTGCAGAAAGAAAAATTAGGGCACAATTTGACTTCTCAAACCCTGTTCTATTTCATAAAAAAATTCTGACATGCAAACAGAAACATGCACTTTGAATACCAGCAGCAGACTTCCCTGGTGAGCAGTAGCTTTACAACAGTGATCTAAGAAGGAACTAGAGTGCTACCATTCAGAATTTATGGCAAATTTGTGACACATCTGAATGCCTTCTTGATGGAACCAAAGTAAACAAGCATTGAAAATGCAATAGGTCTCGCCCTCGTTTAAGTTAAAGCAATTCTGTTTGTAATTAGGTGGCTTTTTAGCTTTGCTTGTATTAGTGTTTTTCAAACTTCCATGTACATAACATGCATATGTATGCATATATGTATATGTATGCATACATTTATATTTTGATAGATATGCAGATTATATATATGTTTATATATGTATCTATATATATATATATATATATATATTCACTGAAAAAACCATAGGTTTCACACATGTTATAGTTAGCTGGACATTTTACTGATAAAAAACCAATGAAATTCCCCCGTTATAGTTAGTGCAGGCAACTATAACTCACGCGACCGCAATCCTCTGCTGATGACATATGTGTCTTTATGAAAAAAAAATATTTGTGATATATGTATAGCTAAAATTTAATGGAAGAAGACATGGGCAAATAAGTGTCTAAATACAGTATTAGCATCAGCAGAGGATTGCGGTCGCGTGAGTTATAGTTGCCTGCACTAACTATAACGGGGGAATTTCATTGGTTTTTTATCAGTAAAATGTCCAGCTAACTATAACATGTGTGAAACCTATGGTTTTTTCAGTGAATTTGCAAGGTTTTTTAAATGCTAATTCCTATCTATAACGTGTGTGAAACCTATGGTTTTTTCAGTGAATTTGTACGGTTTTTTAAATGCTAAGTTACTTTACGCCATTCGTGGCGTGCGCGCCCACTTAACGCAGTTCGTTCCGTGCGCGCACCGTGCGCTTCGCGCACCGTGCGCGCACAGTGAGCACGCGGTGCGCTTCGCGCACCGCGCGCCCTCTTTACGCAGTTAGTGCCGTGCACACACGGTGGGCACGCGGTGCGCTACGTGCACCGCGTGCCCACGTTACGCTGGATGGGCCATGTACGCACGATGCGCTTCGCGCACCGTGCGCACATGGAGGACATATTATGCGCTTCGTTGTGAAAGGTAATGTTTGATTTTTTAAAGTTGACTGATATTCCATGCACAAATGGTGTCCTTCGGGCACCATTTGCACACGGGGAGTGGAGAGTGTGGATAATTTTTTTTTTTTTATGTTTTTTTACCGTACGCGTACGGTAAGCGTAATCGGCGATTTTTGAAAAAAAATTAAAATTGAATTTTTGGTCTTGGGGGTTCTTAGGGGACACCATCATCATGGCTAGGTGGTTGGGAGCAGTCTAAACAGCCCCTTTACATGTTTTTTGCCTTTGTTTTTCCTCCTCCCCCGCAGAGTGCGATATAGAAAATGGCGGCCGC
Organism: Triturus cristatus; assembly: GCF_964204655.1. NCBI lineage: Eukaryota > Metazoa > Chordata > Amphibia > Caudata > Salamandridae > Triturus > Triturus cristatus. Next base: position 1,171,567,494 of record NC_140589.1, on the reverse strand, counting down.
CGCTTCCTGGTTTCGACCGATTCGAATGTTTACTAAGATCTATCAGCCAATCAGAATCGCGCTCGCGCACGGCACCGTACGCGTACGGTAAGCTTACCGTAAGCGCACGGTAAGCGCACCGTAAGCTGCCACAGATATATATATTGATTTAAAGGCTATTTTCCCAGGATCTACTGAACAGATTTACACCAAACCTACAAAAGGCACTTCCTTGACCTGTAGACTACCTCTCTGCCAAATTTCAAGTAACTCTGTTCAGCCGTTCGGTCTGTAGCTGTGTCTAAAGGTCCTATGGAAAAATGCATGGGAAAAATGTGTTTTGGGACCCCCCTTTTTTCTCAGCCCCCGCTTGACGAATCCCCCTGAGACTTTCAGGGTAGGAGCGGAGCATAGCGCCCCACCTATTTTGAAAATTTCGCGAGGATCCGTCGACCGGCGCCAAAGTTATTCCAAATAGAATGTTGCGGATTTCCTATGGAAACGTGGTCCTAACTATAACTATCTACTGGCGACCGCCAGTAGATAATATATATATATATATATATTTATCTACTGGCGGTCGCCAGTAGATTATATATATATATATTCACTTTAAAAACCATAGGTTTCACACATGTTATTGTCAGGCGCTGACGAAGGCTACACAGCCGAAATGCATTCGCCGCATTGTTGCAATTTGGAATAAAAATCCTTCTTGTTGTCCTCTAACGTGGCCTCCGCCTTTTCTTTGAGGAGGGTTCTTGGTGATGTTATGCACGTGAGCCAGAGACGTGCCACGGAGACCCCTGCATGGTATGGGCCTGGTCTTCACTGGCTTTTGCTTCGGCGAATTCTTTTTTGGTTCCAAGTTATTGGAAGGACCAGTGCCCCCGCCGCATCTGGGAGGAGAGGAGGTGGTGTTGGGGTCATTCATGGCTCCACCTTGGGCGAGGAACATTGTTTGCTTTTTGCCCCCGCCAAGTACGTTCCTGGATGTGTTGGTCATGTGGTCTGGGGACACAAGGAGGTATCAATATTCTGAGCGCAACACAGGATATTGGCTTGGGAGCTTCACGACGCCTGCAACCCGTATAACCAGTCGGTTACCCACGCTATACTTACCCGGTCAAAACCACTGCATTCTGGGTCTGGTGGTTCTTTTGAACATTTGGAGAACTACTTCAGGTGAGCGTTTGAAGATTCATGGGCGGAGCGGACTACAAACCAATCCGGGGGTGACAGGACTTAAACAGTCGTGTTGGCTTCCAAACCTCCTGATTATTCCAGGCGCTGACGAAGGCTACACAGCCGAAATGCATTCGCCGCATTGTTGCAATTTGGAATAAAAATCCTTCTTGTTGTCCTCTAACGTGGCCTCCGCCTTTTCTTTGAGGAGGGTTCTTGGTGATGTTATGCACGTGAGCCAGAGACGTGCCACGGAGACCCCTGCATGGTATGGGCCTGGTCTTCACTGGCTTTTGCTTCGGCGAATTCTTTTTTGGTTCCAAGTTATTGGAAGGACCAGTGCCCCCGCCGCATCTGGGAGGAGAGGAGGTGGTGTTGGGGTCATTCATGGCTCCACCTTGGGCGAGGAACATTGTTTGCTTTTTGCCCCCGCCAAGTACGTTCCTGGATGTGTTGGTCATGTGGTCTGGGGACACAAGGAGGTATCAATATTCTGAGCGCAACACAGGATATTGGCTTGGGAGCTTCACGACGCCTGCAACCCGTATAACCAGTCGGTTACCCACGCTATACTTACCCGGTCAAAACCACTGCATTCTGGGTCTGGTGGTTCTTTTGAACATTTGGAGAACTACTTCAGGTGAGCGTTTGAAGATTCATGGGCGGAGCGGACTACAAACCAATCCGGGGGTGACAGGACTTAAACAGTCGTGTTGGCTTCCAAACCTCCTGATTATTCCAGGCGCTGACGAAGGCTACACAGCCGAAATGCATTCGCCGCATTGTTGCAATTTGGAATAAAAATCCTTCTTGTTGTCCTCTAACGTGGCCTCCGCCTTTTCTTTGAGGAGGGTTCTTGGTGATGTTATGCACGTGAGCCAGAGACGTGCCACGGAGACCCCTGCATGGTATGGGCCTGGTCTTCACTGGCTTTTGCTTCGGCGAATTCTTTTTTGGTTCCAAGTTATTGGAAGGACCAGTGCCCCCGCCGCATCTGGGAGGAGAGGAGGTGGTGTTGGGGTCATTCATGGCTCCACCTTGGGCGAGGAACATTGTTTGCTTTTTGCCCCCGCCAAGTACGTTCCTGGATGTGTTGGTCATGTGGTCTGGGGACACAAGGAGGTATCAATATTCTGAGCGCAACACAGGATATTGGCTTGGGAGCTTCACGACGCCTGCAACCCGTATAACCAGTCGGTTACCCACGCTATACTTACCCGGTCAAAACCACTGCATTCTGGGTCTGGTGGTTCTTTTGAACATTTGGAGAACTACTTCAGGTGAGCGTTTGAAGATTCATGGGCGGAGCGGACTACAAACCAATCCGGGGGTGACAGGACTTAAACAGTCGTGTTGGCTTCCAAACCTCCTGATTATTCCAGGCGCTGACGAAGGCTACACAGCCGAAATGCATTCGCCGCATTGTTGCAATTTGGAATAAAAATCCTTCTTGTTGTCCTCTAACGTGGCCTCCGCCTTTTCTTTGAGGAGGGTTCTTGGTGATGTTATGCACGTGAGCCAGAGACGTGCCACGGAGACCCCTGCATGGTATGGGCCTGGTCTTCACTGGCTTTTGCTTCGGCGAATTCTTTTTTGGTTCCAAGTTATTGGAAGGACCAGTGCCCCCGCCGCATCTGGGAGGAGAGGAGGTGGTGTTGGGGTCATTCATGGCTCCACCTTGGGCGAGGAACATTGTTTGCTTTTTGCCCCCGCCAAGTACGTTCCTGGATGTGTTGGTCATGTGGTCTGGGGACACAAGGAGGTATCAATATTCTGAGCGCAACACAGGATATTGGCTTGGGAGCTTCACGACGCCTGCAACCCGTATAACCAGTCGGTTACCCACGCTATACTTACCCGGTCAAAACCACTGCATTCTGGGTCTGGTGGTTCTTTTGAACATTTGGAGAACTACTTCAGGTGAGCGTTTGAAGATTCATGGGCGGAGCGGACTACAAACCAATCCGGGGGTGACAGGACTTAAACAGTCGTGTTGGCTTCCAAACCTCCTGATTATTCCAGGCGCTGACGAAGGCTACACAGCCGAAATGCATTCGCCGCATTGTTGCAATTTGGAATAAAAATCCTTCTTGTTGTCCTCTAACGTGGCCTCCGCCTTTTCTTTGAGGAGGGTTCTTGGTGATATATATATATATATATATATTATCTACTGGCGGTCGCCAGTAGATAGTTATAGTTAGGACCGTGTTTCCATAGGAAATCCGCAACATTCTATTTGGAATAACTTTGGCGCCGGTTGACGAATCCTCGCAAAATTTTCAAAATAGGTGGGGCGCTCCGCTCCTACCCTGAAAGTCTCGGGGGGATTCGTCAAGCGGGGGCTGAGAAAAAAGGGGGGTCCCAAAACGCATTTTCCCCATGCAATTTTCCATAGGGACCTTTAGTCCAAGGTACAGCCCGAACGGCTGAACAGAATTACTTGAAATTTGGCTGAGAGGTAGTCCTCAGGTCAGGGAAGTGCCTTTTGCAGGTCTGGTGTCAATCTGTTCAGTAGTTCCTGAGAAAATCAAAAGTAAAATCATATATATATATGGGCGGAGCCTAACCACACATCTCATCCTGAGATCTGATTGGCTGTCAGCACTTCATCCAAGAAGTGTTGGCAGCCATCTTGGGACCAATATACATGATAGCACCTCATTAAAAAGCATTGCAATTAATAGAAGGTTTTAAGAATTTAGTTACATTATAAATCATTTGTTGATGGTACCATACTCATTTTAGGAATTGTGGTATGTTCTAAGGTGATTTCACCATGTGAAAAAGCCTTCTGCTGGGATATCATGATTGAGAGAAAAATATTTTCTCATGCTTTTCCCACAGAGGTTTGGAAGGTGATCTATAAGCTAAACTGAGAGCTTATTTTCTGTAAATTCACATTATCTTTCTCAGTCATGTGAGAATGGATTCTGACATTCTCAGTAAAACATGTACATCCAACAAGGGCAGAGACTGTCAGTTGATTCCTTTGTGTTCTACTGCAGCTTCCCAGAGTGTTCCAACGAACAACTAGAGCACTAACAGTCCTACTTATGATAAACATATGGCACACCTGAAGCCATCTTGCTTGGATTAAAGTGGTAACTCTTAAAACATTTAATTAAAAAGGAACACAATGAGGGGGTTCATTTTTCCATCAAAAGTATGATTAGTGCTGCAGAAAGAAAAATTAGGGCACATTTTGAGTGACTTCTCAAATCCTCTTCTATTTCATTAAAACATTCTGACATCCAGACTGAAACATGCACTTTCAATACCAGCAGCAGTTTTCCCTGGTGAGCAGTAGCTTTACTACAGTGATCTAATGATCAAAAATAGTGCTAACATTCTGAATTTATGGCAAATGTGTGACACATCTGAATGCCTTCTTGATGGAATGAAAGTAAAACACTGAAAGTATTTCCTACTGAGGAGACTGCAGTAAATGAGGAAATTAGGAAACTTCATAACAAATAAGTCTCCCAAGATGGACACCAGAGACAAAAGAGCCCAAATGTAGCCCAAATATCACCAAGATGTAGCCCAAGTATAGCCCGATGACAGAATGTCCCAGAGTGTTCTTAAAAACAACTAGAGCGCTTACTGTCTTCATTATGACAAAAGTATGGCACACCTGAAGCCATCTTGATTGGAATAAACTGGTAACACTTAAAACATTTATTTAAAAAGGAACACAATGAGGGGGTTCATTTTGCCATAGAAATTATGATTAATGCTGAAGAAAGAAAATGAGGGCACATTTTGAGTGACTTCTCAAATCCTCTTCTATTTCATTAAAAAATTCTGAAATGCAGACTGAAACACGCACTTTTAATACCAGGAGCAGACTTCCATGGTGAACGGTAGTTTTACTACAGTGATCTAATGAGCAACTAGAGTGCTAACATTCAGAATTTATGGCAAATGTGTGACATATCTGAATACCTTCATGATGGAATCAAAGTAAAAAACTGAAAGCATTTCCTACTGAGGAGACTGCAGTACATGAGGAAATTAGGAAACTTCAAAATAAATAAATCTCCCAAGATGGCCACCGGAGACAAAAGAGCCCAAATGTAGCCCAAAATCACCCAGATGTAGCCCAAATATAGCCTAATGACAGAAGTGTGCAAAACACTTATTATTTTGTGTTTTTGCAGTGTTATATAGTGCAGACTTGTCAGGTATTGGAGTGCTTTACATGAGCATTGGTTACATCACACAAGAACAAATTCATTTTGGTTGTAGACATGGGGAGACTAAGTGATTTGACCAGAATCACAGAATGTCAAGCTGAAGCAGAAACTCCAACCTGGTTCCCCAGTTGCAAAGTCTGCAGTTCTGGAAGTAACACCACATCCTCTCCCCTAAGTGCAACATTTAATCAAGTGGTCAACTGGATAAAAAAACATAAAGATAACAAATAATTTAAAAGTGCTTTGTCGCTATTTGAAAACTCAGAAAATATGTCCTTATTTTAGTTTTTTAGAGCACTAACCATAATTTTGATGCCAATAAGACCCTCTCATATATGTAATTTCTAAAGGAAATGCTCTAGGTATTACAGTTTTGATTACATCAAGATGACGTCAGGCGTTCCACACTTTTGTAATAAATATAGAATGTTAGCAATCTAGTTGTTCATTAGGATACTGTTGAGAGGCAGAGGCCAGGGGCACGGACTCTGAAAATTGAAGGCAGGTAGGAGGGTGCAAAGGCAACAATTTAACCACACTGAGCAGGCAGGAAGGGCCGTGGCAGCACAACAGACTATGGAGGGCAGTGGAAAGGGGGGCAGGGGCAACAGACCAACAATACAGGACTTGCAAGAGAGGCTGTGGCAATGTAATAGACCATTGTGGGCAGAAGGAAGAGGCAATGGTAGTACAACCATACATGCCAACAGACCCGATTCAGCCAGGAAACGTCCAATGTTTTTAAGCTCAAATGGGCTTTATTTGATCTGCCTCCTGTCTACAATCTCCTCTTTTTCAATGTAACTCAAAGGGGAAAATCAATACCCCAGTTTTTTTTCAAAATCTCCCTCTTACCAAGTTAAAATGTTTGCAAGTATGGTACATTGGATCATGGAAGGAAATGGGGTAGGGACATGGACTTGGATAACAGAGGACAGGAGGGACATGGAGAGGTGCACCAAACTGACCCTGCAGGGCAGGCATCAGGGTTTGCAGCAGCACAATACACCACACAGGGCATGCGGGACGGGAGTGCAGCACAACAATCCATAGAAAGCAAGAGGGAAGGGACAGGACCATGCACATGGACAACAGAGAACAGAGGGGCAAGAGGCAATGGTAGCTAGCTGACCATAATGGACAGACAGGAGAAAAAGCTGCAGCATAACAGACCATAAAGGGCAGGAGGGACGGATCAGTAGCATTACAATGGAACAGCAAGCCAGGAGGGAGGGAGTAGGGGTCTGCACATGTAAACAGAGGGCTGGGGGCAAGGGCGCAGGGCAGGAGCAGCAAGATAGCCATGGAGGTCAGGCAGGATGGGCACTAGAAGCAAGACACACCATGAAGAGCAACACTGAGACGGTGATGGCATACACACAGACCATGGAGGGAAGGTGGGAGGGGGTCAGGGGCAGCTAACTGACCACACAGGGAAGGTGGGAGTGGCCATGGCAGCACAGAAGACCATGCATGGCAAGTGGGAGGGTTAGTGGCAGCACAATGGCTATGATGGGCAAGAAGGAGGGTGCAGGGGCATGCACAAAGGACGATGGAGGATAGAAGGGAGGGTCAGGACCTGTGCACAAACAAAAAAGTTCAGGGGAAGGGGCCTCACAACAGACCGCACGGGGCAGGCAGGAGGAGCAGTTGCAGCACAACAGACCAGGGAGGGCAGAAGGGTGTGGCAGTACAATGGATCATGTAGGACAGGAGGAAGAGGATAGGGGCATGGCATGTGGACAGGCAGGGTGGAGGTGGCAGGGAAAGGGTACAGTCATCTGACAATGCTAGGCAGGTGGGAGGGGAGTGGCAGCTCAACAGAACACTCAGAGTAGATAGGAGTGGCAGGTCCATGGAACATGGTGGGCAAAAAGGATGGAGCAGGGGCATGCACAAAGACATCGGAGGGCAGGGGGAAGGAGAATAGGGGCAGCAAGCTAAGCACAGAGTTTAAGCAGGAGGTCAATGATGGGGCATAGAATTGGGCAATGGAGGGCAGGAGGAGTGGACTGGTACATCATACTAAATTGAGGGCAGTGGCAGCACATCAGACCATGCACGGCAGGAGGGAGGAGGCTAGTCCATGGATTCACACAACAGAGGATAGGGAGGAGGGGGATGGGGCAGCAAGCTAACTGTTCAGAGAAGGCGGGTATTAGGAACTTTATTGTTTTTAAAACGTGTGTCTGTGCGAACTACTTAAAATATGAACAAGTATGCAGCATAATCTCAATTTTGTTCAGGAAGAAGAGGACGTTTGTGACTGTGACTCCGGGCTCACTTGGCAGAAACTCCCCCTGACCCTCCACCCCCTATCGCAAAATGTAATGCCCGTGAAAAGGGTAGGTGAACACAGTGGTATATAGAACATAGTCCTGAGAGCACGATTGAAAATGAAAACTAGATATAGTGTATGGTATAAACTATGCACCAAAAAGTGTGATATAAGATAAACCGGCGTGAAATATAATATGCAATACATTGTGCGCAATTACAGATTCATTGGAGAGCGCGAGATAGCACAGGCACTAGCGCGTGCTATGCGATATGCGCCTTGGAGTGTAATATGCACAGGGCAGTGTTGTGTAACCTAACTAGTCTCTAAAGTTGTAATATAAAATATGTGCTGGGGAGTGTAACGTTGCATATGCACTGTGACAAAGATATGGATCCCAGATTGTAATATGTATGGCATAGCACTGTGCGTTATAACATAGGCATCGAGGAAGGCACGTTAGATGGGGCAATATAACCCGTGCGAAGACAAGTGTGGCATGACATATTCACGGGGTGGTGTTACAGTGCACATGGGCTAGAGAGTGTCATAGCATATGCACTAGCTAGTGAAATACAACACAGAGGTGTGTGGCACTCAGCAGGCAATGGTGGGTGTAACACAGCATTGGGCTCTGCCAGGAGCGCGCTGTGACTCTCAAGTGATGTTCGTCCCCTTTCCAGAGAGTAAAATAAAAAGTATTACACATCCGGAAGTGGATGTGTGTTTTATTAACCATGAGGGGGGTTTCTTGCATAGTCTTGGTCGAATTTTTGTCGAATCCCCTTTGAATGGCTTGGTGTGCATGTGTATTAAATGTGCCCGTCAATAGCTACCCATGTTTGTATAAATAAACGACAAGGATGTCTACCGGGATTAGGCAAGGTAGGGCATCAGACATGTCAGAGCTTCACTAGTGATGTAAATACATTCCACGTGGATTCATTGTATGCATAGTCGCCTTTTAATGAATATCACGCAAATCGTCATGGTGATAGGTACGTACGGTTTGTCCAGCATGTCCTAGGTGTGTCTATAAATATATATTTTTTAAAAATAATAAAAAACAGTGGCCGGCCCTGGGGATTGGGGTCAAAAAAATATAATTAGGAGACAGGCCCTGGGGGATGGGGTCATCAGGGCCAATAAATTAGAATAAGAAGGGGAACCACACAGCCCCCCCTTCTTAAAAAAATAAAATAAATAAAAGACTGGCATCGTGCCGGAGGCCACGCCCCCTCCTTGCAGCACTCTGCAAACGTGCCCCCTGGCGAATTGTAAGTTGGGGAATTAATTCCTCTTCAATACTGAGGGTCCCTGAGGGCCAACTAGCCCAACAGGCATCTCCAGTATGCACCAGGGAGCTGCGATGCAGACAGGTGTTCTGAGGCCAAGCCCCTTTTTACACCTCTCTGCAACGCAGCTCTGTGGCGCTTACTCGAGGTACCTAGTGGTCTAGTTTGACCCTAGGGACCCTTAGGATTCAAGGGGACTTAATCTCTCAACTTAGAACAGCCAGAGGGCGCGTTTACACAGTGGTGAAGGGAGGGGACGGGGCCTGAGGTGACGTGTGCAAACACGCACTATGGCACGTTTAAAATTGGGGATATAATTTCCCTTCAATACTGAGGGCCCCTGGGGGCTAACTAGCCCACCAAGTGCTTCCAGTAAGCGCCACTGAGCTGCATTGCAGAGAGGTGGTCCAGGCCGTGCCACTTTTTACACCTCTCTGCAACGCAGCTCTGTGGCACTTACTGGAGGTACCTAGTGGGCTAGTTGGACCCTAGGGACCCTCAGGATTCAAATGAACTTATTCTCCCAACTAAAAACGGACACAGGGCGTGTTTACACAGTGGTGAAGGGAGGGGACAGGGCCTGAGTTAACGTGTGCAAAAACGCCCTGTGGCCTGTTTTAAGAGGTAGTTTTAATCCCCCTGCCCTATTATATACTAGGGGCTTACAGAGGAGGTCATGCTAATCACAGGGGGACCCCAACGCATAATGTTCCCTAGTGTATGTAGGTGTTTTCACTGTATTCTAAGTGTCTTTTAACATAGCACTGGCTCTAGGACTGGTTAGTCAGACTTAGTTACCACCAGTATCCATCTGAAAAAGTTGAGGGTACAGGATGATTTTGCAACAAGGCTTCTTTCTGCTCTTCTTTTTGTTCTTTCTGCACGTTATCCTTCTTCCTGCACTTTTCTTCGTCTTTGAGGACTTCTGCTGCTTCTTTCTGCACTTCTTTTTTTTCTTTCTGTGCATTTTTTCTTCTTTCTTCACATGTCCTATCTCTGTAGCCATAGTTAGAAATTAGCATTTAAAAAAACCTTTGAAATTCACAGAAAAAACCATAGGTTTCAGGCACGTTATAGTTAGGAATTAGCATTTAAAAAACCTCAGAAATTCAATGAAAAAACCATAGGTTTCAGGGGTGTTATAGGTAGCTGGATTTTTCACTTGTACAAAACCATTGAAATTCCCCCGTTATAGTTAGTTCAGCTAACTATAACTCGCGCGCCCGCAATGCACTGCTGATGACGTCACATATTACATCAATCATGACATGGTCAGTGACATCACTCATGACATCACTGATGACATCTCAAATGACATCACTGATGACATCACTGATGACATCATCCTTGTGATAGAGTGGCAGACCTACTCTCACCCTAATATAACCTTTGATACACACATTCAAAAATAGAGACAAAAATTTTCAAAACAATGGACATACCAATACCAGTTACAACAACCTCTTCAGTAATTCTAAGATCCACATACACATCCACTCATTCACCAACAGTCCTATACAGTCACTCATACATGTACTCACTCATCATATGTACTCATACACCTATACATCCTGTTACACAATGCCACTCATCCATAGAGTTACTCACACACATAGTCACTCATGCTAATAAAGAATCAAACATACATTTACTTGCATATACAGTTATACACACACCACCACACTTACTTCTACGGAAACTTACACATACTTAGTCTTTTAAACAATCACTTATAGAAACACATACTTATTCATACAGGAACTCTTTCAATCTCTCACTCTCACATATACTCACTTATATACACCAATAGTCACATATACTAGTTTAAAACATATGTAGATACTCATAAAGACACTATTGAGACAGTCATTCACTCACTAACACACCCATACACACACTCATCCACCCATACAGTCCTGCACACATGCTGTCTTCAACACATACAAACAGTGAGTCACTCATTCATGCACCTATGCACTACGTAATACCCCCCACCGAACCATGCAGACACTCAGACTGATACTCAAAAAACCAACTAATAACCTATATAGACACCCATGTAGCTACTCACCAACCCATGCAGCCACTTATACACAAAGTGAGAGACTGATACAGATATTTACATATTTAAACATTACTCACTAAGCCATGTATTCACTATGATACACTTAATCAGTCAGTTACACAATCAATTTTTCAAAAACAAATCATCCATTTAGACACTTATATACCCATTTATTCTTCCATCGACCTTGAGATATACATATATAAAACATATTTAATTTTCAGAAAAACACACATTCACTGGATGATGTCATCAGTGATGTCATCAGTGATGTCATTTGAGATGTCATCAGTGATGTCATGAGTGATGTCACTGACCATGTCATGAGTGATGTAATATGTGACGTTGTTAGACCTGTCTGCTTCTGAGAGTCCCCTCACACCATGATTTATTTTGTTCCCCCGTGCCTCCTAAACTTTGTCGCTTTTTATTTGTCTACCAGGACCTTTTTGTGTGTTGTCCCATGGGGTTAGATGCTCCTTGACGCTCAGTTGCTCACCAAGTTCCTGGCACCTATGTACAAGGCGCCTGACGGAACCGGTGGCATTACACACTGAGGTTGTCAACCCTAAAATGGTGGACACCATTGTCCCCTATGAGAGTGACTCCCATTGGAGTCCTTCTGACCTCTGACCCTTTGGAGGTTTTGGCGCACTTTGTGTAACCTGCAAACCTGACAGGAATCCCCTCAGAAGTTACAAGTACACAAAATGGCTGCCTTAGGAAGCCCAGTATGGTGGCTCCTAATGACCAAAAAGACACCTTGGAAGGGCCATGTCATTGACACAGCCAGGGAAGGTTCTAGAACCTTCTGGCTCGTGCTGGCACCCCAGGGCACTGGCTATAAAAGGCCCAGTCCCTGGCGGCCATGAGGAGAAAAAGTGGAGAAGAGAAGAAACATAGAAGAGGACTTGACACCAGATTGACACCTGCCCTCTTCCCCCCCCCTGAGGCAGCTGATAGTGCAGGCAGAAGTACAGCCGAGGTTGTTGGCGTGGACCCTGACTGGCGTTCCAGTCAGAAGCGCGAGCAGTGACCTCTCGCCTTCAGCGCCTGACCAGCGAGTGCCCAATTGCCCCTCAGAGACTTTGGCCATAGTTAGAGCCTCCCCGCCTCCCCCAGTGGTGAGATCGCGACTGCGACCCTTGACAGGGCCCCTTCAACTTAAGTGCCTCCTGGCGGGCGTTCGGACGTCCCGAACCCACCGCCGTCGAAGCGCTGATCGTGGACAGAAGGTGAGGTGCTGCGCTGGGGCGGGGAAAGGCTGGCCTTCATTTGGGCGAGAGTACCGTCTCTGCCCTGCCCGAGTGACTTGGGGACTGTTGTTGTGGGCGGGAGCCCCCCCGTGAGTGAGATCGGAGGGAGGATCGTGGAGCCCCTGGAACCCCCCTTCGCCCTTGGGAGAAGGGCCATACTGACTGGAGCGCTTACCGGTGCAGCTAAAGTGAGGTGGGACCGTCTCTTCCCCTGAAGTTGCCGCATTGTTCCGGGACTGAGGTGCGGCTCCAATTTTGAACTGTGCGCGCAGGTAGTTTGACCCCTCCGGCAGCCCGTTCAATGGTCTGAGGACTCGTGAACTGAAGCCGCCTTCGGAGACCCCGCCTGCATTGACAGAAGCGCACAGACTCCTCCGGCCGCAGTAGTATTAAACCGGCTGGCCGCGGAGTGTAATTGCCGTAGTCATTGTATGTCTTTATCTTCCAGATACCCGCGCAATATGCTTAAGTGCAACTAAAGGATTATCACGAGTATCTTGTGCCCAGAGAGCCCGAACCCGTGAACACTTCAAAAACTGTAAGAGCGCGCATTCCGCATTAAATGGCAATCAAATGTGTTTACCCTGAAAGTGATTAATTGGTGGCAGCAATACCAGTATGACCCTGAGATATTTATGTGAAACGATCGGTATCTAACTTGCTATGCAACTGTGATGTTTTGCTGATATTTATTCCAGTCATTGCTGATATTTATTCCAAATGTATTGAATCCTGATATTTATCCAGTATATTTATTTATTAGAGTCCAACCATTTATTCCTTCGCAACCAGTACACAGCTAATCAAACCCATGTAAGAAAGGTGAATGTGATTAACTAACTGAACTTCTTCCAACCCAGAGAACTTTTACATAAACGAAACGTATTTTTCTATAACAGTGGTGTGGTGTCCTTCTTTTTATGTGGTGTGCAGGGAGTTATTATTTGGTCATAGCCGGCTTAACACAACAGCCTTCTACCGCCTTGTCACTCGAGCCAAGCTACCCCCCTTTGTGCTGGGCTTGCCCATCGCAGGTCCAACATAAAATTGGTGGCAGCGGTGGGATTTCGAGCCGTGCTGTTGTGAACCTCATAATAATTCAGTGTGCATCACAGGTACACACCCGGAGTATTCTCCCAGCGGCCTTCTAATTCTGTGATTTTGTTTTTTTTAAATTCTTTCCTGGAGGTGGGTGGAGGTGATCCTCAGAGAAAGTTCCTATCTTCATAACCTACTTCGGGGTGGTGGTCCACACTTTCAACTGACAAAAATGGAATTCAAAATGTCAGAGCTGGAGACCTATACTGTGGCACAGCTCAGGGAGTTCTGTCAGGAAAGGGGAGTGTTCGTTAGGCGAGGAGCCAAGAGAGAAGAGCTCCGTACTAGTCTGCGAGCCTGGGTGGAAGCACACTTGGAGGGAACGGTAGAGGAGGAGGAATCAGACAGGGAAACTGTCATGGAGATGATTACAGAATGTCCCCTGGGGGTGGGTGCGATGTCTATCAGCCCCAAGGTAGCCTCACGGGAGGGCAGTAGTGTGTCATCAAGAGGGTTATCAGAAACCGAGTTAGCCGACAGGAGAGAGGAAAGACAGTTAAGGTGGGAGTTGGCCAAGCTGGAGATGGAAGGGAGGAGGATGGAACATGAGTTCAAGTTACGAGAACTCAACCTCAAGACCATTAACAATACTCCGGTGGGTGTCGAGTCCAAGGAAATTGCCAGGGAGCCCAGGCCCCATTTACCAAAGGACGTAGTCACCAGTTATTCCGCTGGGGACGACATAGCCAAGTGGCTGGCAGCCTATGAGGTCTCCTTAAGAGCCCATGGGATCCATGAGAAGCACTGGGGTGATGGATTATACCGGTACATGCCTCCGACAGGAAGGGATGCCCTATTGGCCCTAGACCGGGAGGAACAGGTAGACTACCCCGCCATGAAGGTGGCGCTCATTAGGAAGTTTGGGTTGACCCCGGAGAAATACCGGCAAAAGTTTACGGGTAGCCACAAGCTGAGCTCACAAAATTGGGTTGACTTACTGGATTTTGCCAAGAAAGCCCTGGAAGGGTGGGTCCAAGGTAGTGAGGTGGAGGACTATCAAGGGTTGTATGACTTAATCCTCAAGGAGCATCTACTCGAGAAATGCCTTCCCGAGCTGAGGCAACACCTGGTAGACAGCAAACTTACTTGCCCCCGTAAGCTTGCTGAGGAGGCGGACATTTGGGCAAGTACCCGAGTGTCCACGAAGGGGACTGGAGGAGATTCTCAGAAGTCCGGACAGGGCGCTCCCCTAAGGAAAGAGGGGGGAGATAACAAGAAACAGGAGTTCTCCAAAGGCCCCCAAAATAACTTTAAGGGGAAAAACACCTTTTCCAACTCTAAGGCTAACCCGCAGAAGAACCCTAACCCTGGCCAGAGTCAGCAGCCAAGGGTTGTCCATTGCTTTGAGTGCAGTGGTATTGGACATTACAAAGGAGACCCGAAATGCCCAAAGAGACCACCCCCTCCCGCTGGAGGAAAGGCCCCGGGAGTCGCTAGTGTAGCGCTCGGGAGGAGATGCCCTTAAGTGAGGGAAGGGAGTGGGCGGGAGTCACCTTAGTGTCCCTGGGTGATCGGGAGATGGTTCCAAAGATCCAGGTGCCCTCGAATACTACCAAGTATGGGCAGTGGGTCACCATCAATGGCCATAGAGGGGAAGCTCTGAGAGATACAGGAGCCAGTATGACTATGGTAAGGAGTCATCTGGTGTCCTCGGAGCAGGTGATTCCGGGCGTACTTCATCCAGCCGCACTGGCTGACGGCAGAATGGGCCACTATCCTGTGGCCAAGGTTCCCTTTGAGTGTGGAGGGGTTGCAGGTCCACTTCGAGTCGCCGTAAGCCCCGCCGTGCCAGTCGATTGTTTGCTGGGCAATGATATGGAGCACAATGCTTGGAAGGAGGTGGAATACCGGACTCATTCGGAGATGCTGGGTACACCTGATTGGGCCTGTGTGAGTACCAGGTCGGCGACTGCTCGGGAGGAGAAGTCGCAGGGTTCGGAGTCTGGAACAATGGCCCACCCCGTAGCTGCTGATGAGGGAGCATGCCGAGGACAGGAGGAGCCTGCCTCGACGTCCGTGCCCCGTGAGACGGATAGGCCACCTACGGAGGTGGACCCTGAGTCCACAGAGGAGGACATGGTTCCGTTGGAGAACTTACCTATCCCCGCTGATTGGTGAGTGGAGGGAGGTCCGTCCAGGGAGGAACTGAGCAGGGGACAAAGGGAATGTCCCACCCTCAAGGGTCTGAGGCAACAGGCTGAAGCCCAAGCAGCGGGTAATGAGTCTGGGAACTATTGTATTTACTGGGAGGATGGCCTCCTCTACAGTGAACCCAGGGCGCCAGTGCACGGATTGTCACGGGCCCTGGTAGTCCCACAGTGTTACCGAGCCTTCCTGTTAGAGTTGGCTCATGAGATTCCCTTGGCAGGACACTTGGGTCAGGACAAGACCTTTGCCAGGCTTGTCCCCCACTTTTATTGGCCTCGAATGAGGGTGGCGTCCGACGCATATTGTCGGTCGTGTGTGTCATGCCAAGCCAGTGGGAAAACAGGGACGAAGCTGAAGGCTCCCCTGGAACCACTTCCCGTCGTTGGCACCCCCTTTGAAAGGGTGGGCATCGACATTGCTGGGCCCTTAGATCCACCGACAACATCCGGTCACAGGTTTATCCTGGTACTGGTGGATCATGCCACAAGGTATCCAGAGGCAATTCCTCTGAGAACCATCACTGCACCGGTGGTGGCAAAGGCCCTGATGGGGATTTTTACCCGAGTGGGTTTCCCCAAGGAAGTTGTGTCTGATAGGGGGACCAACTTCATGTCAGCATACATGCGGGCAATGTGGAAGGAGTGTGGAGTGACCTACCGGTTCACCACTCCTTATCACCCACAGGCCAATGGCCTTGTGGAAAGGTTCAACAAGACGTTGAAGGGTATGATCAGAAGTCTACCCGAAAGCCTGCGGAGGAAATGGGACGTCCTCCTACCCTGCTTACTTTTTTCCTACAGGGAAGTGCCACAGAAGGGAGTGGGCTTTAGCCCCTTCGAGCTTCTGTATGGGCACCCTGTACGTGGACCTCTCAGCCTGGTGAGGGACTCATGGGAAAAGTCTCCCCGGAAAGTTCCCCAGGACGTGGTGAGCTATATGCTGGCCTTCTGGAGCCAAATGGCTAAGTTGTGGAAGCAAGCTTCTGACAACTTGGAAGCCAGCCAGGCAGTGATGAAAGCGTGGTATGACCACAACGCTCACCCAGTGGAGCTGGAGCCTGGACAGAAGGTGTGGGTGATGGAACCGGGAGAGCTAAGCGCTCTTCAGGACCGTTGGACAGGCCCATATGAGGTATTGGAAAAGATGGGCAAGTCTACCTACCTGGTGGACGTCAAGACCCCACGGCATCCACGTCGGGTGCTGCATGCCAATCGCCTCAAGCCCCACTATGAGAGGCCCGAAGTCATGTTGATCCTGGTGACTGATGGATCGGAGGAAGAGGACACTGAGCCTCTCCCCGACCTGTTGGCGTCTCAAGAAAAGGATGGGTCATTGGAGGGAGTGAAACTCTCACCATCCCTAACTCCGGAGCAGCAGGAGGAATGCCGCCAGGTCCTGGGGTCATTCTCTCCTCTGTTCTCCCTTGTCCCGGGTAAGACCCATCTGTGTGTTCATGACGTGGACACCGGCGACAGCCCACCTGTGAAGTTTAAGTCTTACCGGCTGTCGGACAAGGTGAAGGCCAGCATCCGAAGTGAAGTAGCTAAGATGCTGGAGCTCGGAGTTATTGAACCTTCAAATAGCCCTTGGTCTAGCCCGGTGGTTTTAGTTCCTAAAGCTGCACCACCTGGCACCACGCCAGAATTGCGATTCTGCGTGGACTATCGAGGACTTAATTCGGTCACGAAGATCGATGCTCATCCGATCCCTCGGGCGGATGAACTAATTGACCGGTTGGGAGCTGCCCAATATCTGAGTACCATTGACCTCACAGCAGGGTACTGGCAGATTCCTATGACTGGTGGAGCGAGGGAAAGGTCAGCCTTCTCCACACCTGATGGACACTACCAGTTCTGTGTGATGCCCTTTGGGCTCAAGAACGCTCCTGCAACCTTCCAGCGGCTGGTGAACATGATCCTCACTGGGAAGGAATCCTTCTCTGCTGCTTACCTTGACGACATTGCTGTCTTCAGTAGCAGTGGGGAGGATCACTTGCAGCACCTGCAAGACATTCTCCAGGCCCTGGAACAAGCTGGTCTGACGATCAAGGCCAGCAAGTGTCAGATTGGGCAGGGGTCGGTGGTGTACTTAGGTCACTTGGTGGGCCGGGGAACGGTGCAACCCCTTCAGGCAAAGATTGAGGCAATCGTGGCCTGGGAACCCCCCAAGACCCAGACTGAGGTCCGAGCCTTCCTGGGCCTCACAGGTTACTACAGACGGTTCGTGAAGGGGTATGGCACTATCGTGGCTCCCCTTACTGAACTCACGGCCAAGAAGCAACCCAGGAGAGTCATCTGGACCGAGGCTTGCCAACGAGCCTTCGACACTCAGAAACAGGCATTGTGCAACGCTCCAGTTTTGAAGGCTCCAGACTTCTCGAAGGAATTCATTGTCCAGACAGACACATCCGACATTGGCATTGGGGCGGTGCTAACGCAACTCAATGAAGAGGGTCTGGATCAGCCCGTGATCTTCCTGTCACAGAGACTACTTCCCCGGGAACAGAGATGGAGTACCATTGAGCGGGAAGCCTTTGCGGTGGTCTGGGCACTGAAGAAGCTGCGACAATACCTGTTTGGTTCGCACTTCTTGGTTCAGACAGACCACCGACCCCTTCGTTGGCTCATGCAGATGAAGGGGGAAAACCCAAAACTGTTGAGGTGGTCTATCTCCCTACAGGGAATGGACTTTCGGGTGGAACATCGGCCCAGAGCTGACCACGCCAATGCAGACGGTCTCTCCAGGTATTTCCGCCTTAGTGTTGAGGACTCCCAAGGAGTTGGGTAGCTCTCCCCACTTTCAGCTGGGGGGGACGCGTGTTAGACCTGTCTGCTTCTGAGAGTCCCCTCACACCATGATTTATTTTGTTCCCCCGTGCCTCCTAAAAGTTGTCGCTTTTTATTTGTCTACCAGGACCTTTTTGTGTGTTGTCCCATGGGGTTAGATGCTCCTTGACGCTCAGTTGCTCACCAAGTTCCTGGCACCTATGTACAAGGCGCCTGACGGAACCGGTGGCATTACACACGGAGGTTGTCAACCCTAAAATGGTGGACACCATTGTCCCCTATGAGAGTGACTCCCATTGGAGTCCTTCTGACCTCTGACCCTTTAGAGGTTTTGGAGCACTTTGTGTAACCTGCAAACCTGACAGGAATCCCCTCAGAAGTTACAAGTACACAAAATGGCTGCCTTAGGAAGCCCAGTATGGTGGCTCCTAATGACCAAAAAGACACCTTGGAAGGGCCATGTCATTGACACAGCCAGGGAAGGTTCTAGAACCTTCTGGCTCGTGCTGGCACCCCAGGGCACTGGCTATAAAAGGCCCAGTCCCTGGCGGCCATGAGGAGAAAAAGTGGAGAAGAGAAGAAACATAGAAGAGGACTTGACACCAGATTGACACCTGCCCTCTTCCCCCCCCCTGAGGCAGCTGATAGCGCAGGCAGAAGTACAGCCGAGGTTGTTGGCGTGGACCCTGACTGGCGTTCCAGTCAGAAGCGCGAGCAGTGACCTCTCGCCTTCAGCGCCTGACCAGCGAGTGCCCAATTGCCCCTCAGAGACTTTGGCCATAGTTAGAGCCTCCCCGCCTCCCCCAGTGGTGAGATCGCGACTGCGACCCTTGACAGGGCCCCTTCAACTTAAGTGCCTCCTGGCGGGCGTTCGGACGTCCCGAACCCACCGCCGTCGAAGCGCTGATCGTGGACAGAAGGTGAGGTGCTACCCTGAAAATGATTAATTGGTGGCAGCGATACCAGTATGACCCTGAGATATTTATGTGAAACGATCGGATTCTAACTTGCTATGCAACTGTGATGTTTTGCTGATATTTATTCCAGTCATTGCTGATATTTATTCCAAATGTATTGAATCCTGATATTTATCCAGTATATTTATTTATTAGAGTCCAACCATTTATTCCTACGCAACCAGTACACAGCTAATCAAACCCATGTAAGAAAGGTGAATGTGATTAACTAATTGAACTTCTTCCAACCCAGAGAACTTTTACATAAACAAAACGTATTTTTCTATAACAGTGGTGTGGTGTCCTTCTTTTTATGTGGTGTGCAGGGAGTTATTATTTGGTCATAGCCGGCTTAACACAACAGCCTTCTACCGCCTTGTCACTCGAGCCAAGCTACCCCCCTTTGTGCTGGGCTTGCCCATCGCAGGTCCAACAGACGTCATCAGCAGTGCATTGCGGGCGCGCGAGTTATAGTTAGCTGAACTAACTATAACCGGGGAATTTCAATGGTTTTGTACAAGTGAAAAGTCCAGCTAACTATAACACCCCTGAAACCTATGGTTTTGTCAGTGAATATATATATATATATATATATATATATATATATATATGTTTTCAAAAGTTACCCCTTCAGGTGGAGTGCACACTCGGGATCGCTCCTTCATTACAGGTAGGTTTTTCAGCCACAACCTCTTAGCTTCAGCCAACGCGTTTCGGGCAGGAACGCCCTTCTTCATGGGCTGTGAGTGAAGGTGACGACAAGAAAGCACTGCCAGTAAAATCCCTCTTTTATTTCACAATCAGCATGTTGTTAATCACCCAATGCATACTGGGACTGGTAGTGCAAAATATCGCTAACCCATGTGGGCGTCGTCAGAGTCACTCCTATAAACAATCAAAATGGGATAATTGTGTGCTGTCCGCCTCACTGTACAACAGGTCAGCTACGCGGAAGAGGTAATTCCTGTGTGGCTGCTGCTACATCGGAGTTCCACCCCCGGAGCCACGCGGGTCCGCTTGCTGTTTGCATTGTACAGTTTGAGTGGAGCGGGAGCTGCCGAATATATTGATCAGTGATGTCATTTGAGATGTCATCAGTGATGTCATGAGTGATGTCACTGACCATGTCATGAGTGATGTAATATGTGACGTCATCAGCAGTGCATTGCGGGCACGCGGGTTATAGTTAGCTGAACTAACTATAACGGGGGAATTTCGATGGTTTTGTACAAGTGAAAAGTCCAGCTAACTATAACACCCCTGAAACCTATTGTTTTTTCAGTGAATTTCTGAGGTTTTTTAAATGCTAATTCCTAACTAAAACGTGCCTGAAACCTATGGTTTCTTCTGTGAATTTCAAAGGTTTTTTAAATGCTAATTTCTAACTATGCCTACAGAGATAGGACATGTGAAGAAAGAAGAAAAAATGCACAGAAAGAAAAAAAAGAAGTGCAGAAAGAAGCAACAGAAGTCCTCAAAGACGAAGAAAAGTGCAGGAAGAAGGATAACGTGCAGAAAGAACAAAAAGAAGAGCAGAAAGAAGCCTTGTTGCAAAATCATCCTGTACCCTCAACTTTTTCAGACGGATACTGGTGGTAACTGAGTCTGACTAACCAGTCCTAGAGCCAGTGCTATGTTAGAAGACACTTAGAATACAGTGAAAACATCTACATACACTAGGGAACATCATGCGTTGGGTCCCCCTGTGATTAGCATGACCTCCTCTGTAAGCCCCTAGTATATAATAGGGCAGGGGGATTAAAACTACCTCTTAAAACAGGCCACAGGGCGTTTTGGCACACGTTAACTCAGGCCCCATCCCCTCCCTTCACCACTGTGTAAACACGCCCTGTGTCCGTTTTTAGTTGGGAGCTTAAGTTCATTTGAATCCCGAGGGTCCCTAGGGTCCAACTAGGTACCTCCAATAAGTGCCACAGAGCTGCGTTGCAGAATGGTGTAAAAAGTGGCATGGCCTGGACCACCTCTCTGCAATGCAGCTCAGTGGCGCTTACTGGAAGCACTTGGTGGACTAGTTAGCCCCCAGGGGCCCTCAGTATTGAAGAGAAATTATATCCCCAATTTAAAACGTGCCATAGTGCGTGTTTGCACACGTCACCTCAGGCCCCGTCCCCTCCCTTCACCACTGTGTAAACGCGCCCTCTGGCTGTTCTAAATTGAGAGATTAAGTCCCCTTGAATCCTAAGGGTCCCTAGGGTCAAACTAGACCACTAGAGCCACAGAGCTGCGTTGCAGAGAGGTGTAAAAAGGGGCTTGGCCTCAGAGCACCTGTCTGCAACGCAGCTCCCTGACGCATACTGGAGATGCCTGTTGGGCTAGTTGGCCCTCAGGGACCCTCAGTATTGAAGAGGAATTAATTCCCCAACTTACAATTCGCTAGGGGGCGCGTTTGCAGAGTGCTGCAAGGAGGGGGCGTGGCCTCCGGCACGATGCCAGTCTTTTATTTATTTTAATTTTTTTAGAAGGGGGGCTGTGTGGTTCCCCTTCTTATTCTAATTTATTGGCCCTGATGACCCCATCCCCCAGGGCCTGTCTCCTAATTATATTTTTTTGACCCCAATCCCCAGGGCCGGTCACTGTTTATTATTTTTAAAAAATATATATTTATAGACACACCTAGGACATGCTGGACAAACCGTACGTACCTATTACCATGACGATTTGCGTGATATTCATTAAATGGCGACTATGCATACAATGAATCCACGTGGAATGTATTTACACCACTAGTGAAGCTCTGACATGTCTGATGCCCTACCGTGCCTAATCCCGGTAGACACCCTTGTCGTTTATTTATACAAACAACAAACATGGGTAGCTATTGACGGGCACATTTAAAACACATGCACACCAAGCCATTCAAAGGGGATTCGACAAAAATTCGACCAAACTATGCAAGAAACCCCCTCACGGTTAATAAAACACACATCCAGCGCCGGATGTGTAATACTTTTTATTTTACTCTCTGGAAAGCAGACAAACCTCACTTGAGAGTGACAGCGTGCTCCTGGCTGAGCCCAATGCTGTGTTACACCCACCAGTGCCCGCCGAGTGCCACACACCTCTGTGTTGTATTCCACCAGCTAGTGCGTATGCTATGAAACTCTCTAGCCCATGTGCACTGTAACACCACCCCGTGAATATGTCATGCCACACTTGCCTTCGCACGGGTTATATTGCCCCATCTAACCTGCCTTCCTCGATGCCTATGTTATAAAGCACAGCGCTATGCCATACATATTACAATCTGGGATCCATATCTTTGTCACAGTGCATATGCAATGTTACACTACCCAGCACAAATTTTATATTACAACTTTAGAGACTACTTAGGTTACACAACACTGCCCTGTGCATATTACACTCCAAGGCGCATATCGCATAGCAAGCGCTAGTGCCTGTGCTATCTCGCACTCTCCAATGATTCTTTCATTGCACACAATGTATTACATATTATATTTCACGCCCCGGTTCATCTTATATCACACTTTTTGGTGCATAGTTTATACCATATACTATATCTAGTTTTTATTTTCAATCGTGCTCTTAGGACTATGTTCTATATAACACTGCGTCCACTTACCCTTTTCACGAGCATTACATTTTGCAATGGGGGGTGGAGGGTCAGGGGATGTTTCTGCCAAGTGAGCCCGGAGTCACAGTCCCAAACATCCTCTTCTTCCTGAATAAAAGTGAGATTATGCTGCATACTTGTTCATATTTTAAGTAGTTCGCACAGACACACATTTTAAAAACAATAAAGTTCGTAATACCCACCTTCTATGAACAGTTAGCTTGCTGCCCCATCCACCTCCTCCCTATCCTCTGTTGTGTGAATCCATGGACTAGCCTCCTCCCTCCTGCCATGCATGGTCTGATGTGCTGCCACTGCCCTGCATTTAGCATGATGTACCAGTCCACTCATCCTGCCCTCCATTGCCCAATTCTATGGCCCATCATAGACCTCCTGCTTAGCCTCTCTGCTTTGCTTGCTGCCCCTATTCTCCTTCCCCCTGCCCTCCGATGTCTTTGTGCATGCCCCTGCTCCATCCTTTTTGACCACCATGTTCCATAGACCTGCCACTCCTATCTACTCTGAGTGTTCTGTTGAGCTGCCACTCCCCTACCACCTGCCTAGCATTGTCAGATGACTGTAACCTGTCCCTGCCACCTCCACCCTGCCTGTCCACATGCCATGCCCCTATCCCCTTCCTCCTGTCCTCCATGGTCCATTTTACTGCCACACCCTTCTGCCCTCCCTGGTCTGTTGTGCTGCAACTGCTCCTCCTGCCTGCCCCGCGCAGTCTGTTGTGAGGCCCCTTCCCCTGAACTCTCTTGTCTGTGCCCAGGTCCTGACCCTCCCTTCTATCCTCCATGGTCCTTTGTGCATGCCCCTGCACCCTCCTTCTTGCCCGTCATAGCCATTGTGCTGCCACTAACCCTCCCGCTTGCCATGCATGGTCTTCTGTGCTGCCATGGCCCCTCCCACCTTCCCTGTGTGGTCAGCTAGCTGCTCCTGACCCCCTCCCACCTTCCGTCCATGGTCTGTGTGTATGCCATCATAGTCTCACTGTTGCTCTCCATGGTGTGTCTTGTTTCTAGTGCCCATCCTGCCTGACCTCCATGGTCATCTTGCTGCTCCTGCCCTTCCCCCTTGCCCCCAGCCCTCTGTTTCCATGTGCAGACCCCTATTCCCTCCCTCCTGGCTTGTCGGTTCCATTGTAATGCCCCTGATCCGTCCCTCCTGCCCTTTATGGTCTGTTATGCTGCAGCTTTCTCTCCTGTCTGTCCATTATGGTCAGCTAGCTACCATTGCCTCTTTTCCCTCTGTTGTCTGTTGTCCATATGCATGGTCCTGTCCCCTCCCTATTGCTTTCTATGGATTGTTGTGCTGCACTCCCGTCCCGCATGCCCTGTGTGGTGTATTGTGCTGCTGCAAACCCTGATGCCTGCCCTGTAGGGTCAGTTTTGTGCACCTCTCAATGTCCCTCCTGTCCTCTGTTATCCGAGTCCATGTCCCTACCCAAATTCCTCCTGCCTACCATGATCCAATGTACCATACTTGCGAACATTTTGAACTTGGTAAGAGGGAGATTTTGAAATAAAACTGGGGTATTGATTTTCCCCTTTGAGTTACATTGAAAAAGAGAAGATTGTAGACAGGAAACAGATCAAGTAAAGCCCATTTGAGTTTAAAAACATTGGACGTTTCCTGGCTGAAACGGATCTGTTGGCATGTATGGTTGTATGACCACTGCCTCTTCCTTCTGCCCACAATGGTCTATTATATTGCCACAGCCTCTCTTGCCAGTCCTGTATTGTTGGTTTGTTGCCCCTGCCACCCTTTCCACTGCCCTCCATAGTCTGTTGTGCTGCCACTGCCCTTCCTGCCTGCCTAGTGTGGTCAAATTGTTGCCTCTGCACTCTCCTACCTGCCTTCAATTTTCAGAGTCCGTGCCCCTGGCCTCTGCCTCTCAACAGTATCCCAATGAACAACTAGATTGCTAACATTCTATATTTATTACAAAAGTGTGGAATGCCTGACGTCATCTTGATGTAATCAAAACTGTAATGCCTATAGCATTTCCTTTAGAAATTACATATATGAGAGGGTCTTATTTGCATCAAAATTATGGTTAGTGCTCTAAAAAACTAAAATGAGGACATATTTTCTGAGTTTTCAAATAGCGACAAAGAACTTTTAAATTATTTGTAATCTTAGTTTTTTTATCCAGTTGACCACTTGATTAAATGTTGCATCCAAGGGGAGAGGGTGTGGTGTTACTTCCAGAGCTGCAGACTTTGCAACTGGGGAACCAGGTTGGAGTTTCTGCTTCAGCTCAACATTCTGTGATTCTGGTCAAATCACTTAACCTCCCCATGTCTACAACCAAAATGAATTTGATCTTGTGTGATGTAACCAATGTTCATGTAAAGCACTCCAATACCTGACAAGACTGCACTATATACAACTGCAAATACACAAAAAATAAGTGTTTTGCACACTTCTGTCATTGGGCTACATTTGGGCTACATCTGGGTGATATTTGGGCTACATTTGGACTCTTTTGTCTCTGGTGGCCATTTTAGGAGATTTATTTGTTATGAAGGTTCCTAATTTCCTCATTTACTGCAGTCTCCTCAGTAGGAAATGCTTTCAGTTTTTTACTTTGATTCCATCAAGAAGGCATTCAGATGTGTCACACATTTGACATAAATTCAGAATGTTAGCACTCTAGTTGCTTATTAGATCACTGTAGTAAAGCTACTGCTCACCAGGGAAGTTTGCTGCTGATATTGAAAGTGCATGTTTCAGTCTGCATGTCAGAATTTTTTAATGAAATAGAAGAGGATTTGAGAAGTCACTCAAAATGTGCCCTAATTTTTCTTTCTGCAGCACTAATCATACATTCTATGGCAAAATGAACCCCCAAATGTTGTTCCTTTTTAAATTAAACGTTTTAAGAGTTACCACTTTATTCCAACCAAGATGGCTTCAGGTGTGCCATACGTTTGTCATAATTAGGACTGTTAGCGCTCTAGTTGTTCTTTAGAACACTCTGGGAGGCTGCAGTAGAACACAAAGGAATCAACTGACAGTCTCTGCCCTTGTTGGATGTACATGTTTTACTGAGAATGTCAGATTTCATTCTCACATGACTGAGAAAGATAATGTGAATTTACAGAAAACATGCTCTCAGTTTAGCTTATAGATCACCTTCCAAACCTCTATGGGAAAAGCATGAGAAAATAGTTTTCTCTCAAACATGATTCATGATATCACAGCAGAAGTCTTTTTCACATGGTAAAATCACCTTAGAACACACCACAATTCCTAAAATGAGTATGGTACCATCAACAAATGATTTATAATGTAACTAAAGTCTTAAAACCTTCTATTAACTGCAATGCTTTTTAATGAGGTGCTATCATGTATATTGGTCCCAAGATGGCTGCCAACACTTCTTGGATGAAGTGCTGACAGCCAATCAGATCTCACGATGAGATGTGTGGTTAGGCTCCGCCCAGATATGTATGTGATTTTACTTTTGATTTTCTCAGGAACTACTGAACAGATTGACACCATATATGCAAAAGGCACATGCCTGACCTGAGGACTACCTCTTTGCCAAATTTCAAGTAATTCTGTTCAGCCGTTCGGGCTGTACCTTGGACTAAAGGTCCCTATTGAAAATTGCATGGGGAAAATGCATTTTGGGACCCCCCTTCTTTCTCAGCCCCCGCTTGATAAATCCCCCTGAGACTTTCAGGGTAGGAGCGGAGCGCCCCACCTATTTTGAAAATTTCGCGAGGATTCGTCAACCGGCACAAAAGTTATTCCAAATAGAATGTTGCGGATTTCCTATGGAAACACGGTCCTAACTATAACTATCTACTGGCGACCGCCAGTAGATAATATATATATATATATATTTATCTACTGGCGGTCGCCAGTAGATTATATATATATATATTCACTTTAAAAACCATAGGTTTCACACATGTTATTGTCAGGTGGATATTTCACTCGTAAAAAACCAATGAAATTCCCCCGTTATAGTTACTTCAGATAACTATAACTCGCGTGCCCGCAATCCTCTGCTCATGACGTCA
This sequence comes from Triturus cristatus, assembly GCF_964204655.1. NCBI lineage: Eukaryota > Metazoa > Chordata > Amphibia > Caudata > Salamandridae > Triturus > Triturus cristatus. Next base: position 1,171,540,620 of record NC_140589.1, on the reverse strand, counting down.
CATATTACATCACTCATGACATGGTCAGTGGCATCACTCTTGACATCACTGATGACATCATCCTTGTGATAGAGTGGCGGTCGCGCGAGTTATAGTTATCTGAAGTAACTATAACGGGGGAATTTCATTGGTTTTTTACGAGTAAAATATCCACCTAACTATAACATGCGTGAAACCTATGGTTTTTAAAAGTGAATTTGCAAGGTTTTTTAAATGCTAATTCCTAACTATAACGTGTGTGAAACCTATGGTTTTTTCAGTGAATTTGTATGGTTTTTTAAATGCTAAGTTATTTATGTATTATTATTTTTTTTATATATTTATTTTTCAATAAACTACGTATTAAAAATTATTATTTTTTTTAATGGTTTTTCACAATGCGCGCACGGTGCGCGCACCCCTGCGATTTAAAAAAAAAAAAATGTAAATGTTTTTTTCTGCCTTCGGGGTCCTTCAGGGACCCCCTGACAAAGGCTAGGGGGTCAGGAACTCTCCACCCTGCCCCCTTTTCACGTTCGCCACCTTCCTTTTCCACTCTCGCACTGAAAACAAACAAAATGGCGGCCGACACTTCCTGATTTCGACCGATTCGAACGTTGACTGACATGTAACAACCAATCAGAATTACGCTTGCGCACGTTAGGGTGCGCGCACCATGCGCGCACGGTGCGCGCACGGTGCACGGCTATAGATATGTATGTGTTTTTAAATGCAATTTTCTCAGGAACTAATGAACAGATTGACTCCATATATGCAAAAGGCACATCCCTGACCTGAGGACTACCTCTCTGCCAAATTTCATGTAATTCTGTTCAGCCGTTCGGGCTGTACCTTCGACTAAATGTGCTATGGGAAAATGCATGGGGAAAACGCTTTTTGGGACCCCCCTTTTTTCTCGGCCCCTGCTTGATGAATCCCCCCGAGACTTTCAGGGTAGGAGCTGAGCAGAGCGCCCCATTAGTTTTGAAAATTCCGCGAAGATTCGTCAACCGGCACCAAAGTTATTCAAAATAGAATTTTGAGATTTCCTATGGAAACACGGTCCTAACTATAACTATCTACTGGCGACCGCCAGTAGATAATATCTATCTATCTATCTATCTATCTATCTATCTATCTATCTATCTATCTATCTATCTATCTATCTATCTATCTATCTATCTATCTATCTATCTATCTATCTATCTATCTATCTATCTATCTATCTATCTATCTATCTATCTATCTATCTATCTATCTATCTATCTATCTATCTATCTATATATTCACTGAAAAAACCATAGGTTTCACACATGTTATAGTTAGCGGAAATTTTACTGATAAAAAACCAATGAAATTCCCCCGTTATAGTTAGTGCAGGCAACTATAACTCACGCGACCGCAATCCTCTGCTGATGCTAATACTGTATTTAGACACTTATTTGCCCATGTCTTCTTCCATACATTTTTAGCTATACATATATTACAAATATTTTTTTTTCATAAAGACACATATGTCATCAGCAGAAGATTGCGGTCGCGTGAGTTATAGTTGCCTGCACTAACTATAACGGGGGAATTTCATTGGTTTTTTATCAGTAAAATTTCCGCTAACTATAACATGTGTGAAACCTATGGTTTTTTCAGTGAATTTGCAAGGTTTTTTAAATGCTAATTCCTAACTATAACGTGTGTGAAACCTATGGTTTTTTCAGTGAATTTGTATGGTTTTTTAAATGCTAAGTTACTTTACGCCATTCGTGGCGTGCGCGCCCACTTAACGCAGTTCGTTCCGTGCGCGCACGGTGCGCTTCGCGCACCGTGCGCGCACAGTGAGCACGCGGTGCGCGTCGCGCACCGCGCGCCCACTTTACGCAGTTAGTGCCGTGCACGCACGGTGGGCACGCAGTGCGATGACAAAGCAAGAAAGCACGTCAACAAATCTGTTTCTGCTTTCCTCCGTGACTATGGTATGGGTGCCATTTACCACAACAACTTGCGTTATGACATGCAAGACATTTATAGAGGAGATGGTGTGCACTTCAATGATGAAGGGAACAGAGTCTTCCTCTTGAACCTTAGACTCTGCATCGGTACTTACTTGTAGGTACCACTAAAAAATCATTTCATAAACACAACGGCTCTTTTTAGAGCCCCCTAATATCTAAACACTTAAATCTGATTTTCATTTTTTTTTTTTTTTTTTCCTACCGTACGCTTACCGTAAGCTTACCGTACGCGTACCCCGTGATTTTTTTTAAAATCAATAAATGTTTTCTTTGTACTTTTCTGTCCTTCTTTGACCCCCTTACAAATGTTAGGTGGTCTGTAACTCTCCTCATTGCCCCCTTTCCTTGTTTTCACTCTTTTTTTTCAGAGTGAAATACACAAAATGGCGGCCGCCGCTTCCTGGTTTCGGCCGATTCGAATGTTTACTAAGATCTAAGAGCCAATCAGAATTGCGCTCGCGCACGCCACCGTACGCTTACCGTAAGCGTACGGTAAGCGTACCGTAAGCGGGCTCAGATATATATATTGATTTAAAGGCTATTTTCTCAGAATCTACTGAACAGATTTACACCAAACCTACAAAAGGCACTTCCTTGACCTAGGGACTACCTCTCTGCCAAATTTTGAGTAATTCTGTTCAGCCGTTCGGGCTGTAGCTCGTTCTAAAGGTCCTATGGAAAAATGCATGGGAAAAATGCGTTTTGGGACCCCCCTTTTATCTCAGCCCCCGCTTGACGGATCCCCCCGAGACTTTCAGGGTAGGAGCGGAGCGTAGCGCCCCACCTATTTTGAGAAATTCGCGAGGATTCGTCGACCGGCGCCAAAGTTATTCAAAATAGAATGTTGAGGTTTTCCTATGGAAATGTGGTCCTAACTATAACTACCTACTGGCGACCGCCAGTAGGTAATATATATATATATATATATATATATATATATATATATATATATCTAAAGGCTAGGAGCCTTTATGTAACAAGCGGCCGTCCAGCCGTGAAGCGAGCACCACACCATACCTTAAGGGGGCCACCGGGTCTCAATGCGGCCTCAGAAGTGGAACGCGCCTTTTGGATTTAGCAGCACACCTTTCCTTGGGGCTCAGGGCGAGCTTTTTAATCGGCATTTATTTAAGAGGCATCCATCTGAGGACTTTTACGAATGGACTACACTTTCCAGAAAACCCTCACGTACAGGCTCATCTAGAGCAGCTGAATATCAGCGTATGATGTGGTTTAAATCAGGAGGTGTGGCCTGCAATGCTTCTTTCGACCTAGATGCCTCTGAGGAAGTTATTCTAACGAAACGCGTAAGGCTGTGGTCATGTGCCTTGGAAGAGTAAATTGAGGAAAGCTGCCTGCATACCAATAAAAGCTTTTACAGGGGAAAGCTAAGCCGTGTTCGAGTGCTGCTTTAATGTGGACACCCCTAGGAGCCTTTATGTAACAAGCGGCCGTCCAGCCGCGAAGCGAGCACCACCCCATACCTTAAGCGAGTCACCGGGTCTCAATGCGGACTCAGAAGTGGAACGCGCCTTTTGGATTTAGCAGCACACCTTTCCTTGGGGCTCAGGGCGAGCTTTTTTAATCGGCATTTATTTTAAGAGGCATCCATCTGAGGACTTTTACGAATGGACTACACTTCCCAGAAAACCCTCACGTACAGGCTCATCTAGAGCAGCTGAATATCAGCGTATGATGTGGTTTAAATCAGGAGGTGTGGCCTGCAATGCTTCTTTCGACCTAGATGCCTCTGAGGAAGTTATTCTAACGAAACGCGTAAGGCTGTGGTCGTGTGCCTTGGAAGAGTGAACTGAGGAAAGCTGCCTGCATACCAAAAAAAGCTTTTACAGGGGGAAAGCTAAGCCATGTTCGAGTGCTGCTTTAATGTGGACACCCCTAGGAGCCTTTATATATCTATATCTATATCTATCTATCTATCTATCTATCTATCTATATATATATTCACTGAAAAAACCATAGGTTTCAGGGGTGTTATAGTTAGCTGGACTTTTCACTTGTACAAAACCATTGAAATTTCCCCGTTATAGTTAGTTCAGCTAACTATAACTCGCGCGCCCGCAATGCACTGCTGATGACGTCACATATTACATCACTCATGACATGGTCAGTGACATCACTCATGACATCACTGATGACATCTCAAATGACATCACTGATGACATCACTGATGACATCATCCAGTGAATGTGTGTTATTCTGAAAATTAAATATGTTTTATATATGTATATCTCAAGGTCGATGGAAGAATAAATGGGTATATAAGTGTCTAAATGGATGATTTGTTTTTGAAAAATTGATTGTGTAACTGACTGATTAAGTGTATCATAGTGAATACATGGCTTAGTGAGTAATGTTTAAATATGTAAATATCTGTATCAGTCTCTCACTTTGTGTATAAGTGGCTGCATGGGTTGGTGAGTAGCTACATGGGTGTCTATATAGGTTATTAGTTGGTTTTTTGAGTATCAGTCTGAGTGTCTGCATGGTTCGGTGGGGGTATTACGTAGTGCATAGGTGCATGAATGAGTGACTCACTGTTTGTATGTGTTGAACACAGTATGTGTGCAGGACTGTATGGGTGGATGAGTGTGTGTATGGGTGTGTTAGTGAGTGAATGACTGTCTCAATAGTGTCTTTATGAGTAACTACATATGTTTTAAACTAGTATATGTGACTATTGGTGTATATATGTGAGTATATGTGAGAGTGAGAGATTGAAAGAGTTCCTGTATGAATAAGTATGTGTTTCTATAAGTGATTGTTTAAAAGACTAAGTATGTGTAAGTTTCCGTAGAAGTAAGTGTGGTGGTGTGTGTATAACTGTATATGCAAGTAAATGTATGTTTGATTCTTTATTAGCATGAGTGACTATGTGTGTGAGTAACTCTATGGATGAGTGGCATTGTGTAACAGGATGTATAGGTGTATGAGTACATATGATGAGTGAGTACATGTATGAGTGACTGTATTGGACTGTTGGTGAATGAGTGGATGTGTATGTGGATCTTAGAATTACTGAAGAGGTTGTTGTAACTGGTATTGGTATGTCCATTGTTTTGAAAATTTTAGTCTCTATTTTTGAATGTGTGTATCAAAGGTTATATTAGGGTGAGAGGAGGTCTGCCACTCTATCACAAGGATGATGTCATCAGTGATGTCATCAGTGATGTCATTTGAGATGTCATCAGTGATGTCATGAGTGATGTCACTGACCATGTCATGAGTGATGTAATATGTGACGTCATCAGCAGTGCATTGCGGGCGCGCGAGTTATAGTTAGCTGAACTAACTATAACGGGGAAATTTCAATGGTTTTGTACAAGTGAAAAGTCCAGCTAACTATAACACCCCTGAAACCTATGGTTTTTTCAGTGAATTTCTGAGGTTTTTTAAATGCTAATTCCTAACTATAACGTGCCTGAAACCTATGGTTTTTTCTGTTAATTTCAAAGGTTTTTTAAATGCTAATTTCTAACTATGCCTACAGAGATAGGACATGTGAAGAAAGAAGAAAAAATGCACAGAAAGAAACAAAAGAAGTGCAGAAAGAAGCAACAGAAGTCCTCAAATACGAAGATAAGTGCAGGAAGAAGGATAACGTGCAGAAAGAACAAAAAGAAGAGCAGAAAGAAGCCTTGTTGCAAAATCATCCTGTACCCTCAACTTTTTCAGACGGATACTGGTGGTAACTGAGTCTGACTAACCAGTCCTAGAGCCAATGCTATGTTAAAAGACACTTAGAATACAGTGAAAACACCTACATACACTAGGGAACATTATGCGTTGGGGTCCCCCTGTGATTAGCCTTACCTCCTCTATAAGCCCCTAGTATATAATAGGGCATGGGGATTAAAACTACCTCTTAAAACAGGCCACAGGGCGTTTTTGCACACGTTAACTCAGGCCCCGTCCCCTCCTTTCACCATTGTGTAAACACGCCCTGTGTCCGTTTTTAGTTGGGAGATTAAGTTCATTTGAGTCCTGAGGGTCCCTAGGGTCCAACTAGCCCACTAGGTACCTCCAGTAAGTGCCACAGAGCTGCGTTGCAGAGAGGTGTAAAAAGTGGCACGGCCTGGACCACTTCTCTGCAATGCAGCTCAGTGGTGCTTACTGGAAGCACTTGGTGGGCTAGTTAGCCCCCAGGGGCCCTCAGTATTGAAGGGAAATTATATCCCCAATTTAAAACGTGCCATGGTGCGTGTTTGCACACGTCACCTCAGGCCCCGTCCCCTCCCTTCACCACTGTGTAAACGCGCCCTGTGGCTGTTCTAAGTTGAGAGATTAAGTCCCCTTGAATCCTAAGGGTCCCTAGGGTCACACTAGACCACTAGGTACCTCCAGTAAGCGCCACAGAGCTGCGTTGCAGAGAGGTGTAATAAGGGGCTTGGCCTCAGAACACCTGTCTGCAGCGCAGCTCCCTGGCGCATACTGGAGATGCCTGTTGGGGGCGCGTTTGCAGAGTGCTGCATGGAGGGGGCATGGCCTCCGGCACGATGCCAGTCTTTTATTTATTTTATTTTTTTAAGAAGGGGGGCTGTGTGGTTCCCCTTCTTATTCTAATTTATTGGCCCTGATGACCCCATCCCCCAGGGCCTGTCTCCTAATTATATTTTTTTGACCCCAATCCCCAGGGCCGGCCACTGTTTTTTATTATTTTTAAAAAATATATATTTATAGACACACCTAGGACATGCTGGACAAACCGTACGTACCTATCACCATGACGATTTGCGTGATATTCATTAAAAGGCGACTATGCATGCAATTAATCCACGTGGAATGTATTTACACCACTAGTGAAGCTCTGACATGTCTGATGCTCTACCGTGCCTAATCCCGGTAGACACCCTTGTCGTTTATTTATACAAACATGGGTAGCTATTGACGGGCACATTTAATACACATGCACACCAAGCCATTCAAAGGGGATTCGACAAAAATTCGACCAAAACTATGCAAGAAACCCCCCTCACAGTTAATAAAACGCACATCCACTGCCGGATGTGTAATACTTTTTATTTTACTCTCTGGAAAGGGGACGAACATCACTTGCGAGTCACAGCGCGCTCCTGACAGAGCCCAATGCTGTGTTACACCCACCATTGCCTGCCGAGTGCCACACACCTCTGTATTGTATTCCACTAGCTAGTGCATATGCTATGACACTCTCTAGCCCATGTGCACTGTAACACCACCCCGTGAAAATGTCATGCCACACTTGTCTTCGCACGGGTTATATTGCCCCATCTAACGTGCCTTCCTCGATGCCTATGTTATAACGCACAGTGCTATGCCATACATATTACAATTTGGGATCCATATCTTTGTCACAGTGCATATGCAACGTTACACTCCCCAGCACATATTTTATATTACAACTTTAGAGACTAGTTAGGTTACACAACACTGCCCTGTGCATATTACACTCCAAGGCGCATATCGCATAGCACGCGCTAGTGCCTGTGCTATCTCGCGCTCTCCAATGAATCTGTCATTGCGCACAATGTATTGCATATTATATTTCACGCCTGGTTCATCTTATATCACACTTTTTGGTGCATAGTTTATACCATACACTATATCTAGTTTTCATTTTCAATCGTGCTCTCAGGACTATGTTCTATATAACACTGTGTTCACCTACCCTTTTCACGGGCATTACATTTTGCGATAGGGGGTGGAGGGTCAGGGGGTGTTTTTGCCAAGTGAGCCCGGAGTCACAGTCACTAACGTCTTCTTCTTCCTGAATAAAAGTGAGATTATGCTGCATACTTGTTCATATTTTAAGTAGTTTGCACAGACAAAATGTTTTAAAAACAATAAAGTTTCTAATACCCGCCTTCTCTGAACAGTTAGCTTGCTGCCCCATCCCCCTCCTCCCTATCCTCTGTTGTGTTAATCCATGGACTAGCCTCCTCCCTCCTGCCATGCATGGTCTGATGTGCTGCCACTGCCCTCAATTTAGTATGATGTACCAGTCCACTCCTCCTGCCCTCCATTGCCCAATTCTATGCCCCATCATTGACCTCCTGCTTAAACTCTGTGCTTAGCTTGCTGCCCCTATTCTCCTTCCCCCTGCCCTCCGATGTCTTTGTGCATGCCCCTGCTCCATCCTTTTTGCCCGCCATGTCCCATGGACCTGCCACTCCTATCTACTCTGAGTGTTCTGTTGAGCTGCCACTCCCCTCCCACCTGCCTAGCATTGTCAGATGACTGTAACCTGTCCCTGCCACCTCCACCCTGCCTGTCCACATGCTATGCCTCTATCCTCTTCCTCCTGTCCTACATGGTCCATTGTACTGCCACACCCTTCTGCCCTCCCTGGTCTGTTGTGCTGCAACTGATCCTCCTGCCTGCCCCGTGTGGTCTGTTGTGAGGCCCCTTCCCCTGAACTTTCTTGTCTGTGCACAGGTCCTGACCCTCCCTTCTATCCTCCATCGTCCTTTGTGCATGCCCCTGCACCCTCCTTCTTGCCCATCATAGCCATTGTGCTGCCACTAACCCTCCCACTTGCCATGCATGGTCTTCTGTGCTGCCATGGCCCCTCCCACCTTCCCTGTGTGGTCAGTTAGCTGCCCCTGACCCCCTCCCACCTTCCCTCCATGGTCTGTGTGTATGCCATCACAGTCTCACTGTTGCTCTTCATGTTGTGTCTTGCTTCTAGTGCCCATCCTGCCTGACCTCCATGGCTATCTTGCTGCTCCTGCCCTGCCCCCTTGCCCCCAGCCCTCTGTTTACATGTGCAGACCCCTACTCCCTCCCTCCTGGCTTGTCTGTTCCATTGTAATGCCCCTGATCCGTCCCTCCTGCCCTTTATGGTCTGTTATGCTGCAGCCTTCTCTCCTGTCTGTCCATTATGGTCAGCTAGCTACCATTGCCTCTTGCCCCTCTGTTCTCTGTTGTCCATGTGCATGGTCCTGTCCCCTCCCTCTTGCTTTCTATGGATTGTTGTGCTGCACTCCCGTCCTGCATGCCCTGTGTGGTGTATTGTGCTGCTGCAAACCCTGATGCCTGCCCTGCAGGGTCAGTTTGGTGCACCTCTCCATGTCTCTCCTGTCCTCTGTTATCCAAGTCCATGTCCCTATCCCATTTCCTTCCATGATCCAATGTACCATACTTGCGAACATTTTGAACTTGGTAAGAGGGAGATTTTGAAAAAAAACTGGGGTATTGATTTTCCCCTTTGAGTTACATTGAAAAAGAGGATATTGTAGACAGGAGACAGATCAAATAAAGCCCATTTGAGCTTAAAAACATTGGACGTTTCCTGGCTGTATCGGGTCTGTTGGCATGTATGGTTGTACTACCATTGCCTCTTCCTTCTGCCCACAATGGTCTATTACATTGCCACAGCCTTGAAGGAGGGTAGATTTTGTATCACAGGGGGCCCCTGGCCCGTTCTGTCCACACCTGAAGTATGAGACCCTTGTCCTTGCCCTGCCAGCCGCATTTGTAGGCCGTATTAAATTGACCAGCGGGTCCTGTGTTGCTATATAATTATCCTGAGACATCCTTACCACTCAGCCAGCATAAAACCCCTGTGTAGGCCCTTCTGTTCAATATGTAGGCCTCTTTGTTAAATTGACCATAGCTCTGCAATTTTAGTGTATAGCAGTCTGAAGGCAGGTCTGCGAGGCCTTCTGCTCCAAACTAGTAGCCCCCACCCTACCCGAGTGCTCCGTGCTCGGTATCAAAGTTCAACATCCCCCTGAAGCTGTCGACATACAGTAGGCTGCATCCTGGACTGGTACTTGCTTCCTGGGCAGGTTTCCCGCTTTTAAGGAAGTGGCAACCGCAGAGCGTCAAGTTAGGAGAACTGAGGAGATTTTATACATGAATATATTGAATTCCTGTACAACACCCATTATTTTCTGCTTGCTCTATGGAACTTACGATAAGCGATTGGCCTGAGAGACTGACCTTTTCACCCAGTCCATTGTCAGCATTAAGTGGGTAAATGACGAAATGTCTGGTAAAATCTGCAGACGAAGCTTTTGGGTAGCATACGTAGGTAGATGTAGCGTGCAAAGGAGCCCACAAAATGATATAAAAAGGGAGCACCCACAGATATCGACGGACAACCTCGCCGTCTGTATGTAGGTTAACAGGCTGTGCAGGTTTTCCCCAAGAACTGGGAGCTCTTGTCTTCCTTTGCTTAAAATGTCTTGCTCTGCTTTGCTTGAAGTATCTTATTCTATTTTACCTATATGAAATGTCATGTTATGTTTAACCATTGTTCTCTTTACTTTTGCATTTAAAAGATGTTGTATTGTAATTGCAGGAATGCTTGCTCTAAGAGTAAATGTGAGTGTCCCTAGGTAACATTTTCCTTGGTGTAACTTGTTTCTCATGATGCATTTATAGATGTGTTTTCTCTCTCTCTCTGTCAGTCCATTAATTGAGATACAGAGAATATCATGACAGCTGTATGATTATCTGGATTCTGTATTTTGTACTTTATGTCTCTATTCTGCGGTTTCTTTGAAGTTGCATCTTCTCATTAAACTGCCATTGTATTCTGCCTCCAATTCCATGTCTCATATGTCTGTTTTCTTCATTTTTGGAGCAAGCGTTCCTAGGCACCCCGCCTCAAATTAAGGTGCCCCTTTTGTCCCTGACTCACTCTCCTGCTCAGTTCTGTGGTGGCTCCCGGGGCTCTGGGGACCGCCCCTAGCTTCCTTGACCCGTAATAGATCTTCCCTCCAACAGCCTCTCTTGCAAGTCCTGTATTGTTGGTTTGTTGCCCCTGCCCCCCTTTCCACTGCCCTCCATAGTCTGTTGTGCTTCCACGGCCCTTCCTGCCTGCTCAGTGTGGTTAAATTGTTGCCTTTGCACCCTCCTACCTGCCTTCAATTTTCAGAGTCCGTGCCCCTGGCCTCTGCCTCTCAACAGTATCCTAATGAACAACTAGATTGCTAACATTCTATATTTATTACAAAAGTGTGGAACGCCTGACATCATCTTAATGTAATCAAAACTGTAATACCTAGAGCATTCCTTTAGAAATTACATATATGAGAGGGTCTTATTGGCTTCAAAATTATGGTTAGTGCTCTAAAAGACTAAAATAAGGACATATTTTCTGAGTTTTCAAATAGCGACAAAGCACTTTTAAATTATTTGTTATCTTTATGTTTTTTTATCTAGTTGACAACTTGATTAAATGTTGCACTTAGGGGAGAGGATGTGGAGTTACTTCCAGAACTGCAGACTTTGCAACTGGGGAACCAGGTTGAAGTTTCTGCTTCAGCTCGACATTCTGTGATTCTGGTCAAATCACTTAGTCTCCCCATGTCTACAACCAAAATGAATTTGTTCTTGTGTGATGTAACCAATGCTCATGTAAAGCACTCCAATACCTGACAAGTCTGCACTATATAACACTGCAAAAACACAAAATAATAAGTGTTTTGCACACTTCTGTCATTGGGCTATATTTGGGCTATATCTGGGTGATTTTGGGCTACATTTGGGCTCTTTTGTCTCCGGTGGCCATCTTGGGAGATTTATTTGTTATGAAGTTTCCTAATTTCCTCATGTACTGCAGTCTCCTCAGTCGGAAATGCTTTCAGTTTTTTACTTTGATTCCATCATGAAGGTATTCAGATATGTCACACATTTGCCATAAATTCTGAATGTTAGCACTCTAGTTGCTCATTAGATCACTGTAGTAAAACTACTGTTCACCATGGAAGTCTGCTCCTGGTATTAAAAGTGCATGTTTCAGTCTGCATGTCAGAATTTTTTAATGAAATAGAAGAAGATTTGAGAAGTCACTCAAAATGTGCCCTCATTTTCTTTCTTCAGCATTAATCATAATTTCTATGGCAAAATGAACCCCCTCATTGTGTTCCTTTTTAAATTAAATGTTTTAAGTGTTACCAGTTTATTCCAATCAAGATGGCTTCAGGTGTGCCATACTTTTGTCATAATGAAGACAGTAAGTGCTCTAGTTGTTTTTAAGAACATTCTTGGACATTCTGTCATTGGGCTATACTTGGGCTACATCTGGGTGATATTTGGGCTACATTTGGGCTCTTTTGTCTCTGGTGGCCATCTTGGGAGACTTATTTGTTATGAAGTTTCCTAATTTCCTCATTTACTGCAGTCTCCTCAGTAGGAAATACTTTCAGTTTTTTACTTTGATTCCATCAAGAAGGCATTCAAATGTGTCACACATTTGCCATAAAATCAGAATGTTAGCACTCTTTTTGCTCATTAGATCACTGTAGTAAAGCTACTGCTCACCAGGGAAAACTGCTGCTGGTATTGAAAGTGCATGTTTCAGTCTGCATGTCAGAATGTTTTAATGAAATAGAAGAGGATTTGAGAAGTCACTCAAAATGTGCCCTAATTTTTCTTTCTGCAGCACTAATCATACTTTTTATGGAAAAATGAACCCCCTCATTTTGTTCCTTTTTAAATTAAATGTTTTAAGAGTTACCACTTTAATCCAAGCAAGATGGCTTCAGGTGGGCCATACATTTATCATAAGTAGGACGGTTAGCGCTCTAGTAGTTCTTTGGAACACTCTGGAAAGCTGCAGTAGAACACAAAGGAATCAACTGACAGTCTCTGCCCTTGTTGGATGTACATGTTTTACTGAGAATGTCAGACTTCATTCTCACATGACTGAGAAAGATAATGTGAATTTACAGAAAATAAGCTCTCAGTTTAGCTTATAGATCACCTTCCAAACCTCTGTGGTAAAAGCATGAGAAAATATTTTTCTCTCAATCATGATAACCCAGCAGAAGGCTTTTTCACATGGTGAAATCACCTTAGAACATACCACAATTCCTAAAATGAGTATGGTACCATCAACAAATGATTTATAATGTAACTAAAGTCTTAAAACCTTCTATTAACTGCAATGCTTTTTAATGAGGTGCTATCATGTATATTGGTCCCAAGATGGCTGCCAACACTTCTTGGATGAAGTGCTGACAGCCAATCAGATCTCAGGATGAGATGTGTGGTTAGGCTCCACCCACATATATATATTGATTTAAATGCTATTTTCTCAGGAACTACTGAACAGATTTACACCAGACCTACAAAAGGCACTTCCTTGACCTGAGGACTACCTCTCTGCCAAATTTCAAGTAACTCTGTTCAGCCGTTCGGGCTGTAGCTGTGTCTAAAGGTCCTATGGAAAAATGCATGGGAAAAACGCGTTTTGGGACCCCCCTTTTTTCTCAGCCCCCGCTTGACGAATCCCCCCGAGACTTTCAGGGTAGGAGCGGAGCGTAGCGCCCCACCTATTTTAAAAATTTCGCGAGGATTCATCGACCGGCGCCAAAGTTATTCCAAATAGAATGTTGCGGATTTCCTATGGAAACAGGGTCCTAACTATAACTATCTACTGGCGACCGCCAGTAGATAATATATATATATATATATATATATATTTCCACAACGTTTGCGAACAGCCACCGCGCTCCTGATCAGCAGGTGCGTCGTCGCGCAGACCTCGCAAACTAAGTCCGGAATATGAATGAATACTCCTCTCACACCAGGAATGACGACGCCATGTCTTGACAATATGGATCAGATTTTAATCAACGGCATTGCCGTTGATTAAATTCTGATCCATATTGTCAAGACATGGCGTCGTCATTCCTGGTGGGAGAGGAGTATTCATTCATATATATATTCACTGAAAAAACCATAGGTTTCACACATGTTATAGTTAGCGGAAATTTTACTGATAAAAAACCAGTGAAATTCCCCCGTTATAGTTAGTGCAGGCAACTATAACTCACGCGACCGCAATCCTCTGCTGATGCTAATACTGTATTTAGACACTTATTTGCCCATGTCTTCTTCCATACATTTTTAGCTATACATATATTACAAATATTTTTTTTTCATAAAGACACATATGTCATCAGCAGAAGATTGCGGTCGCGTGAGTTATAGTTGCCTGCACTAACTATAACGGGGGAATTTCACTGGTTTTTTATCAGTAAAATTTCCGCTAACTATAACATGTGTGAAACCTATGGTTTTTTCAGTGAATTTGCAAGGTTTTTTAAATGCTAATTCCTAACTATAACGTGTGTGAAATCTATGGTTTTTTCTGTGAATTTGTACGGTTTCATAAACACAACAGCTCTTTTTAGAGCTCCCTAATTTCTAAACTCTTAAATCTGCTTTTCATTTATTTTTTTTTATTTTTTTTACCGTACGCTTACCGTAAGCTTACCGTACGCGTACCCCGTGATTTTTTTTAAAATCAATAAATGTTTTTTTTGTACTTTTCTGTCCTTCTTTGACCCCCTTACAAATGTTAGGGGGTCTGTAACTCTCCTCATTGCTCCCTTTCCTTGTTTTCTCTGTTTTTTTTCTGAGTGAAACACACAAAATGGCGGCCGCCGCTTCCTGGTTTCGGCCGATTCGAATGTTTACTAAGATCTATGGGCCAATCAGAATCTCCTTCGCGCACGCCATGTTTCTTCCGTACGCTTACCGTAAGCTTACCGTACGCGTACCCCGTGATTTTTTTTAAAAATCAATAAATGTTTGTTTTGTACTTTACAGTCCTTCTTTGACCCCCTCACAAATGTAAGGGGGTCTGTAACTCTCCTCATTGCCCCCTTTTCTTGTTTTCACTCTTTTTTTTTCAGAGTGAAACACAGAAAATGGCGGCCGCCGCTTCCTGGTTTCGGCCGATTCGAATGTTTACTAAGATCTAAGAGCCAATCAGAATCGCGCTCGCGCACGCCACCGTACGCTTACCGTAAGCGTACGGTAAGCGTACCGTAAGCGGGCTCAGATATATATATTGATTTAAAGGCTATTTTCTCAGAATCTACTGAACAGATTTACACCAAACCTACAAAAGGCACTTCCTTGACCTAGGGACTACCTCTCTGCCAAATTTTGAGTAATTCTGTTCAGCCGTTCGGGCTGTAGCTCGTTCTAAAGGTCCTATGGAAAAATGCATGGGAAAAACGCGTTTTGGGACCCCCCTTTTATCTCAGCCCCCGCTTGACGGATCCCCCCGAGACTTTCAGGGTAGGAGCGGAGCGTAGCGCCCCACCTATTTTGAGAAATTCGCAAGGATTCGTCGACCGGCGCCAAAGTTATTCAAAATAGAATGTTGAGGTTTTCCTATGGAAACGTGGTCCTAACTATAACTACCTACTGGCGACCGCCAGTAGGTAATATATATATATATATATATATATATATATATATATATATATATATATATATATATATTATCTACTGGCGGTCGCCAGTAGATAGTTATAGTTAGGACCGTGTTTCCATAGGAAATCCGCAACATTCTATTTGGAATAACTTTGGCGCCGGTTGACGAATCCTCGCGAAATTTTCAAAATAGGTGGGGCACTCCGCTCCGCTCCTACCCTGAAAGTCTCGGGGGGATTCGTCAAGCGGGGGCTGAGTAAAAAGGGGGGTCCCAAAACACGTTTTCCCCATGCAATTTTCCATAGGGACCTTTAGTCCAAGGTACAGCCCGAACGGCTGAACAGAATTACTTGAAATTTGGCAAAGAGGTAGTCCTCAGGTCAGACATGTGCCTTTTGCATATATGGTGTCAATCTGTTCAGTAGTTCCTGAGAAAATCAAAAGTAAAATCACATACATATCTGGGCAGAGCCTAACCACACATCTCATCGTGAGATCTGATTTGCTGTCAGTACTTCATCCAAGAAGTGTTGGCAGCCATCTTGGGACCAATATACATGATAGCACCTCATTAAAAAGCATTGCAGTTAATAGAAGGTTTTAAGACTTTAGTTACATTATAAATCATTTGTTGATGGTATCATACTAATTTTAGGAATTGTGGTGTGTTCTAAGGTGATTTTACCATGTGAAAAAGCCTTCTGCTGTGATATCATGAACCATATTTGAGAGAAAACTATTTTCTCATACTTTTCCCACAGAGCGGTTTGGAAGGTGATCTATAAGCTAAACTGAGAGCATATTTTCTGTAAATTCACATTATCTTTCTCAGTCATGTAAGAATGAAGTCTGACATTCTCAGTAAAACATGTACATCCAACAAGGGCAGAGACTGTCAGTTGATTCCTTTGTGTTCTACTGCAACTTCCCAGAGTGCTCTAAAGAACAACTAGAGCGCGAACAGTCTTACTTATGACAAAAGTATGGCACACCTGAAGCCATCTTGATTGGAATAAAGTGGTAACACTTAAAACATTTAATTTACAAAGGAACAAAATGAGGGGGTTCATTTTGCCATATAAATTATGATTAGTGCTGCAGAAAGAAAAACTAGGGCACATTTTGACTTCTGAAATCCTCTTTTATTTCATAAAAACATTCTGACATGCAGACTGAAACATGCACTTTGAATACCAGCAGCAGACTTGCCTGGTGAGCAGTAGCTTTACTACAGTGATCTAATGAGCAACTAGAGTGCTAACATTCAGAATTTATGGAAAATGTGTGACACGTCTGAATGCCTTCTTGATGGAATCAAAGTAAAGAACTGAAAGTATTTCCTACTGAGGAGACTGCAGTAAATGAGGAAATTAGGAAACAAATAAATCTCCCAAGATGGCCACCAGAGACAAAAGAGCCCAAATGTAGCCCAAATATCACCCAGATGTAGCCCAAGTATAGCCCAATGACAGAATGTCCCAGAGTGTTCTTAAGAACAACTAGAGTGCTTACTGTCTTACTTATGACAAAAGTATGGCACACCTGAAGCCATCTTGATTGGAATAAACTGGTAACACTTAAAACATTTAATTTAAAAAGGAACACAATGAGGGGGTTCATTTTGCCATAGAAATGATGATTAGTGCTGAAGAAAGAAAAATTAGGGCACATTTTGAGTGACTTCTCAAATCCTCTTCTATTTCATTAAAAAACTTCTGATATGCAGACTGAAACATGCACTTCTAATACTAGCAGCAGACTTTCGTGGTGAGCAGTAGCTTTACTACAGTGATCTAATGAGCAACTAGAGTGCTAACATTCAGAATTTATGGCAAATGTGTGACATATCTGAATACCTTCTTGATGGAATCAAAGTAAAAAACTGAAAGCATTTCCTACTGAGGAGACAGCAGTAAATGAGGAAATTAGGAAACTTCATAACAAATAAATCTCCTAAAATGGCCACCAGAGACAAAAGAGCCCAAATGTAGCCCAAATATCACCCAGATGTAGTCCAAATGTAGCCCAATGACAGAAGTGTGCAAAACACTTATTTTTTGAGTATTTGCAGTTTTATATAGTGCAGACTTGTCAGATATTGGAGTGCTTTACATGAACATTGGTTACATCACACAAGCTCAAATTCATTTTGGTTGTAGACATGGGGAGATTAAGAGATTTGACCAGAATCACAGAATGTTGAGCTGAAGCAGAAACTCCAACCTGGTTCCCCAGTTGCAAAGTCTGCAGCTCTGGAAGTAACACCACACCCTCTCCCCTTGGATGCAACATTTAATCAAGTGGTCAACTGGATAAAAAAACTAAGATTATAAATAATTTAAAAGTTCTTTGTCGCTATTTGAAAACTCTGAAAATATGTCCTCATTTTAGTTTTTTAGAGCACTAACCATAATTTTGATGCAAATAAGACCCTCTCATATATGTAATTTCTAAAGGAAATGCTCTAGGCATTACAGTTTTGATTACATCAAGATGAAGTCAGGCATTCCACACTTTTGTAATAAATTTAGAATGTTAGCAATCTAGTTGTTTATTGGGATACTGTTGAGAGGCAGAGGCCAGGGGCACGGACTCTGAAAATTGAAGGCAGGTAGGAGAGTGCAGAGGCAACAATTTGACCACACTAGGCAGGCAGGAAGGGCAGTGGCAGCACAACAGACTATGGAGGGCAGTGGAAAGGGGGGCAGGGGCAACAAACCAACAATACAGGACTGGCAAGAGAGGCTGTGGCAATATAATAGACCATTGTGGGCAGAAGGAAGAGGCAGTGGTCATACAACCATACATGCCAACAGACCCGTTTCAGCCTGGAAACGTCCAATGTTTTTAAGCTCAAATGGGCTTTACTTGATCTGTTTCCTGTCTACAATCTTCTCTTTTTCAATGTAACTCAAAGGGGAAAATCAATACCCCAGTTTTATTTCAAAATCTCCCTCTTACCAAGTTCAAAATGTTCGCAAGTATGGTACATTGGATCATGGTAGGCAGGAGGAATTGGGGTAGGGACATGGACTCGGATAACAGAGGACAGGAGGGACATTGAGAGGTGCACGAAACTGACCCTACAGGGCAGGCATCAGGGTTTGCAGCAGCACAATACACCACACAGGGCATGCGGGACGGGAGTGCAGCACAACAATCCATAGAAAGCAATAGGGAGGGGACAGGACCATGCACATGGACAACAGACAACAGAGGGGAAAGAGGCAATGGTAGCTAGCTGACCATAATGGACAGACAGGAGAGAAAGCTGCAGCATAACAGACCATAAAGGGCAGGAGGGACGGATCAGGGGCATTACAATGGAACCGACAAGCCAGGAGGGAGGGAATAGGGGCCTGCACATGGAAACAGAGGGCTGGGGGCAAGGGGGAAGGGCAGGAGCAGCAAGATGACCATGGAGGTCAGGCAGGATGGGCACTAGAAACAAGACACACCATGGAGAGCAACAGTGAGACTATGATAGCATACACACAGACCATGGAGGGAAGGTGGGAGGGGATCAGGAGCAGCTAGCTGACCACACAGGAAAGGTGGGAGGGGCCATGGCAGCACAGAAGACCATGCATGGCAAGCATGAGGTTTAGTGGTAGCATAATGGCTATGATGGGCAAGAAGGAGGGTGCAGGGGCATGCACAAAGGACCATGGAGGATAGAAGGGAGGGTCAGGACCTGGGCACAGACAAGAGAGTTCAGGGGAAGGGGCCTCACAACAGACCGCGCGGGGCAGGCAGGAGGAGCAGTTGCAGCACAACAGACCAGGGAGGGCAGAAGGGTGTGGCAGTAAAATGGACCATGGAGGACAGGAGGAAGGGGATAGGGGCATGGCATGTGGACAGGCAGGGTGGAGGTGGCAGGGACAGGTTACAGTCATCTGACAATGCTAGGCAGGTGGTAGGGGAGTGGCAGCTCAACAGAACACTCAGAGTAGATAGGAGTGGCAGGTCCATGGAACATGGTGGTCAAAAAGGATGGAGCAGGGGCATGCACAAAGACATCGGAGGGCAGGGGGAAAGAGAATAGGGGCAGCAAGCAAAGCACAGAGGCTAAGCAGGAGGTCAATGATGGGCCATAGAATTGGGCAATGGAGGGCAGGATAAGTGGACTGGTACATCATGCTAAATGCAGGGCAGTGGCAGCACATCAGACCATGCATGGCAGGAGGGAGGAGGCTAGTCCATGGATTCAGACAACAGAGGATAGGGAGGAGGTGGATGGGGCAGCAAGCTAACTGTTCATAGAAGGTGGGTATTACGAACTTTATTGTTTTTAAAATGTGTGTCTGTGCGAACTACTTAAAATATGAACAAGTATGCAGCATAATCTCATTTTTATTCAGGAAGAAGAAGACGTTTGGGACTGTGACTCTGGGCTCTCTTGGCAGAAACATCCCCTGACCCTCCACCCCCATCGCAAAATGTAATGCCCGTGAAAAGGGTAGGTGGACGCAGTGTTATATAGAACATAGTCCTCAGAGCACGATTGAAAATGAAAACTAGATATAGTATATGGTATAAACTATGCACCAAAAAGTGTGATATAAGATGAACCGGGGCGTGAAATATAATATGCAATACATTGTGCGCAATGACAGATTCATTGGAGAGCGCGAGATAGCACAGGCACTAGCGCTTGCTATGTGATATGCACCTTGGAGTGTAATATGCACAGGGCAGTGTTGTAGAACCTAAGTAGTCTCTAAAGTTATAATATAAAATATGTGCTGGGTAGTGTAACATTGCATATGCACTGTGACAAAGATATGGATCCCAGATTGTAATATGTATGGCATAGCGCTGTGCTTTATAACATAGGCATCGAGGAAGGCACGTTAGATGGGGCAATATAACCCGTGCGAAGGCAAGTGTGGCATGACATATTCACGGGGTGGTGTTACAGTGCACATGGGCTAGAGAGTGTCATAGCAGACGCACTAGCTGGTGGAATACAACACAGAGGTGTGTGGCACTCGGCGGGCACTGGTGGGTGTAACACAGCATTGGGCTCAGCCAGGAGCACTCTGTGACTGTCAAGTGAGGTTTGTCTCCTTTCCAGAGAGTAAAATAAAAAGTATTACACATCCGGCGGTGGATGTGTGTTTTATTAACTGTGAGGGGGTTTCTTGCATAGTTTGGTCGAATTTTTGTCGAATCCCCTTTGAATGGCTTGGTGTGCATGTGTATTAAATGTGCCCATCAATAGCTACCCATGTTTGTATAAATAAACAACAAGGGTGTCTACTTGGAGAGTACCCACCAGCGGGCGTGCCGGGATTAGGCACGGTCGGGTGTCAGACATGTCAGAGCTTCACTAGCGGTGTGAATACATTCTATGTGGATTCATTGTATGCATAGTCGCCTTTTAATGAATATCACGCAAATCGTCATGGTGATAGGTACATACGGTTTGTCCAGCATGTCCTAGGTGTTTCTATAAATATATATATTTTTTTTAAAATAAAAAATAAAGGCCGGCCCCGGGGGATGGGGTCCCCGGGACCATAAGTGGCCTGAGGAGGGGGGCAACACAGCCCCCCCCTAAAGAATAAAAAAATAAATAAAAGGCCATGACCTGGGGGTTGGGGTCCCCGAGGCCGATTAAGGCCTTGGGAGGGCCAAATTAATTGTTTTCAACAAAAAAAATTAGGGTGCAGGCCCTGGGGGATTGGGTCCCCAGGGCTAATAAATTAGAAAAAGAAAGGGGGCCACACAGCCCTCCTTCTCAAAAATAAATAAATAAAAGACCGGCATCGCGCCAGAGGCCACGCCCCCTCCTTGCAGCACACTGCAAACACGCCCCCTGGCCAGTTGTAAGTTGAGGAATTAATTCCCCTTCAATACTGAGGGTCCCTGAGGGCCAACTAGCCCAACAGGTATCTCCAGTATGCGCCAGGGAGCTGCGTTGCAGACAGGTGTTCTGAGGCCACGCCCCTTTTTACACCTCCATGCAAAGCAGCTCTGTGGTGCTTACTGGAGGTACCTAGTGGGCTAGTTTGACCCTAGGGACCCTTAGGATTCAAGGGGACTTAATCTCTCAACTCAGAACGCCCACAGACCCTGTGGGGCGTTTTTTAAGTTGGGGAAATAATTCCCTTTCAATCCTGAGGGACCCTGGGGTCCAACTAGCCCACCAGGTGCTTCCAGTAAGCACCACTGCTCTGCGTTGCAGAGAGGTGGTGCAGGCCGTGCCACTTTTTACACCTCTCTGCAACGCAGCTCTGTGGCGCTTACTGGAGGTACCTAGTGGTCTAGTTGGACCCTAGGGACCCTCAGGATTCAAGGGGACTTAATCTCCCACCTTAAAACGGCTACAGGGCGTGTTTACACAGTGGGGAAGGGAGGGGACGGGGCATGAGGTGACGTGTTCAAACACGCCCTGTGGTGCGTTTTAAGAGGTAGTTTTAATCCCCTGCCCTATTATATACTAGGGGCTTACAGAGGAGGTCATGCTAATCACAGGGGGACCCCAACACATAGTGTGCCCTAGTGTATGTAGGTGTTTTCACTGTATTCTGAGTGTCTTTTAACATAGCACTGGCTCTAGGACTGGTTAGTCAGACTCAGTTACCACCAGTGTCCGTCTGAAAAAGTTGAGGGTACAGGATGATTTTGCAACAAGGCTTGTTTCTGCTCTTCTGTTTGTTCTTTCTGCACGTTATACTTCTTCCTGCACTTTTCTTCGTCTCTGAGGACTTCTGTTGCTTCTTTCTGCATTTCTTTTTTTTCTTTCTGTGCGTTTTTCCTTCTTTCTTCACATGTCCTACCTCTGTAGGCATAGCTAGAAATTAGCATTTAAAAAACTTTGAAATTCACTGAAAAAAACATAGGTTTCAGGCACGTTATAGATCGGAATTTGCATTTAAAAAACCTTAGAAATTCACTGAAAAAACCATAGGTTTCAAGGGTGTTATAGTTAGCTGGACTTTTCACTCGTACAAAACCATAGAAATTCCCCCGTTATAGTTAGTTCAGCTAACTATAACTCGCGCGCCCGCAATGCACTGCTGATGACGTCACATATTACATCACTCATGACATGGTCAGTGACATCACTCATGACATCACTGATGACATCACTGAAGACATAATCCTTGTGATAGAGTGGCAGACCTCCTCTCCCCCTAATATAACCTTTGATACACACATTCAAAAATAGAAATTTAAATTTTCAAAACAATGGACATACTAATACCAGTTACAACAACCTATTCAGTATTTGTAAGATCCACATCCACATCCACTCATTCATCAACAGTCCTATACAATTACTCATACATGTACTCACTCATCATATGTACTCATACACCTATACATCCTGTTACACAACGCCACTCATCCATAAAGTTACTCACACACATAGTCACTCATGCTAATAAAGAATCAAACATCCGTTTACCTGCATATACAGTTATACACACACCACCACACTTACTTCTACAGAAACTTACACATACTTAGTCTTTTTAACAATCACTTATAGAAACACATACTTATTCATACAAGAACTCTTTCAATCTCTCACTCTCACATATACTCACTTATATACACCAATAGTCACATATACTAGTTTAAAACATATGTAGTTACTCATAGAGACACTATTGAGACAGTCATTCACTCACTAACACACCCATGCACATACTCATCCACCCATACAGTCCTGCACACATGCTGTCTTCAAAACATACAAACAGTGAGTCACTCATTCATGCACCTATGCACTACTTAATACCCCCACCGAACCATACAGACATCAGACACTTATACTGATACTCAAAAAACCAACTAATAACCTATATAGACACTCATGTAGCTACTCACTAACCCATGCAGCCACTTATACACAAAGTGAGAGACTGATACAGATATTTACATATTTAAACATTACTCACTAAGCCATGTATTCACTAAGATACACTTAATCATTCAGTTATACAATCAATTTTTCAAAAACAAATCATCCATTTAGACACTTATATACCCATTTATTCTTCCATCGACCTTGAGATATACATATATAAAACATATGTAATTTTCAGAAAAACACACATTCACTGGATGATGTCATCAGTGATGTCATTTGAGATGTCATCAGTGATGTCATGAGTGATGTCACTGACCATGTCATGAGCGATGTAATATGTGACGTCATCAGCAGTGCATTGCGGGCGCGCGAGTTATAGTTAGCTGAACTAACTATAACGGGGGAATTTCTATGGTTTTGTACGAGTGAAAAGTCCAGCTAACTATAACGCCCCTGAAACCTATGGTTTTTTCAGTGAATATATATATATATATTATCTACTGGCGGTCGCCAGTAGATAGTTATAGTTAGGACCGTGTTTCCATAGGAAATCTGAAAATTCTATTTTGAATAACTTTGGCGCCGGTTGACGGATCCTCGCGAAAGTTTAAAAACTAATGGGGCGCTCTATGCAGCTCCTACCCTGAAAGTCTCCGGGTGATTCGTCAAGCGGGGGCCGAGAAAAAAGGGGGGTCCCAAAACGCGTTTTCCCCATGCATTTTTCCATAGGACCTTTAGTCAAACAGAATTACTTGAAATTTGGCAGAGAGGTAGCACTCAGGTCAGGCATGTGCCCTTTGCAGAGTAAATCTGTTCAGTATTTCCTGAGAAAATTGCAGTTAAAGCACATAAATATCTATATGCGCGCACGGTGCGCGCACCCTAACGTGCGCAAGCGTAATTCTGATTGGTGGTTACATGTCAGTCAATGTTCGAATCGGTCGAAATCAGGAAGTGTCGGCCGCCATTTTGTTTGTTGTGGGTGCGAGAGTGAAAAATAGAGGTGGTGAACGTGAAAAGGGGGCAGGGTAGAGAGTTCCTGACCCCCTAGCTTTTGTCAGGGGGTCCCTAAAGGACCCCGAAGGGTGAAAAAACATTTTATTTTTTTATGATAAAAATCGCGGGGTGCGCGCACGGTGCGCGCACGGTGAAAAACCTTAAAAAACAAACAAAAAAAACCATACATAACTAAGCATTTAAAAAACCGTACAAATTCACTTAAAAAACCATAGGTTTCACACACGTTATAGTTAGGAATTAACATTTAAAAAACCTTGCAAATTCACTTAAAAAACCATAGGTTTCACACATTTTATAGTTAGGTGGACATTTCACTCGCAAAAAACCAATGAAATTCCCCAATTCCCCCGTTATAGATAGGTCAGATAACTATAACTCGCGCGACCGCCACTCTATCACAAGGATGATGTCATGAGTGATGTCATGAGTGATGCCACTGACCATGTCATGAGTGATGTAATATGTGACGTCATGAGCACTGGATTGCGGGCGCACGAGTTATAGTGATCTGACCTAACTATAACGGGGGAATTTCATTGGTTTTTTATGAGTGAAATGTCCACCTAACTATAACATGTGTGAAACCTATGGTTTTTTAAGTGAATATATATATATATATATACACATATATACATTATCTACTGGCGGTCGCCAGTAGATAGTTATAGTTAGGAATGTGTTTCCATAGGAAATCCGCAACATTCTATTTGGAATAACTTTGGCGCCGGTTGACGAATCCTCGCGAAATTTTCAAAATACGTGGGGCGCTTCGCTCTGCTCCTACCCTAAAAGTCTCGGGGGGATTCGTCAAGCGGGGGCTGAGAAAACAGGGGGGTCCCAAAACACATTTTCCCCATGCAATTTTCCATAGGGACCTTTAGTCCAAGGTACAGCCCGAACGGCTGAACAGAATTACTTGAAATTTGGCAGAGAGGTAATCCTCAGCTCAGGGGTGTGCCTTTTGTAGGTCTGGTGTTAATCTGTTCAGTAGTTCCTGAGAAAATCAAAAGTAAAATCATATATATATGTGGGCGGAGCCTAACCACACATCTCATCCTGAGATCTGATTGGCTGTCAGCACTTCATCCAAGAAGTGTTGGCAGCCATCTTGGGACCAATATACATGATAGCACCTCATTAAAAAGCATTGCAGTTAATAGAAGGTTTTAAGACTTTAGTTACATTATAAATCATTTGTTGATGGTACCATACTCATTTTAGGAATTGTGGTATGTTCTAAGGTGATTTCACCATGTGAAAAAGCCTTCTGCTGGGATATCATGATTGAGAGAAAAATATTTTCTCATGCTTTTCCCACAGAGGTTTGGAAGGTGATCTATAAGCTAAACTGAGAGCTTATTTTCTGTAAATTCACATTATCTTTCTCAGTCATGTGAGAATGAAGTCTGACATTCTCAGTAAAACATGTACATCCAACAAGGGCAGAGACTGTCAGTTGATTCCTTTGTGTTCTACTGCAGCTGCCCAGAGTGTTCCAAAGAACAACTAGAGTGCTAACAGTCCTACTTATGATAAACGTATGGCACACCTGAAGCCATCTTGCTTGGATTAAAGTGGTAACTCTTAAAACATTTAATTTAAAAAGGAACAAAATGAGGGGGTTCATTTTTCCATAAAAAGTATGATTAGTGCTGCAGAAAGAAAAATTAGGGCACATTTTGAGTGACTTCTCAAATCCTCTTCTATTTCATTAAAAAATTCTGACATGCAGACTGAAACATGCACTTTCAATACCAGCAGCAGTTTTCCCTGGTGAGCAGTAGCTTTACTACAGTGATCTAATGAGCAAAAAGAGTGCTAACATTCTGAATTTATGGCAAATGTGTGACACATCTGAATGCCTTCTTGATGGAATCAAAGTAAAAAACTGAAAGTATTTCCTACTGAGGAGACTGCAGTAAATGAGGAAATTAGGAAACTTCATATCAAATAAGTCTCCCAAGATGGCCACCAGAGACAAAAGAGCCCAAATGTAGCCCAAGTATAGCCCAATGACAGAATGTCCCAGAGTGTTCTTAAAACCAACTAGAGCGCTTACTGTCTTCATTATGACAAAAGTATGGCACACCTGAAGCCATCTTGATTGGAATAAAATGGTAACACTTAAAACATTTAATTTAAAAAGGAACACAATGAGGGGGTTCATTTTGCCATAGAAATTATGATTAATGCTGAAGAAAGAAAATGAGGGCACATTTTGAGTGACTTCTCAAATCCTCTTCTATTTCATTAATAAATTCTGACATGCAGACTGAAACATGCACTTTTAATACCAGGAGCAGACTTCCATGGTGAACAGTAGTTTTACTACAGTGATCTAATGAGCAACTAGAGTGCTAACATTCAGAATTTCTGGCAAATGTGTGGCATATCTGAATACCTTCATGATGGAATCAAAGTAAAAAACTGAAAGCATTTCCTACTGAGGGGACTATGAGGAAATTAGGAAACTTCATAACAAATAAATCTCCCAAGATGGCCACCGGAGACAAAAGAGCCCAAATGTAGCCCAAAATCACCCAGATGTAGCCCAAATATAGCCCAATGACAGAAGTGTGCAAAACATTTATTATTTTGTGTTTTTGCAGTGTTATATAGTGCAGACTTGTCAGGTATTGGAGTGCTTTACATGAGCATTGGTTACATCACACAAGAACAAATTCATTTTAGTTGTAGACATGGGGAGACTAAGTAATTTGACCAGAATCACAGAATGTCGAGCTGAAAAGAAACTCCAACCTGGTTCCCCAGTTGCAAAGTCTGCAGTTCTGGAAGTAACACCACATCCTCTCCCCTAAGTGCAACATTTAATCAAGTGGTCAACTGGATAAAAAAACATAAAGATAACAAATAATTTAAAAGTGCTTTGTCGCTATTTGAAAACTCAGAAAATATGTCATTATTTTAGTCTTTTAGAGCACTAACCATAATTTTGATGCCAATAAGACCCTCTCATATATGTAATTTCTAAAGGAAATGCTCTAGGTATTACAGTTTTGATTACATCAAGATGTCGTCAGGCGTTCCACACTTTTGTAATAAATATAGAATGTTAGCAATCTAGTTGTTCATTAGGATACTGTTGAGAGGCAGAGGCCAGGGGCACGGACTCTGAAAATTGAAGGCAGGTAGGAGGGTGCAAAGGCAACAATTTAACCACACTGAGCAGGCAGGAAGGGCAGTGGCAGCACAACAGACTATGGAGGGCAGTGGAAAGGGGGGCAGGGGCAACAAACCAACAATACAGGACTTGCAAGAGAGGCTGTGGCAATGTAATAGACCATTGTGGGCAGAAGGAAGAGGCAATGGTAGTACAACCATACATGCCAACAGACCCGATTCAGCCAGGAAACGTCCAATGTTTTTAAGCTCAAATGGGCTTTATTTGATCTGTCTCCTGTCTGCAATCTCCTCTTTTTCAATGTAACTCAAAGGGGAAAATCAATACCCCAGTTTTTTTTCAAAATCTCCCTCTTACCAAGTTCAAAATGTTCGCAAGTATGGTACATTGGATCATGGAAGGAAATGGGGTAGGGACATGGACTTGGATAACAGAGGACAGGAGGGACATGGAGAGGTGCACCAAACTGACCCTGCAGGGCAGGCATCAGGGTTTGCAGCAGTACAATACACCACACAGGGCATGCGGGACGGGAGTGCAGCACAACAATCCATAGAAAGCAAGAGGGAGGGGACAGGACCATGCACATGGACAACAGAGAACAGAGGGGCAAGAGGCAATGGTAGCTAGCTGACCATAATGGACAGACAGGAGAGAAAGCTGCAGCATAACAGACAATAAAGGGCAGGAGGGACGGATCAGGGGCATTACAATGGAACAGACAAGCCAGGAGGGAGGGAGTAGGGGTTTGCACATGTAAACAGAGGGCTGGGGCAAGGGGGCAGGGCAGGAGCAGCAAGATAGCCATGGAGGCCAGGCAGGATGGGCACTAGAAGCAAGACACACCATGAAGAGCAACAGTGAGACTGTGATGGCATACACACAGGCCATGGAGGGAAGGTGGGAGGGGGTCAGGGGCAGCTAACTGACCACACAGGGAAGGTGGGAGGGGCCATGGCAGCACAGAAGACCATGCATGGCAAGTGGGAGGGTTAGTGGCAGCACAATGGCTATGATGGGCAAGAAGGAGGGTGCAGGGGCATGCACAAAGGACGATGGAGGATAGAAGGGAGGGTCAGGACCTGTGCACAGACAAGAAATTTCAGGGGAAGGGGCCTCACAACAGACCGCACAGGGCAGGCAGGAGGAGCAGTTGCAGCACAACAGACCAGGGAGGGCAGAAGGGTGTGGCAGTACAATGGACCATGTAGGACAGGAGGAAGAGGATAGGGGCATGGCATGTGGACAGTAGGCCTGGGCGGTAAATTCCGTTCCGTTCGCGGAATTTGCGGAATTTGGGTAATTTCGCGTTCCGCGGAGAACGCGAAATTGCCCAAAAATCTGCGTTCCGCGACTTCGCGAAATTTTTTGCTTGTTCGCGTTCTCAATATGCGTGTTCGCGAGATATTTCACCCCGAGCACGCAAACAGCGATCGCGAACAGGAAAAAAGTATCTCGAACAAGCAATTCCGCGCGTTCGCGGAATTTCTGCGTGTTCGCGGATATTTTTTACCGTTTCGCGGAGATTTGCGTAACGCGGTTACGCAAATTCCGCCCACCCCTAGTGGACAGGGAGGGTGGAGGTGGCAGGGACAGGTTACAGTCATCTGACAATGCTAGGCAGGTGGGAGGGGAGTGGCAGCTCAACAGAACACTCAGAGTAGATAGGAGTGGCAGGTCCATGGAACATGGTGGGCAAAAAGGATGGAGCTGGGGCATGCACAAAGACATCGGAGGGCAGGGGGAAGGAGAATAGGGGCAGCAAGCTAAGCACAGAGTTTAAGCAGGAGGTCAATGATGGGGCATAGAATTGGGCAATGGAGGGCAGGAGGAGTGGACTGGTACATCATTCTAAATTGAGGACAGTGGCAGCACATCAGACCATGCATGGCAGGAGGGAGGAGGCTAGTCAATGGATTCACACAACAGAGGATAGGGAGGAGGGGGATGGGGCAGCAAGCTAACTGTTCAGAGAAGGCGCGTATTAGGAGCTTTATTGTTTTTAAAAAGTGTGTCTGTGCGAACTACTTAAAATATGAACAAGTATGCAGCATAATCTCACTTTTATTCAGGAAGAAGAGGACGTTTGTGACTGTGACTCCGGGCTCACTTGGCAGAAACACCCCCTGACCCTCCACCCCCTATCGCAAAATGTAATGCCCGTGAAAAGGATAGGTGAACACAGTGTTATATAGAACATAGTCCTGAGAGCACGATTGAAAATGAAAACTAGATATAGTGTATGGTATAAACTATGCACCAAAAAGTGTGGTATAAGATGAACCGGGCGTGAAATATAATATGCAATACATTGTGCACAATGACAGATTCATTGGAGAGTGCGAGATAGCACAGGCACTAGCGCGTGCTATGCGATATGCGCCTTGGAGTGTAATATGCACAGGGCAGTGTTGTGTAACCTAACTAGTCTCTAAAGTTGTAATATAAAATATGTGCTGGGGAGTGTAACGTTGCATATGCACTGTGACAAAGATATGGATCCCAGATTGTAATATGTATGGCATAGCACTGTGCGTTATAACATAGGCATCGAGGAAGGCACGTTAGATGGGGCAATATAACCCATGCAAAGACAAGTGTGGCATGACATATTCACGGGGTGGTGTTACAGTGCACATGGGCTAGAGAGTGTCATAGCATATGCACTAGCAAGTGGAATACAACACAGAGGTGTGTGGCACTCAGCAGGCAATGGTGGGTGTAACACAGCATTGGGCTCTGCCAGGAGCGCGCTGTGACTCTCAAGTGATGTTCGTCCCCTTTGCAGAGAGTAAAATAAAACGTATAACACATCTGGCAGTGGATGTGTGTTTTATTAATCGTGAGGGGGTTTCTTGCATAGTTTTGGTCGAATTTTTGTCGAATCCCCTTTAAATGGCATGTTTGTTGTTTGTATAAATAAACGACAAGGGTGTCTACCGGGATTAGGCACGGTAGGGCATCAGACATGTCAGAGCTTGACTAGTGGTGTAAATACATTCCACGTGGATTCATTGTATGCATAGTCGCCATTTAATGAATATCACGCAAATCGTCATGGTGATAGGTACGTACGGTTTGTCCAGCATGTCCTAGGTGTGTCTATAAATATATATTTTTTAAAAATAATAAACAGTGACCGGCCCTGGGGATTGGGGTCAAAAAAATATAATTAGGAGACAGGCCCTGGGGGGTGGGGTCATCAGGGCCAATAAATTAGAATAAGAAGGGGAACCACACAGCCCCCCTTCTTAAAAAATAAAAATTAATAAAAGACTGGCATCGTGCCGGAGGCCACGCCCCCTCCTTGCAGCACTCTGCAAACGCGCCCCCTGGCGAGTTGTAAGTTGGGGAATTAATTCCTCTTCAATACTGAGGGTCCCTGAGGGCCAACTAGCCCAACAGGCATCTCCAGTATGCGCCAGGGAGCTGCGCTGCAGACAGGTGTTCTGAGGCCAAGCCCCTTTTTACACCTCTCTGCAATGCAGCTCTGTGGCGCTTACTGGAGGTACCTAGTGGTCTAGTTTGACCCTAGGGACCCTTAGGATTCAAGGGGACTTAATCTCTCAACTTAGAATAGCCACAGGATGCGTTTATACAGTGGTGAAGGGAGGGGACGAAGCCTGAGGTGATGTGTGCAAACACGCACTATGGCACGTTTAAAATTGGGGATATAATTTCCCTTCAATACTGAGGGTCCCTGGGGGCTGACTAGCCCACCAAGTGCTTCCAGTAAGCGCCACTGAGCTGCATTGCAGAGAGGTGGTCCAGGCCGTGCCACTTTTTACACCTCTCTGCAACGCAGCTCTGTGGCACTTACTGGAGGTACCTAGTGGGCTAGTTGGACCCTAGGGACTCTCAGGATTCAAATGAACGTAATCTCCCAACTAAAAACGGACACAGGGCGTGTTTACACAGTGGTGAAGGGAGGGGAAGGGGCCTGAGTTAAGATGTGCAAAAACGCCCTGTGGCCTGTTTTAAGAGGTAGTTTTAATCCCCCTGCCCTATTATATACTAGGGGCTTACAGAGGAGGTCATGCTAATCACAGGGGGACCCCAAAGCATATTGTTCCCTAGTGTATGTAGGTGTTTTCACTGCATTCTAAGTGTCTTTTAACATAGCACTGGCTCTAGGACTGGTTAGTCAGACTCAGTTACCACCAGTATCCGTCTGAAAAAGTTGAGGGTACAGGATGATTTTGCAACAAGGCTTCTTTCTGCTCTTCTTTTTGTTCTTTCTGCACGTTAGCCTTCTTCCTGCACTTTTCTTCGTCTTTGAGGACTTCTGTTGCTTCTTTCTGCACTACTTTTTTTTCTTTCTGTGCATTTTTTCTTCTTTCTTCACATGTCCTATCTCTGTAGGCATAGTTAGAAATTAGCATTTAAAAAACCTTTGAAATTCACAGAAAAAACCATAGGTTTCAGGCACGTTATAGTTAAGAATTAGCATTTAAAAAACCTCAGAAATTCACTGAAAAAAAACATAGGTTTCAGGGGTGTTATAGTTAGCTGGACTTTTCACTTGTACAAAACCATTGAAATTCCCCCGTTATAGTTAGTTCAGCTAACTATAACTCGCGTGCCCGCAATGCACTGCTGATGACGTCACATATTACATCACTCATGACAACACTGATGACATCTCAAATGACATCACTGATGACATCATCCTTGTGATAGTGTGGCAGACCTCCTCTCACCCTAATATAACCTTTGATACACACATTCAAAAATAGAGACTAAAATTTTCAAATCAATGGACATACCAATACCAGTTACAACATCCTCTTCAGTAATTCTAAGATCCACATACACATCCACTCATTCACCAACAGTCCTATACAGTCACTCATACATGTACTCACTCATCATATGTACTCATACACCTATACATCCTGTTACACAATGCCACTCATCCATAGAGTTACTCACACACATAGTCACTCATGTTAATAAAGAATCAAACATACATTTACTTGCATATACAGTTATACACACACCACCACACTTACTTCTACGGAAACTTACACATACTTAGTCTTTTAAACAATCACTTTTAGAAACACATACTTATTCATACAGGAACTCTTTCAATCTCTCACTTTCACATATACTCACTTATATACACCAATAGTCACATATACTAGTTTAAAACATATGTAGTTACTCATAAAGACACTATTGAGACAGTCATTCACTCACTAACACACCCATACACACACTCATCCACCCATACAGTCCTGCACACATGCTGTCTTCAACATATACAAACAGTGAGTCACTCATTCATGCACCTATGCACTACGTAATACCCCCCACCGAACCATGCAGACACTCAGACTGATACTCAAAAAACCAACTAATAACCTATATAGACACCCATGTAGCTACTCACCAACCCATGCAGCCACTTATACACAAAGTGAGAGACTGATACAGATATTTACATATTTAAACATTACTCACTAAGCCATGTA
The DNA here is from genome assembly GCF_964204655.1 of Triturus cristatus. NCBI lineage: Eukaryota > Metazoa > Chordata > Amphibia > Caudata > Salamandridae > Triturus > Triturus cristatus. The sequence continues at coordinate 1,171,507,989 of NC_140589.1, read as the reverse complement.
TTCACTATGATACACTTAATCAGTCAGTTACACAATCAATTTTTCAAAAACAAATCATCCATTTAGACACTTATATACCCATTTATTCTTCCATCGGCCTTGAGATATACATATATAAAACATATTTAATTTTCAGAAAAACAAACATTCACTGGATGATGTCATCAGTGATGTCATCAGTGATGTCATTTGAGATGTCATCAGTGATGTCATGAGTGATGTCACTGACCATGTCATGAGTGATGTAATATGTGATGTCATCAGCAGTGCATTGCGGGCGCGCGAGTTATAGTTAGCTGAACTAACTATAACGGGGGAATTTCAATGGTTTTGTACAAGTGAAAAGTCCAGCTAACTATAACACCCCTGAAACCTATGTTTTTTTTCTGTGAATTTCTGAGGTTTTTTAAATGCTAATTCCTAACTATAACGTGCCTGAAACCTATGGTTTTTTCTGTGAATATATATATATATATATATGTATGTTGGTATGTCAGTAATTGTGTCAAATTGTGGCAAAACTCTTCCTTGCAACATCAAGTCACATGGGATGTATTTTAAAAGCTTCAGGAGCAGTATCTGCAAGAAACGTAAATCCTTTGCCCTACAAGGAATAGATTTCTCTGAGGCAATTTTTAAGAATACATGGCATTTCAAGCATCGGAAACACCAATAAAGTTCATAATATTGAATTAAGTAGTGAATATCAATTTGGCAGTGCATTATGGACATTTTAGTCCTAGATTGCACAATATTGTGAGACTCTATAGTGAAAAACGAATATTATGAGGTTACTGTTTGCAGGAAAGTAGGATCTGCTTCTTATGGTTACCCCCACTTTTGGCTGAAGGTGATACTGTTTTTGACTAGTCTGACTGGGATCTTGCTAATCAGTACCCCAGTCTATCTGCTTTCTCCATAAACTGTTATGTTATGTACTTTGGTACACCCCAGATTGGATACGGTGGTACCCTTGTCAGTCCCTAGTACCCGAGTATATGGGACGCATGTACCCAGGGCATAGGTACCCCAGAGACCTCCCAATGGGCTTAAGCATGTATTATGCCACCAATGGGAGGCCATGCAAAAAGGAACCTACAGCCCTGCTAATGCAGCCTGTGTAGGTTGGAGCATGCACCACGTACTTGAGATATAGGTTTACTATATCTAAGGGTCACTGCACTTAAAACCTATAAGTCACACCTTTAGGAGGCCTTAAAAATCCTGAAGCCAGGGTGTTTGGTTCTAAGTGAGAGGGTGCCACTGCATGAACAGGACACCCCTGCAGCCTATTGAGTCCTGGTTGTCAGTACATCAGCCATTTAGGACATATAGAGTGGCATTATGTGACTGTGTGATGGCCATCTCTAAAATGGCTAAAAGTAACCCTATCATGTTTGGTGTCAAACATTGTGGAATCATACCCCTCCACACCGGTTGGTATGATTTCACCCCTCAGAAGCAAGCTTGCTTGAGTCCCTGGTGTTCCCGGTACCAGCCTTCTAGTCCCTGGTAGCACAAAATGGTTGCTATGGACCAGAGACACATTTCTGCCCTCCTCCTGCTGAGCCAAGCTCAAGCAGGGAAAGTCAGAACAATAGGCATCCTGTCACAGGGAGGTGTCACCACCTCCCAGACAGGATTTAGTGTATTAGGGCTGGGTGGGTGCGCCTGCCAGCGACGGAAAGTCTGCATGAGGGGCATAGTTCAGTTCAAACCAGTCCTGGACGCAGTTGGCTCCTACTCTGGTGCAAAACTGGACAAAGGACATGGGGGTATCCTCCCCACTGTCCAGACCCTTCCCTGGGAGAGTCCCCTGAATCTGACCAACCCTCTCCCGTGGGTACAAAAGGGCTTACCTGGCTGTAGGACCTTAGATTTGACATGGACAAGATTCTGAACCAGAAACCTCTGAACTTCAACCGTCTGGACACTCTGAACTTCGCTGGACATTGTTTGGGCCCGACTTTGTCTCCCTTTCAGCCGGAAGCATCGTCTTTGCCAGTACACTATACAGGATCCTTGTAGGATCGGTGGAGCATCAAGGACAACCAACGATATCTCCATTGGAGTGAAGAAGTCACTCTCCTTCATTCACCGGGCCTGCAAGACTGCTGTACGGTCTGCTGACCTTGAGTTCCTACGGACTCCGAAGTCTTCGGCAACACAGGAGGAAAGTTTCTATGTCCCGTTAGGCCCGAGCTTCCCTCTCACCGAGTTTGAGGTCAGAATCCCTCATGGGGGCTGCAATACCTGAACCCCTGAGCACTGTGTACATTTATATGTGCATATGCTTGTTGGCATTTCCTGAACAAGTGCATTGGGCTCCGAGTAACCCCAACCTCTGGCATCATTTCTTAAAAAGAACTCTGGCCTCTTCACACCAAGTGTTCCGTGGGCTGCTGTTTTGTGAAATTGCTTGAGGTCCCCTTGTGACTCCTGTGCCTCCAGACTGTGGGTCTACTTGAGTGTCAACTTTGCTCTTCTTGGGCTACCCTGGTTGCTACAGGCCTGCCCTGACTCCCCTTTCTTTGGTGAGTCCCCTGAACCTTGCTGGTCTGAACCCTAACCATCCTTGGCCTTCTGCATCAATTGCCATTGCCAAGGCTTGTTGGTGCTCCCGCCAGACACCGACCCCTCAGCACTCGACACACCTGAAGCCCCCAACATCGGTGGGAATTTGTCTACTGAGCCCCTGGTCACTCCTGAGTGACCCAGACTCTCTCTCCTCTGTTTTCAGGTAACAAGAATCCATCTTTGGATTCCAACTGACACTTTCTTCTTTTCTTCCTTCCAGCAGCTGCTCTTCTTCTAAACCTCCATTGGGTTTGACTGCGGTTTCCGACGCCACTCCAGACCTATGCACCCGGCTTCCCTGGGATAGATAACTTGGGTACCTCGGTATCCACGGGTAGGATGGCTTTCCAACCTCCTAAATTCCATGAAGGGTGTCTTCGAAATCCACTGGGAAGGGTCTTTAAACTCTAAAACTTCAACTGTGACTTTCTCATAGAATTGTACGGATCACCCGGTCGTGTTCCCACACTGCACCCGTCCTCTGTGGGGTCCCTACTTATTTACCTTGGGAGGTTCCTTGGGGTCCCAGCGATTCTACAACCTCTAGACACTGTCTTGACTTGAGTCGTGGTTCTTATACCACTATTTTAGTATGTGGTTTGGTCCCCCCTGGGGCCCACTGTGTATTAGGGCTATTTACTGTTATTTCTGTGCTACAGTATTGCGCGCTTTGTGATTTTCTCTGTGTAGGAGATACAGTGTTGTACTAGAGTGTTATACGAATAAATACATCTTTTTATAACTACTGTGTGGATCTCCTTTCATTTAACGAATACTATAGGGTTGCATTCTGGTAAAATACGCTGCTTAACATTCCTTCAAGACTAAGCCTGAAGGTTGCTTTCCACAGCTACTACTTGGATGGCTTTCCAATGGTATCTTGACCTCTTAAATCACCATAAGGGTTGTTTGGACTGGTGCAAGGTACCCACTTTAATTAGTGGACAGCATATACCAGGCCACCTTCTCACACTGTTCAACACCAAAATAAATACAGCAGAACTTTTACTGATGAAACATAAACACATTAATAATCGATGCAAGTTTTCAATGTTTCTCTGAACGGATGTTGCATCAAGTGTTAACTTAAAGTTAAGTAACATTTTACTAGCTTAAGTCTTTCTTTAATGTCTTTGAAGTCTTGTGTTAAAAAGTCAATCAGATGCCTGTTATTTACCATATGATTAAGACCGGTACAGGTCAAAACACGTAATAGTGGTGTCTTTCGCTGAAAATAAATGCATGATGAAATGAGGATGGGATGGTGGACTTGCTTCACGTTGCTGAGGATTAACAATTGGTTTCTTTCGTAATAATTAAGGTGGTGACGGTGATGCCTGCTGCACAAGCCACGACCCTAGAGGCAGGCAGTCCATTATGACGTTTAAGTTCAGTTTAAGTATTTTGGAAACAGACGCCCGTCGGCTGCAAAGACATGAACTAATCAAGATGAGGCAACTGCAATAGGAAAGGGGGCCCGCCGGGATAAGGTTAATTCTGCAGAATGCAGGCGGTCAGGGTTTGCTATGTGGTATTTACCCTTGCACATACCGATCAGCAATTGTGTGAAACTGTGGCAAAAGTCTTCCTTACAACATCAAGTAGAATGGAATGTCTTTAAAAAGCATCAGGAGCAGTATCTGCGAGAAATATAAATCCTTTGCCGTACATAGAATTCACTGAGGCAATTTTTAAGGATTCATGACATTTTGAGCGTCGGAAAGACCAATGAAGTTTAAAATATTGAATTGAGTGCTGAATATCACTTTAGCAGTGCATTGTGGACATTGGAGTCCTGGATTAAACAATATTGTGAGACTCTACAGTGAAAAACGAAAATTATGAGGTGACTGTTCAAAGACAGAATAAAAACAGCAGCACTGTTGCTGAAGAAACATAAAAACATCAATAATGGATGTACATTTTCACTGTTTCTCTGAACGGATACATGAATCAAGTGTTAACGTTAAGTAACGTTTTACTAGCTTAGGTCTTTCTTTACTGTCTTTGAAGTCTTGTGTTAAAAAGTCAAACAATCAGATGCCTGTTATTTGCCATATGATTAAGACCTATACAGGTCAAAACACGCAGTGTTGTCTTTCGCTGACAATAAATGCATGATGAAATGAAGATCGTATGGTGGGATTGATTCACGTTGCTGTGGATTAGCTTGTGTTTTGTTTTGGAATATTTAAAGCAGTGATGCCCGCTGCACTGGCCACGGCCCGAGAGGCAGGGAGTCATTATAAAGTCAAGTTCAGTTAATATCTATCTATCTATCTATCTATCTATATATCTATCTATCTATCTATCTATCTATCTATCTATCTATCTATCTATCTATCTATCTATCTATCTATCTATCTATCTATCTATCTATCTATCTATCTATCTATCTATCTATCTATCTATCTATCTATCTATCTATCTATCTATCTATCTATCTATCTATCTATCTATCTATCTATCTATCTATCTATCTATCTATCTATCTATCTATCTATCTATCTATATATTCACTTAAAAAACCATAGGTTTCACACATGTTATAGTTAGCTGGACATTTCACTTGTGAAAAACCATTGAAATTCCCCCGTTATAGTTAGTGCAGGCAACTATAACTCACGCGACCGCAATCCTCTGCTGATGACGTCAGATATTACATCACTGTATTTAGACACTTATTTACCCATGTCTTCTTCCATTAATTTTGAGCTATACATATATTACAAATATTTTTTTTTTTTCAGAAAGACACATATGTCATCAGTGATGTAATATCTGACGTCATCAGCAGGGGATTGCGGTCGCGTGAGTTATAGTTGCCTGCACTAACTATAACGGGGGAATTTCAATGGTTTTTCACAAGTGAAATATCCAGCTAACTATAACATGTGTGAAACCTATGGTTTTTTAAGTGAATTTGCAAGGTTTTTTAAATGCTAATTCCTAACTATAACGTGTGTGAAACCTATGGTTTTTCCAGTGAATTTGTACGTTTTTTTAAATGCTAAGTTATGTATTTTTTTTTTTTTTAAGGTTTTTCACCGTGCGCGTACCACACGCCCACGTTACGCAGTTCGCGGAATTTTTCCATTTCTACCGTACGCGCACGCTACGCGCACTCTGCGATTTTTCGAAACAAAATTAAAAGAAATTTTGGCCCTTGGGGGTCCTTCTGGGACCCCCTGAAAAAAGGCTAGGGGGTCAGGAATTGTCCACCCTGCCCCCTTTTCACGTTCTCCACCTTTGTTTTTCACCCCCTCAGACTGCGAGAGACAAAATGGTGGTCGACACTTCCTGGTTTCGACCGATTCGAATGTTTACTAAGATCTAACAACCAATCAGAATCGCGCTCGCGCACGGCAGCGTGTGCGTACGGTAAGTTTTACCGTACGCGCACGGTGCGTGCTTATAGATATATATATGCATTTAAATGCTATTTTCTCAGGAAATACTGAACAGATTTACACCAGACCTGCAAAAGGCACATCCCTGACCTGAGGACTACCTCTCTGCCAAATTTCAAGTAATTCTGTTCAGCCGTTCGGGCTGTAGCTTGGACTAAAGGTCCTATGGACAAATGCATGAGGAAAACGCGTTTTAGGACCCCCCCTTTTTCTCAGCCCCCGCTTGACGAATCCCCCCGAGACTTTCAGAGAAGGAGCGGAGCGGAGCGCCCCACCTATTTTGAAAATTTTGCGAGGATTCGTATATCGGCGCCAAAGTTATTCCAAATAGAATGTTGCGGATTTCCTATGGAAACACGATCCTAACTATAACTATCTACTGGCGACCGCCAGTAGATAATATATTCACTGAAAAAACCATAGGTTTCACACATGTTATAGTTACGAATTAGCATTTAAAAAACATTGCAAATTCACTTAAAAAACCATAGGTTTCACACATTTTATAGTTAGGTGGACATTTCACTCGTAAAAAACCAGAGAAATAGCCCCGTTATGGTTAGTTCAGCTAACTATAACTCGTGCCCCGCAATGCACTGCTGATGAAGTCACATATTACAACACTCTTGACATGGTCAGTGACATCACTGATCACATCATCCAGTGACTGTGTCTTTCTGTAAAGTTTAAATATGTTTAATATATATAGGGAAAGGCGTATTGAAAAATGAGTGGGTGTATAAGTGTCTGAATGGATGATTTAGTAGGTGCGTGACTGACTCTATAAGTGAGTTATTAAACATATCATGAGTGTCTATATGGGTTATTGATTGGTTGTCTGAGTATCTGTATGGGTACCTGAGTGTTTGTGTGGGTGGGGTGTATGTGACTCTGTACATAGATGTGTGAGTGGGGATTCACTGGGTGCATGGTTTCAAGAGTGCATCTATGATGGACTGTTATGGATAAGTGAGTGTGTGTATGGGTGTGTTAGTGAGTCAATTTATATCTCAGTGGTACATGTGTGAGTAACTACATATGTGAAAGGCAGTATATATGTGTGTTGGAGTATATAAATGGCTATAAGTGAGAGTGTGTAATTGTGAGAGTGACTCTATGTGCTAGTATTTGTATGAGTAAGTGAGCTGCTGTGCTAATAACTGTATAGGTGAGTAAATGGCAGTGTGATTATTTAATTGCATGACTGACTAGGTGTGTCAGTACCTCTATGGATGTGTGGCGATGTGTGAGTGTCTATATAGGTGTATGAGTGCATATGATATGTACTGAGTGACAATAAGTATGAGTGACTGTACGGATGAGTGAGTAGATGTGTGTGTCACCCTAAGAATCAGTGAGTGGGTATGTAGTTATTGGTCTGGAGTGTCTATGGTTTTGAGAATGACAGTTTGTAATTTAGAGTGGGTGTATCAAAGGTTATATTAGGGTGTGAGAAGATGCATCAAATTATCATGTGGATAATGTCATCAGTGATGTCATTTGAGATTTCATGAGTGATATCATCAGTGATGTCACTGACCATGTCAAGAGTGATGTAATATGAGACGTCATCAGCAGTGCATTGCGGGTGCACGAGTTATAGTTAGCTGAACTAACTATAACGGGGGAATTTCTCTGGTTTTGTACGAGTGAAATGTCCAACTAACTATAACTTTCCCTAAAACCTATGGTTTTTTCTGTGAATTTCTAAGGTTTTTTAAATGCTAATTTTTAACTATAAGGTGCCTGAAAACTATGGTTTGTAAGTGGATTTCTAAGGTTTTTTAAATGCTAATTTTTAACTATAACGTGCCTAAAACCTATGGTTATTTCAGTGAATTTCAGAGGTTTTTTAAATACTATTTTCGAACTATGCCTATAGAGGTAGGACATGTGATGAAAGACGAAACAACACACAGAAAAAAAAAAGAAAGGCAGAAAGAAGCAACAGAAGTCCACAAAGATGAAGAAAAGTGCAGGAAGCAGAAGAGATGTGCAGAAAGAACCAACAGAGGAGCAGAAAGTCCTCCTGTGCCCACAACTTTTTCAGACGGGTACTGGTGGTAACTGACTCTGACTAACCAGGCCTAGAGCCAGTGCTATTCTAAAAGACACTTAGAATACAGTGAAAACACCTACATACACTAGGGAACACTATGTGTTGGGGTACCCCTTTGATTAGCATGACCTCCTCTGTAAGACCCTAGTACATAATAGGGCAGGGGGATTAAAACTACCTCTTAAAACACGCCACAGGGCACGTTTGAACACTGGTAAAGGGAGGGGGGGCCTGAGGTTACATGTGTGCAAACACGCCCTGTGGCCATTTTAAGTTGGGGGATAAAGTCCCCTTGAATCCTGAGGGTCCCTGGGGTCCAACTAGCCCACCAGGTACCTCCAGTGAGCACCACAGTGCTGCGTTGCAGAGAGGTGTAAAAAGGGGCATGGACTGGACCACCTCTCTGCAAAGCAGCGCAGTGGTGCTTACTGGGAGCACCTGGTTGGCTAGTTGGCCCCCAGGGGCCCTCAGGATTGAAGGGGATTTAATGCCCCCACTTAAAACGTGCCACAGGGTGTGTTTGCACATGTCACCTTATGCACCTTCACCACTGTGTAAACACGCCTTGTGACTGTTTTAAGTTGCGAGATTAAGTCCCCTTGAATCCTGAGGGTCCCTGGGGTCCAAATAGCCCACTAGGTACCTCCAATAAGCGCCACAGAGCTGCGTTGAACAGAGGTGTAAAAAGGGGCCTGGCCTGGACCACCTCTCTGCAACCCAGGCCTGTGGCGCTTACTAAAGATACCTGGTGGCCTAGTTGGCCCCCAGGGGCCCTCAGGATTAAAGGGGACTTAATTCCCCAACTTAAAGCGTGCCACAGGGCGCTTTTCCACACTTGTGACATCAGGCCACGCCCCCTCCCAGCACAACTGCGCAAACGCACCCCCTGGTGCATTGTAAATTGGGGGATTAAGTCCCCTTGAGTCCTGAGGGTCCCCGGGGGCCAGCTAGCCCACCACTTACCTCCAGTAAGCGCCACAGAGCTGCGTTGCAGAGTGGTGTAAAAATGGGCATGGCCTGGGCCACCTCTCTGCAACGCAGTGCAGTGGCGCTTACTGGAGGTAAGTGGTGGGCTAGTTGGCCCCCAGGGACTCTCAGCATTGAATAGGAATTAATTCAAACCACATTGCTTTTCCACACGGGGAGCTGCATCTTAGCAGCTCCCCGCGTGGGAGCTGCTATTTTAATACATTTTATAAATTTGAAGATTCATCAACCGGCGCCAAAATTATTGGGAAAAGATAAAAATGCTTTTTGAATAGAAACAAGGTCCTAACTATAACTACCTACTGGCGAACGCCAGTAGGAAATATATATATATATGTGTGTGTATATATATATATATATATATATTGAAACACAGGTAGCCCAGTAAGCCGCACACGAATCAGAGAGAAGGTTTACCAGCCTTTAATAAACGGTATGGAAAGAAGCATCAGTCAGTGCAATTGGCAGCCTCTCCTGCGCCTTACGCGTTTCGAGTTCATCTCTTCATCAGAGGCGCTTCGGGAAAGGTTCGCGCTGGCTGGCAGTACCTCCCTTTTTAAATCACGCTTCCTGTTTGCGTTGCAAGACCTTTCCCGAAGCGCCTCTGATGAAGAGATGAACTCGAAACGCGTAAGGCGCAGGAGAGGCTGCCAATTGCACTGACTGATGCTTCTTTCCATACCGTTTATTAAAGGCTGGTAAACCTTCTCTCTGATTCGTGTGCGGCTTACCGGGCTACCTGTGTTTGAATATATATATATATATAAATTATATATATATATATATATATAAAACGATGATTTCTCTGCACCTCCACAGCAATGGCGAACAGAGACGCGAACCCAACGAATGAGGTTAAATGGAGTTTTTTATTCTTCTAAACCTCGAACCTGACGCGTTTCGGGCTTCAGAAGCCCTTGCTCACAAGTCAGCTTGAAACACATTCGTCATCATTTTTAAATGCTTAACAGTGATTGGAGTGTTGACACCACGTGGTGCATAGACATAGAAAATAGATAAAACACTGCAAAACGTTGATGTTGCGATAAGTCTGTTTTCTCAACATGTGGTTATTCATTACTGCTTAAATGCTTGTAGGGTGACAGATTCATTACATGCTACGACCAAACAGAGCTAATAATACATAAAATTGTTCTAAAAGCTTATAAATATACTAATAAATAGAATTTTTATAAAATTTGTATAAAAAAACGTTTGTTAATTATTGTATACTGAATTATCTAAGCAGAAGATTTTTTTTATAAATAAAAATCAATGCAACAATTCATATGGTCAGAGATATATTGCTCTTATGATCGTACGCCTGTCCAAACATGTTTCCTATGTCAGCTTAAATGCTGTACTGTTCATCCGAATCTTATACTAACAGACAAATCTATGCAGTGTTACACACCCGAATAAAAAGTGCTAACTGTCTGATCCTTACATGGATCGCCATAAAGTGCTAGTGCAATAAAAAAATATATGCATATAAACAGCTAAGAACATCAAGGTAAAAGAAGGTTAAAACCCATATTCAACAAAGTTAAAATTCGGGCTAAAACCTAGCTAAAACCCTCTGATGTCTTGATGTGTGTATGGGAAGGAGAAGAGGAATCACAGTCACCTTTACTAAGAACTCAAAAAGCTATATACAGAAGCTTCCAAAAATTGCTACAAATTATTATTCCAAAGACATCTTATAACATGAGTAAGACCAAATGTATGTTACTATGTTTTTTACAAAAAATGATACATCTCATCTGTGTTATTTAAGCCATTAGGGGTCTTACTATCTAATTCTACAATCATTTTAGATTCCAGTTGTCTTAATCTTTTTTCCCTGTTCCCCCCACGTCGTAATTTGGGTACATTCGCCACTACAAAATATTTTAAACAATTCAGATCATTGTTGTGCATCAACTTAAAGTGCCTAGCCACTGGATAAGAGGAATCATTATTGACTATGGCACGTAAGTGTTGCAGTATTCTGACGTGCACCTGCAGCTGGGTGCTTCCCACATATCTAAGGCCACAGGTGCACGAAAGGACATACACTGCAAATTCTGTTTTGCAGTTAAATCTACCCTGAATTTTGACCGCATTAGGGCTGAAGGGGGTAGAATATGTGTCAGTATTTACTCCGAATTTGCATGCCCTGCAGGAGGAACATTTAATGAACCCCTGCTTAGGTTGTAACCATTGTTTTGCAGCAGCTAGTTCGGGAAAAGGTTTCACGATCTGAGTTTTCATGGAAGGGCCCTTCCTATGAGTAATCGTGGGTTGTGATGGTAACATGGGAGCTAAAACACCATCTGTCATAACGATTGGCCAATTGCGCTTGACAATCGACCTAATCTGTCTTTCCTGTCTGTTATACGCCGTGATGAGTCTAGGAGTGTTGTTCAAATTATCATTAGCTACCAAGCGGTGATTGGAGGATAAAAGTGTTGTCCTAGATTTTAAGTCTACTTTGGAAATTGCCTCATTAAGGATAGATTCTTTATAACCTCTGGTACGAAATCTTGATAGTGCCTCTTGTTTACATATTTCGTAGTCCTCTGTTGTACTACAGATACGTTTTAGGCGTGTTAGCTCACCTAGAGGTATACTCTTGATAGTGTAGTGGGGATGTGCACTGCTGGCGTGTAAATTAGTGTTGCCATGGAAAATGACAGAGTGCACACCATGTTTTACAAGTTTATCCTGGTTGCGAAGTTTAGAAGTTAAAGCGTGCTGGCCCGAAATCGTGGACTGCCCAGCCACGTGGGAAATATGTAGAGAAATGTGGGGCGGAAATCCACCCCACTTCGGACGCACAGCCAAAGGCAAGCAAAAAATGCCACAAGTTAATCAGATTGTAAAGTTTTCATTTAATCCTCTTTTTTGATTCGTCACTCCTTTTTATCCGGACAAATATTGGACACAATATGTTGCGTAAAATCCTTAATGCATGAAGACATGCCAATACAGGCCTTGATCTGCAGCATGGAACAATACATGTGTCCACCTTGATAAGTATTTTTCATTACCCAATGCATTTCGGGCCCGGTCTGGCCCTTCGTCAGGGGTTGTCTACAAATTAAAACAAATCGATTAAATTCTGTTTTTAATCACCTCTAATTTAGCATCTTTTCTTGCATTTAAAATTACGTTGTTTATGACAAAAGTTCACCCGATAGTCAACATAAACCCACAATGTTCATGATAAACCTCCAACACGGTAAATACCCGCTCTGACTCTTGTGACTCCCGTGTAAAACAGAAATCCAACTCATTAAACACATTAAACAGTTCCCCCGCAAGATGTATAACACAACCTTTTCACAAGCGCCCATACCTTCAAAGTTTCATTGCCTGCTTCTATTGATGTTTCAAAGCGTTGTAAACGCCTCGCAATCTTGTGCTATTTAAAACACCTGCACCATGCTCCCACCCATTACTGTTCATCCAATAGATACACTTGGTTCTTTCCGACTACGTACCTGCGTCTACACAACTACGAAACCCATGATGCACTATTTTTAATGCGAGATTCCTCTACTGGCCGGCATGAACGTTAATATGTGTATTTAAATCCCATTGTTACCTCTAAATTAGTGTTCCCTGCTGTTGTTTTCCTGTGAAGGGAAGTGGCCAGCTGTTTATCTTTGACATAGATTTTAACAAATGAGATGTAAATTTGAGGTTGTAGATGTTACTGTTGATCTTGTCAATAAAGTTCTTTGCACTTAACTCATCCCCTCTCCAAACAATGAGGACATCGTCAATATACCGCCACCACTGAATTACATGGGTGCGGTATTCCTCTTGAAATGTGCGTTTGAGGACCTGCTCCTCCCACCAACCTACATGCAAGCATGCATAGCTGGGGGAAAAGCAGGCCCCCATAGCTACGCCTCTCTTCTGTACATACACTTCATTTCCAAACAAAAAATAGTTATTGAACCGACACCATGTTACTAGATCTACTAACATCTTATTGTGATTATACATTTCTAATGGTCTGGTTCCCAGAAAATGTGACATGGCATTCAGCCCTGTTTTGTGTTCGATTCTAGTATAAAGTGATTCAATATCTAACGAAATGAGCAGTAAATCATCTGTCCATTGTATGTTAGTTAGTTTGTTTAGTAAATCACCGTTGTCTTTAATATACGTCGGAAGTTCCTTGACCAGATCTTGTAAAAAGAAATCCACATACTGTGTGATGTGTTCTCCCATGCTGCCAATGGCTGCTATTATTGGTCTCCCCGGCACTGGATTAGTAAGTTTGTGGACTTTGGGAATGAAATATAACCTTGGTAAGATTGGGTGTTCCACAAATAAGAAATTAAATTCATCAGAAGAGATGCACCCATCTCTCTTCCATTGTAGCAACTTGCCTTTCAAACCATTCCTGGCTATATATATATATCTCCAAATACAAAGCACTCCTTCTGACAAGCCTGGACCCGTGTGAGGTGACGCGCAGTGCTGGCAGATAAACCAGCAGCTCAATCCAAATTAGAGCAAAAGTGCACGTGCACTCAGGAAGCAACCAAGCAGGTTCCGATACCACAATGATTTACTCCTTCATAAATCCATACGTGACCCGTTTCGGCAGTCCTGCTGCCTTGATCACAACAAATTAATGCAGACAACACGGTGTAATTTAAGCAGTACATGGAAATTAAGGTAGGACTACCACTGTAGAAACAACCAAGCAGTTTGAATTGCGGCCATTTTGAAGTGGCAAAATATACATCAAAAGTGTGACTGCACCACAAATAAATATATCACAGTTGCACCCTCCGGTAATTGCACTGTATTGGCAACATTAAACGCAAATGCAGAAATAAAAGTTTGTTACATAAGGGAAAATATGCAATATGACAATCAATAGTCCTACATTCTTGTGTTGGCAAATTATCAAAGATTACTGTATCGGACCTCACCATGTATATGGTCTATCGGTGCTACATAATTACAGACAAAGTGTCATAAATTGTTGTAACATTGCCATAGCAAGCTCAAATGGGATGAAAACAACTCGACAAAGGTACCGTTATTCTAAACAAAGTGCCTGTGCAGTCAGAGAATAATGTCCTTGAGTGTAAACTTGGCCAAAGCCCAAATATCAATTCATCTGCAAAAAATAACTTGTGTTGTAGCTGCACAGTAGATACATTAGTGCAAAAATAATGGAAAAATAAAGAAGAAAGAAAGAAAAGACAATCTTATCTGGGATTGGCGACCGAGTCACATGCGAAGGATAAGGGTAGGGATTAAGGGTGGGCAGAATTTGCGAAATTGACTTTCGCAAATCATCGCAAAATTGCGCAAAATCTCCGCGAGCATGCGAAACTTTCGCGAAGATGCGGAGATTGATTTTCCCGCCCGTTCGCGATGTATTTTTGCGTGCTCGCGGGGAAATTTATCTCCAACTTGCCCATGCGGTCGCTAATGGGCGCGGCCATCTTGCTCGCGATGCTTATTTCCTGTTCGCGATCGCAATGACGTGTTCGCGATTGCAAACTTTCGCGGGATAGTGCGACCGGCTACCAACAATCCAACATCTTGTGGTGCGCGCGAACGGATAGGAAAACTTGTCGGCGAACGGAGTGACCCGGTAAGTCACGACTGCATGGGCGAGAATGTATTTTTAAAGCACGAACAAGAAAATTACTTCCGTTTCGTGGCAGGTTGCGAAAGTTTTGACATTTTCGCGCTCTCCGTGGAACGCGAAAATGTCAAAATATTGCAAATTCCGCAAGTGAAACGAAATTTACCACCCAGGCCTAGTAGGGATTCCACTAAGGGTGGGTGGAATTTGCGAAAGTGACTTTTGCAAATTATCGCAAAATTGGGCAAAATCTCCGCGAGCATGCGAAACTTTCGTGAAGATTCGGAGATTGCTTTTCCCGCCCGTTCGCGATGTGTTTTTGCGTGCTCGCGGGGAAATATATCTCCAACTTGCCCATGCGGTCGCTAATGGGCGCAGCCACCTTGCTCGCAATGCTTATTTCCTGTTCACGATCACAATGACGTGTTCGCAATCGCATACGCTTGCGGGATATTGCGACTGGCTACCAACAATCCAACATCTTGTGGCACGCGCGAACGGATAGGAAAACTCGTCGGCAAACGCAGGGACCCGGTAAGTTTCGACCTCGCACAAGAGAATGCATTTTTAAAGCGTGAACAAGAAAAATACTTCCGTTTCGCCGCAGGTTGCGAAAGTTTTGAAATTTTCGCGCTCTCTGCGGAATGCGAAAATGACAAAGTATCGCAAATTCCGCGAGGGGAATTAAATTTACCGCCCAGGCCTAGATCCCACAGACGAACAGCAAAGTTATCCGGGTCACTTAATTTCCTCCTGAAGAGAGAAAGAAGAGATATTTAGTTATGATATACATTGAATGGATAGGCAGCTCAAATGTAGTCCCTATATAGGAAATAGAAATTACATAGAAATAGATAATAACATGTAACACAGCACGTATCACGTATAATCAATTACTATGTGAGTGTACTGTCATCTCTTCATCGACATTGTGTCCCCCGGGGTAACGAGTCCCTAAGTCAAAATATTTTCTTGGGCTCTCGTTTGTGTAACTGGAGCAACCTATTACCACCTCGGATGTTGGCATGCACCTGTTGAATAGCGAAATATTTCAGTTTCAAGTTGTCTGAATAGTGATGTGTTTCAAAATGACATGCAATCGGATAGTGTTAATCTTTATTGGTGATTGCTCGCATATTTTCCATGATCCTCTTCTTTGCCATGTGCTTCATGCTGCCCAGGTAGCATAAGTTGCAAGGACACACAAGCACATAGACAACGAAAGAGGATGAATTGATTTTTGGTTACCGTTAAGCCTTTACAGGGATTGTTGTATTCTTTTATCATGATGCCCTTTTTACAAGCCTGCATGGGTAGAAACCTTTGAGATTCATATTGTTATGTTGAGGTTTGGTGGTGATGTCGTTGTGCATGAGTGCATCCCTCAAATTCCGACCCCTGCAATAGGTTATTCTAGGTCTTGTAGGAATAGATTTACCTATTATGGGGTCTTTAGACAATATTTCCCAGTTTTTGGTAAGGATCTTTTGAACTTCCTTAGAATCGTTATTATATGTCAGGATGACCCTAGTTATCTCTGTCTCATCATCAACAGTTTGGATAGAATCCTGTAGTAACGTGTCCCTATCTTTCAGTTTCACTTTTCAATGGCTTTCTGTAAAACCCACCATATATATATATATTACCTACTGGCAGTCGCCAGTAGGTAGTTATAGTTAGGACCTATTTTCCATTGGAAATCCGCAACATTCTATTTGGAATAACGTTGGCGTCGATTGATGTATCTTCGCGAAATTTTCCAAAATTTTGGCCAGCTCCGGTCCGCTCCTATCCTGAAAATTTCATGGTGATTCGTCAAGCGGGGCCAAGAAAAAAGGGGGCTCCCAAAACGTGTTTCCCCATGCATTTTCCCATAGGACCTGTTGACGCAGCTACAGCCCGAAGTGCTGAACGGAATTACACCAAATTTGGCAAAGAGGTAGTCCTCAGTTCAGACTCGTGCCTTTTGCTTAAATGGTGTAAATCCGTGCAGTAGTTCCTGAGTAAATCAAAAGTAAAATCACATAGATATCTGGGTGGAGCCTAACCACACATCTCATCGTGAGATCTGATTGGCTGTCAGCACTTCATCCAAGAAGTGTTGGCAGCCATCTTGGGACCAATATACATGATAGCACCTCATTAAAAAGCATTGCAGTTAATAGAAGGTTTTAAGACTTTAGTTACATTATAAATCATTTGTTGATGGTACCATACTCATTTTAGGAATTGTGGTGTGTTCTAAGGTGATTTTACCATGTGAAAAAGCCTTCTGCTGTGATATCATGAATCATGTTTGAGAGAAAACTATTTTCTCATGCTTTTCCCACAGAGGTTTGGAAGGTGATCTATAAGCTAAACTGAGAGCATGTTTTCTGTAAATTCACATTATCTTTCTCAGTCATGTGAAAATGAAATCTGACATTCTCAGTAAAACATGTACATCCAACAAGGGCAGAGACTGTCAGTTGATTCCTTTGTGTTCTACTGCAGCTTCCCAGAGTGTTCTAAAGAACAACTAGAGCGCTAACAGTCCTAATTATGACAAACGTATGGCACACCTGAAGCCATCTTGGTTGGAATAAAGTGGTAACTCTTGAAACGTTTAATTTAAAAAGGAACAATATTTGGGGGTTCATTTTGCCATAGAAAGTATGATTAGTGCTGCAGAAAGAAAAATTAGGGCACATTTTGAGTGACTTCTCAAATCCTCTTCTATTTCATTAAAAAATTCTGACATGCAGACTGAAACATGCACTTTCAATATCAGCAGCAAACTTCCCTGGTGAGCAGTAGCTTTACTACAGTGATCTAATAAGCAACTAGAGTGCTAACATTCTGAATTTATGTCAAATGTGTGACACATCTGAATGCCTTCTTGATGGAATCAAAGTAAAAAACTGAAAGTATTTCCTACTGAGGAGACTGTAGTAAATGAGGAAATTAGGAAACATCATAACAAATAAGTCTCCCAAAATGGCCACCAGAGACAAAAGAGCCTAAATGTAGCCCAGATATCACCCAGATGTAGCCCAAGTATAGCCCAATGACAGAATGTCCCAGAGTGTTCTAACGAACAACTAGAGCGCTAACAGTCTTACTTATGACTAGGGGTGGGCGGAATTTGCCAAATTAACTTTCGCAAATTATCGCGAAAATGTTTAAAATTATCGCAAACAAGCGGAAATATCGCGAAAATGCAGAAGTTTTTTTCCCGCATGTTTGCGAGATTTTCAGCATGGTTGCGGGTCGCCAACTTACCCATGTGGTTGCTTGCTGGCGCGGCCATCTTGTTTTGACTTGTCTCGCGGTCCATGATCGCGAGAAGAAAGACGTGATCGCGCGACGCATGACGTCACTGCGGGCGCGAACTGTCGCAAGACAGCGCAAATGGCTAAAAACAATACAACATCTCATGGAGAACGTGACCGGATCAAGAAAACTTGTCGGCGAACGCAGGGATTCAGGTATGGCGATCGCGCGCGCGCGAGAATGTATTATTTTACAGCGCGAGCAAGAAACAAATGATCGCCAAGCTGCGGAAACCGGAAATTTTTACATTTTTACATTTTCGTGCTCTCCGCGGAACGCGAAAATGTCAAATTATCGCAATTTCCGCGAACTTAACAAAATTTTCGCCCAGGCCTACTTGTGACAAAAGTATGGCACACCTGAAGCCATCTTGAATGGAATAAAGTGGTAACACTTAAAACATTTAATTTACAAAGGAACAAAATGAGGGGGTTCATTTTGCCATAGAAATTATGATTAATGCAGACTGAAACATGCACTTTGAATACCAGCAGCAGACTTCCCTGGTGAGCAGTAGCTTTACTACAGTGATCTAATGAGCAACTAGAGTGCTAACATTCAGAATTTATGGCAAATGTGTGACACATCTGAATGCCTTCTTGATGGAACCAAAGTAAAAAACTGAAAGTATTTCCTACTGAGGAGACTGCAGTAAATGAGGAAATTAGGAAACTTCATAACAAATAAATCGCCCAAGATGGCCACCAGAGACAAAAGAGCCCAAATGTAGCCCAAATATCACCCAGATGTAGCCCAAGTATAGCCCAATGACAGAATGTCCCAGAGTGTTCTAACGAACAACTAGAGCGCTAACAGTCTAACTTATGACAAAAGTATGGCACACCTGAAGCCATCTTGATTGGAATAAAGTGGTAACACTTAAAACATTTAATTTACAAAGGAACACAAGGAGGGGGTTCATTTTGCCATAGAAATTATGATTAGTTCTGCATAAAGAAAAATTAGGGCACATTTTGAGTGACTTCTCAAAACCTCTTCTATTTCATTAAAAAATTCAGACATGAAGACTGAAACATGCACTTTCAATACCAGCAGCAAACTTCCCTGAATTTATGGCAAATGTGTGACACATCTGAATGCCTTCTTGATGGAATCAAAGTAAAAAACTGAAAGCATTTCCTACTGAGGAGACTGCAGTAAATGAGGAAATTAGGAAACTTCATAACAAATAAATCTCCCAAGATGGCCACCAGAGACAAAAGAGCCCAAATGCAGCACAAATATCACCCAGATGTAGCCCACATGTAGGCCAATGACAGAAGTGTGCAAAACACTTATTTTTTTAGTTTTTTCAGTGCAGACTTGTCAGGTATTGGAGTGCTTTACATGAGCATTGGTTACAACACACAAGATCACATTCTTTTTGATTGTAGACATGGGGAGATTAAGTGATTTGACCAGAATCACAGAATGTTGAGCTGAAGCAGAAACTCCAACCTGGTTCCCCAGTTGCAAAGTCTGCAGCTCTGGAAGTATCACCACATCCTCTCCCCTAGGTGCAACATTTAATCAAGTGGTCAACTGGATAAAAAAACAAAGATTACAAATAATTTAAAAGTTCTTTGTCGCTATTTGAAAACTCAGAAAATATGTTCTCATGTGAGTTTTTTAGAGCACTAACCATAATTTTGATGCAAATAAGACCATCTCATATATGTAATTTCTAAAGGAAATACTCTAGGTATTACAGTTTTGATTACATCAAGATGACGTCAGGTGTTCCACACTTTTGTAATAAATATAGAATGTTAGCAATCTAGTTGTTCATTGGGATACGAGAGGCAGAGGCCAGGGGCTCGGACTCTGAAAATTGAAGGCAGGTGGGAGAGTGCAAAGGCAACAATTTGACCACACTGGGCAGGCAGGAAGGGCAGTGGCAGCACAACAGACTATGGAGGGCAGTGGAAAGGGGGGCAGGGGCAACAAACCAACAATACAGGACTGGCAAGAGAGGCTGTGGCAATATAATAGGCCATTGTGGGCAGAAGGAAGTGGCAGTGGTAGTACAACCATACATGCCAACAGACCCGTTTTAGCCAGGAAACGTCCAATGTTTTTAAGCTCAAATGAGCTTTATTTGATCTGTCTCCTGTCTACAATCTCCTCTTTTTCAATGTAACTCAAAGGGGAAAATCAATACCCCAGTTTTTTTCAAAATCTCCCTCTTACCAAGTTCAAAATGTTCGCAAGTATGGTACATTGGATCATAGTAGGCAGGAGGCATTGGGGTAGGGACATGGACTCGGATAACAGAGGACAGGAGGGACATGGAGAGGTGCACCAAACTGACCCTACAGGGCAGGCATCAGAGTTTGCAGCAGCAAAATACACCAAACAGCGCATGTGGGACAGGAGTGCAGCACAACAATCCATAGAAAGCAATAGGGAGGGGACAGGACCATGCACATGGACAACTGACAACAGAGGGGAAAGAGGCAATGGTAGCTAGATGACCATAATGGACAGACAGGAGAGAAAGCTGCCACATAACAGACCATAAAGGGCAGGAGGGACGGATCAGGGGCATTACAATGGAACAGACAAGCCAGGAGGGAGGGAATAGGGGTCTGCACATGGAAACAGAGGGCTGGGGGCAAGGGGGCAGGGCAGGAGCAGCAAGATGACCATGGAGGTCAGGCAGGATGGGCACTAGAAACAAGACACACCATGGAGAGCAACAATGAGACTATGATGGCATATACACAGACCATGGAGGGAAGGTGGGAGGAGTGGACTGGTACAACTTGCTAAATGGAGGGCAGTGGTTGCATATCAGACCATGCATGGCAGGAGGGAGGAGGCTAGTCCATGGATTCAGACAACAGAGGAAAGGGAGGAGGTGGATGGGGCAGCAAGCTAACTGTTCAGAAAAGGTGGGTATTAGGAACTTTATTGATTTTAAAATGTGTGTCTGTGCGAACTACTTAAAATATGAACAAGTATGCAGCATAATCTCACTTTTATTCAGGAAGAAGAGGATGTTTGTGACTGTCACGGGCTCACTTGGCAGAAACACCCCCTGACCCTCCACCCCCATCGCAAAATGTAATGCCCGTGAAAAGGGTAGGTGGACGCAGAGTTCTATAGAACATAGTCCTGAGAGCACGATTGAAAATGAAAACAAGATATAGTATATGGTATAAACTATGTACCAAAAAGTGTGATATAAGAGGAACCGGGCGTGAAATATAATATGCAATACATTGTGCGCAATGACAGATTCATTGGAGAGCGCGAGATAGCACAGGCACTAGCGCGTGCTATGCGATATGCGCCTGGAGTGTAATATGCACAGGGCAGTGTTGTGTAACCTAACTAGTCTCTAAAGTTGTAATATAAAATATGTGCTGGGGAGTGTAACGTTGCATATGCACTGTGACAAAGATATGGATCCCAGATTGTAATATGTATGGTATAGCGCTGTGCGTTATAACATAGGCATCGAGGAAGGCACGTTAGATGGGACAATATAACCCGTGCAAAGGCAAGTGTGGCATGACATATTCACGGGGTGGTGTTACAGTGCACATGGGATAGAGCAGGGTTACTCATAGTACGGCCCGCGGGCCGCCAGCGGACCGGCAAGCCTTCCTCGGTGGCCCGCGGACCTTGCAGACATCCTACATGTGTTTAAAAAAAATAAAATAGTGTTAGCAGCCCAGACTCTGCTCTGTAGGGGCCGGGGGATTCCAGTGATTGTCGAAGTGGAGATGCAGGGGCCTAAGAGGTAAAATACAACAAAGCTTTATTAACATGTAAATGGTCTTTTAAAGACCTGTGAAGTACTGGGGTGCGGGCTGTTTGTGAGTGCTGGGAAGCTGTCTCAGTGCGGCTGTGTGTGTGTGCGCGCTGGGAAGCTGTCTCAGCCCGAGCTGAGGGCTGACACACACAAGGGGTGAGATGACAGAGGGTGACGGAGGGAGGGAGACAGAGAGGCGTACTCTGGGGAGACAGAGGGAGGGAGACGGAGGGAGAGGAAGGGAGACAGAGAGAGGCAGAGAGGGAGACGGAGGGAGGGAGATAGAGGGAGGGAGACGGAGGGTGACAGAGGGAGGGAGAGGGAGACCGAGGGAGAGAGACAGAGGGAGAGAGACAGAGAGAGAGGGAGGGAGGGAGACAGAGGGAGGGAGGGAGATGGAGGGAGACAGAGGGAGGGAGGGAGATGGAGGGAGACAGAGGGAGGGAGGGAGACGGAGGAAGACAGAAGGAAGGAGGGAGAGGGAGGGAGACAGAGGGAGGGAGGGAGACAGAGGGAGGGAGGGAGACAGAGGGAGACAGGGAGACAGGGAGACGGAGGGAGGGAGGGAGACAGAGGGAGGAGGGAGACAGAGAGAGGAGGGAGACAGAAGGAGGAAGGAGACGGATGGAGGGCGACGGAGGGAGGGTGACAGAGGGAAGGAGACAGGGAGAGAGATAGGGGTAGAGAGACAGGGGGAGAGAGACAGGGAGAGAGAGGAAGGGAGGGGGAGGGAGGGAGAGGGAGGGGGGGAGAGGGAGGGGGAGAGAGGGAGGGGGAGGGAGGGGGAGGGAGGGAGGGGGAGAGGGAAAGAGAGAGGGAGCTCTGTGTATGCTGGGTCTGGTGACTCAATGGATGAAGGCATCTGCTGCAGGGACCTATGTTCAACCTCAGGGTCACAATTGTTTTTTGCTTTAGCCCCGCCCCTCCCCCTCTGACCCCACCCCCACCGGTGCGGCCCTCGGCCACAAACCACACTGTAAATTTGGCCCCCAAGAGAAGGTTTGTGAGTACCACTGGGCTAGAGAGTGTCATAGCATACGCACTAGCTGGTGGAATACAACACAGAGTTGTGAGGCACTCGGCAGGCACTGGTGGGTGTAACACAGCATTGGGCTCAGCCAGGAGCACGCTGTGACTCTCAAGTGAGGTTCGTCTCCTTTCCAGAGAGTAAAATAAAAAGTATTACACATCCGGCGGTGGATGTGTGTTTTATTAACCGTGAGGGGGGTTTCTTGCATAGTTTGGTTGAATTTTTGTCGAATCCCCTTTGAATGGCTTGGTGTGTGTGTATATTAAATGTGCCTGTCAATAGCTACCCATGTTTGTATACATAAACGACAAGGGTGTCTACTTGGAGAGTACCCACCAACGGGGGTGCCGGGATTAGGCACGGTAGGGCGTCAGACACGTCAGAGCTTCACTAGCGGTGTAAATACATTCCATGTGGATTCATTCAATGCATAGTCGCCTTTTAATGAATATCACGCAAATCGTCATGGTGATAGGTACATACGGTTTGTTCAGCATGTCCTAGGTATTTCTATAAATATATATATTTTTTTAAATAATAAAAAACAAAGGCTGGCCACGGGGGATGGGGTCTCCGGGGCCATAAGTGCCCTGGGGCTGATTAAGGCCTTGGGAGGGCCAAATACATTTTTTTCAACCCAAAAAATTAGGGTGCAGGCCCAGGGCCAGTAAATTCGAAAAAGAAGGGGGGCCACACAGCCCTCCTTCTTAAAAAAATAAAATAAATTAAAGACCGGCATCGCGGTAGAGGCCACGCCCACTCCTTGCAGCACTCTGCAAACGTGCCCCCTGGCCAGTTGTAAGTTGGGGAATTAATTCCCCTTCAATACTGAGGGTCCCTGAGGGCCAACTAGCCCAACAGGTATCTCCAGTATGCGCCAGGGAGCTGCGTTGCAGACAGGTGTTCTGAGGCCACACCCCTTTTTACACCTCTATGCAACGCAGCTCTGTGGTGCTTAGTGGAGGTACCTAGTGGGCTAGTTTGCCCCTAGGGACCCTTAGGATTCAAGGGGACTTAATCTCTCAACTTAGAACGTCCACAGGGCGCGTTTACACAGTGGTGAAGGGAGAGGACGGGGCCTGAGATCACGTGTGCAAACACGCCCTGTGGCGCGTTTTAAGTTGGGGAAATAATTCTCTTTCAATCCAGAGGGACCCTGGGGTCCAACTAGCCCACCAGGTGCTTCCAGTAAGCGCCACTGCTCTGCGTTGCATAGCTGTGGTGCAGGCCGTGCCCCTTTTTACACCTCTCTGTTGAACCTCCAATTTATAGTCTGGAAACATGGAGACTTTAGCGTTATTAATCACAATGGGGCCATTCATACGAGCTTTCTGCAGAATGATGTCTCTGTCTCTATAGTGCAGTAGCCTAGCCATCACCAGTCTCGGGGGGTGGCCTGGTGCCAGTGGGTGAGCTGGCATGTGGTGTGTGCTCTCTAATGTGAAGAACGGTGTGAGAAGTTGGCCTGGCATATGCTGGTCACTAGTTATAGTGGCCACCTTGCACCAGTCCAATTCGACTCTTATGGTAGATAGGTTTAAGACAACCTTTTAAAGAAAGCTATCCTAGTGGTAGCTGTGGAGAGTAGCCTTCAGGCTAAGTTTTAGAGGAATGTAAAGCAGCTTGTTTTACCTTATAATCTCTTGAATTACCAAATGAAAGGACACCACACAGGTATATATATCAAATATATATGTATTTATTACTAGACACACTCTAATAATCTCTTTATGAGATTAAAAGTCAGGTACACATTCAAATGTCAACGTTTCACAATAAATTAAGAACAAATATGGCTGGAGCCCTAGGGGCGTACCAGACCATATACTTAAAAAATGGTATAACAATGTCGACTTGCAAAATGACAAGACCTAGGGCCTGGGGAATCGCTGGGGCTTCACTACTGCAGTGTTAGCAGGTAAGTAACAGGCCCACGGGAGACGCGTGCAGTGTGTGAACACAGCCGCGGATTCCCTATTGATTACAATGGAGCAAGTTGCGGTTTGATTTTTAAAGTTCTAGGGTACTTCGAGGAAGTCTACAAGCAAGCCACTTACAAGGTAAGTACTTTGAGGGCCATCACACGCTAGGGCACCAGAGTGCACGAGTTACCTCACCCAGGGAAGCTGGGTGCATAGGTGTCTTTTGGTGTCGGGTCGAGTCGCTGTTTTCTAAGGAGACCAAAGAAGACTTGCTGCTTGCGTCAACTGAAGAAGTGTCCGGTGGAATCCAAAGGTGGATTCAAGATGCACAAGACCTGAAAATTGAAGGGACAGTGTTCAAAGTCACTTGCCAGTGACCGGTGGCCAGGAAGATGGATGACCACAGATGTCGTGTGATTTCAGGTCATCGATGGTGTTTTGACTCTTCGCTCACGAGGTCCAGGAAGGATCAACAATGACCAGCAGCTGGATTCAGAGTGTCCCACAACGTCTGCAGCTGATGGTGGTGTCGGCAAACAGATTGGAGCCAACAAGCCTTGGCAACTGCAAGTCTTGTGTAGACTGAAGAAAGTCAATGGTGCAGACCAGCAAGGTCTGAGGGACTCACCCAGCAAGGGTGAGTGAGGGCAGGCATGGCACAACTAGGGGAGCCCTTTTAGTTGATGAGAAAGTCTTCAGAAGATCCACTAGCCAACAGGCAAGTGATCGCGAAGACGCCTCCTCTGGAAATGATACACAGGAGCCCACAGTCACTCGGGATTGGGTAGGCCACTGATTTTTGGGGCAAGAACCTGCTGGAGGCTTGGGCCACAAATGGTCCAATGCACAAGTTCATAGAACGTTGTTTAGGGTTTGCACTTGACAATAGTGCACGGTCCCCAGGTATTGCTGTTCCTCGTCACTCGCAGGGACTTCGAACTCCGGCGGGAGTGGGAAAGTTTGCAACCACTGATTAAGGTTTGTGGTGCCTGCCAAGCAGGGGAGTCACTCCTTGACTCCAAGGGAGATTCTTCTGTCTTCCAAAGGTAGTGGAACGTCGAAGGGCCAGGATTCTTCTTTGTAGAGCGTCGTCCAGGGTTATCTGATTTGCAATGGCAAAGCTTGCTATCTTATAGTGAAGATAGGGAGGGACTACCTCTATGACCACTCCTCTAGGAGGGTCAGGGTAGGGGGTGGTTACACCCACATCCCTTTTTCCAGTATCACGCCAGAGCAGGGACAGGTAGCCCCTGAACCAGTTTGAGCTGGCATATGCACAGAGGATCCTACTGCTCCCCCAGTGCAGGACTTCAAAGCACTCTAACAGTGCACCCACCCAGCTGACAGGATGCCTTTTGTTGGGCCTACTCCACTGCGAGTTTCAGTCAGCAGCAGGAGGGCAGCCCAGTGTCTGTGCTGGTGGCATCCATTTTGTGATGCCAGGGCTCTTTCCGATGTCTGTCGTTTAAGTACAGTGGGCACATGTCATCCCCTCTAGAAGGGTGGGATCATACTCCCACACCAGTTACAGGTGTGAGGGTATGATTCCAAGTTGTGTGACACCAAACACGACATGTTTTGATGCAGTCATTCCTAGTTAGCATTTACCGCTAGGTTATAATGCACTTAAGAGTATATGGTTTAATGGCATCCACAAACAGCCACAGAGAATAGACTCTGCCAGCTGCAGAGGGGTCCTGCTCATGCAGAGGCCCCCCCTCACGTAGTAAACCAAGCACCTTGCATCCAGGATTGATAGGGCCTGCCATAGGGGTGGCTGATAGGTTTATATGTGTGTGTATGGTGAGATATAGGAACCTATACCTCTGTGAGGAGTGCTAACACTACCTCACACAGGCTGCAGTAGCAGGCCTGTGGTGTCAGATTGAGTCTGCTTCCCAGGGGTGGCATAATACATGGTTCAGCCCCTGGTAGGCCTGTGAAGTACCAATGCCCTAGGTACCTAAGGTACCATATACTAGGGGCTCATAAGGTACCACAGTATCCAATCACTAGTGCATCTAATATGCACACCAAGTTGTTTAGAGAGAACAGAGAGACTGGGGCCCTGATTAGCAGGGACCCAGCCAGACTATAGCCAGAAACCAGTGTATACATCAGAAAAAAAGTGGAGGCAACATAAGTGCAGATCCTACTCTCCTACAAACTGCATCAGTGCTCCCGGGGCCACCACATCTCTGAGCCATGGTTCTAGGTATGCCACCATATTGCCCTTTTCAATCATTTCGGGCAGACCAAGAATTTGTATATTGTTCTGGCGGCTGCAACCTTCTCCGTCTTCTGCCTTTGGTTCAAAAGTCCGGACCTTTTCTGTTACTTCTGCTACTTGTTGGGAGAGGGCCTTGTGCTCAGGCGTCAGTTCTTCAAGCCCAGATTCCACCACTTTCACCCTCTCATTGAGTTTTTGGTGTTGCGCACGAAGGACGCCAAGACCCACCGACACCGTACTTATATCCTCTTGCAGCATGGCCTTTGTATCAGAGATGGCTTCCAGTATTTAGGAGAGTTGCTGTTGGATAGGATCTGAACTTGGCTGAGGCTCAGGACCACCCCTTGCCTGATCGTGTTAATCTGCCTCATGATCTGGGGTATTTCCGGCCTGCCTTCCCCGTGGTTTCCCAATCGTCGTAGGGTCAGCCAAAGGAGGAACCCCATCCCCCTCATGGGAATTATTCATCTAGGTCTCCTCCACTATGCCACAGGCCGCCTAGCTACACCCCACTCAGCCACGCTTACAGTACTGGCCATTCCTGGACGTGGGACCCTTCTAGCCATCGGTCGCAACTGGATCACCTCACAGTTGGGATCCTCTACGTATCACTCATCTCCCCCTGATGCACGTTATTCTTCCTTTGCCCAGGAGCAACTGGTGTCTCACATCACACCCAGGCCCTCTTCTCCAAGCAGTGAGCTGCTCAGCCACGTTTCGCTCGGGCTCCCGTCCAAGCCCAGCTCTCTGCTTCCACGGGTGGGTGTCTCATTTACACCTCTGTCGAGCTCCCCAACTCTGTCACAGCTGCGCTCGCCACCGATCATTAATGCACCCCAGGTCTGCCTTTGTTCTGTATCTTGGTACCACAATTACAGTGCCGATGCGTGGGCTGTGCCCCAAGGATTGCGGGGCGCACCTGCCCCTCTCTGTTCAGGAGTGGCACACTGGGTCCATCACGACCCACCCCGCCCAGGTGGTCCTTCAAAGTTGGGGCTCCAATGCGCACTCAAGGATCAGCAGAGGTCACGGTGGAACCTCCCATGAGGCTCTCAATCTTCCTTTGATTTCCACTCACCGCCTCTGCTTTGCGCGGCTCCCCTGCCGGTTAAGGTCTGCTGGCGATCCTCACCTCGGTGTCGCTGCATCACATCAATGCTTCAGACTTCAACATGCCTGCCTCAGGTAAGCCTGTCCATGTTCACCTCAGAGCGATGCCCAGGGCCCCTTGTCTTGAAAGCCTGTCGTTCCCAGCTTGGGCCTCTCAGTCATGCCAACTCCGCAACCGATCAGCTCCAGCAGTCTCTGCGGAACCTCAGTGCTCAGGTCTGGGGCTCTGTGCTCCGCTGATCGGCCAACTCTCCACACGTCGGCAGACTAGTCTAGCGACCCTGGCTCCTCATAACGGGGACCACTGCTTCGGCTCCCGGCATCAAGGCCAACACGCTCAGCAACTCAGACTGGTCTACGCTACTCAATTTTGCCGGATACTAGCAGGGCCAGTGCAGAGCTCTTTGCTCATGCATCCACCATCTTCAGCTGCTTGCCAAGCCCCCCAAACGAAATATTACTTGTAATTAAAGCAAAAAATTATAAAATAGCAGATAATTAACAAACTACTCTCCAACTTTGATCTTTCTAAATTTACTTACTAAAAGAAAATACTACTGTAAAGTGCTAACCTGCCGCAAAACAATACCAATCACAAAACAGAAAAATTGCATAAAAAAGTAGGCATATATGATTAATATAACATAGAAAGTCTCCCCAAAACAAATTCAAATAAAACCTATTGACCTCGACCTCTACTAACTACCAACAAATAATGGTTTGAAATGAAACTGACACAAACCAGTTTTAACAAACAACTGTGAAACATCTAAGAACATACATTTAAGTATAAATAATAAAATATTTTGCACATGGCTACACTTACAACCAAGAAAGTACATCAATGGAAAATGTGAATTGGAAATGTCCCAAATATTATTCTATTGTATACAAAGGATGATGCAATTAATGTAAGAGAGCACAACCATCCCCAAATGTGACAAGATATTGCAGGATATAAGAGAGCCAAGCACTACCGCCCAGGAGCCCAAAAATAACTTCCTAAAAAGATATACTCCCTAAATTACCCAAAAGTATCACAGGCCAGGTGCTCCATATGCCTGCCCTGTTTAGAAATCAATGCAGTGCACAGTAGCCCCTCTGTGCCCCACATACTCTGCTATAATTACTGTAGAGTAGGTTAGGGTGCCAAGGGGTATGCACTGCTGAACAGAATGCAGTGGTTTCTAAAGTTTAGAAGCCACTACATACCACTTGCAGAAGAGCTGTTATATACTAAGCAGTAATCACTACAGAGTATGTATGAGGCCCGAGTTGCATTTGATGGCACTATGTTCCTAGTGCAAAATGCATTCTGTGTTTGGACCAAATGGTGTATTTTGCATAAAGAAAATGGCAGAAAATGCCAACTCCACCCCACCACGGAATTCCACTTTAGTTTCATGTAGTTTCACAGAATTCTTTAGAATCAAATTCCGTCAAATCCACCCACCCCTAGTAACCACTACAATTTCCTAACAGAAAGTACTTTCTACCAACAAAAGACAAACATATTTAGCTCCCTACTGGATTATTTCAAAGATACTTGGGTTGGCAGGCTACATTGCTCCAGACAAAGATGCCAACCTAAATTCCGAATACCATGTTGGAATGTCTATAACAGCACTTTTTCAAAGGAAGCAAAAACAAACAATGCAGTTGAAGGATGGCACAATGCTTCCAATCCACATTAGGCAGAATCCAACTTACACTCTATACATTTATAGAAGTGTTACAAAAATAGAAAATCTACCAACAACTATGAATAAAGCAATATGTATCCCAATTGCAACTAAACTTACCAAACAAGCCAAAAGAATGCACAAAATACACAATTTAAAGTAAAACTCTTTATAGAAGACAACAAAGGAGTAGATTGCATAAAAATAATAGCCAAAAGTATAATATAAAATAAATACTAACCTACAAATTTCCCAAAAACGTATATCATATTAACCAACAGTACACATTATTTTTTATATAATTAGTAAATACAATATGTTATTACACCAGTCAAAACATTAAAACAGACTCCAATCTTAAATAAAACAAATGTAATAAAATGATATATAAATTATTTAAATTAAAAATCTAAATCTCACCTACCAAAAAGTGCAAAGAACTAACTCAGTACATCACATAAAATAATTACAGCACATAAAATACACATTTCCAAATGATAATGACATAATCCTTACATAAAAATAAAATATAACATTTCCCACCCAAAACAAATAAAGCAAATGTGAATTACTGTTGAGCAGATGCAGATCATCCTGTGTCAAAATGTAGTCAAAAAGTATTTCCACAGAAAGCTGGAAAAATATTTTCCAAAAAGTCCAACAAAATGCCTTACTAAAACTAATCCATTAGAGAGCCATCAAAGCAATTCAATGTATCTAGGAACCATAAAAAAATTGAAAAAAAAGTTTAAATAAGAAGTGCATCTGGAAACCCAAATCAGAAGAAATCCAATAGAAAATATTGGTAAAACTATATGCCCATACGACATGTTCATGGGGAAAAACTTGGAAAATTAAAACAGAAAAACACCCACAAAAAGCATTATATTCCCAAAACTACTCATACATTACACTTATTCATCAAAAAGCAAGTAACGTAACACAATATAGCATAAAACATATCAATACATTACTGAAACAGGGTATGAAAACCCAACCTAACACACTAATGAAAAACACAACAATTCTTACAACTAAGGGGTCCACTAGGATGTAGGGCGGATCGCCACTGCCCACATGGGGGTGGCGATCCACCCTACATCCTTCCTCACCCGCCACCCATTTCCCCCCGCCATATTAGTATGGCGGGGGGGAGCCCGGTGGACGGAAAGACTGTCCGCCGGTCGACTTGTCTGCATGACACCGCCATCCATATTTGGATGCAGGTGGAGACGTGCCTTTCCTTGGCGGCATCGGCATGCGGGGTTTGCTGTCGGGGGCCTGTTGCAGGCCCCCAGGGTAGGGGGGTGGGGGGTGCACATGGGGCATTGTCATGGACATGGTGGCAGGCACCTCACGGTGCCTGTCACCTTGTGCATGACAATGCACACAGTGCATTCCCAGCATTGTGGCGGGTGGTGCTGTGAGCACCACCCACCACAATGCTGGGAATGGAGGATGCCATCACCATGGTGGCATCCTAATTGCAGGTGCTGGACTGCCGCACCACTGGCAGCCGGTCCCAGCACCGCTAGGGTAGTCCGCCCGCCATCCTAATGGGCCCCCTAATGTACAAAAAAAACCAATACTAAACCTAAGCTTTGGACCTCCACTCTACCCTCAAAACTCTAAAGAAAACCTTTAAAAAGACTTACATGTTCCGACGAACAGCCGCAATTTACTGCAACCTGGATCTCAGAAACAGGCTAAAAATGAGACAAATAGTAATAAATGTTTTTGGGGTCCTCTTAACTTTTCCCCACAATTATTGTGTGCTAGTCATTCATTAATATTTATAATTTGCCCACCTCAGAGGTACACATGGAGGGTGAACTTAAATCCTTTCTTGAAGGTTGGTTTTTGACACACTCTATTGCACCTATGATCATGTTTGCAGGGGATTTACATGTTTACTGCTGCTTGCTATGTAGATCTAATGTAGGAGAGGATGAAGTACCTGTGGAGTTGGAGCAGTCACATTTTACATATCCTTCTTTCTGACTTACTGTTGAAAACCGCCATTTGCTCCAGCAGCCTCCCTGTGTCCCAGGAGGGATTGACCGCCGGAGTCCCGCGTTAACAGCTTGCAGCACCCGCTTCGCGGGTGCCGCTGCGCGGCGCTCAGGTGTGGGGTCGAGGCAGCGGGTCTACACCCAGCATCCAGCACCCGGGAGGAACGAAGAACTGTGCAAGGTAATAGGGGGCGAGTGACGCAGGGACTACAGAGACCAGGAGCCCCCGCGCTGCACAGGTGTGTACAGCCGCACCCCCAGCAAGCCACGCCCCCGGCCGTCCAAGCGCTGCTGAAAAGTGAAACTTTCCAGAGCACAGTGGGACTTACTTACTGTTGAAAACCGCCATTTGCTCCCGCAGCCTCCCTGTGTCCCAGGAGGGATTGACCGCCGGAGTCCCGCGTTAACAGCTTGCAGCACCCGCTTCGCGGGTGCCGCTGCGCGGCGCTCAGGTGTGGGGTCGAGGCAGCGGGTCTACACCCAGCATCCAGCACCCGGGAGGAACGAAGAACTGTGCAAGGTAATAGGGGGCGAGTGACGCAGGGACTACAGAGACCAGGAGCCCCCGCGCTGCACAGGTGTGTACGGCCGCACCCCCAGCAAGCCACGCCCCCGGCCGTCCAAGCGCTGCTGAAAAGTGAAACTTTCCAGAGCACAGTGGGACTTACTTACTGTTGAAAACCGCCATTTGCTCCCGCAGCCTCCCTGTGTCCCAGGAGGGATTGACCGCCGGAGTCCCGCGTTAACAGCTTGCAGCACCCGCTTCGCGGGTGCCGCTGCGCGGCGCTCAGGTGTGGGGTCGAGGCAGCGGGTCTACACCCAGCATCCAGCACCCGGGAGGAACGAAGAACTGTGCAAGGTAATAGGGGGCGAGTGACGCAGGGACTACAGAGACCAGGAGCCCCCGCGCTGCACAGGTGTGTACGGCCGCACCCCCAGCAAGCCACGCCCCCGGCCGTCCAAGCGCTGCTGAAAAGTGAAACTTTCCAGAGCACAGTGGGACTTACTTACTGTTGAAAACCGCCATTTGCTCCCGCAGCCTCCCTGTGTCCCAGGAGGGATTGACCGCCGGAGTCCCGCGTTAACAGCTTGCAGCACCCGCTTCGCGGGTGCCGCTGCGCGGCGCTCAGGTGTGGGGTCGAGGCAGCGGGTCTACACCCAGCATCCAGCACCCGGGAGGAACGAAGAACTGTGCAAGGTAATAGGGGGCGAGTGACGCAGGGACTACAGAGACCAGGAGCCCCCGCGCTGCACAGGTGTGTACGGCCGCACCCCCAGCAAGCCACGCCCCCGGCCGTCCAAGCGCTGCTGAAAAGTGAAACTTTCCAGAGCACAGTGGGACTTACTTACTGTTGAAAACCGCCATTTGCTCCCGCAGCCTCCCTGTGTCCCAGGAGGGATTGACCGCCGGAGTCCCGCGTTAACAGCTTGCAGCACCCGCTTCGCGGGTGCCGCTGCGCGGCGCTCAGGTGTGGGGTCGAGGCAGCGGGTCTACACCCAGCATCCAGCACCCGGGAGGAACGAAGAACTGTGCAAGGTAATAGGGGGCGAGTGACGCAGGGACTACAGAGACCAGGAGCCCCCGCGCTGCACAGGTGTGTACGGCCGCACCCCCAGCAAGCCACGCCCCCGGCCGCAACACCCTCCACAAACAAAGTGCGGTAACGGTTAGCGGGACGCGAGCGGGACGCCGAGCGAAGCCCGGGCAAAGGGCGGGCCCTCTGTGGCCCTCAGGGGCCAGAAGAGGCTGGGCTGGGCCAGCCCCCCAAAATTGCCCTTTTAAAAATACACCGCTAACAGTTTTACGGCAACTAGCCTGATTACTGGCCACCCCCTCGAGACAAGCTACATCTGCCCGCTACCCCCCAATATAGTACCTCTTGCAATGAGGAAATCTACCAAGAAAACCAGGATGCCTACCCTAAGATCGAGCACAAAAACCAAATCGGATCATCCACCCCCTCTACCGACCCTTACTGCCATCGACAAAATGCTCAAACAGACTATAGGGGCGGTCTCCGATGCCATAGCTAACACCGAGAGAAGATTGTCCTTACCACCTGTAACTATCATTCAAGAAACTCAGGATTCACTGATTAATCTATCAGAAGCCTCCGATGACTTGGCCGAGGAGATGGACACTAGCCGGCCCATAACCCCACCATCTTTTGCTGACCTCCCTTGTGCCCAGGCGCCCGCTGAAACCAGCAGGGATAGACCTGGTGCACAAACAAGCATTCAAATAAATACTTACGATAAAGACATATCCCCCGCGGAAAAAACGCCGCACAGGGAAGGCCATATACAAGGGAGGAAAAAAGGTCAC
Organism: Triturus cristatus; assembly: GCF_964204655.1. NCBI lineage: Eukaryota > Metazoa > Chordata > Amphibia > Caudata > Salamandridae > Triturus > Triturus cristatus. The sequence continues at coordinate 1,171,473,967 of NC_140589.1, read as the reverse complement.
GTAAAATCCAGTAATCACAATCTGATCACGCCTTTAAACCCATCTACACCTGGAATACCATGCTGGATAACCAACATGGTGGCGGATCTTAAACTTGACCTGGAGCACTCCATCACGGTGCTGTTAAAACCCCTCATAGCAAAAATAGATAGACTGACATCACTGGTCAATAATAAGGGGATCAGCCCGAAAACCCATCCTGTGCAGGAACGGGACTCGACAAAACTAAAGGACCTTACACCAATAAGTTTACCAAGTGATAAGGTCTCTTTAGCAACCAATGGGGGGGCTAAGCTCAATAACACCAGTGTCACGCAGAAAGGAGCTCAGGAAAAACAAAAGGTCGCCTCTACCCCGCAAGTAGGCAAAAATAAAAATCAAACACCCACTGGCACAAATAAACTTCCACCCGGATCTTCACAAATGTCAGAAGAAAATAAGGCCCTAACCCCTAAGGTGGACCCTAAGTCCCCACGGATACCCACCGCGACAACCACTAACGATAAGAAAACTGCAATTTGCTTCAGGACAATTAACCTTCCGCCTGAGGCATTGCCCTTTGTAGTCGTCCTAACAGGAATTCCTCCTTTAAAGGAGGGTCAACGGGAATCACAAATTGAATTAAAAAACAAATGTATGCAGTGGCTGCAAATACACAGACCTTTGCCCCTAAACATCCACGGGGAAATCTTTGCAGTGAGAAGGGGCGAGTGGATCGGCAAAGGTATCAAGACCATTGCAGGGGATATTATTACGGTGAACTTTAGAGACAGGGCGGCTGTTAACTTCATCTGCAACGCTCCCCCGAGTTATACTCGATCACAAATTCACCCGGTCCATCTATCCTACTTTTACCCCCTTGCACCTCAAAGGCCCAGGCAGAATATTGGACCTGATAGAACATCGCATTTGGGTTCCCAATATGGCCCACCCCAATGGCAAAGGCCAAATCCTGTATTTCCAACTTATGACTCCTCCATTACACAGTACGCCCACTGGAATAGGTTCAGTACACTTGAAGGGGTGGACTGACAGAGATTGGGCTGTTCACCTCCAAAAGTCAAATACAGGAAGGAGCCAACTCTACCATCAACAGGGATAAAAGAAGGAACCGACCAGGGCCAAACTGATGCTTTGGATCCTGTGGACACCATAGGAGGCAGTAGCACACCACCGAATACCAACCGGGGAAAAGGGGAGGGGATAAATCCCACAACAGATAACTCCCATTCTACTCATAGAAGAATGGCCACCCCCCACAGGTCGCAACCAAGCCGGGTTGCTGCACCCGCAACGGATAAACAATCAAAGCCTTTGCAAGGCGAGGGAAAAAGAACACCCAAGGTCAGGTTCCATGATAACCTACTAATAGCTACCTGGAACATCGCAGGGCTAGCGGCCAAGTTCGCATCCCAGGACTGGCGCAGCTATATAAGCAAATTCCATATTTTATGCCTGCAAGAGACGTGGGCCACTGAACCGCACGCCTACAGCCTGGAAGGCTATAAAAGCTTCTTTGTCCCTGCAAAAAAAGCTACTTCGGGGAGAGCAAGTGGGGGGCTCGCGGTCTACGTCAATCTAGACATCAAGGGCACCTGGTCCAACACCAAATGGGCCACACAGAACCTCCAAGTACTAAGGTTCACCTCACCAAGTTTAACATTCCTGCTAATGAACTGGTACAACGCACCGGCTATAACGGAGAAGGGTATAGCCATAAATGAACTAGAAAATTGTTTGAACTTTTTATCTAAGACACCAAATCTCACGGATCTAATACTAATGGGAGATTTCAATTGTCACCTTTGTGAGAAACTAATACCCTTCAACAAGGACTGGTCAAGATGCACGATCATGAAAGGCCCTCACTTTACCCATTCAACAGAGGGCTGGGATTTAGAAAGACTTATGAAAAGGCACAACCTAATCCAAACTCTAGACCTTGTTACCCTAAACGAGAAAGGAGAATTAACCCCAACATTCAAAGGAAGAGGTTGTCACTCTTACATCGACTTTGCACTAGTCTCTCCCAATCTAAAAAGAAGCATCAGTACAGTCATCATAGAGGCCAGCAGCTTCAGTGATCACAATCCGGTGATCATTAAAATGGAAGGATTTGTTTTTTCACTCCAAAAGAGATCTGCCATTATGGAAAGAGTAGTGGACCAGGGTAGAAGAATCAAATGGGCCAAAATTGATGCGGACATTTTTCTTAAAAGACTATTACTCGAAGCCCCAGCAGCAATCGATAAATGTCTTGACCCCTGTGTAACCGGAGCTGAGGTGGTGAAGGCATTCGAAGAAATTGCGCAGGTTGTAAATAACTCCCTACATACCACAGGAGCTAAGAATAAAATACCCCTAAACCCCCGTTGGTTTGACTCAAATTGTACAAAGGCGCTGAAAAACCTGAAGGATAGCCTCCACGCCCAACCAAGGGACAAAACGAAGGTGGCACGGAACAGAGCTGAATACAAAAAAGCTCTGAAGGCACGAAAGCAAAGTATACAAAACCAGGCTTGGGAAGACTTAAGGGACGCCGCAGAAAGAAAAGACTCTATTGCCTTCTGGAAAGTGATCAACGCCCCCTGTTTCCAGGACCAAGGGGCTCCTAAAATCATGAACACCATTCTGCCGGAACAATGGCAGAAACATTTCCAGAGCTTATATAACCATTCAAACAAGGCACCCCAGGAGGAGCTGGCGGAGGCCCATCAGCCCGTAAAGCTAAATTTTACCCTGAAGGAGGTCGAACTAGGAATAACCGGGCTCAGCAAAAATAAAGCGGCGGGCCCGGACGGAATTCCACCAGACCTATTCCTAAGTAGACCTGAACTATGGGCTCCGTTACTTACGAGGGTGCTAAATGAGGCAGGGGAGGTAGGTCTCCCCCAGTCCTGGTCAACGGCGACCATAGTCCCCATCTATAAAAAAGGCAACCGTGATGACCCCCAATGCTATCGACCTATTTCCCTCATCGACGTGACAGCCAAGGTCCTGGGGCGAGTCATCCTATCGAGATTGCAAGATTGGGCAGAGGAGCAACAAATCCTCTCCGAAATCCAATACGGGTTCAGGAAAGGCAGATCTACCACCGATCAATGCCTAAATTTATACCTCCTGATTGCAAAATATACCATCGCCGGGAGGGGGTCAATACATATGGGGTTTATGGACCTCTCAGCGGCCTTCGATCGTGTAAACAGGAGAAAGCTCTGGGCTATGCTAAAGGATCTAGGAGTGGACCAATCACTAGTCGACACTCTACAAAACCTCCACCGGAACACCTCTGCAAGTGTAAGGTACAGCCAGGAAGGTAAAAAGACCGATCCTTTCACCTGCAATAGTGGAGTAAGGCAGGGATGCATCCTCGCGCCCTTCCTTTTCTCTATTTACATTAATGCATTGGAAAAGGACCTCCTTAAGCTCAAAGTTGACTCACCCCAAATTGGTCACCGAGCAGTGCCCGTACTACTCTACGCCGATGACGCGGTCCTGCTCTCTAGAACACCTTTGGGACTGCAAAAACTAATTGACGGGTTTGTCAAATTCATGGACAAACTGGACCTGGCAACAAACCTGGAAAAGTCCTATATTATGTCATCTGGGAAACCCACAAAAGGAACTTTTACCTATAACATCGGGTCACATAAAATAGACCAGGTCAAGTCTTTTACGTACTTGGGGGTGTTATTCGATCACGACTTATCGTTCAAACCCCTGATTGAGAAGCACTCTACAAAACTGGCAGCTGCAGTAGGAGCAATCATGGGGTATGGGCAAAGATTAGGGAAATGGTCCCCGGAACAAATTCTGACCTTATACAGATCCATCTGCTGTGCGAAAGTAAGTTATGGGGCAGAAGTGTGGGGCTTCCTGGGCAAAAAAGCACAGCCGCTTCAGACTGAAGAAAACAAATTCTTACGAAGAATACTAAAAGTTCCACAGAGTGTTTCGGCCCTCATTATACACGAAGAGGTAGGAGAACCCTTTTTAGAGGATAAAATCAAATCCAAACCTCTCCTGGCATGGGTGAAAGTATGGACCAACCCTGAGGCGGCCCTTACAAGACAAATCATTGAGGACTGCCTCAAAAGAGACAAAGGCCACGCAATCCCCTGGCTGAAATTTGTCAAGAAGTCGTTAATAGAGATTGGTTGCTCTAAATACTTCTCATCCCCCGACTCTCTGACCCTGGAGAGCAAGATTTTGGTTAAAAAACTTTTTCTTACACACCTGAAGACATTAAGGGCTGAAAAAGAGAAGCATAAACCCACTAATCACTCGTATAACGACCTCACTGCGAAGCAAGGTATGGAACCCTATCTGAGGGTCATGTACAACGCGCAGGATCGCTACCTCATGACCCGTTTCAGAATTAATATGTTACACCATATCCTTGCAGTGCCATCTGGGTTTACCCACACAGTGGAAGAGAAGGGTACCTGCGGCTGCGATCTTAGATCTCCGCAGGATACCCTCCATTTTGTTTTACTGTGTCCATTTTACACGATGCCAAGACGCAAGTTCCTGGTGGGAATCCTGAAAGAGCAAAAATTTAAACACGCAAAACTGGCGCTGAGATTCCTACAGGAAGCGGAGGACGCTTACACTCTGTTTTGCATGATAAACTTTATTCGAATTGCAACAAGACTGAGGAACACAAGAGACATTGGCCCCTAAACGTGATTCGAACATTTAAAACTTTTCAAATCCCCTGGCCCTCTACCTGAGTACAGAAAATTTTAATATTTATATTTTTAAACTGAATATCACTTGCTGTGTTTTTAATTTGTGTAAATATATATTGTATTTGCGCTTTTATGGTGTCTTTTTAAGAACCGAATAAAGATTATAAATTGAAATTGAATTGAATAAAATCTAAATAATCTGCTGTCCAATCAAGAGTCCTACTCCCCTGATGTGATACCTACATTTAAGGGTAGGGATTCAAGTTCCATCATTTATTTCATTTATGTTTTGGCCTGTCTCCTGTCTTTTTAAAATAATTTTAAAATAGTTTGAAACATTCACAGTGATCACAATCCTCTTTTGGTAGAATTTAGCTAGTATATTTTAGAGATGGTAAAATTAACTGTATATAAGGAACCTCGAAACAAGGCCGTAGACTAAGCTGAGGGAAGATTATACCAGAGGACATTCTTAGAACTTTGTTACAAATCTTTAGACAGGACTTTGAAGTTTATCTCCAACAAGATACCCCTGATCTGGATATTTTGGCTTCCTTTCTGAATATTTGCAAAGAAGTAAAATCAGTCATTTTTAAGAGAAGGTGAAGGGATGACAGAGGCAGTAATAAATGGTTTGATAATAAATGTTCTAAAGCTTACCAACAATTCATGTTATCTCTGCATCACAAACCGAGATCTAAAGAGGCCATAAGGAAGGCTAGATCCCAGTATACCATGTCTTATAGGCTGCGGAAGAAAGAGCTTATAAAAGAAGCATGGGAACAGGTAGTGCCTGCTTGTGAATAAAGAAATAGTTCAGATTTCTGGAAAGTCGTGAACCAACCGATATTTATTGAGGTAGTAGTGCCCTACATTGTAGAGGTTATTCCAGCACAGGCATCGCCAACACACTTTGAAGTAGTTTAGGCAAATGTGATGATTCGTCACCGGCTGCTTATAATGACCTGCCCAGAGGGGAAGAATTATATTTTGATTTTCAGGAAGTTGCAGAGGTTATTGAGGCCCAGTTCTCTGGTAATGCTCCTGGTCCAGACAGAGTTGCTGATGTTTTTTTGAGTGTTGTATTGAGCTGTGGGCTCCAGGAGTTTCACAGCATTGCAATGCAGCAGTGAGAGGCCATATTGCGCCATCCTGGCAAAAGCCAGATATAGTGCTGCTCTTCAGGAAGGGTAATTGAGCAGACCCAGCTTCCTACTGACCCATTTCTTTAGTGGATTCTGAAGTGAAGATTATTGGACGGGTAGTAATAAAGCGACTCACTGCATGGGCAGCCATAAAATATGGTGTTTGACTGGGGCTGGGGATGATTGACAAGAATTTGCACCTTCATCTACTGATCTCCAAATATACTGTAGCTAAAAAGGAGTCAGTTCATCTGGCATTCATGGATCTCAAGACAGCCTTCGACAGAGTGGATAGATAAAAAGTGTGGGCTGTGCAGGAGGACATGGGGGTCGAGCCTGCCCTCGTCTCTTTCTGGTCAATTTACACACTGAACTGGAGGCATCAGTAAGATATGGTCCCTCTGGGGAATGCACTACACACTTTAAATTGGGGCATGGAGTACACCTGGGTTGCATTTTAACTCCAATGCTTTTTGTTTTGTATATCAACCAGCTAGATCAATTTGTATTGGAAAGGTGCAAAGATGTCCCACTGGTTGAGAAAAGGTCAGTTCCAGCATCACTGTATGCTGATAACACCGTACTTTTGGCACGTATAGCTAATAGCCGGTGTAGGAAAGTAAATCTGCTTCTTATGGTTACCCCCACTTTTTGCTTGATGTTGTACTGTCTTGAATAGTCTGACTGGGATCCTGCTAATCAAAACCCCAGCCTATCTGCTTTCTTCCTAATATGTTATGTCATGTACTTAGGTACACTCCAGATTGGATACTGGGGTACCCTTGTCAGTCCCTAGTATATGGTACACATGTACCCAGAGCATAGGTACCCCAGAGGCCTCCCAGGGGCTGAAAAATATATTATGCCAGCCATGACAGACAGTGCAAAATGGAACCACAGACCTGCCATTGCAGCCTGTGTAGGATTGTGCATGCACCACTTACTTTAGATATAGGTTTACTATATCTATAGGTCACTACACTTGAAACCTATAAGTCACCCCAATAGCAGGCCTTGACAATTCTGAAGGCAGGGTGCTGGGTTTTACGTGAGAGGGTGCCCCTGCATGAGCAGAGCACCCCTGCAGCCTTCTCAACCCAGACAGCACAAAATGGTTGCTGCCGACCAGACACACAGTTCTGCCATCCTGCTGCTGAGCCAAGCTCGAGCAGAGGAAGGCAGCACAATAGACATCCTGTCACAGGGAGGTGTGACCACCTCCCAGACAGGATTTAGTGTATTGGAGCTGGGTGGGTGCACTTCCAAAGTGCCTGAAAGTCTGCACAAGGGGCACATTTGGTGTCCCTGTGCATAGTCCAGTTCAAACCAGTCCTGGGAGAGGTTGGCTACTGCTCTGGGTCGAAACTGAACAAAAGACATGGGAGTAACCTCCACACTGTCCTGACCCTCCCCTGGGAGGGTCCCCTGAATCTGTCCAACCCTCTCCCGGCGTTACAAAAGGGCTTACCTGGATGTAGGACCCTAGATTCAATGTGGACAAGATTCTGAACAAGAAACCACTGACCTTCGACTGTCTGGCCACTCTAGAATTTGCAGGACTTCGACTAGACCCGACTTCATCTCCCTCTCCGTCCAAAGCATGGTCTGTGCCTGTGCACCACTGTGGGGCATCAAGGACAACTGAAGTATCTCCCTTGGGATGAAGGAGTCACTCCCCTGCATTCACAGGCACCGTAACACAACTGACCTTTCTGCTGATCCAGAGCTCTTGTGGACTCTGAAGGCTCCAGCAACACAGGAGGTGGGTTTCCACATTCGTTGAGATTGAGCTGCCCTCTAACCAAGTTTAGGGCCAGTATCCCTCATGGGGACTGCATAACCCGAACCCCTGTGCACCGCATACTTTTGTAAGTGCATATGCTTGTTGGTATTCCCCAACCAAGTGCATTGGGCTATCGATAGCTCCAACCTCTGCACACATTACATACATAGGACATAGGCCACTTGCACACTGTGCCCTGCAAGCAGTAACTTTGTGAAACTGCTAGAGGTCCCTTCGCGACACCTGTGCCTTCCGCCTGTGGGTCCATTTGAGGGACAACACTGCTTTTCTTAGGCTCCCCCTGGCTGCTCCAGGCCTGCCCTGACTCCCCTTGTTGTGGTGAGTCCCCTGGTCCTTGCTGGGCCAGACCGTAAACCTTCTTTGACCTTCTTCGAGGGTTGCCGCTGCCAAGGCTTGTTGGTGCTCCCTCCAAACACCAACCCTTCAGCACTCCACATCCTTTGTGGGACAGCTCATATCCGGCTCCTGGCTGTTCTGTAGAGTCAAGGTCTCCATCTTCACACCTAAAGCACCCGACATCTGAGGGCATTCGTCTACCAAGCTCATAGTCACTCCTGAATGACCCAGACTCTGTCCCCTCTGCTTTCAGGTTCCTGCCATCAAGAATCCACCTGTGGGTTCCACCAGACACTTTTCTTCTTTCCAGCAGTGGCATTTCTTTTAAACCTCTCATTGAGAACGACTGTGGTTTCCGACGCCACTTCGACCCTATACACCCGGCTTCCCTGAGATGGGTAACTCTGGTACTTCGGTGTCCACGGATCAGGTGGCTCTCCAACCTTCTAAGTTCCAAAGGATTTCTTTGTAAACCACTGGGAAGGGTCCTTAAACTTTAAAATCGCAGCCATCACTCTCCCATTGAATTTTACGTAGCACGCGGTTGTGTTCTCACACTGCACACGTCCCCCGTGGGGTCCCTCCTTATTCACCTTGGGTGGTTCCTTGGGGTGCCTGCGATTCTACATCCGCTAGACACTGTTTGGACTTGAGCGTGTAGCAGACACTGTGAGGGATTTAAGGTGTGTTATAACAATACATATATATTTTTATAACTACTGTGTGGTTCTCCTTTCATTTAACCAATACAATAAGATTGTATTCTGGTGAAACAAGCTGCTTAACATTCCTTCAAGACTAAGCCTCCACGGCTACCACTTGGATAGCTTTTTAAGGTTATCCTTGACCTCTTAAATCACCATAAGGGTTGTTTGGACTGGTGCAAGGTGCCCACTTTAATTAGCGGACATCTTATACCAGGCCAACTTCTCACAGCCGGCAACAAATTTATGGATAATATGGGCCTAGCAATTACTTTTGAAAAATCTTATACAATGTTGATAGGCCAAAAAATGCCAAAATCAAGACTCTTAAGATTGATGGTCATCTTCTTGGCAATAATAGTAAATTTTGTTAAATAGGCATCTGGCTAGACAGTAAACTGAATTGTAATCTGCTGTTGAGAATCCATGTTCAATCCTTTAACAGGGTTGGCCACAGTATTGAGGTCTTTGCAAGGTACCTATGCCATATCCAGATAAAATCCATACTGGATCGTTATAAAGCAAGTGGGTCCAGACTTTTTCTTTTGGGTCAGAAATTTGGGGGTATAAGTCTTGTCTCTCAATCCAGATAGCAGAAAACAAATTCTGGAGAAGGTTCTTAAGTCTCCTGCAGAGGGCGCCAATGGAGATAGTGCATGCAGAGATGGGGCAGATTTTATTAAACTCTGCCCCATACTATTATGGCTGGCAGTCTGGCTGAAAAAAGAATTGGACCTAAACAGAATGATCTTGAAAGATTGTCTGACTCTTGTTTATAGTCAACATATCCCTTTGTTGCATTATGAAAAAAGCCCTTTGTGTGACATGGGTGAATTAAATCTCTTTTTTAACCCGGAGCAAATTACTAGGTCAGACATTGCTTGGGCCAAGGAAGCTTTAGGAGTCAAAATGAATGAAATTAATTCTAACTGTGTGTTCTTCAAAAAATCTGTAACTCATTATGTTATGGTGAAATCTGGGAGTAAAATAGAATTGTATTTAACTTTATATATGCAGGCAGACATTTGCTGTCCTATTTTCACATGCATTTGTTTCCTCAATTGTTAATAGGATGGCATTGAACTTCTGATCTACCAAATTGCTCTTGCGAAATGGCTAGTGCATTGGACAGCTTACATGTTGCTTTTATTTGCCCTAAATACGCAACCCTATGACATGAGCATATTCACACTTTTTTCTGCATAAGGACTTAACAAAAGTGTGCCCAGCTTTGTTATATTTGCAATTTGTATATTTGTATCTAGTTTTAATGTTTGCTTTTATGTATCATGGTTTTTAGCTAGGGTCTAGTAATCTGAATTTTGAAATGTGAGTTATCATTTTTAAGAATGATGAAGTCTATGACTTACATGAAATTTGTGATTTGTGTTTAAACCTGAATAGAGTATTTTTGACTCAAAATAAATAGTACAAAAAAGAAGATAACAATAACAAAATTGGCCGCTAAACGAAACCAAAAAGAAATACTATCTCCCTATTGAAATGAATAGGAAAATAAGTAAAGAAATTTGAATAGATGTGTTCAACAATGTAAAACATTATTAAACATATTAAAACATGCTGAAAAAGTGTAAAAAATGGGAATGTATAAATTAAATAATAGTATAAATATTATGCCTTTATTTAAGATATACTGAAAAAACTAATATTAACATTGTTGAGAATATCTATATGAAACAATTTTTTTTTTAAAAGGGAAACAATAGAAAAAACTGAAAATGCACAACATGCAATACTATTATATTATAATATTATTTGTATTTATTATATATTAAAACATGTTTTAATTATCGATTTATATATTTTTTTAACTAGAAATATAAATGTTTTAAAATTTTGGATTTATACACTGAACAAACTTTGAAAAAATAAAGTAAAAATTGAAACATGTCCTTACTTTTCGGCAAAATGTAAATAAAAAATGTTATTTATGAAAATATACAACCATCCATTTTTTAAAATATCTTTCTAAACATCAACAATACTAATTTAAGGGCATATACTACTCCTACCCCATAGAAATACAATTTAAGAAAGGCATTTCTCATTAAAAGGCTTGAATTACATATTCACACTCCAACGCACACCATTTTGAAGAAAGTGGTGACAATTACTATTCCCACTCCAATGTAAACCAATTTTGAGAAGGTGTTGGAGCCAAAGATGTGACATTTAGTATTCCAAATGCAATCTAAACCAATTTAGAGAAGGTATAGGACACTACGGGGGTGACATTTATAATTCCTACTCCAATATATACCAATTTGCGAAAGGTGGTGGACACTAAAGGATTGACATTTTGTACTCCCATGGAAATCTAAACGTATTTGGAGAAGGTGTTAGACATTAAAGGCATGAGATTTACTATTCCCACTCAAATCTAAACCAATTTGGAGAGATGTTAGACACAAAAAAGGTGGTATTAGCTATTCCCTTTTCAATCTAAACCAATAATGGGGAAGGGGTTCGACACTAAAGAGGTGACGTACTATTTCCACTACAGTCTAAGGGTCGTATTATGAGTTTGGAATGCCCAGCTCCTGCACTGCCAAACCCGTATAGAACCGCCCACCAGATAAGGAGTTTTCTCCAGTCTGGCAGGAGGTTCTTTGGGGTTCCCAGGGTGGTACCTATGAAATAGTCACAGCATTGGAACGGCAAAGGCAATATCTGTGCAGCATGGAATGCACACAGGGGGCACAGAACTCATTCTAATAATAATCATTTTAAAAATAGCATTAATAAAAAAGCTTTTATTATATTGTTAAAAAATTAACATATAACATGTAAATATGTAACAAATGTTCATTTATAACTCCTAAACAATACACTTGTATTCTATTGTCATAATTGAATTATACATTTAAAAAACTTTTTAAATAATGTAAATATATTTTTTAAATGTTACCACATTTTTTACAATTACACCAAATATTTTAGAATTTTTTAAAACAATTGAATTCAAAAATATTAAATATGCTTGTTTTATAAAATTAAATTTACAAATGTTTATATTATTACATTTAAATTTGATAACAAATGTTTTAATGTTTAGCAACTTTTCTATAATTTAAATACTTTTTTAATATTAAGAATACAATATATTTTTTTTAAATTTAACATAAATTATATATACATTCAAAATAATTGGAAAATATTATTTAAACAGTATTAATGTAACAAAAAATGTATAATGTTTACAATATTCATTTGCATTCAAATAAAAAATGTTTAAATTGAAATATTCACTTTTTAAAAATCTCCCCAACCTTATCCCTCAAAAACCAAATATATTGCTAATAAAGAAAAATATATATGCATTATTTTTACACATTAATGAAAATAAAAATAAAAACTTCAAAAATGTCATATTTAATAAATGTTCTTACTATATGAATCTCAATTTTTATTGTTCAGTTAATAAAAACCATAACATTTTTGTGCACATAAAATATTAAAATTAAAATATCCATCTAAATACTAAAGTTGCTAAAATTGTGAGCCATATTTAACTGTCCCGTTAAAATTGCTTCTATACACACAGGATCCAGTGCAAAGAGAAAGGAGGGAATAAGCAGAATTAAGGACTAGGCATCCCAACCCCATGTACAGCATCTGAGTCAAATAGATTGGTTTCAACAAAGACGTCCTGATGACATCGAGCGTGGGACAACATCACAATAGGTGCAACCCTGATTCACACTTAAAATTACATTATCTGCACGTCCCTTCCTTTCCCTGAGGTGCTCATGACTAGGTAAAATCCACCACTGGTAAGCCTAGCAGGTGCACATACAGAATGTGCCTGCATGGCCATCTGCTGATGGTTTCTGATAAATATGGTTGTGAATTCTCTATCAAGTATGAATTTTTCAAAGAAAGCAAACTACCAAAGGAGCTTAGGAAGAACTAAAAGTGTGTTTGTGAATAATTGCAGCTGCCTATTGATTACCCTTTTCCAGGCCGTGTCGGAGACAAGGTCTGATTTAAATGCCAGCGCCTCTATTTGGAAAGAATAAACTGCTTTTTATATTTGCTGGTGCCATGGATTCAACCAGGGTCTCGAATATTTCTTTCAGGGGAGCTTTGAGTGAGTTGAATGGCGCCTTCGGGACCCAAATGTAATATTTCAATATATCTGACTCACAGGCTAACGTTTGTCTTGTCAGACCATATTGCAGATGAAATCTTGTCCTACGGATGTGATGAGGCAGTTAAAATAATTTCTTATAGCCTGTGCACTGTGCTTGTTCTAAACTAGGAGCAGAGGCCTTGTGAAAGGCCTGATGAACATACTGCAGCTAAAAAAGAAGGTTCGCCTACATGACCCTGAGTATAGGTGATGTGGAGGCGCTTTTAATTTTGTCTTGAGACAATTGAAACTGTATATAATACCTACCCCTTTCGTATCTTACTAAAAACATGAATAACAATACATTAAACATATAAAATCACACACTACAGTAAAATAATTAAAGAATATTATATACAATGATATTTTACAACAATATAAAAACAACACAATATTCTTGCCTTCAATATTTCTGATGATGATATTTTTGACATCCCACTATTCTTGACTCAATATTTTTGTATTATTATATTTCTATTGGATATTTTCTCCAAACACACAGCTTTTAATACTCCTTGAGGGTTTCTCAAACAAGAATCAAAGACAAATAAGGTCAGGTCAGGTCAGCCATTTCAAGAGGCACATCTTTAATATCTGGTCTTGACTTGGTAAACAATTCTGTCACCTCAAAACAATCGTAGTCTGGCTCCTCATCATCATCTACATCTTAATTGCTGTTTTATACAGGTAGCAGTATCACAGGATTTTAGGAATTGCACTGTTTCATCGAAATATTTTCAGCCACTAATAATGTTTGCTCATATCATTTCGAGATGACAGTTTGTCATGTGCAAAGTGTTAGTTTGGGTCAAAAAAATGTCAGCCAAATTTAGGACAAACAGAATGAGTATATGACCCATTACCCATCCTTCACTTTGCTCCATTGCAAGGTAAACAGCTGCAACCATCTTCAGACAAATCGGACGAGTGACAGCCACTGAATGCAACACATAAGAAAAATAAGCGACATGCCTAATTGAATCTCTATTTGTTGGAGAAGAATTGAAAGCAAACACCCACTCTTTTCATGACAAAAAAAGAAACATTCCTTATTATAATCAGGCATTAAGGGGCAGATGCACTACATATATTTCCTCTTAAATCTCAGAAGCCTTCATGCATTTGTCATCAAATAGTACTGGATTTTGTTTTTTGTAGTTTTATGTAGTGCGAACTCAACCCAAAGATATCAGAGAGCTTTACATGAGCACCGGTTGTATTACAGACGGAAAAATTCATTTTTAGGCCCCAGGGAGATTAAGTGATTGGCCCAAAATATTAGTATGTTTGAGCCTCCCGCAAGACTCAAACCTGGTTCTCCAGTTTCTAAGTCATCTGCACTGGCCGTTAAGCTATACCCTCTCCCCTTTTCAAAACCACTTTGAGTTAACCTTATCAAAGCCTTTGCAGTCAGGGAAAACTTTGGAATCCGCTGACTACAGTAGCCAGCTATTCCCAGAAAACATCCACCCTTCCATTTTTTAATAATTATTTTCATGATTGCAGAAATTTGTTATTTTTGGACTTTTTTGCTCCTTTTTCAATGTGGTAACTAAGGGCCTAATTACGAGTTTGGCAGTCCATAGGATCACCAAACTCACGGTGGAGGTGCGGTAGTGATCGGGGACAGCTGCACCAGTGGACTGACCGCTGTATTACAACTATAGGGTCAGACCGCATTAGGTCCACTGCAACCGCTAGGGATCCATGATCACTGGTGCTGGTGTTGTGGTATGAGGTCGCAATATGCTTAGTAGTGCCTCTGCGATTACGAGTTGGCTGTCAGCAACCCTTTTTTTCAATCCATGCCATGCTACAATGCGCTGTGCCTGTCCCACGGCACTGCCTTTCTAAGGCTCTCATATGAGCCTTTGAAAGGCAGCACCATGGGCCAGCTGATGTAGCACCGCCTGCCCGGGTTGCAACTTGTAATCTGGTGGGTGGTCAGCAGTGGAGTTTTGCTTATGTGGGAGTGGGGTGGTGGCGTGCCTCCCCTCTCCCACTTCGCCAAACTCATAATTAGATAAGTCACTTCTTTTTTACAATACTGCATCTTTATAGGTGAGACCTTTTGACCATTGTCAGCAAGATGGTTCAAGAGAGCAATTGTATTTTGATTACATACCTATTTTGTCCTTGATGCCAGTTGCAGGTCATCAAAGGACTTAATTTCAGAACCAGAATAGGAAACAAAATTGACTATACTTGTGCAGAAGAATGGGAAGGAATATTTTGCATGAGTCAGTGACTCTCTACCATTCTGCATCCAACAATATTACTGAAGGATTTTACACCACCAAGCAACAAGGGATAGCAATTGGATAGGCTTTTTTGAAGGTTCTGCACTATCCTTCACTTATGACTCAGCTTTTAATGCTCATTACAGAAGAGTTTAAAGTATATTATTTGCTCTATCATTTTGTTCTCTGATTGGCTTCATTCCTTCTTCTGCTTCTTTTGAAAGTCTATACGGTTATACAGTATCTAATTCTGGGAAAAGCAGCAGTATTTTTTACCTGAATTGTGACTGGTTTGGGATTTTTAATCAGTCCTTTTGCTGTTCCAGTAAAATATCACAGCTCTTTGTTGAGAGTATGTCTTAAATGAAGAGAGAGAGAGAGAGAGAGAGAGAGATCTTCTGTAATAATTGGAACCCCTGACCTCTTAAATCTTGTTAAACAATTTAAAACAGAATCTTCATTGTGTGTGCCAATTGCAACACCATCCGGTGGGCAGTAAATCACAGAGTAAGTCTCTGCTACAGACATTAACAGAACTTAAATCACATAATATGAACTCAGGGCTCTTTTCTTTTGAACATATTTCAACTGGAGCACCTGCTGTAACCTAATTAGCAATCTTTTTATTGACAAAGAATACAACTAGGACCGCTTTCCCGAGATGGGAAGGTTTGGAACCTCCACAGAAAGCAATGTAGAGTGAGTAGCACCAGTATTGATCAAGAATTATAAGGAAAGGCTAATCACCTCACCAACTACATATAAGCTACTGTGGTCCAACTCTAGGACTGCACCAAGCATGCAATCCTCCTCCCCTGCAGGCGTCATCACTGTGACTTTGTACCGAATGAAAACTGAGAAAATCATTGCTCCTAATCAATGGATTCTCTTGGTATCTTGGATTGTATGTCATTTTATTTCTCATGTTTTGCTGTAACACTGGAGTGGTGGATGTATTTGTATAGAACTGTCCTTGATGTTGCACATTCTGCATAGAAGTTGCTTGGGCTGGGGAGACAATTGGAATGGCATCTGATTTGCATTTCACTATACCTTAGAAACAAAATCAATTCTGTATTCATTATTGATTTTGTCTACACTCATGCTTCCAGTGTCCAATTTTACAGCAGAATAGACAAGCAGTGCTCTCCAGCAAATTCACATTTGCAATTACTCCAGAAATATTAATCTGCCTCGACCTTGAGAGTGCACTATCTCATTTCCCATTCTGACACCTTGCAAGGGATGCACAACATTCATTACATGAATTGCCACACTGCATGAAATATGAATCAGTACCCATCATATGATTTCTACGACCCTCTGAACCTTTTTCATCTGCGCAGCCTTCCATTTCTCCTTAATCTTTTTCTTCTCTTGTCCAACCAGTCACTACAATAGTTAGCATATTTCAAATTGTATCCATATTCTTGGTCTGCCACCACATTTTTTCACTTTTTGGTGAATATGAGACACATGCTCCGTACTTAAACTCAAAACGAATGCCGATTTGAATCTGCTAACATCTTCTTTCTTGGGGTCTTCAATTCAGCTATATATTTATTATAACTCTGCATAAGCTGTTAGCTCTATTTATCATTTTCCATGTCACTTTCTTCTCTGACACTTTCTTTTTCAGATGATTTATTGTTGCCCTGTATTTCTCAGCTTCCACCTCAGTTGGTGCATTATTATGTAGAACTGTAGATGGTTCTTCAGTCTGACAAGCAACAGCAGCCTTGCACTTCATCCACAAATCACAGGGAACATTAATATCAAATAATAACCAAATCAATCCAATACATCTTCAAAATTTTGACCAATTTATGAACCTCTTTGTAATACTTGTCAGGTTCCACGGGCAATTCTGAAATATTCATCATATACATATATATATATATATTTGGGAGAGGATGTAGCCTTACAGCTAGAAAGGTAGACCTCGAAGCTGGGGAACCGGGTTTGAGTCTCAGCAACGCCGCTCAACAACATCCTGTGATTCTGGGCAAATCAATTAATCTCCCCCTCCCTAACAAAAATGGATGTGTCCTTCTGTATCGAAACTGGTGCTCATGTAAAGCACTCTGATACCCGATGTCTCCAGTCTAGTTCGCACTATATCAAACTGTAAAATAAATAAATAAATAAATAACTCCTCTTGACCAAGACATATGCACATAATCACCTCAACGCACTTCCCGTAAAGGAAATTCTGCCACTGTTTCTGAATCTGAATCAATCACAATCACCTTTGGTTTCTTTGCTGGCTCAATATTTTTCCTTTTAGTGGTAACTTTCTTTTTCCACTTCTCTTTGAATTTCTTTAGATACCTCCATTTTTTCCCTGCAAAATATCTCCACATTCAATCTATAAAAGTCCAATTTTAACATCTCTCTCCCTCTTGGGAGTGTAGTAGACACCTCAGAAGCATCAGTTGACTAGAGGTGTGCGGTGAACTCTGCGCCGCCGGTGGTTTTCACAGAGTTTTTGCCACTTTGCGCTCTGCTTTGAGTGTGG
Source organism: Triturus cristatus (assembly GCF_964204655.1). Taxonomy (NCBI): domain Eukaryota; kingdom Metazoa; phylum Chordata; class Amphibia; order Caudata; family Salamandridae; genus Triturus; species Triturus cristatus. The sequence continues at coordinate 1,171,456,376 of NC_140589.1, read as the reverse complement.
GTTCACCAACTGCTGACGGAGTGGAGTTAACCAGCACGCATTGCTCATTATCACTTTTACACTTTGAATAATAAATATTTCTGGTCTCGTTCGATGTTCATTCGAGTGCAAACTAGGCACCTCATCCAAAGAACAGGAAAGGAGTGGAAGTGTGTTGGGAGAAGAAACATATAGGTCTTAGATTCATAAATGGTATGTTATTCTTGCTGGACGCCTGCAGAAGGAACAGCCGGGATCCAGTTTTCTTTCATGTGGCCTCTGCTCAGTGGCACCCTGGTTGCTTGTGCCAACCACCCAAGTTGGTCAGTAAGGTCAATGAAGGTGCATTTAGGAAGACCAATGTGTGGCGGCAGCAGAGGTGGATTCACTTAGGGTGATCTTCTGCTACCCAGCGTGCTCTCTAAAGCTTTTTATGTTTTCTCTTTAATCCTAAAGGTTCTGGCTCCACTTCCCATGCTATTTCTTACATCACTTGATTTGAAAATGTTCAGTATGTTCTTAACTGACACAGACTTTTCCTAAGCAAATTTTAATTTTGTTTTTTGTTTCTCAACTTTATGTTGCTGGTATTGATTTCCCAGTATCTGATTCTGTTGGGGGATCACACTGTGCACACAAGCCGCAGTTGGGCTCCTCCAAATAACTTTTATTTTGCCTCTTGTTTTACTCAGTCATTGGTGCTCAGGTTTCCTGGCAACCCCAGGAAGATCAGCACTGCCCATGAAGGTGATTTTAAGCCTAAAGGCCACTGTGCAGCTAGCTGATCGTTGCATTGGAAGCCCTCTTGCACTTGTCCAACTTTTGGCCATGTGCAGTGCTAGAAGAACCCCTGATTGTTTTACCCTTCTGATTTTTTTATACCTCGCAACCACTCCTGCGTCCATAGGATGCTACGGGTACCAAGCACACAGAGAGGGGCTCTCACAAACACATGGAATCCGTCCTCCTGGGGCTCATAATCTCATTACCCAGTGCCCAGCTGCTTTATACAGAAAATGATTTAATCCCCTTTCCCTTACCCAGTAACTCAGATTAAAGGAAATTGTAATCCTCTCATGCCTTGTGTCCCCACATAATTTCAAATTGGAGCTAAATCTGAAACCTCTCTCGTATCGGATTATTTTCTTAAACATATTATGAATAGGAAGAAGCATTGTTTCTGAAAATCCAAGCATAGTGCCTAGCAACAAAGCAGCGCTCTGCTTTTCTGCACAACAGCAGCGTGATTTGTGTTTTTTAAATTCCTGTATTTGTGGCTTTACGTCAGCTGTTGTGTTTTACCTTAATGAATGTAGCTCTGAGCTTTAAAAATTCATATGACTCTGTCTCGGCCCTCAAAAAGGATGTATGTATTTTTCAGGGCCCACACTAGCCCAAGGCTGGCAGTTGTGAGGGTGGCGCTGGCAACCACTGTGGCCTCTGAAAGGTGAGTCTGCACCTCCTGTATGAACAGCATTGATGCTGCAAAACAGAATCCACCTCTGCTGCCGCCGCACATTGGTCTTCCTAAATGCACCTTCACTGTCCTCGCTGACCAGTTTGGGTGGTTGGCACAAGGAACCAGAGTGCCACTAACAAGAGAGGCCTCATGAAAGTAAACTGGATCCCGGCTGTTCCTTCTGCAGGCGTCCAGCAAGGATAACATAAAATAGATGAATCTTAGACCTATATGCAGGGCACAAGTCCTATAAAAAGAAGTGGGGGGGACTGACAATATGCAAATGACCTCATGACGTCACGTGCTGAACGTGTCCCAGTGTCTGAAAATTACACTGGGACACGTTCAGCATATTTCTGTGGGGCCCAGCTTCTTGGCAGGGGGGAAAGCGTCCACCCTGTGAAAAGAGTGGGGGGACGCTGTGCACCTGCGTGTACCCCCGACTCGAGCCCTGCCTATATGTTTCTTCTCCCAACACACAGATTAAATTCAGTTTATCCAAAGAAACGGCATTCACATTTGAATGCACACAGCCTTATTTGAAAGAAACATGCTGAAGTTCGGAAGGTGAATAAACAATAAAAACAGCCTTTTTTTACCTTGTTACTTTTGCTGCATGTTATAAGACAGAGGATAAATGTCAGGGCAATTTATTCAGAAAAAATGATGCTTATTCTTTTAAGTGGAGATGCCCTTTTCTTTTCTTTTTCTTTCCGCAAAGTGGGAGGATTTTGTAATGTTAACTATGTTACTAACGTTAACTATGTTACTACTGTACAAGCAGGGCCGCTAGAATTGTGCAGCAGGGATGCTCAAATTATGCGGCAAGGTTGACTAAATTGCAGCACAATTTGTTATGGTATTGCTTCATTATTTTGTACTTTTTACACATGTAAACATTGTCTGGCCAATGGTTTCACTTCATTACTGCTAGTTTCACACGCAAATAAAGGTATAACTAAGAGAAGGATGACCAGTCAACCTTTGCGAAGGAACTTGCACTGCACAACCGCACACGTTTCAGTGTTTTTAGTCACTTTTGATCAGTTTGAGCTGAAAACATTTTTGGGGTAAAACCTGCAGATTACGCAGCAGATGATGGATTATGTGGCAAATGCAGCAAAATCATAATTATGCAGAAAACACTGCAGAATAACATCATTCCAAAACACCTATTTACAGGGAGTGTGGAAAGAAAGACTGTAGGATGTCAATTTCATACACAAAAACATGTAAATACCTGTAAATGAACTGTACAGATATTTCAACATATATCAGCAGATATGAAAGCACAAATAAATCACATTTTGTTTTGTAATTCTGAAGTGCAATGGAAATAAAAGATTTTCATTCTAACAAAACAAATCTTTGTGAAGCACAAATGATAAATATTGTAGTGTATTGTAATGCAGAATTTGTATAGCGCTTACTACTCTAGTGCGTGGCACTGAAGCGCTTATGTACATGGACAGCAAGCTATGCCATATAGGGTGGTGTGTGGTTGGAAGGGTGTTATCTTTGTTTTTTGACCTATGTAGGAAATGTTTCCATGTTGTGCATAATGACAACAAAGGTGCATTTATCACACATTCTATAGAATGCAGCACATACCAAGGAGGTGTAATATGTGGTGTAAGATACACAATACAGCAAATAGGTATCCCACCAGGGGTCATGGGAATTATGATATATAATGCACGGGATACGGACTATAGGGGAAGGTCACCTGGTGTGGGTATGGTAGCTCCACACGACTTGTGCGGGGAAGAAAAATATTTGTTTTTATATATAACCCTCACACACTCTAGTAGTGTCATGCTTCATCATCGGGTTTGCCCTGACTCCTAAAGGTCAGGGTGGGCTCAACCGTATTTCCGGGAGCTCTTAGAAAGAGGGTGACCAGGGGGCTTAACTAGAGATTTTGAATCCCTCACCTTCTCCTAGGTATCCCTTTATTCGTGGAGATCGTCTGGAGACTAAAATAAGAAATGTGTGTTATGTGGACTATTATGGTCCTATGACCCTACATTTTTAAATCAAAATGTTTCAGCCCTACTCTAAGGCTTAACGAGGTTGGGGCATTCATCAGGGTATCAGCTCAAATCCCTCCCTGGTAATTAAGTCAAACATATAGCTGGCAGAATAGTGCCATGCACTCATACAAGGGCAGTGCTAACACTTTACCTTCAATGATCTTTGTGGAGATTCACCTGCAATAGAGAGAACCACGGCAGGTATTACATAAAGATCACATGTGACTTTTGTACAGGGTGAAAGTTCATATTAAAACTGTGAGAAGTAACAAAGCATGCATATCCCACTGCATGCATACTCTTCAAGGTGTCTCAAGTTTGAGACAATTATGTTTACTGTTTGTGCACATCATTATTAATAATGTCTCTTTGTCTTTAATACTTTATTCGATAGATATTTATCATAAAAGTACAAACATGCAAAGTACATAAAAACAATCCATCCATAGTACTACAATTACATCCAGAACAGCAAATAGCGAAAAAAGGGACAAAAAATAAAAACAGAGTTTAAAACAATGCTTTCTTCATTCATGAGAATTTATATATTACCCAGCAGCCTAGAGCGGATTAACCAGGCACCCACGAGGTATTTAGCAACCCCACAGATGGTATACATAAAAACAGTATTGGTTAAAATAATACGCAGGGCTGATCTGTGATCCCTTACTCCCAGCTCCCTGCATACAGGTTTCAACCATTTAGCCCTAACGTACTTGTAGGCTGAACAAGCAAATAAAAAATGGCCAAGGGATTCCTCTGGACATTGGTAACCTGGGCAATTTAGATCAAGCCCCCGCTTGGCTTCCACCTTTCCAAAAAATTTTTAAGGGGAAGAGTGCCATATCTTAGTTTCAAGAACAAAGTTCTATCTCTAGGTAGTTGGATAAAATCTAAAAAGGGTTCCAACTTCATAGATGGTTTATGGTCAAGAAAGTTCATTTTTAAAGTTCCCAGGTTTAAGTTATTGTTAACCTTGGCCTCAACCCAGTCCCAGTATAATTTCTTTACAATTTGTTTTGCAGGGGGGACTTGTGTGGCCCAGGACTCCCCCAGGCCTATTAATACTACCAGTTTCTTAAGGTTGTTGAGCCACTTTATTTGGTGAGAAACATTTAGGGATATTAACTCGTCCAACACTCGAGCATATCCGGCTAATTCCTGGGTTCTTCTAAGGCGCACCCAAAATAACAGCAGCCTTAGTTGAACTTTGTCCGAGATTGATTTTTTACCCATATCAAAAAATAATGGTAACAGAGGGGTTGAAACTGGAAGTGAGACTAGATCTCTGATAAACTTATTTTCTGCAGTTGTCAGGACCTTAGTGTTTTCAGCACCCCATAATTCAGAGCCATAGACTGCCGAGGCTAAAGCCTTCCCTTCATAGACTACTAAGGCAGGGGCAACCGGTCTACTAATAGAGAGGCGCTGATTCTTTAGTATGGCACCGGAGACCCTTTTGAGGTTTAGTACCATTTTTGATATATGGGAATCCCAGCTCATGTTGTTGGACAACCTAACCCCTAAATAATCAAATTCATTCACCACCTCTAAAGGGGACCCATACAAAGTAAGACAAACATTCCTAACCTTTCTATTTGGAGATAAAACCATTAACTTTGTCTTCGAAGTGTTGACCGTTAACCCACGGCCGTTACAGAAGATGGAGAAGCGGTCAAGCAATTTTTGGAGACCCTTGGGGGTCTTGGACATCAGGAGGGTATCGTCCGCAAAAAGAAGTGTGGGGGTTTTCTACCCGGCAAGGACGGGGGCATCCGCAGGGTCCTCCCTCAAATGGTCCACCACCCCATTTATAAAGAGGGAGAAAAGTGTCGGAGCCATCATACATCCCTGCTGCACCCCCCTGTTGACTGATACCCTCCCTGTCAATTGGCCCTGGCGCCCCCAACGTATCCTTTCATAGTTATCCTCATGGAGTTTGATAACAAATTGCAGCAGGGAACTAGGAAACCCCATGGCTAATAAAACCTCCCATAGCTTGGCGCGTGGGATAACATCAAACGCAGTTTTCAGGTCTATAAAAGCCAAGTAAAGACAACACTTAATAATTGATACTGACTTCCAATAGACCGCACAAAACCGGAAGACTTGATCCATTGCACCAACATTCCGCCTAAACCCAGCCTGGAAATGGGTTAGAATATCATTATCCATTATCCATGTCTCAACTCGATTTATAATGACCCTGTCAACTACCTTTTGAATGGTGTCAATTAAACTAATTGGTCTGTAGTTGGCAGGGTCCTCTCTATCACCTTTCTTATAAATCGCGATCACCTCCGCCCCTTTCCATGATTCCGGGACGGGATGGCCTCGCTGCATGAGATTCATTAGATTTGCTATATAGTCTGCCCAAATTTGGGGGTCATGAAGTAGAAGATCCCCGGGCAGGCCATCTGGACCAGCCACTTTGCCTGGAAGGATATTTAAAATAGTGACCTTGACTTCTCGCGGGGAGAATAAGTTTTCATTACTGGGCAACTCCAAACTAAGGTTGCGCTTATTGCACACTGCTAATGGCAATGGAGGGACTTGATCGCCTTCCTCACAATACAATTTTAAAAAGTGGGCGTGCCATTGCTGTTCATTAATATGATTTAAAATGGGGTCAACTCCCCTACGGTCTAAAGCATTGATCAATTTCCAGAAAATAGTAGAATTCTTCCCGCTGGCAGCGATCTTAAGCTGCTGCCAATGCTCCTCCACCCAATTTTTCTTGGCTGAGGCTATTGAACTACGGTACTCCTTTCTAGCCAGTTTCACTGCTATTGGGTCCTTCTATTTTATCGCCAAACCAATGGCTTTCCTCTTTTTCCTACATTCCACTGTATACCACGCGTTCGCCTTCGGGGGTCTAAGATCCGCTGGGGGGTTCCCTTGGGTGTTTTTGAGGAAATACTTTCCTATTTTATCTGTGAAATTTTGTTACTGGCCCAATAATTTGGGCCCCAGAGAGTGAACCTCTCCCAGATCCACCGCTGCGAGGCTGGAGGTTTCTGCTTTAACTAAGTCCCCAATACATTTTACCACGTCCCATCTAAGTTTCCGGTTACAATTAGAGGGGAGGACATCCTTGGTGATCAGCTCCATCCCACCGCTCTTACTAATCCCATTAGCCCAGTTGATTCCCATACATAATGGGTTATGAACGCTATCTGAAGACTGCCTGACCTCCATATCTACTAAACTAGCCCATGAATGAACATCTAAAAAGATGTAATTGATACGTGATGGGCAGCCTATCCTATTATAGGTCATTGCCCCGTTACGATCAGAAGTGGTCCGGCCATTTAATGCCCGTAGATTATGTTCCAAAGCCAGTGCGTTCAACTGTATAGCTATGGCAGACCACTTCTTAATAGGGGCCAGTACTAAAGGGGGTATAGTCTGTCTCCAGTCCTCTGAGTTCAAACCCAATACATCCTCGTCATCCAGGGGTTCAAATGTACAGTTAAAATCACCCCCCAACAGGATTTTTGACCTAGGTGGAAGCTCAGACAATTTTACATCAAGCAGCTCAATTGTTTGCGAGGTTAAACCACCCTGTACCCCTCTTGCATAAAGACAAAACAAATGAACAATACCCCCGTGTGGGCTTTTCAGGGAAATGTGCAAGATATCATTGGATTGGACCTTGTGTGTAATAATAGTACAATTCAAATTCACCTTTACCCAGATGAGCAGACCACCTGAGGGGCGGCCTTTTCCTATGGAATCTGCTGGGACAAAGTGTGTAGAGTACCCATTTTTATATTGCGGGGACAAACTCCAAGTTTCCTGAAACATACAAGTATGGAAGGAGTCAATGAAGTCATTCCATTCCGGATTTTCAAGATTTTTCCTGTGCCCTGCTATGTTCCAAGAAAGGATGTTAATTGAAGAGAGTACTACGGTTGGTGCAACGGGTGTGGCTGTTGGACTACAATCCAATTCGCCCCTGCTAGGGCAACCATTATCCACAAACACTTGAACCCCCGTTCCAATTGGAGTTACAGCCCGTGGTAACCCTACCTCCTCCCTCATAACCTCTTGGCCAGAGTGCTGGATCGAATGTCAATCAACTGCTTCCAGGCCACTGAAGCGATTGAAACAGGGTAATGGAGGGGGGTTATGCTGATGACCATGCCATTCCCCTTGAAACTGAGTAGAACCAAAAGGGGGCCTACCTACTCTCCTGTGTACTGTGCTCCACCCTCCATCTTCACCCGCATCCCACTGGTTAGAATTATAATCCATAAAAGGCTCCTCTCTCATCCCCCTTCTTGTGTAATTTTGAGCTCTTAACCAGCTCCACCTATTACTGCGGTGATCTGCAAGCATATAGAAATAGGAGAGGGGTTTAACTAAGATTGAAGAGTTGTTATTACATGGGGGCTGAGCACGGATATATTCCACCGTACGTGGGTCCTCTAATGTTACAACAACGCAGTCGCCCTGGAGATTTTTTTTATTCTCACCCACCCATGGTGCTCTCTCCACCATAAGCAAATTACTGCGAATGTTAGGTGGAAGTGGGTAGTTTCTATCTAACCAGTGGCAAACTTTGTTTTTGAGAGCCCAAAAGGATTCTGTTGATGAGGAGGCAAGCTCGGGGACACCTGTTAGAACTATTACAAAGGAGTGGGCGTCAGGAGGTAAATTAATATTCCGGCGTATCTTAGGATTCGCTGGAAGGGATAAAAGGGGTGTAGGTATTTTTAGTGGACACTTTGGAGGGGAAGGGTTCTTCCCTGCTGGTTGTTTAATAGACAGAGGCAGTTTGATGCCAGCCAGTGCTGGTCCACCAATTGCCTTTTGAGCAGAAACTTTGGGTCTGGCTTTTAACTCCAGATTTAGAGCCTGTAGTTGATGTTCAATACCCTGTAGTCTAGTCTCCAGGGGAGACAGTAAGGATTTAATGAGCTCAGATATGGAGCTCATAAATATACCGTTCCTGTCTTCGGCCCCCTCAGAAGATTCATCCAGACTACTCTCTTCAAGGAGACTTGCTAAACTATAAATTGAGGCTGTATCGTCGGGAATACTCAATGGTATCGGGTGTGAAGCACGATGCGCCTCAGCTCTTCCTCCACTATTATCTATGGTATCCACATTAGCCCTCCCCACCTCTGGCCCACAAAAAGTGCTAACAGAGTCATTGGGGCCTCCTGCCCCATCAACTATAACTACTAAATCAGCACTGTCCTTACTAGATATTTGGGAGCATTTGGGAATGGCACCCTCCCTCAAACCCCTTTGTGCAAGTGTTTTATCATGGTCGTCGATAGCTAACGAGGAAGCCATGGGAGAGGTAAGAGGGGCTACTGGTGGGGGCATCAAAAAAGCAGAGTCCAGGGGTACAGATTGACTGGTACTGATGGAATGGGTTGCAGGTACAGACTGAATGGGGTTTGGTTGGTGAGTGCATTGGGCTTTACTTGGTGTGCGCGCAGAGGCTATGAGGCCTAGAGATGATCTTCTCGCTTGTGCGAGATCCTGTGACACTCTTCTTTCCATGAGGGCAATCCCCTCATCAATTAGAGTGTTTGTACGCACAATAAAGTTATCTAATGTGCCTGTCAGCTTCGAAGCACCAGCAGCAGCCTTGCTTCGAGTTTCACGTGTGCACATCACTATGACCGGGGGTTACTGACTAGCTAAAACCATATACAACCACAGTTACAACGTCAGAATACCAGCAAATAATATAAGGGTAGGCAGAAGTTACTCACAACAAATATACCCAAGACAGCTAAACAAGAACCAAAATACAGTGGGGTGAGCAAAACCAAGAGCTATGGCCCAGACCAGACCCTACAGGCCTCGGAGGGCCACAGAGGGCCCGCCCTTGTCCCGGGCTTCTTCCGAGACGCTCCCGCGCTGCGGCCGTGCGCCCTTCTAAAATAACAAAAAAGGAGTGATGGGCGGGGGGGGCGGGGCCAGCAGGGAGAGCAGCCCAGGTGAAACCGATTGGGCTCGCAGGGACTCCTGGGTGATGGAGTCCCTGCTAACGTGCTCGCAGCCCTGCCAGCAACAGCACACCCCAAGTCTTTATACAGGAGACAGCCCCTCTCCCAGCAGCAGCTCTCGCTGATGGTATATGCGCTGCGGGACCCGCGAAGCGGGTCCGCCGAGTTGCTGGTGGTGTCCAAGGTCAGAGGGCAGAGGGCGAAGAAGGCAGCAACGGCAGTCCGGTGGCAGGTCCGAACAAACAACCGGTAAGGGTCCCACAAACAAATTCCTGAAGTCCGCTTTTACTCCGTGGGCGGGGGGCGAGGCCAGCAGGGAGAGCAGCCCAGGTGAAGCAGATTGGGCTCGCAGGGACTCCTAGGGGATGGAGTCCCTGCTAACGTGCTCGCAGCCCTGCCAGCAACAACACGCCCCAAGTCTTTAGACAGGAGACAGCCCCTCTCCCAGCAGCAGGTCTCGCTGATGATATATGCGCTGCGGGACCCGCGAAGCGGGTCCGGCGAGTTGCTGGTGGTTTCCAAGGTCAGAGGGCAGTGGGCGAAGAAGGCAGCAACAGCAGTCCGGTGGCAGGTCCAAACAAACAGCCGGTAAGGGTCCCACAAACAAAGTCCTGAAGTCCGCTTTTACTCCGTGGGCGGGGCCAGCAGGGAGAGCAGCCCAGGTGAAGCAGATTGGGTTCGCAGGGACTCCTGGGTGATGGAGTCCCTGCTAATGTGCTCGCAGCCCTGCCAGCAACAACACGCCCCAAGTCTTTAGACAGGAGTCAGCCCCTCTCCCAGCAGCAGCTCTCGCTGATGGTATATGCGCTGCGGGACCCGCGAAGCGGGTCCGGCGAGTTGCTGGTGGTTTCCAAGGTCAGAGGGCAGAGGGCGAAGAAGGCAGCAACAGCAGTCCGGTGGCAGGTCCGAACAAACAGCCGGTAAGGTCATATATTCTTTCTCATGACGCAATTCATCCAGCCATACAGATTGTGTGGATATTCTGTTCTAAAGCAACATGATAATGGCCCTAGCTGTCACACTTTAGTGTAACAATCTCATACATATTATGCGGAGTGAGGTAAATACCTATCCCCAGATAAAAACGAACACCATACGGTTATAAAGAACATACTAGTCAGTCAAGTAATCTTTATTTCGGTCAAGTACCATCAAAGATACAAAATTACAGACAAATAAATGACCAATACACAGGGATAAAAAACAGAATTATAAAAGTTTCAATTAAACAAATTATTTACAGTTAAAAAGCGGAGAAGAAAAAATTTAAAACAAGAGGAGAAATATAAATTTCCCTAGATTGTCAATAAAAGAAGGGGATCTCATGAATTTATAGGAAGGATTTTCTCCTACGCCACATGGCATTAATAAAGCGTGAAACCGAGAAAACTATGGGCGTGGAGGTGTTGATTTTAAAAGTGTTAAGTGCCTGTTTATAGTTGCTAACCCCAAGATTTCTGCAAATGGGGACAAGCCAGCGATTTCGCATTAGCTTGTACCCAGTACAGAAAAAAAATACATGGGCGACAGACTCTTCCTTACCCTGGCAGGCTGGGCAAACCGAAGATTTGTCATTCGACCATTTACATGAGAAAGTCCTTAGTGGGAGTGTGCCGTATCTGAATTGAAGATACAGTTTCCTCACAGAGAGCGGCACTACCTCATCGAGAAATGGCTCTGCTCTATAGACAGTTTTTTGATTGAGATAATCTAGTGTAAGTAAACCCAGCCCAGGATTACTGCGAGTAGTCGAGATGTGATGAGTGCGGTGTAGAGCGACCAGGTCGGCACGAGAAATCTCAGCACAAAATGAGGCTGGGTTCGACCACAAACCTGGGATGCCCAGATTCACACTTGCGTTCTTTATGAAAGCAAACCAGGGCAATTTATGGGTTCCCGCTAGTGACAGCAGCTCGTGAGTTTCAAGTCTGAAGTGCAACAATTCCGGGGTACCCCAGAGTCTAAGCCAGTATAATAGAGGGCGTAAGGTAGCTACTTCTTCGATAGATCTAATGCCCAGGTCCATTCTGATGGGAATGAGAGGGGTACTAGAAGGTAGAGCCAACAATGATCTAAAAAATACGTTTTCCGCCCTGGAGATGTCAAAAATCGAAGAATGGCCCCAGAGTTCAGCACCACGTACTTCTATATATTTCCACGACAGGAGTAACTGGCTTGATGGAAGACTCTCTCTGGAGCCTTAGTATACCCCTGTGGTTTGTGCCAGTCTTTATTTGGCTTTAGCCAGTTGGGGACCCCACTCCATTCTGTCTGTCAGAGTGATGCCCAGATATTCAAACACGGTGACCCTGTCGAGTACCATATCATTCAGAGAGGGATTGGGACATCTGGTCTTTGGTGGATTGCAGACCATAAATTTGTTTTTTTGCGTATTGATCTCCAAACCCCTTATGTGGCAGAAGTTGGCAAAACTGTCCAGGGCACGCTGAATGCCCATAGACGATTTAGAAAGCAGGAGGGTGTCGTCTGCAAACATTAATGCCACCACCTGATCATTAAGTAGTTTTGGGGCATCGATGTCTTTAGCCTTTTTAAGGTGGGTGATGAGTGCGTTCACAAAGAGACAGAATAGAGTGGGGGCCAGGACACAGCCCTGTCGTACTCCTCTCGCAACTGGAAACCTAGGTGTTAGAGCACCCTGTTTGCCACTTCTAACTTAAGCGAAGTTGTCCAGATGGAGTCTCCTGATGATGTTAAGAAGATAAGCGGGAACCCCCATATCCTCCAGCACTGCCCATAGAATGTGGCGTGGAACCAGGTCAAAGGCAGATTTGAGATCTACAAAAATTAGGAAGAGACTGCCCCCCTCTACTTTGACGGTTTTCCAGTGTAAGAGTAAAAGCCTGTGTAACTGGTCTACCGTAGATATCTTAATACGGAAACCTGCATGCTAGCAGCTGAGAATCGAATGGACAGCCATCCAAACCTGGAGCCGATCGAGTAGTATACATGAGAAAAGTTTCTGGCTAATATCGATCAGGCTAATCGGGCGGTAGTTGACCGGGAGTAAGGGAGAACCATTTTTAAAAATAGGAATGATCTCGGCTCCCAGCCAGGTATCCGGGAGTTTGGCACCCATAATTATAGCATTATATAAATAGCAGAGGTAAGGAACCCAGATCGCTGGTTCATCCTTATAGAGATCACCGGGGATGGTGTCGAGCCCGGGAGCCTTACCGGCAGGAAGCCTCTTTATGGCAGATTCAACCTCTGCTGGAGTGACTCTAAAGTAAGAGGCTTCAGTCAGTGAGGGAGTAGGGCTAGGTAGGGAGCATGCTAATATATTTACCACATTCTGGGACGGAAGCTGAGAGGAAGAATTGGTAGTTGGATGGGAGACAGTTGGGGGAGAATACAGAAATTGGTAGTGTTCAATCCATTTCTACAGGGGCTATATTAGGGTTGTCTGCTGTACAGCCAGTCCCACTTCCATTTCTGATTAATGACCAGAATTCCCTCATATCCCGGTTCCCGAGTGCAGATTTTATAGCGTCCCATTTGTTGTTGACCCAGTTCTGTTTGGCCTCATTTAACACTGTTTTATAGTGCAGTCTCTTTTGCCTAATCAGTGATCTATTAAGAGTTTTGTTAGCGACCAAGAGTGCCCCCTTTGCGGTCTTGCAATTATGATCGAACCATGTGAGAGGTTGCTTGGGCTTTCTAGGTTTGACCAGAGGGGGATTTAGTAAGTTAGCGAGGGCGGACACTAAACCCAAGTGAATGTAATAGATCTGACAGGTATACGAATCTTGGCTCTGGTCTAAGTGGGCGGTCAGATCTAGGAGTGCCCGATAAACTACTTGGTATAGGTTGTCCATTTTATCAGGAGATCTTTTGACCATAGGCCATTTGAGCCTTCTTCTGTCATTTGAGAGGAGGGGGATGCCGCGAATAATAGTTCTTTGCTCTGTAATTGGCCCCAACTCAGGGAAACTTAAATCTAGTACAAGGGCATCATGCTCGCTGTCATGGCGAGAAAGGACCTTAAAATCGTTCGATTTGATGTAGAATCACTTTATACATCGAAACTCTCCTGTTGGACAATCCTCCTGATTCCATCACTCCGGTCTCTTTTATCATTTCTTGTGCTAAGATGGCAATGAAAGAAAACTTTTTTCAATTCGAGGAACAGTTATTTCTACAGGTGTCTGGTACATCGATGGGAAGCATTTTTGCTCCCAGCCTGGCAAATCTGTACGTCCATGTTTTTGAGCAACAATACATCTTCAGTATCAATAATCCATACGAAACTCAGATACGTGTTTGGAAAAGATACATTGACGATGTTTTTGTATTATGGCATGGTTCTTTGATTTCACTGCTTGAGTTTAAGAACTGGTTGAACAATTGTAATGCCTTTTTGAAATTTACTTGTGAGCATTCCAAGACTCAGCTACCTTTCTTAGACATCTTGATTACACCCTTTGAAGGTGTCAGCAAGTACTTCAGCAAGCCGTGCAGCCGGCTTGCTGAAGTACTTCTCAGTGCATGTCAGAGGAGACCCCGTCTCTCAAGGACAACACTATGCAGCTGTGCATCTTGGTACTATGGAAGGGAACTGAAGGGAATGGGGAATGGGGCCCTTTAATGTGTTGAGGGTCAAGGGGGTTGACTACCCCATAAATGTGACTCAAACTGTCCCGCCCAGTGGGTTTGCTGAAGCCCTTTTAAGCATTCAACTTAAGAAGCCCTGCCCCCTCAAGGACGACTCTCTGCAGCTGCGTCTCCTGGCGCTATGGAAGATGGGGGATGAAGCCCCCAGTGTACTGAGGGTCCAAGGGGGCTGACTACATCCAACTGCCACAGGATATGTCCCACATCGCGGGCTGCCTGAAGTGCTTTTCAGCATGTATCAGAAGAGGCCCAACCCCCTCACGTACAACACTCTGCAGATGTGCCTCCTGGCACTATGAAGGGTGGGGGATGTAGTTTCCTAGTGTGCTGATGTTCCAAGGGGGTGGACTTCCATAAAACTGCCACTCAAACTGCGATTGTATTCATGTTTGCGTCTCCAAGCACTCTTACTCGGTACAACCGTGCACCCATGTCAGGTCTCTGTGTTTGTCTCTTTATACTGTCTGTGTATTTAGAAGTTCAGTTCTAGAACTGAAAAGATCATTTAAAATGTTATCCTCCTTATCTAAATATTTGTCTTTGTCTTGATCAGCTTTTTTTGCCTGTTGTCTCACTTCCTATTGCAGGAAAAGCTCTCAGTCTTTCTATCATATCCTCCCTCCAACATCTCTCACCAACCAATGACAGTGGGACTCTTTGTTGACCTCTCATCAATCCTAGCGCAACTCCTCAGCTGGCTAACAAATTGCAGTTTGACTACTACGTGAATAGAAAAACAACATACAGCCATTTTTCACCAAAAAGCACACAGCAGAAATAATAAACCTGGTCTGCTCACCCTAAATAGGGGAAGATCTGCATGATAGGTGAAAGGAATCGGGCAAACTGTAGAAACAAGACTAATACCTTCACACCACTTTTCAATCACAGACCACACTAAAGCATACTTCAGTCCAGCGGCAATGACTTCAGGCTAGTGTACTTACTCCTGTGCACCAATGAGCAAATAACATCAACCTTAGTTAGACACACAAAAACCCTAACATGAACACTTGTTAATTCAGAACATTCCGTATCTGTGTGAATGAGACACCTCTCAAATCACACTACCTTTGAAGTCAAGTTCAAGAACAATATTTCAAAATCCTGACTTGCGAGAAAACCTGCTCACCTAATCAAAAAATATTAAAAATTAAATTTTAGACACAAAGAAGAAAGGTACATGAATATTACACTAATCAAGCAATGAATTAAATCAAGAATAAACAGCACATAACCAAAAACCATACAAGCAGTATAACAGTCCATCAAGGCATTCCTTCAAACAGCACTCTAAACTACACATGCCACAATTCATGTGGTGCATT
Organism: Triturus cristatus; assembly: GCF_964204655.1. NCBI lineage: Eukaryota > Metazoa > Chordata > Amphibia > Caudata > Salamandridae > Triturus > Triturus cristatus. The sequence continues at coordinate 1,171,440,973 of NC_140589.1, read as the reverse complement.
GACCATTCTTAATCGCAACAATTATTCCACCCTATTAATATTCACAATCCTTTTGCTGAGGAACAGCAACTGCAGCATCAGGAACTTGGCAAATAATCAAACGAACTGGGATCTGGACTGATGGCAGAAAACCAGTCTAAGAACAGGGCACAAACTCAGTAGGCATCCCGGAGCTCAAAACTATCCATTGCAATCAAATATTTTGTGGGTGTGGGGTACCCCTAAAATTTTACACTCCAAAAGACACCTCAACAGCATGATCACGGGTGCATAGATCAGGAAAAGTGTAAACCTCAATTTCACAAGGCAATTTGTCCCAAGATAAGGCACCAACTAACATCTCAAGAAAGCATTCAATTAGGAAAGGATAGACTCACTAGGTAGCTAAATACCGGTCGGTAACGGCCGAAATTCGGTAAATATCCCGTTACCGACCGGTATTTAGTCAATTGAGATGTAGGAGGCCAAAAGGAAGGTTTCGGTAAATATGAATCGGTAAATACCGATTCATATTTACCGAATTCTAAATTACCGATTCATATTTACCGAATACATATTTTCCGATTCGGTAAATATGAAGTGGAAAAACGAGAAAAGAGATGTAGGCAAATTCGGTATTTAAGAAATCCATGAAATTCGGTATTTAAGAGTCGGTAATTAACACAGATTGAAAGCAGGTGGTAATCAGCAACAGTGCATATAAGCAATCCCAAAATGCAACAGCGTGGACACCATGGCCGCTCTGTATGTGATTGCAAGGCGCCTACGTCTACAGGCAGCAGGTCTGAGGATTTGGAGACGGGAGGAAGGCATTTACAGACAGCGCATCACAGTCTTTCAACAGACTGAGGCTGAGATACATGAAAGGTACAGGCTACACCCACCAACCATCATGGACCTGATAAGGGACCAGCACCCACTCCTGGACCAGCCAACAACAAGGGCGCATGCCATACCACCACATGTGCAGGTTCTCTGTAGCCTACATCTACTTGCATCTGGCAGTTACCAGGGGGTGATAGCTGCGGTAGGCGGGGTATCCCAGAGTTGCCTGTCCCGTTTCTTCAGGAAGTTCCTGGATGCCATGATGCAGAGAATGCAACACTACATCAGCTTCCCAAACACACAGGCTGAACTGCAGAAAACCAAGACAGACTTTTACCAGATGGCACAGTTCCCGCATGTCATAGGCTGTATTGATGGCACACACATTCCAATCTGCCCACCAGCAGCCACTGAGCACATCTACAGGAACAGAAAGTCCACCCACTCCATAAATGTGCAGGTAATCTGCGATGCAGGCAACATAATCACTGATATCATGGCTAAGTTTCCTGGGAGCACCCACGACTCCTACATCTTCCAGAACAGTGGGATCTACACACGCCTGGTTGCAGGAGATTTTGGAGAAGGATACCTGCTAGGTAATACACTGTGACGCTCCCTAATACTGATTGCAAATGATTGTGTATTGAGGCATGTGACTAATGCTACTCTCTTACTCACCTAGGCGATAGTGCATATGCCGTGCGGTCTTCATCCTCACTCCCTACCTACACCCATCAACCCTGAGTAAAAGACGATATAATGTGGCACACAAATCAACACGCAACGTTGTGGAGCGCACGTTTGGACTATTGAAAAGCAGGTTCCGCTGCCTCCACAAAAGCGGAGGCGCACGCCAGTACACACCCATCATCTGCTGCAAGATCATTGCCACTTGTGCAATGCTGCACAACCTTGCCACGAAGAGAGGTACAGAGGTGGAAATAACTGATTGTGAGGACAATGATGATGAGTCTGCACAGCCAGAGGCCAACGCAGCAGGAGTGGCAACAGCAACAGATGGGAGAGAGAGACAGGCAGAGATCACATGCAACTATTTCTGAGTAAGTAAGGGGACACAGCCAGTAGTTGGATGCCATGACGTAGTTTAATCATGCGGCACTACACCACAACACAAAGGAAAACCTGTCCCATCAATATTGTGCAATCACTATTTGTGAGTCAAGGGTTACTTCACCCAATTGTCTCATGCTATTGTGTGCAGCATTAGTGTCTGCGCCCACGCACTCCAGTGCGGGATGCCATTGAGTGTGCGTCCTCACTGGCTGTGGGACCAGTGGCAGCCCCATGCCGCCTGCTGCTCCTCCGTGTGTCTGGGACAAGGGGGGTAATTCTGCTCCTGCTGGTGGTTTCTTTGCTGTCCCCAGCATCCACAGCACCAGTTGTGGCAGACTGGCTGGTGAGCAGCACTTCAAGTGCACTGGTGACCCTCACCATCCCCCTTGACACGTCATTGCTGCAGTGCGCAAGGCCCTCCTGCATTGACACCGAGCGCCTGCAGAGCAGCGAAGTGGCAGTTGCCAGCCGGTTCACTGCCCTTGTGTGATGGTCTTTCCTCTGACGTTCCCGGCGCCGTGCTGCCCTGTCCTCATCAATCTTCGAGCACAGCAGCATGACGGACTGGGACATGTCCCGCATGCCCGCAGCCATCTCAACCTTTCCCTCAGCCATAGCGCTGATGCCCCTGTCAATATTTACAAAAGTATCATTGAGGCCCCGCATTTGGCGCTGTACCGACATCATTGCCTTTGCTTGTAGGTGCTGTATTTTGACCATGGTGGCCTCAAGACCTGAGAAGACTCTATGGCTCTCACCTTGTGGAGGTGGACTTTGCACCCGAGCCCTGCGGCGACGTCTGGAACCTGTGTGTGCTCCCTCAGAGGCAGAGGGCACACTGGCATGGCTAACATCCAGGGGCACAGTGGACGTTTCCGCCCCCCTCGAGTCTTCAGATGAGGACTCCGATACATTCAACCTGGCAGCAGCACGCCTCCTCAACCTGAGCAATGCAGGTGGTGATGATGCCGGTGACTCCAGCAGGAGTGGCAATGCTGGCTGGGGTGGCGATGCTGGCTGTGGTGGTGAGGCTGGCTGTGGTGGTGAGGCTGGCTGTGGTGCTGATCCCTGCCCAGAACTTGTGGTGGCCTTCTCAGAGCTGTCCTTCCGGTGTGCCCTCTCTCCCTTCTCATGTGCAGTTCTGCGCAAAGTATCGCCTGTGGACAGAAATGCAACATCAGCTAAGTGTACCTGAAGCACAGCATTGCTAGCATCACAATACATTTCTGAAACACTCTCTCATTGTCCTCTGCCTGCTTCTCGCTAATGTGTGTAACATGCCTTGTTGTTCTGTGCTATTCGTCTCATGTTTGGGGTTTCAGGGACTACATCTCCCATAATGCATTGCTAGTATGCACTAACACCTGTACTGGAGTGGGATTCTCATTGCCCATTTGGGGAGTTGGGATAGGGGTAGGGGGGCCACATTGCTGTGCATGCGTCTTACCTTGTTTGGTGGTGGCTCTGGCAGAGCTGTCTGCATCCCCAATCCCCACGACACTCTGGGGCTCAATTGTTGTCTCCACCAGCTCCTCAAGTTCTGTCAGGGCAGGTGCCCTGTTCCTTCCCCCTCCTGTCCGGCTGGCCTCTTTCTGCAGTTCCCCCATCTTCCTCTTTGTGACGAGACGGAGGTCGTACCATCGCTTCTTCAGCACGTCTATGTCCCGGGGGTCACTCCTATTGCATTGACCTGCGCCTGGATTCCCAGCCAGATCTTCATTTTCTCGGACTCAGGCACTTGCAGGGACTGCTTCCCGAACAGCTTCTGGTGCTGCTTGACCACCTCCTCCACTAGTACCTGCAGTTCCTTTGGGCTGAATTTTTGTTTTCTCCTCCTTTCCCCTCCATCTCTCTCTGTCTCCTGGCTGGAAATTGTCAGTTTGAGGTTCACAATCAGGCACTGGCTCCCTTGCTCTGCTCTGCACTACCAGCCTCTCCAGAGTCTGTTGATTGTGTGCACCTGCCTGAGTGTGGCCACTTCCTGGTTGGGTGGGGTTGGCCTTGCACAGGATTGGCTGATTCATCAAGTGATGTATATTTGAATTACCGATTCGGTAAACTCCGATTCGGTATTTACCGATTCGGTAAATACCACCTCGGTATTTACCGATTCGGTAAATACCGATTCATGATTCCGGCCGGTATTGTGGATTCGGTATGCATTTACCGAATTTTACCGATTCGGTAATTTTTACCGAATGTTTACCTACATACTATTTACCGATTCATAAATACCGATTCGGTAAAATTCGGTATTTATGAATCGGTAAATAGTATGTTACCTACATATGGCCCTAAGTGAGTTGTAAGGGAGAAATTCAATATTCAAAGGATTTATTACAAAAATTCAAATGATAGAATACAAGACAATTAGAATGTAAGTGCTTAAATTGATTGCCATAAAGGCTTGCAGCACTTTCAAGCTGTATAGGAGTCCCAATGTTATTGAGCGAAGTATGGGCGGCAAAGCCCCTGGCCCAGATGGGGTTCCAATCCACCTTTTTAAGCATAACTCTGATTTCTGGGTGCCATTATTAACAAACGTTTTTAACAATCTTGTCTACTTCCCATTGCCAACCTCATAGTCAACCTCTATTAAAGTGGTTATCTTCAAAAAGGGTGACTGCATACAACTGGGTTATTACAAATCCATTTCATTAATAGGCTCAACATAAAAAATATTAGGAAGGGTTCTGTACAACAGAATTAAAGATTGGACAGAAAAGAAGCAAATTCTTTACCCTTGCCAATATGGATTCTGAAGTAGGGTTAGGACCAACAAACAGTTTCTAAATTTGACCTTAATTATAGGGAAGTATACCGTGGCCAGACAGTGCCTCATGAATTTGGCTTTTCTGGATTTGATCACAACGTTTGATTCCAGAAATCATTCCCAGGTGTGGTCAAACCTTCTTTTATGTGGGATGGATAAAGCACTGGTGCACTTTTTAGTGTACTTGCACAGGACATTAAGGCACGAGTCAGACTCAACATTCATGCGGAAGTCTCTAATGATATAAGAGTCTTTCGAGGAGTAAGACAGGGGTGTGTTTTTGCCTCACTTGAATTTATTTTATATATTAATAATCTCCACCTAAGCCTAACTACTATTACTCCTGATGTCCCAAAAGTCAAAGGCTACCCCCTTCCTTCCCTCTTGTATGCGGATAATGCTGTGTTGATGGGACACACTCGAAGAGCCTTGCACCTCCTAGTACATGGATTTGTGGACGTTATGAGTGACTTAGACATGCATACAAATTATGCTAAATCTTGCATCATGTCCTGTGGCCCCAGAAACTGTCAGTTGTCCACTCTTGCCATTGGGGAGAACAAATTAAAATGCACTAGCACTTTTCCTTACTTGGGACTTACTTTCAGGTTCATGGTCAGTGCACACTACCAATGGCAGATCTTAAATTATCAAGACTATTGTCACACTTAGGGGAGGGGGAGCTCTTACATAGATGCAGTGTGTCCTGACAGCGACATATGGCACAGAAATCTGGGGAATTTCTAAATATGACTCCATCCAAGAAAAAAGAAGATAGGCTCCGCGGAAAAGTATTAGCAGTCTCCAGTTTATCATCCCGTTTTATTTGCCACAATGATCTGGGTCCTTCGTATATAGAGGATTTAATTAAAGCCCGACCCCCCCCATTACTATGGTTAGCAGTGTGGAAAAATAAGGAGGTGAGACTTGCAAGAGATATTATTAAAGACTGTCCCAGTTGTGACAAAGGGCACACAATCCCTTGGTTAACAGGAGAAGAGGCAAGTCTTCACAAGACTGGCTATCAGCATGTATTTACAGACCCTGAGCACTCCATTGGTAATAGCAAAATCAATATTCAGTAAGCTCTGTATGATTTTGCTCACGCTGAAAGAATGATTAGACAAGTAAGCCGACTGTGGTAGCCTATATGAAGATGACAACAGATAATCCAGTTACAAGATATATGTTTGGACAAGCGGGTCACTGGGGTTGCAGTTTATGGTTCTGATATAGGGTTGTATGGGCAGAAAGGCTTGGATGGGACAAGAAAATGCACTTTCTAAAAGTAGTATTTTCAGAAATGTAATTTAAGATCCGACTTATCCCTTAAAGAGTATTTTAAAGACCAATTCCTTGGAGCATAAACAGCATATCTCTATTGGCTCCCAATCTGAAATTAGCACTTAATAAATGTAATAAAGTAACCCAGTGATTGTCAATGCGAGAGATAAGGCTTTCAACAGTAAAAACTACTTTCAGAGATTTTCAATGTCAGGGCATGTAAACTCAAACACACCAGCCACGGCCGGTCCATTGGGGCTGAGGGGCCATGCCCCCTTACCTTTTGCCCCTCATTAAGAGTGTCTGTCAGGGTGAACAAAGGTCAGCCTGACAGACACTGTTCATTTTCAGGTCAGGCAGCCAGGAGCCAGATATTTGCTGAATGTGCAGGCTCCTGGCTGCTTGAGCTGAAATTTGCTGGGCTGAGGAAGTCACAGCTCCTGTGGGCATGGCCTCCTCAGCTCAGCAAAGGTCCATGAGGCCCTCCCCTAAATGCAGAGGGGTAGCATCACTGATTGCCTTGCATAGAGCTTCAGTTTTAAGCCCTAAAGCACCAAGGGTCGAGTGTCAATCTGTGACACTTCATCATAGAGTGGGCTGGGGTCAGCAATCTCACTGATCCCATCCCACTCTGTGATGACGTTGGGACTGCTGCCTTCCCTCATTGGCTAACCTTAGAGTCTTAATGCAAATAAAAATGGTTTCAGCACCGGAAGGCAAAACTCTGGGGTGACCATGCAGAAAGGGACAGATCCAATAAAGAGGAATTCATATCTGTGATATTGTGTCCAGGTCTATTACTATTATTAGCCCATTAATGCAGACGAAGTGGTCAAAAGACCCAAACAAGAAACGAGCAGCATAAGAGAATGTCCCACAGGACACCACTTGCACTAAGATGATGAACACCAAAGAGCTGGAAAAGGAGAAAATGTAAGGTGCTTGGAAGTCAGGAAGGGTTGGCTGTACTGGACAGCAGCTAGAAATAAAGAAATAAACCACACTCTACCTTGTTCACAGTGCATAAATTAACGGAATTAGGGTCATCTTTACTGAATTTCCTGCAGTGCAGAGCAGCAAGCAACGTTTCTGCGCTGCGTTGCATAAATAGGGAGAGCAGAACAGCTCCATATATCTATTATAAGACATGGGGGCATATGTATGAAACCAAAATTTAGTCGCAAACGCTGCGAATCGCAAAAAACAGCGTTTGTGACTAAATTTTTGCAATTTCATATGTATGACACACATTCCTAGGAAAGATTAAGAAATCGCTAAATTAACGATTTCTTAGGCTGCGAAACTGAAAAATTGCATATATGTTTGCGATATCTTAAATAACGATTTTTTTGACAATTTCGCAATGAGAAGATCGCAATATAAGAATTCGCTAGCAAATGTATGAAAAAGTCGCTAATTGCGATTTCACGAAATTCGCAAATTAAGAAATCGCAATTAACACCAATTGCATGCAGGTGGTAAACTGGTGCAAGGTACTTAAACCACCCCTCAATGCAATAGACCCAACCACAATGGCAGCAATGTTCGTGATAGCCAGGAGGCTGCGTATTCGGGCTCTTGCACAGAGGAGAATGAGACAGGAACGTATATTCAGGCTGCGCATCACTCTGTTCCAGAACACTGAAGAGGACATCTATGACAAGTACAGACTGCACCCACAGACCATAATGGACCTGATTGAGGAGCTGAAACCCTACTTGGAACACCCTACACGCAGGACACAAACAATTCCCACACATGTGCAGGTCCTGTGCTCCCTGCACCTCCTGGAGTCAGGGAGTTTTCAACGGGTAATAGCGGAGGTTGGTGGGGTGTCACAGAGTGCACTTTCACGCTTCTTACATGCCTTTCTAGATGCAATGCTACAGAGGCTCTCACAGCACATATACTTCCCCACCACCCAACAGGCATTACAGCAAACAAAACTGGACTTCTACCAGATTGCACGTTTCCCCCATGTCATTGGCTGCATCGATGGGATCCATGTGGCCATCACACCCCCATCAGCAACTGAATATGTCTACAGAAACCGGAAATGCTACCATTTCCTCAATATACAGATGGTGTGCAACGCAAAGTATATCATCACTGACATTGTCCCCAAATACCCCGGCAGTACACATGACTCTTTCATCTTTAGACACAGTGGAATACACAGACGTCTGAGTGCTGGAGAGTTTGGGGAGGGATACCTGCTACGTAAATACATGGCACACATCAATACATCCACTACATCACTTGGGGGGGGGACATTGACTTACCTATTGTGTCTATCTCTGCAGGTGACAGTGCCTATGCAGTGCGGGACTTCATCCTGACCCCATATCTGGATCCTGCAAATGCAAGTGAGAGGAGCTACAACAGGGCACACAGATCTACACGCAGCGTCATTGAGCGTACCTTTGGAATCCTGAAGAGCCGCTTCCAGTGCCTGCATAAAAGTGGAGGCGCACTGCAATACAGCCCTGAGACCTGCTGTAAAATCATGGCAAGCTGTGCAATGCTACATAACATGGCAATGAGGAAAGGCACCACAATTGATGTGACCGATACAGACACATCAGGTGACGAGACCTGCATCAGGAGTCGGGGCAGCTGCTGGACGCCAGAGACGGACTGAGATCACACAAAACTACTTCTAGGTGAGCAATGATGGCATGAGACAAAAAAGCTTGATAATGTGTGCAGTGTTTATTCACACTTCACAATTATGAAAATTGTAGCTGTACCCAGCACATGTTATGCACACAGTGCAGGTAAGGCACAAGAAACTGTGCACACAGCATAGTAGGGTTACTTCACCCTGTTTGCATTAAGTGTCACCGCACAGTTCACCTCCTTCGGTGATGTATTGGTGGTGTTTGGCGTCCAGGCTGAGTGTCCCCCATGGTGTTCCCTTGTCCTGCACCCTGTCTGGCACTGTGTCGTCTGTCCCCTGGCAATGTAGGAGTGATGCTGCTCCTACTGGAGGTGTCTTCACTCTCGGCAGAGGCCATGAGTGCGCTGCCACCTGCGTTGGCAGTCTGCAGCTGCTTCACAGCAGTGGTGAACTTTGCAAGTCCTCGGGCTATATCCTGGCAGCAGTGCGCCATTTCGACCTGCATAGTCACGCTTCTGCGTGTGAGGGTGCTGGTGGTGGTGCAGAGGCGGTTCACGGCCTTTGTATAGTTGTGAAGGCGTGCATTGGCACGTTGGCCAGCCCTATCACTGGCGGCCTGGTTGTGCCTCAAAGTGTCACATAGGTCACGGATGGCACCTGCCATGGCCATGATGCCCTCCCCCATGTTTTTCTGGTCCTTGTGGATACGGCATAGCTGCCTATTGATTGACCTAAGTGATTTGCTTTGCAGGCGCTGTTCCTGCAGCATGCTATGTTCCAGGCCTGAGAAGACGGATTCCTCGGCTTCAGTCGCAGTGCTGCTCCTGGGCCTTGACCTGCGTGTGTCCTGTGGTCGAATCCTTGGCCTTGGTGTGTCCTGAATGGGCATGTGTGACACACCCTGACTCCCCTCTCTCCTGTCACTGTCATCCCCTGTGGCCGGTAATTCGTCCTCAAATGGAGGCAGTGGGGGCACATGTGCGCGCTTCCTGCGCTGGATTGGAATCTGCTCAGTCTCGTCACTGGAGTCCTCAGGCTGTGCAGGCTCCTCTCCCTCTGCGCTGTCTTCACGTGCCCTGGATTGTGCTGTGGATGTAAAGGGGACTACATGAGTTTGTGTCTTTGTCTGCAATTGGCAATCAATAAAGTTCCTACAGTTTTTTTTGGCTAACCTCTGACACTGTATCATTCACTTATCCCCAACCGACATGTTGCATAAGATTTCCTTTGTCTCATGGACACACTGTCAGACATATTACTACAAGTCCCATGATGCATTGCTGGGTGTGCTGTAAGACTTGGACTGGAATGACATTTTGTGAGGTTACTATGCGCATTTGGGGAAGTGTGCATGGGATGGGGATGAGTGCAGATTGATTTTGCATGCATCTTACCTTGGCTGCTGGATGCAGGGTCGGAGCTGTCTATGTCAGCCACACCACCGATGCTCTCAGGCAGGATAGTGGACTCCACAAGCTCCTCGTGGGGTGTTGGCTGTTCTGCTGTGGTTGGTCCTCCTCCAGTCTGATTTGCGTCCTTCAGTCTGGCTGCCACCCTCTCCTTCGACCTCTGGCGCATGTCATACCATCGCTTGCGCAATTCTTCAATGGTACGATTGGTCACTCCCACTGCATTCACCTTATTTTGGATGTCCTGCCAAATTTTCCTTTTCCTCGCCTCTGGGACACGCAGTGCCTGCTTGCCAAAAAGGAGCTCATGGCTACACACCATCTCCTCAATGAGGACATCCTGCTCCTTTTCTGAAAACTTGTGCTTCCTCTTCTCTGCATCCTTGCCCTCCTGTTGTTTGTTGGAAGGCATTGCTGGTTGCTCTCTCCTGGGATGCCTCCTCACACTCTCCAAGCAGCTTCTGGGTGTGGCTCAGGTGAGCAGGTGCAGGAAATCACTCCAGTTTCCTGTTTGTGATGTCATCAGGCTGCACCTGGATTGCAGATTCCCGTTTTTGCGATTTCTTAATTTGCGAATTTCGCTATTAAGAAATCGCAAATGAGATTTCTGAGAATATTTTGCGATTTTTAAGAAATCGCAAAATATTTGCGATTTATTTTTTACATCCCGCTTTGCGAATCTCAATTTGCTAATCGCAAAATATCGCAAATTGGGATTCGCTAAACGGGAGTTTGATGCATATGCCCCATGGTGTTTGTCTTATTATAAAGGAACAGTGGTCCCATTCAATTCGAGTAAATTAAAGTGCCACAATTAGTTCAATGAAAAATTGGGTTTTATGTTTAAAGACAATGCAAAGAATAACTAAAAAATTACTGTAAATAGTGAGAAAAGTAAAACAGTGAGTGAGTTGGTGGCAGGGTAATAGGAAATCAGCCGATTTCCGGTACCCAGGCAAGTGATTTTAAAAGGTGACTTTTTGTGCTCAAGGGTAATTGTTATCAAAAAGTCAATAAAACATTTCCTACTCCGACATTTCAATCTGGTAATACATTGGAGTTTAGAAATGATTGTCGACGACGTTTCGATCCCGTAACAAGTAGTGGGATCTCTTCAGGACAAGGAATTGATAATGAATTGCCTGGGAGAGAGCAGTGAGAGGATGACCCAATAAAATAGTAACTGTTGCGCAGCCGCGCCAGCTAAAACTAGACGATCCTAGTGTTGTAGTTCGGAATGCGGTGTAGGCGCCCTTGGTCCCTTCTGACTCCTAGGGTCTCCTTGTTCCTTATAAATGTCCCATGGTGTTTGTCAGCTCACTACCTGCACTGGCGCACTATAGACTGACCAGCACCAACACAAGCACCCTTGCACCATGGTGCAAGGCTGCCAGTGGTACCCGACCGGGCTGCCTCGGATTTCCTATCGGTTCTACTCAGACCTGATTCGCCAATTTTGGACCGATCCCACCTTATTCCTTGCCGCCCCCCTGGCTCACCTATCTGCCCACACGGAATTGTTATATCCATCGAGCCTCGGTTGTGACAGGTTCTGACGGGGCGCTTCATCTTCTATCTCTGGCTCTAATTCTCGCCCGGTCGGGCTTGTCGATGGGTTCGGAACCTACATTCGTGGGGCGGTAGTCCGGGAATCGAGCGAAGGAAATTGTAAATTAGCTACGATGCAAGCCGCATATACCACGAGGACCTGGGGAGCTTGCGAGGATCAGGCTAAGCGTCAGGGAACCCATCGACAAGCCCGACCGGGCTGCCTCGGATTTCCTATCGGTTCTACTCAGACCTGATTCGCCAATTTTGGACCGATCCCACCTTATTCCTTGCCGCCCCCCTGGCTCACCTATCTGCCCACACGGAATTGTTATATCCATCGAGCCTCGGTTGTGACAGGTTCTGACGGGGCGCTTCATCTTCTATCTCTGGCTCTAATTCTCGCCTACACCGCATTCCGAACTACAACACTAGGATCGTCTAGTTTTAGCTGGCGCGGCTGCGCAACAGTTACTATTTTATTGGGTCATCCTCTCACTGCTCTCTCCCAGGCAATTCATTATCAATTCCTTGTCCTGAAGAGATCCCACTACTTGTTACGGGATCGAAACGTCGTCGACAATCATTTCTAAACTCCAATGTATTACCAGATTGAAATGTCGGAGTAGGAAATGTTTTATTGACTTTTTGATAACAATTACCCTTGAGCACAAAAAGTCACCTTTTAAAATCACTTGCCTGGGTACCGGAAATCGGCTGATTTCCTATTACCCTGCCACCAACTCACTCACTGTTTTACTTTTCTCACTATTTACAGTAATTTTTTAGTTATTCTTTGCATTGTCTTTAAACATAAAACCCAATTTTTCATTGAACTAATTGTGGCACTTTAATTTACTCGAATTGAATGGGACCACTGTTCCTTTATAATAATGTTTACACCCTTGGTCCCTTCTGACTCCTAGGGTCTCCTTGTTCCTTATAAATGTCCCATGGTGTTTGTCAGCTCACTACCTGCACTGGCGCACTATAGACTGACCAGCACCAACACAAGCACCCTTGCACCATGGTGCAAGGCTGCCAGTGGTACCAGCAGGTTTGTTTTTGTGCAGGAAGGGTTACATTCCTGCACTAAAACAATGCTAAGAATCAATGTCCTCTTTCTATTTGTGATGTAGGATCGATCAGACATGCAAGGAAGAGGTAAAGAGGAGAAATGATCCTTTTTATACCATAGTCAGGGTGCGTTTTCAAATTGGTGAAATCCCAGGTCTACTGATATAAGTAAATCTGAAATTGCATCAAATTCTATGGGTGACGCACTGGAACGTCCAAGCCTCACTCATTGAATGCTACCACTACAAAATGTAACGCAACGCAGAGCAAGCCGCTGCGTTATTACATTTCTTTACATTTTGCGCAAGGCGGCACAAATCACCCCTTGCCTGGTTTTGTAAATCTTACATAAGGTATTGTGATCCCTTATAATACCTTGCGCAAAGCAAGGGCAATGCAAAATGCTTAGTAAATCTGGGCAAAATTTCTTCTAGGTGTCTACCCAAGTGTGACAGGTTATCATCCCAGAACTACTATGGTGAAAGAATAAAAGGTACAGAAAAGGAAATGAACGAGACTCTTTCAGCTACTATAATGTGTTGTTAGCAAGGTGGAAGACAACCCCGCCTACAGAAGAAACAAAAGTAACAGTTATGGCACGCTAAAAACCTGTATAAATCAGCATACTTGTTGGGTATGTTCGTTACATTGATCAGTGGAATTTAAACATCATCATACAGTGGATCATTTTACATTTAGACGTATAAGACAATCGCAAATGCATTTAGCACAGGAATAGTCATACTTGGTATTCCACCCAACAATGCAGCATTATATTATTGGGTTATTTAAGGAACCTTGCACTAGTGGGATTATAATGCGGTCATAATAGCACATGTAGCACATCAATCTGACACATTAGCCATAAATTGTTTTGTCAGTAATTTATGATGGTGTCATTCTCGCTCAACTGCATGCATTTCATCCAGGTGATATTCCTTTCTCAGCAATAAAATCGAAAAATCCTAATATACCATATAAAGCTCGTCACCCAAGCGAGTGGGCTTGCATCTGGCAATGAAGTGAACTTCTTCAGATCAGTAAAATTCGCAGCTAGCTCCTGTTCTTCATAATGCTGTTCAGTATTCAGTATTAAGTACTTAATAGTTTACAGCACTGTAATTTTACAAGAGGTAGCCCAGTCTTGGTAGTTTTCATGTAGGTTTATTAATTATCTAGTTGTATAATAGAAGAGCCCCACCAGGAGCGGTCTGTATCTGCTCAGCCCATTCAGCAACTGCCTGAATCCTACCAACATTCTAATCTTCAACATTCTAACATGCACATCCTGGCTGAGCAGTACACTACATCTTCTCCCTTCTTTGCAATACCAACATTCTAATCTTCAGCATTCTAACGTGCACATCCTGGCTGAGCAGTACACTACAAGCACCAACCTTGTATTTTTTTTGTAATTTCCCACTCTCAGTTATGGCAAACTAAAACAATAATTTCATACCATTTCTTTATACAATCTCTTTTCAGTGAAAAATTATTATTTAATAATGCCACGTTACTTTTATTTTGAAATGATTAAGAGATGTGTAGGGGAATGGGGTACTCACAGGTTTATTTAATGTCTTCTCAAAGCTCTAGCTTCAGGTGTATGTTACACTACAGACCAATCACGCCACTCTTATCCCACAACACATTTTCCTGCCTCTGTTTTGAAGACTTCTCTTCGGTCTTTTAACTATACTGAGGGCAGTAGAAGAATAGGCTGACAGTACCCAAGTTGTGGGTGACATCTCGCACACTCTAAGCTAGCGGTCTCTGAGGAATTGCTGGAGCTGAAACATCAAGACAACGGACGCCCCAAAACGGAGCACTGTATATAATATTTGATTAAACATTTTGATGATACTTTTAGCATTTGGTATCTTGAAACAATTGCTTCTGCTTTTTTGTAAAAATAAAATTCTGCCAGTGAACTGGCACGTGCCTGGTCCATCCCAAGCTTATTCTTAAATGTTTCTGCGTCACATGGAATCATGAACCTAGATTCACCATGGTAATGAAAAGTGCAGTCACACCCGTGATGCAACACAGACACGTAGAGGCATTATTACAACCACACGAAAGCCCGCGCCCGCTTCTGGTCGTCGCCATCCAGGGGCGTAACACAGGCCCCCACATCCCCCGCAGAGCGGGGGACCCCCGAGCTGCAGGGGCCCCCCTCGGCACAGTACTTATGACTGAGCGCTCCGGAATAATTCCGGAGCGGGGGCCCCTCCTTGTATATTGCAGGGGGGCCCTTGAACTTTCGTTACGCTTCTGTCGCCATCCAATTGTTCTCCTAAACCTTTTCTTTAGCACTTCCTTGGCGCAGGGTATTTTGGGTAACAATGCATTGTCCCTGCCCCAGTATCTATCCGCATCTCGAATATCCAGAAGAGCAGTGAATTCTGTCTTCTAAAAGCCCTCATTTGGACTGCAGGCTGAGAAGTTGCACCATCCACATTATGTCTACATTAGGTCGTACTTATATCTACTTGTCCAGAGACAACTGAAGCAATTAGGGTCAAATTACGCACGCTACCCACATGATGCTCTGTGCTCTACGTTGCATGCTTGTAATCAGAAAAAGATCAATGCTTCTATTTCATGTACAATACAAATACTGATTTATGTTCTGTAAAACAACCCTTGCTTCCAATAAAAGAAATGAAGAGAACACTCTATCATTATGTAATTGGGAGATAATTAGCTACTTAAAAAAGTATGACCAAGAGATCCATCTCGATTATTCAAACACATGGTGCATTCCATACTTAAAATATGGATTGGGATCAGGGCCGGCTTTAGCGCTGGTGGCGTCAATTGCTACAGTCTTTTCTAGTGCCCCCACTATGACTTTCTTTTACACTGATTCCCTCACCCCCACCTTCCAGCAGTGCCCCTCATCTCTCCGTAGCTCCTCTCTCAGATGCATTTTATTTGTTTTATTGTGCTACTCATACCACTGTAGAGTGTCTTAGCACTTTACATCACACACACATTATACAGAGACAAGGAATCATACTTGTGGAAATCAGTTTATAGGACATCTGACATAGGACAGTGAGGGTTAAAAGGAGTTGGAATCACATGTCATCTATACTAGTAGGCAGTATATTGTAGGAGTAGTTGATCGGGAGGAGTACGAACTCTGGATTCAAAACATACCACGGTGGTTGAGGTTAGCTTTACAAATAAGAATGTATTTCTACCCAAACTAACCCTTTTTAGAAACATTAGGATGATGTAAGACATGGCAAAAACACAAGGTTCCAATCCTATTCTTTGCAGTTTGCATGTGGACCTTAGATTACAGTTTATAGGTCACTGTGTTATATTAAAACAGTAACTTATGAACTGCAAGTAATAAAACGAGCTCTGCTACATGAAATACAATTCTGTGATCTGAATGGTACACGTTCTTTGCAGCAGGCATTAACTCTCTGCTCTACTTTATGACGAGTCAGAACTACCACTAGACAAAACTCCATCTCTCTCCAGCAGGAAGATGTAATACCAGCGTTATAGTGAAATTTTTATTGTTACTCGAAAACTGTTGGACACATCAGGTGCTTTTAAACTCATCAGTTATTTCCAAACACAGCTCCCCCAGAGATCAGCGCCATGTGTGACTGCACTAGTCTCGCCGCCCTAGAGCCGGCCCTGAATGTGGTGCTTATCTGAGCGTGTGCTCCTATGTTATCTGGCATAAATCGCTATGCTTACTTTCTCCTACCATGTCTGGAAAATCTACTCAGTACTATGATTTTTAATCTTAGTCAGACAACTATACCAAGATGAAACATACTAGTAGAATCACACAAATGAGAAAAAACGTGTCACAATATAAAAGGTTTCCTGGACCACAGACCTATCTAATCTACACCTTTAATAAGGAATTAGTGTTCTTGCTGCATTTAACCAATGTATGGAGTTCTGATGGAGATCTGGGTCCTAAAATGTAATCTCTTAGTCAAGTCAGCTAAGATTTTTCCCCATTGGTTATTTGGACGTTTATTATCTGACATAAAGCAATGAAAGGGAGAACAAATCAACAATACATTTCTTTTTGTAAGTTTCAAAAGGTAAGTTTATTGAAAGAATGTCACACTGAGCAATACACAATATTATGAACCAAAGCATCAAGGATAAACAATACAAAGTACATTGCAAATGGCAGATAAACAACAAATAATATAAGAGGAGAGGAATCGAGACAAGGGCAAAGGAAAAAATGAAAAGTTAAAAACAGTTATGAAACAGAGCAATTGCATTCTGAAGCAAAAAAAAGATAATATAAGAAGTATAAATGGAAAATGATAAGAACTAAGTATTCAAGGGGGTTGAACAACTTCTTGAATATATGGTGTTGGAGCAAAGGATCTTTTAGAACTCATTAACAGGAGACCACAAAAGTAACCTCTTATGCTACAGAGATATGGGAAATTCAAAAGTTGTGTCAAGTCTAAGATTATGGCAAACAGAATACCAACAAGCTAAATATGAGAGTTTAGAGGCATCCTTCCAGTGTTTTGTAATCTGCTGAAAAGCAGTAGCTAATAATAAGTCAACAATTTGAATATGAACTTTTGGTTTGTTCCAGCATGAAGAAAGACTGGCAAAAAAATATTGACAGATGGAAGAGGGATGGAAGTCCTAAAAATAGTGTTAATTTGGGACCAGACTGATTTCCAAAATTGAAAAATATGAGGGCACGAAAAAAGTGAATGACTGAAATCCGCCTACGGAGACAAACAAGACCAGCAGGTGTCAGGAGTATCAGAATGCATTTTATGTAAAGAGACTTGTGTCAAATGTAGTCTGTTATAAATAAAGAAGAGAGTTTGTATGGTGTTAGCAGCTCTGGAAGACTTCCTAATTTTGGACCAAACTTTATCCCAGAAATGCATGTGCCAAATTATGTCTAAATCTTTCTCCCAGGCGATCTCAACCTTAGTTTTAGCTCTTGGTGAAGGTGAAGATAGTAAACATGTGTAAAGGGTGGAGGCCCTAGGTGATTTGCATAGAATAGTTGAACGTAAAGTTAAAAATTTATGAGAAAATGAGGAAGGTAGGTGAAAGAGGGAACTAGCTTTGGAAAAGGTCAAAAAGGATTTGTTTTCAAATAGTTAATGCACCCTGAGAATACCCTTGTCTCTCCCAGTTTTCCAATAGATCGGTTTACCTTTAACACAAATAAAATTATTGTGCCAAATAGTGAAACTAAGGAATGCATTAAAGTCATGTGGTTCAATAAGGAGAAGTGTATTCAAGCTATTGCATGAATATTTGATAATTGTGGTGTGCAAGGTATGCAGTTTCCTCGTAAAGGATAAAAATTCTTGAAAAGAGAATGGGGAAAGAAAGGAATTTGCTAGGTCAATCCATAAAGGGAGATCTGGAGAGGGAGTTGAAAGCCATTTGGATACATGTTTTAATAAGAAAGCCTTGTGATATTTAGGGAAATCAGGAAAACGAACCCCTCCTTCGGATTTCGGTCGTGACAGCTTCACTAAGGACATTCTAGGTTTTTTGTTTAACCAAAGAAAAGAAGTGAGAATTGAATTGGTTTTGTGAAACCATTTCATGGGAATGGAAATTGGAATGTTAGATAAAAGATAAAGGATAATGGTTGTTAGCATGATTTTAATGGTGTCAAGCCGCCCCACCAAGAAAGATATAAAGGGTGCCATTTGGTCGTGAGGGAGCTGAGTCTCCCAATACATTTATTGAAGTTTAGCTCAATTGATGATTTGATGGAAGGGGTAAACCATATACCTAGATATTTTATGTAAGTAGGATTGCATGTGAAATTGGAGATGGAAAAGTCAGCTTTGGAAGTGAATTTCGACAAAGGCAAAATTTAGCATTTATCGTTATTTAATTTGTAACCCGAGACTGAAGAGTATGAGTCAACGGCCTTCAAGAAGGCCGGTAAGGAATCTTGGGGATTAGAGAGGAATACAAGAACATCATCAGCATACGCAGCCAATTTGATTTGTAAAGATTTAGACGTGTATCCCATGATGGATGGATTTTGTCTTATCTGACACAAAAATGGTTCTAATGCTAAATTAAAGAGGAAAGGAGATAAAGGACAACCTTGTCTTACACCTCTATGAAGAGAAAAGTAGGAGGAAGTAAGACCGTTAGCGAAAATAGCAGCTTTAGGGTTTGAATAAAGTAAAGAGATCAGGGAAATGATTTTTGGGCCAAAACCAAACCATTTGAGAGTCTGAAAAATAAAAGGACAGTAGACCCTATCAAACGCCTTCTCTGCATCTAGGGCAATGGCTGCAAAGGGACCAAAAAGGCCAGAAGATTTGGAAATGATATCACAGAATAAGCGAGTGTTATCATTTATAGATCTACCTTTAACAAAGCCTGATTGTTCTTCCCTAAAAGATGTGGCAAAAGAGACTTGAGCCGAAGAGCTAATGACTTCGAAAAGATTTTATAGTCTATATTAACTAGGAAGATGGGTTGATAATTCTTGCAAAAACATAGATCTTTCCATTTTTTTGGAATGAAACAGATTAAGGCATCCATAAAGGTGCCAGAGGAGTACCCAGAAGAAAGAAAAGAGGTTATTAAAGTATGTAATTTAGGAAGAATAAGATGGGCAAAATGTAAAAATAATTCAACGGTAAAACCATCAGGTCCTGGTGCTGTGTCTTTTTTAAGGGATTTAAGAGCATTAAATAAATCGGTCTGAGTCAAATCAAGTTCAAGAGGATCAAGATGTGAAGGAGGAGGTGGGGGTTTATAGATCGAAGAGAGATAAAGGGAAATATCATTCTCAGTAGGATATGACTCAGGAGTATACAGTTGCTTGTAGAACTGAATGATTTCTTGTAAGATGTTAGCATCTTTGTATTTAGAATTGTTGGTATCTGATAAAATAGAATCAATATCAAGCCTATTTTGTTTAGTTTTCAAATAATTGACTAACAATTTACCAGATTTATTTTGGCCGCCGTAGAATTTAGCACTAGTTTTTAAAAGGAACAAGGAGGCCGCATCTGTTGTATCTTTGTTATATTGAACCTTAGCATTGAGAAGATCAGTTAAGCAAACTTTAGATTTGGAAGTGTAGTAAGTGTGTTCTAAAGATTTTATTTTTGAAAGGAGTTGCTTATTTATAGTCCGGAATGATTTGTGTTTATCAGAGGTGAATCTAATACTAAAATCTCTGGCAGAAGCTTTAAAGGTGTCCCATATTATATGAAAAGGTATGTTGTCTACATCATTTAGAAGAAAATATTCAGTAAAAAAAAGCGGTAAAGGAGGTGTTAAAAATAGAGTCAAGAAGGAGAGAGTTATTGAATCGCCATCTACGAGGATGATCTGTATGAGGTAAAAGATCCAACAAAATGGAAACTGGGACCTAATCAGAAATAAGTATGGGACCAATATCTGCAGAGATGAGAGATGGGGAAACGTTATGTGAGGTAAAAAAATTGTCTATTCTTGATTGGGTCTGATGTGACGGAGAAAATAAAGTGTATTCTTGTAGGGTCGGATTACAGAGTCTCCATGCATCAGATAAGTGTAAGTGTTTGATGGTTTGCGTAAAAGTTTTATATGGCTTTCAAGGAATGAAAGGGGATGTGGATTTCCGGTCTAAAAAAGGGACAAAAACCTGATTACAATCTCCAGCTAAGATCACAGTAGTGTCAAAATGCTGAGATATCAAGTAATTAATCTGAGACTAGAGAGGAGCATCTCCAGAAGTAGGGGCATAAACATTAAAAAGAGAAAGAGGGATACCATCAATCTCTAACTTGGTATATAGCCATCTACCTTCTTCGTCTTTCAATTAAGAAACAAGGGAGGCCCTCAAAGATTTATGAATTAGAGTGACAACACCATTACGTTTCCCATCACCAGGTGAGTAAAAAAGTTCACCAACCCAGTTTCTCTTTAAAGATTCAAAATCATTAAGATGAGTTTCTTGCAATAGAGCAATTTTAACATCCAATTTAGATAGATATGATAAGACCCTTTTAATAGGGGAGTTTAAACCTTTAACATTCCATGTACATTTCTTTAAAACCATAACTCAAGAACAGTGAGTATATAATACATTGAAACCATCTTAATACAACTGCCAATAAAAGACATATCAAATGCATAAGAGTGCATGTAATATTTGAAACTTGAAAAATTGAAAAAAGATGAGAAAGAAAAAAGATGAAGGAGGGAGAAGAAAGGAAGGCATGACAGAAATATGCTTTGTGAAGACATCCAACATATGAATTGCGAATATAACAGCAAAGAAACCAACAAGTCAAAATAGTGAGTGTGACGAAGATAAAGAGAAATGAAAAGGAGAGAGAAAAGAAGATAAAGGGAGAGAAAAAATACATAATAGAATAAAGAAAACACGATGAACATACTTACAAAAAATCCAAAACACATAAGGTGGGGGTAGGTGGAGCCACATGGAAGAGTGACGACCCAAGACCACAAGCGAGGGCGGGAGGGAGAGGGAGATGGCAGACGATACAACATATGAGGAACTACATCATAAAAGTGGAACCTGCGGAGAAGAAGAAAAGAAAAATGATAACAAATCAACATAAACCAATGAGAAGGAACATTAATTACCATTAAAACAAAAAACAAAAAGGAACAGATAAAAACATTAACAGCAACTGAGCAAAAACTTATCTGCAGTAACTATTTGTTAATCAATGAGGATGATGTAGAAGTGTCCATGGAATCCGTATGGCAACAGTTCAAAAAGCTCTTCAATTTTAAAGGATCCTCATAAGTAGTGGTTTTGTTATTGAAAGTAACTTTGAAGAGGCATGGGTGGAAAAGGCCATAACAAGCTTCAATAGATCTAAGTTGAGGTCTCAATGCTAAGAAGTCTCTTCGTCTATCGGCGGTGGGTTTAGAGTAATCTTGAGAGAAAAACAAAGTATTGCCAACCCAAGTAATATTTCTTTTGCTGATCTGGCTGCTGATAGAATCTTGAGTAAATCAGTATATTCTAGGAAATATATGATGATCCCTCTTAGTTTTCTTATACTGGTACAGGATGATGCTGAAGCAGGACCCAAACGATGAGCTCGTTGGATATTTAATTGAGTGTCATGTGGCAAGTTGAGAACTTTGGATAGAAATGACTTGAAAAAACCCCTCTGTCACCTCGGGAGAGTCAGGCGCCTGCAGCCATCCTCCTCGGGCGCTAGCCACATCCCCCAACATTACATTTCTAACTTATATAGCCAATGTGAACCCACAATCAGAACCAGGAACCACTGAATATAGTTAAAGAGTTTTATACTAGTCTGCCAATCACTCCAGTATATATCCAAACCAAGAATAAGTTTAGTAAATGTAGCAGTGCAAAAGGTAAACTGGAAATTCTCAATAGGTTAAGGCACAATAGAATGATTTATCCAATTGTGATAATCACAATTGTGTAAACACAGATTAAAGCAAACTGGTGTTCCTTTAAGACACTTTGGAAAGAAAGTTTCTCTCTTCTAACCATAAATCAAATATAGGGTCATTTATCAAGGGTCTCTAAATCGGGAGCACAGAAGAAGGTGTTAGCATGATCAGTCCTAAAATAAAAAGAAATAAGTGTTTAGCATAAAGCTTCACACTTGCATGAATTGGGAAAGCAGTGTTCTATACCTTCCTAAATATAAAGTAAATCTGCTTTACCTTTAGCTGTGTGTACACCAATGTGAAAGTAACGAGATTCAGAAACATTCTTATCTCCTTTACACCACAAACACTACCGCTGTTACAACCTATGCTCCACAAACACTGCCACCGCACTGACCCACACTCCATGGTAGGACCTTTCACCTGCACCCACTTCACCTGCCACAGCATACACTCCAGGCCCACCGACCAGCCCCAACCCAAACGCACCATAGACACCACCTGAACAAAAAAACCAAGTCGCATGAGATCTTCTCAACACATGCTCACTATGTAAGCCTTCCAATGATTATGGGACCTCATCGTCACCCTTGCTCCTGGCATTTTTTTCCTTTCTGAGACCTGGCTCAACCCCACATCCACCCCAGACATTGCCACAGCAATCCCTGATGGATATCATTTCTTCACCAGGACCACATCCACAAGCCGGGAGGAGGAACTGCCATCACCCACAAAGAGAACATGCACTGCACCACCACCAACACCCCATGGAAAATCTCAACTTCAAGCTCCACACAGATAACTAGACAACCATCAGAGGCACCCTTGCATACCGACAGACCAGGCCTGCGCACCAGCCTCTGCAACACCATCACAGACTTCATTACACTCCTAGTGTTAGACTCCAAGGCCTATATCTCACTTGGCGACCTAATTTTTCACATTGGCGATCCCAATAACAACACCACCGCACACCCCCTCAACAGTATGAGTAGCCTCGGATTGACCCAGATCATCCACAACCCTACACAGACTGCAGAACACATGCTGGACCCCATTCCCATCTCCAGCAACTGTGTGAAATACAGCCACGTCACATAACTCACATGGACCTATCACTCTATTGTCCACGTCAGCATCTCCAGTCCCCACACCACCAACTGCAAAAAGATTAGTGCCCCTTACTAGAGGTGGAAGAAAATCTCAGACACCAGCTGAACAGATGCCCTCAACACCTCCATCCCCGATACTGCCACCAACCTCAAACAGGGAGTGAAGAACTTCAATGCCTGTATAACCAATTGCGCCAACAGCATTGGCCCCATTAAGAGCAACATCAAGAGAAAATCCTCCAAAAAGGCCAGCTGGTACACCCAGGAACTCAGAACAGTGAAACGAGACAGCAAATAGCTGGAAAGGAGATGGCACAACAGCAAGGACACCTCTGACAGAGCAGCCTTCAAGACCTCCCTCAACCTCTACAACTACCTGCTGAGAGCAACAAAGAAGATATTAAAACCAGCGCCAACACCTAGGAACCTGTGAACATTGTTCAGAAATTCAACAAGGAAACAACATTACACCCTCACAAGAACTTTGAGACAACCTCGCTGACTTCTTCCACAACAAGTTCCCAACCATATACAGAAATGTTGAACCCCAACCCACACATACAAAATTCATCGACAGATATGCCACCACTGCAACTGACACACACCACATACTGTTATTCTGGAACCTCCTCTCCACCCACAACAACACTTCCACTATGAAATTCATCCACTCTGCAGCTCTCATAGATGCTTGCCCACCTCAAGGCTTTAACTTCAGACACCAATGGACCAGACAGGGGCTCACCAGCCTGATCAACACCTCTATCACCATAGTAACATTATCCCGACACCTTGTAACATCCCGAAGTCAGACCACTACTCAAAAACTCTCTGCTGGCCTAAGCTAACTCAAAAACTACTGCCCAATCTCCCTGTTCCCACTCCCAGCGAAGAACTGGAAAAGATTATCAACGAGCAACTCATGACACACCTGGAGTAGAACCCGAAACTCAATGCCTCCCAATCGGCTTCCATAGCAATCACAGTACCAAAAATGCCCTTATTGCAGCCACTGATGACATCCAAAACCTTCTCGACTGAGGAGAAATAGCAGTTCTGATCCTCCACAATCTTTTGGCAGCCTTCAACACCATATCCCACCACACGCTGATCGAAAGACTTTACCACATTGGCATCCAAGGGTACTTGCTCAGATGGATCACCTCCTCCCTCAACAGAAGAACCCAGAAAATCCACCTCCCACCTTCAAACCCAAGGAGATGCCCTGCGGTATCCACCTAGACTTATCCCTCAGCTCCATGTTCTTGAACGCATATATGACCCCACTGGCCAGGATTGTCAGATCCCACGGTTTCAACATAATTTCCTATGCAGACGACATCAAACTCATTTCTCTCACTCACCGATGATCCCATCACCACCAGAACCACTTCCACAGATGCATGACAAGCGTAGCCAAATGGATGAAGAACAACTGCTTGTAGATGAACACAGACAAGACGGAAGTACTGATCTTCAGCAACAGCAGTAACACATGGAATGGCTCCTGGTGACCATCAGACCTAGGACCTGAACACACTCCCTCTAAACATAGCAAAACCTGGGAATCATCATTGGCAACAAGCTCACAATGAAATCACACATCAATGCTGTCTACTACATCTGCTTACTCTTTCTGCGCATGCTACATAAGATCTTCAAGTGACATTAGATGAACCGTGACACAGGCCCTCATCACTAGCCGACTGGAATACTGTGACTCCCTGTATGTAGGAATCGCTGCACACCTCCTACAGAGACTTCAGGCCACACATAACACCACAGTTAGACTAATCCCTGGCCTTCCCCTAAGAACCTGCATCATACCCAACCTTAGGCAACTCCACTGGGTCCCTGTTCAGAAGAGATGCCAATTCAAGCTGCTGACCCAGGCACACACAGCTCTACATGACCAAGTACCGACCTACATTAATCACTGTCTAAACTTCCACCAACTGTCAAGAAGACTACCCTCTGACTTCCTCTCACTTGCCCATACCCCCACACCTACCAAAGCAGAAGTGGAGGATGCTCCTTCTCCCACATCACAGTAAAGACCTGGAATACCCCCCATGCAACTCCAGACCATCACCTCACTTCTGGAATTCTTAATGGCCTACAAGACCTGGATGTTCCAATAAGCCCCAGGGACCTGTAAGCGTCTGGATACCCTATTGGGTGATTAGCCGTGGTTTATAAATCCTGATTGATTGATTGACACCATATCAGAAACCCAATCGTAATCTATCTGGTTCAATTGGATTTAATTTTTTCATAATTCCAGTACCAATTTGATAATTCCAGCACATTTCCAGTCTGAAGAATGCAAAGTTTAAAGTTTAGCATGATTCTCGCCTGGGCGCAGCCTCTCTTAAAATTCAGAATAAACCTACTATATTTCTGGAGCATGTTTACAGAAGGTCTTGGAAACTTTGAGAGAGAAATTATTCCACCGTGTACATAGATTTCTATCACCTTGCTTTATCAAGTATTCTCTCTTTAACAACACATTTCTGGAAGAAAGCCCTGCAGGCCTTGGATTTAGGACAAAGTTTAGTAGCAATCACTACCCCCCTTCTTCTTGTAAGATACATTTATTAATTTAATGTGGCGCAATAATTTTTGGGGGGCTTCCCAACTTCTCACTCAAATCATAAAAGTTTTGATCCCAATCATGAATAGGCTGCTAACATCAGGTGCAAAATGAATACCACACATTTGTGACGGTGTGGGATTAAGATTTAGTGGGTGTGCAATTTGTGCCCAATTACATGGACGTTGGGAATGACACGCCATAGCACATATTTATACAGTTAGTTTGCCCTATTTCCTCTCATGATTAGTACAAGGTTCCAGCAGCCGTGCTCACTGTAATGCTGTTTTGAATGCAAACAGGAGTTTACACCCAAAACATGATTTCAAGCCCGATCTTGAATGTTCTGTCTAAAACAACAACCAGGAAATCCTTACTAACAAGAGACTGGTGTCGACCTTTCAACTCTGGCCCCAGTCTATTCGGGTTAAGCATTATGATAAATTTAGGAGTGAATTTGAGCAGCTCCCCACCCTTGTTGAACGTTATGTAGAAACAAATGGGAGAATAATATTTAACAGGTGCTTAAACGCCAGTGCAATGCATCTTTGATGCAGGCAGAGGAAAAAGAAAAGGTTCAAGAACAGCTTCATTTAAACGGCAACGAAATTTACTAGGCACTCTGACAAGAAAGGCAATAATAAAATTCACAGAAAGTTGGAATGACATTTAAAGTGTTGTCAGTTGGAAGTGAAAAGAAAAAAAAGATTCAATGGATACAATGTTGACTGAGGAGGGGAATCATTTCTTGTGAGATATTTATATTTCTCAATTTCTAATGTGTAGGTTGATTAAGTGAAAGGATCTTTTACAGTGCAGTCTTGTAAGGAGTTCATTTATAATTCTATACTTAAAAATGGTTTCATTGTTCAGCTTTTTCCAACTGACAAGTCTCTAATTATACTTCGAAATACATCCTTTTAGCTTGTTTGAGAAGTCTGATAATAAGCAATCATTTGTGTCAGAGAGACTGAAATGTAACACATCTTTTCTGTTGGTATTAACTTTTATGGGATATATTTGGGAAGTGAATGTGTTCTGTCTCCCTTGTTCTCATAACAGTTCCTAATTCAGCAATGATAATCAATTTCAAGAGATTAGCTTCTTCATTAAATGGCCAGATCTCACCGGCAAATGTAAAGTAATTAACGCCAAATTTTTACCCACTCTTGCGTATGGAACCTTGGGGGATATTTACAAGGAGGCGATAATAAATTATCGCCGCTTTAGAGGCCATTTTCGGCCGAAAAGCAGCGATAATTTTATCGCCTAATTAGCAAGGTCATGCTAACGCGTGAAACCTTGCTTTAGCGTGGGGATTCCTAACGCCCAGCTTTGCATCTCTAACGAGATGCAAAGTGGGCGTTCCTGACCTGACATGATAGGAGAAATGTCGCTAAGCGACATTTCTCCTATCATCAAGCCCCACGCTATGAAGCATAGCTGCAGGAAAAGTAGCGATAACCCCTGTTATCGCTACTTTCCTTACGCCTGCTTCAGGACTGACTTAGCCATGATATCCTATGGAAGGTGGATATCATGGCTAAGTTTGTGAGTCCCTATCAACAAGCTAACGTGAGATTATCGCTGGGTTTCCAGCGATAATCTCACGTTAGCTAGTTAGCGTGAGGATTTTTATCGCTTTTGAGATAAGCGTTGCTAATAGCACGCTATCTCAGCGATAAAAATCCACGCTAGCCGGCGATAATTATCCTAGCGCCAAGTGCGCTTAGCGATAATTATCGCCGGTTGTTGTTGATATGCCCCCTTGATTTTTAATGACAACATTTCTGTTTGGCTCGACAAAGCCCAATCGAGGTGTTACAGACGACTTTTGAACCTTCCTAACGCAGCTCCATCCTCACAGGTCCGCCTGGAATTCATGCTGTATTAGCATCAAAAGCAATATTCCAGGCATACTATGGAAAATGAAGCATGGCAGAGCCAGGGTCACTAAAGGAAATTATCCTTAGAGGTATCCTTCATAAATCTCTACCATAAGAATGTTTCCTGAGGGATGCAATGAAAGTCTTGGTGGCGCCTATTATTTTACTTCCTAACTTGTCTCCAAAGCTTTCAGCAAAATTACTGTTAAAATCGGCAAGGATCCAATCAAGGGTTACAGATATTCATGAATTGACCCTGAAGGCCAACGTTAATGTATGTGATCCCCTATATCAAGAACCAGGGAGAGCTGTGTATCTAGCCTCCCACATGAAAATAATGATCAAGAGAGAGTTAATCAGATTGAGATGTGGGCTCATCCCTTTAAAGGCCTATACTTTCGGAAGACTAACTGGGTCCTTTGATCAACAATGTCGGCTATGTAACTTTCTGAAGGGAACTCTAGCACACATGATATGTGTCTGCTCAATTAAAAAAATCCTAAGAGACTTCTGGCTAAAATCGCTATTTCGCGTTCTTTGCATAGGGGATTGTAACACTGCTGACTCCTGAGCGGTCTGAATCCACAATTAACAGCCAGAGGTGTGAGATTTCTTAAAGAAACTCAAACATTTGTCCCTCACTCCCTCAAATTCTTAAGCATTAACGTTTTTTGAATTGTGGCAGAGCTTCAGAATCTTCTTTTGTCTTTCACAATTGGTTAATTAAGGGTGTTCCTCTGAATCCAGTAAACACCCCGGACAAAAATCAAGTATCCCCACATTAGGAAAAAATATTTATCAGCTAGAACAGTCTACTTCAGACTTATGCAAACATGTTTTTTCATTATTTAAATGGTACAGTAGTCCTGCTTGTTTTTATTTCTCATTATCAAGGTAGGGGCAGTTTTCTTGCTTTTATTGGCAACTATGGCCCTCTTGCTATTCCATTGGGGACTTGAAGGAATACCCAGGACACTATTTAAAGCATAGCAGTCTTATCGGTCTACATGTACCACTGGACCAGAAGGTGAAGCCGGCAGTAGAGGAAAGGTGGCTAAATAGCCCCCCCCCCCCTCCCACCCTCCGTGGGCAGCAAACAAAGAGCACAGCAGCATCAGGGTGGCAAAACAACGCCAAAATAGTAAGTCAGCAAGTGACCAAAACAAGTTGACTTTTAAATGGCCTCATCAGAGGAGGGGGCATGGCCATGAGCACAGCCAAAATGGTGACCGGAGCAAGAGGTTCCCATCATTGCAGTGTTGCCTGGAAGAGCTGATTTGTTGCCTGGAGAAGCCAGAACTAATCAGGTCCTTGTATCATCCTGCCTGACTGACTGGAGCAGAAGGCTGCCACACCATGAGCTCGCAGCAACTTGGGAAGTGCAAAGGCTC
Source organism: Triturus cristatus (assembly GCF_964204655.1). Taxonomy (NCBI): domain Eukaryota; kingdom Metazoa; phylum Chordata; class Amphibia; order Caudata; family Salamandridae; genus Triturus; species Triturus cristatus. Next base: position 1,171,411,976 of record NC_140589.1, on the reverse strand, counting down.
TCCAATGCTGAGAGTGCCATCGGGAAACGTCCCCACAACATCAAAGACAAGGGGAGTGGCCCCCAAAGGCAGAGCAAGGCGGGACAAGCAGAGACAGAGAGGATGTCCCCTCAACTAGCAACGTTGAGCAGGAAGCAAGGCAGCACCCGGGAAGCAAGCACGCTCACCCAAGCCACTCACCTGGCAGTGAGCCCGCACAGAGAAAGGAACAGCTCCGATCCTAGCGGCAGGAGTATGCGGCTGGCAGTGGGTGAGTTTCCAGTTTAGTCCAGGCTGAAGAATTTAAAGGGGCAAGCTGCTGCCAGTATCGAGTTGTGCATGTCATGGACTCCGACATGAACTTTAAGTGTCAATGCTGAAGTGCGGGCCTAGGATTTTAAAGGGGCAGGCTTAGACGATTACAGTAGTAGGAGGTTGCTCAAAGGGCAAAAGTTACATGAAACACATGTCACGGTCCCAACACAGATTGAAAGGGGCAGTTGCAATATGTGGAAAAGCTGTGTGACCTGGACTTTATTGCCTAACAGCTAATGGGCACAGCTGAGAGAGGGATCCAGTGCGAGAGAGCAACCAGAGGACACAGGCAGCCTCCAAGGCAGTGCCTGACAAATAACGAAGGGTGTATTGGGAAGCACTTCATGCAGCTGATGGTTAGCAATGCACAGCAAGCACAGAGTAGGGGTGGGCGGAATTTGCGTAGTCGCGCTACGCTAAGCTCCGTGAAATGGTAACAAAACTCCACAAGCACGCAGAAATTCCATGAACATGTGGAATTGCTTGTTCGTGATGCTTTTTTCCTGTTCGCACACGCAGTTTGCATGCTTGGGGGAAATATCTCGCGAACACACATTTTGAGAACACGAACAAGCAAAAAATTCCTCAATGCTGCGGAACGCAGAATTTTGGGCAATTCCGCGTTCTCCTCGGAACGCGAAATTACCCAAATTTTGCAAATTCCGCAAGCGGAACGGAATTTACCACCCAGGCCTAGCACAGAGCGCCCTGTGTCCATGGATGGGGGTACACGGCAAGGGGTTGCAGAGGCAAGGCCCGGGCTAGGGTTGGCAGGCAAGGTGGAGATGGCCATGATGGCACACATGCACAATCAAGCAGAGCACAGTGCACACCCTCAATGACTCTGGGTCATCGCCCAGATCTATAGACTGTCACAATGTACAATGCCATGCTGTATGAATGTCAACATGCACCATGTGGCTACATACATGTGGACACAGTGCAATACACCATCTCCCCTTGACATTGCAGGGCCACCATTAACCCCCCTGCAGATCAGTCCCAGCCACTATTTACTGATGACGAGGAGGACAAGCCCAGCATCGATGCACAAGCACTCCTAGACATCAATGACATCATCCGTGACTCACCTCCAGGATCAGGGCTGCCCAGCTGCATTGATGAGACCCTCCCCACCACCTAAACCACCCAGCAGGAGGCACCCACAGCCCCGGCAGTCACCCAAGACCCCCAGGAACAACACATGGCCTTCCAACGCCGTGTGCTGGAGGGCCAGAGGGTGACAGCTGAACAGGTGCGGGTGGGGTTCGACCTCATGGCTACGAAACTGGATGCCATCCATGGGTGTCTAGGCCCACTCCATGGTCTCCAATGAGCCCTGACTGACATCGCTGGAGTCATGACGCTGAGAGAAGAACACCTGTCCGCTCAGAGGGGTTCCAGCGATACCAGCTGTGAGCTGACACACATGCCGAGGCTCATGGAGGACATGGTGCAGATGGAGGCGGAAAGGATGGCAGCCACCGCTGAACACCAGCGAAATGTAGCTGGGATCTACCATGCCCTGCAGATCCTCATCATGGCATTGCTGCCACAAGGTGTGGCAATGATGAATGCTGCTGCCCCCAAACCATCCACATCTCTGCCACCTGGTGCACCATTGCCTCACAGTGCGGCAGACGTATCCACTCCAGCACCTGATGAGACAGTGGCACACAGAACCTCAGCCAGTACTGCAACACACACAGGTGGGGCAGAGCACATTTCCGGTTACGAGGACATGCATGGGTTTGTGATCAGGAGGCACTAGCATTCATTTCTGCCACCTGGCCTTTTTCTGCCCCATGACCTTCCACTGACCCCCGTTACACTCCGATGCACTCACCTTGGACAGTGACATGGACTGCCATATCTTGTTTGATGACCAATGACACAGCGACCAGACTGCGGACTGTACTTGTCATGCCCAGATGGACTCTGGCTGGTCCTCCTTGGGCACATAGTGTAGTATGCTCGGCATTGCCCTGTACTGCTCCAGCTGCAGAACTGCACTGGATGTGCAATAAACATCCAGTGACGCACTGCTGTGTTATGTCTTTCATCATTCATGTATGAATGTGTGGATGAGTGTAGGGACAGTGATTTCCATTGCGTCAATTATGATCATCCTGTGGGATGCCAGTCAGAGGGTGCTACATTGCATATTGTGTAATGGGTGCCGTGTACTCTACAACAGGGACACACGCATTAGTCACTTCCATGTCTGGACATGGACTGAACCACGCCCAGAGCCCACGAGTCATTGTTGCAAGCCCTGCGCTGGTTCCGGCGTACGGCAGTCCAGACCACTTTGCTTAAGCTCTGAGGGGGGTCCTCATTGCTACCTGTCGCAGGCGTACTCGCTGGTGGTGTGCAGGTCACTGGTCTAGTTGTCACCATGTCACATCCACTCCCTGAGCGCAGGTTTGAACGCACAACACACCCATCCAGCACAGGAGTCCCAGGCCATGTGACTTTGCCAACATAAGGGGCCGACGATGTCCCATTCCCCTCTACCGGTGGTGACTGGATGACGGACGCTCCACGGTTCTCAATCATAAAGGGCCCATGAGTTGTTGAGCACAGAGTTAGTGGCACCTGGAGCATTGCATCCGGCACAGGCACCTCACCATGGGATGGTGACTTTGGGTGCACTGAGGTAAGGGCACCTTAAGCTGCTGAGCGGGTGTGCAGCCTGCGATGATGCCCTGTCCCAACTGTCCGGACAGCTCAGGTTTTGTGTGCCCTGCTGGACCGAAGTGTAGGCCAGAGCCAGCGGGCAGCGTGGGCCTACTGCCATGTGGCATTGCTTCCGGGATCCCAGAGTTAGTGGCACCTATTGGGCTGAGCGGGTGTGCAGCCTGCGATGAGGCCGGGTGCACTGGTATGTCCTCTGCCATGGAGTAATTAAGACCCACCACCAAACGTGAGACCTGGTGGCCTGCGGAGTGGGGCTGCATGATGTGGATGGTGCGATGTCCGCAGGCCCCAGGCTTGTGGCTTTCTGCGGCACGTGGTGGGACCTCCTGTCTGCTCGCCGGTGGTGAAAGGTGAGCAGTGAGGCCTGGGTGTGCATGGGCGGGCAGGAGATGTTGTCTTGTGCAATTGTGTACTATGTCAATCATGTATCTGGACTCTGTTTCAGATGACAGGACTGTCTCAAATGTGTGACCTGGTGAACTGCAATACATACCGGCAAGTCGTTGGAGACACACCGGTGGCAGCAGGTGAGCAGTGTGGCCTGGGTGCACAGGGGCGGCACTCTCTCTCTCTCCCCCTCTCTTCTTCTCTCTCTTTCCCCCTCTCTTCTTCTCTCTCTCTCCCCCTCTCTTCTTCTCTCTCTCTCTCTCCCCAACTCTTCTCTTTCTCTCCCCCCCTCTCTTCTTCTCTCTCTCTCTTCTTCTCTCTCTCTCTCCTCCTCTCTTCTTCTCTTTCTCTTCTTCTCTCTCTCTCTCTCTCTCTCTCTCTCTCTCTCTCCCTCTCTTCTTCTCTCTCTCTCTCTCTCTCCCTCTCTTCCTCTCTCTCTCCTTCGCTCTCTCTCTGTCCTTTGATGTTTTGCAGGACACACCTTCTCATCATGAGTTTTGTCTTGCAGAATGTGACCTACGGATTGTCCCGAGGGGAGCCGCCATGTGTCTTCATTTCATTTCAGTGTTCATTTTAATACATTTTTATTTGTTGCTTCGAATGTGAATGTGTGATGCTCATTTTTGTGACGACAAATGCATGTCACCAGTTGTGGTTGTGCGACATCATGCGGATTATTTTGTACATGTTTAGGAGCAGCTGATGTGGCATATCTTTGGTCGGGGGGTGCCGGGGAGGGGGGTCCTGGGGGTGGTGGCAGCGGGTGTTGTTGCCCTTTCAGCCCTCCGGGCTGCATGTTCAGTTGCCCGGGTGCATCTGTTGTTCTTCAGGTGTGGCTCTGGGCTGTGCTCCCTTTTATGGTGCAGGCTGTGGTCCAACTTTGCACCATGTCAGACCAGGTGTTATTTTCATGCTGCTAACGTGCCTTATCGCCTGTTTTGTGTTCTTATCGCAGTTCTGGCTGGTCGTTGTGAATGTTGTGGAGTGGGGTTGTCACGGCTTTTGGTACGGGAACGCCTATTCTGCATCTCATTAGCGATAGTTGCGGGAGTCATCTGTGGCGATGTTTTTTGTGGCTGCTATCGCGGGCAAACTGGTGCTGTGGGATGTTAACACCAGCTTGTGATTGGGGCGATAAGTTTATCGCAACTTTGGCTACGATAAAGTGCCGTTAAATCGGCGATAGATCTTTGTGAATATACCCCTTTGTGCCTAAGACTAACAGGCACATTACCTCATGGTCTACAGTCATTCTTAAAACTGCACATTGTCTCTCAATGATCATCAAACATCCCAAAAAAACCTGGCTGGGTATATTACAGTTTGAAGTATGGATACAATTATTGTGTTCTGTGGTGAGCAGTCATCAACGAGCAATGCGCCTATTTTATCCCTGATACAAGTTGAAAATATAAGTGGCCTTATTTAGAGTTTAGCAGGCATGATACTCTGTCACAAACATGGTTGATGTCCCATCTGCTCAATTACAAGTGTATCATAGTCTATGGTTCTTGTAATATGGCAGACAGGATATCTGTCACATTTTAGCAGAGTATTCAATCCACTGAGCTTTGAATATGTCCCAAATTCTCAATACATAGATTCGGATCTCACTTACACTTGAAATTATTTGGCTCATCTGCATCTTCATCTAACAAAAGGTGATAAGTGTTGCTAGTGGAAGATAACATGGCTTATTTACCATACCAGCAGAGAAGTGTAAATAAAAATTCATTAGGGCCACCTTACGTGTTCTACTTGTAAACATGAGTAATTTAGTCAACCTTTTCATAACATTACCCATGTTTAGTCCAAAATTCTGATATACAACTAAGGGGCTGATTCTGATCCGGGTTGGAAGGGCACGGAAAGCGATCCGGCTGGAAAAGTACGAGCCGTACGCATGTTTTCCGCCCGACTCGTACAGCTGTACGAGCGAGCCAGTATGATGTGAGCTACATGAAATTCACCGACCGAGTCGTTTCCGCGTCCGAACTGCTCTGTACGTCTCGGTCGTAAGCTAACCGTGGCATGCAATGGATGCGATTCACGACCGAGCCAGTACGATGCACGCGTCGGACAGCCTGTACGAGCCGGAGTGTCTGGCTCGCAAAAGCTCCCGGAGTCGGACTTCGGGGGTCCACGTCGGACCCCCCGACACCCGCAGCTGTACGATTCGCACACAGGGGGAGACACATAGGACTCCCCCACACAGGCATGTATGGCGCGGATGGCACCAACACGTACACACTGTAGGGGGCGCACTTGTTCGAGACGCACCCATTCAGTCAATGGGAGCCCATGTACGTGTCGTAAAAGTGGCTCCCATTGACTTCTATGGGAGTCTGACAGAACAGAGTCCGACAGCATACATGCACATCGTACTCGCTCGGTCGGACTGTAGGGGTCCGGCTCGGTCGGAAAACACTCCAGATCCGACTCGGTTGGAGTGCTTTCTGACCCGGATCAGAATCGGCCCCTTGGTAGCTGTTTAGGTATGCATGCAATAATAAAATGGATTGTGGAAGTCCTGACATTTTCACATAGCCAATATGTCGGAGGGATGTTTTCATTGTCCTCTTTGGTAGGAAATTGACATTAAGATAATCTTTATGGAAATTACAGTTGTAACATATTTCAAACCCCTCCTCCACAGTGGTTGTCACTCCTCTCTTGCACTGCAGTCAGCCCACCATTAATGGAAAGCCTTTTAGAGGTATTCAAGTCTAAAATATTGTGATATGGAAATATCGTCAGCAACAATATTGATGTCAAGAACATCTATTTTAATGTAAATAATATACGTTTATAAAATGTCGAAGTCATTTATATCATTTGCAAAAATATAGTTGCTTAAAATATAATTTCGAAATACTGTTATATATTTTAGTATATATTTTAAATGTATATGATGTAATTTCTTTTATAATTATTGTTTATGTTTTTTTAATATATTTGTTACATTTTTAGTAGTTCATAAATGAAATTTAATTACATTTTGTGCTTTTTAGTTCCGTTCCGGGTTGTAGGTTTATAGGGTATAGGGTGGGAAGTAATTTAATTATAATAAATTCATGATTATTTTTTTCTTCAATAAATGTATATTTAATTATGTTAATAATGGTATTTTTTCATGTAAACTGTATGTGCCTGTTGTGGGTTTTATAGGGGTAAAGGGTGGTAAGTAATTTATTTTGTAATAATTAATAATTAGTTGTTAACTAATATTACTTAATGAATTGATAATTAATTATGTTAATTGTTTAATTCATTTTTTTAGGAGCAGATTTTAATTATTATTAATTAGTTGTTAAATACTATAAATTTTTTAATTGACAAATATTTTAATTGTGTCATTATTTTTTTTAAATTTCATTTTAGGTGCAGTTTATAAGGGTAAAGGATTAATTAATTTCAATTCATTAATATTTAGGGCCTGATTACGATGTTACGATGTCCACATCGCCGCGGTCTTGGGATTGACCGACCTCTGGTCGGTGGTCCTGATACCGTCATGAAAATGCAACTAGACATGGTGCAGTCGCATACTCCCATTTCCCTATGAGAGCTACTGCTGTGGCCATAAACTGTCTGTAGTAAAAGCTCCAAAGGAGGAATGGGAGCCTGTGTAAATCCCTGCAACACGGTGCCTGCCACACGGTGTAGGGATTTACATGGAGGTACCATAGGTACTCCCCAGGCTCCCAACTGAAGCCTAGTAGAGACATGAGGGCCCTGCTAAGGGCCCCCAAAGCTGCTTTCTAACAGGCTTTTCATGTCGGAAAGCCAGACATGAAAAGCCTGTCAAAAACCAACATCATAATCCCCATAGCGTAAACGCTGTGCATAGGGGATTATGAGTGACCTCCTTGAGCACATCGGAAGCAAGTTGGTCTGACTGGCTGGTTTCAAATCCGACAGCCTTTATCATAATAAGGCTGTCGGATTTCAAACTTACGATGTGAGTGGGAAAGCTTCCAACCTGTGGGCAGCGGCCTTCCGACTCACATTGTAATAAACCTCTTGGTTTTGAAGTAATAATATTTGTTTAATTGATTATTAATTATGTTAACAGTGCATTTACATTTTTTTTATTTTAGATGTGGGTCGTGGGTTTTTTAGGGGTATGGGGTGTGAAGTAAATTAATTTTAAGTAATTTACAATTAATGTTTTAATTGATAGTAATTATTAATTTGATAAATTATTTTTTATAAATTGTGTAAAGAGTTTTTAGTTAAATTGTATGACTGTGTTGTGTGTTTTTGAGGGTATTTTGTGGGAAGTACATTAATTATAATTGATTAATATTTATTTAATGTTTATTCGGTTTTTGAGAAATATTTATATTAATAGTGTAAAAAAAAATAAAGTTACGTTTTAGGTGCAGGTTGTGAGTTTTGCGGGGTTATAGGCTGGGAAGAAATTAAATAACATTTATGTAATAAATATTTCCTTGTTAATAGATAATTTCTAAATAAAAATATTTTCTTGTATGAAAATTGTTTGTATATGTTAATTATAATACTATTTGTAGGTATTTGTGTTATGTATTTAACATTGTAAAGTGTTTTTATTTTTTAAATTCTTACTATTAAATATATTTGTATTTTATTTTTCAACATATTTATATATTTTTTATTTAGTCTGTTTTTGAAATAATTTTAATATGTTCAATATATACTGTTTGTTTTTAATGTTGCATTGACTGGAGTGGGAATAGCAGAATTTACCCCTCCGCAATCCAACACTTTCCTTATTGTTGTACTGACTGGAGTGGGAATAGTAAATCTTACCCCTCCGCTATCCAACACTTTCCCTACTATTATACTGACTGGAGTGGGAATAGTACATTTTACCCATCCACTACCCAACACTTTACCTACTGTTGCAATTATTGCAGTGGGAATACTAAATTTTACTTTTCTGCAATCCAAAACTTTCACTACTGTTGTATTGACTGAAGTGGGGATAGTAAATGTTACCACTCTGCCATCCAACACTTTCCCTACCGTTGCAGTTATTGGAGTGGGAATAGTAATTTCTGCTGTCTGCTTTCCAACTCTTTCCTCACTGTTGCATTGACTGGAGTGGGAATGGTAAATTCTACCTCTCCACATACAACATTTTCCCTACAGTTGTACTGACTGGAGCAGGAATAGTTCATTTTACCCCAGAGCAATCCAACACTTTCCTTACAGTTACAATGACTGTAGTGGAAATAGTAAATTTTACCCCTTCGCTATACAACATTTTCCCTATTTTTGTACTGACTTGAGAGAGAATAGTAAATTTTACCACTCCGAAATCCAACAATTTCCCTACTGTTGTACTGACTGGAGTTGGAATAGTAAGTTTTAACCCCTCCACAATCCAACAGTTCCCCTAGGGTTGCACTCATTGGAGTGGATATAGTAATTGTCACCACTTCACAATCCAATAATTTCCCTACTGCTCTACTGACTGGAGTGGGAATAGTAAATTTGACCCCTCCTCAGTCCAGCACTTTACTCACCGTTGTATTGACGTGAGAGGGAATAGGAATGACAGGAGTGGGAATAGTAAATGTTACCCCTCAACTATCCAACACATTCCCTATTGTTGTACTGACTGGAGTGAGAATAGTATATTTACGCCCTCCGCAATCCAACACTTTCCTTACTGTAACATTCATTGGAGTGGGAATAGTACATTTCACCCTTCCACAATCCAACACTTTCATGAATGTCTTATTGACTGGAGCGAGAATAGTAAATCTTACTCACCTGCATTCCAATGCTTTTCCTACTGTTGCATTGACTGGAGTGGGAATAGTCAATTTTGCCTCTCTGCAGTCTTACATTTTTCCTACGGTTGTACTGACTCGAGTGGGAATAGTTCATTTTACCCCAGCGCAATCCAACACTTTCCTTGCGACTATACTAACTGGAGTGGGAATAGTACATTTACGCCTCAAAGATCCAACATTTTCCCTATTGTTGTACTGACTGGAGTTGGAATAGTAAATTTCACCCCTACACTATCCAACACTTTCCCTACTGTTGTACCGACTGGAGTGGGAATAATAAATGTCCCTCCTCCGCAATCCAACACTTTCCCCAGGCAACTATAACTCACGCGACCGCAATCCTCTGCTGATGACATATGTGTCTTTGTGAAAAAAAAATATTTGTAATATATGTATAGCTAAAATTTAATGGAAGAAGACATGGGCAAATAAGTGTCTAAATACAGTATTAGCATCAGCAGAGGATTGCGGTCGTGTGAGTTATAGTTGCCTGCACTAACTATAACGGGGGAATTTCAATGGTTTTTTACGAGTGAAATGTCCAGCTAACTGTAACATGTGTGAAACCTATGGTTTTTTCATTGAATTTGCAAGGTTTTTTAAATGCTAATTCTTAACTATAACGTGTGTGAAACCTATGGTTTTTTCAGTGAATATATATATGTATATGTATACAACCATAGCGCAAATCTCTTCCAAAACTTTATACGGGACAGATGAGTTTCGATTTAATAAAGTGCTAGTGATTTACAGTATCTAAACTACATTCTTTCCCCTCTTGTTGTGCAAATTTTGCCATTTTAAAGTGCAAGTACTTATTATACAAAATTTAATTGGTTTCTGATTAATTATTGTTAAAAAATCAATTTCCTATACCTCATCTATTTAGATATCAAATATAAAATACAATCTGTAAATTAATCATGCTTGTCTGTCTTCCATTCTCCGTTAATATTAAAAATACTTAAAAACAGTTTTACTGCAATGGAAAAGTTGATCAATCAAGTGGACATACAGATCTTCATCAGCATTCAACCCATAAGGACTTTTTGAATTAAACAACAGTATGTACTTGGATTCAATTTGGCGGAGTCTATTCTCTCTATTTCCACCTCTTTTCATTTTTTGTACTTGATCAATAGCAAAGTATGTTAAATCATTAATGTTTCCTTTGTGCACCTCATTAATGTGACAGGCAACAGCGTAACTTTTATCATTATTTTTAATCGCCCTGAGGTGCTGCAAAATATGAACTTGTACCTGATGCATCGTACGCCCAACATATTTTTTGGGGCACGAGCACTGGATAATGTAGACCACATGGTCACTCTTACAGTTTAACACACCTCGTATTTTTCAAGGATTACTCATCAATGGTGTTATGACTTGTTTTTCATTTTTACCAAACCTGCAGGCCTTGCACTCCCTCTTTCCTTGTTTCTGGGTTGGTTTTGAATAAGTCATTTCTCATAGATCTTGCTTTGTAGAAAGTCACCATAGGTCTACGTGAAACTGTTCCCTTTAAAATGGGGTCTTGTTTCACTAGATACCAATGCCTGCACAGGCTATCTCTCACTTTAGCCTGGTAGGCATTGTATCCAGTGATCATCCTTATCTGGCTTCCAGTGCCATTTTTCTTTTCTTTTGCATTCTCTGTGTCAGGTTTCAATAATCGATCCCTCTCAATCTTATCAACTTTGTTTTTAGCTTGCTCTAATGTTTTTTGTTTGTACCCTCTTTGTAGGAATCTTTCAATGAGGTCTTCCTGTGCTTCATGTAAGGCTGTGCTTTATATATATACATATATATATATAAATATATATATATATATAAATATAAATATATATATATATATATATATATATATATATATATATATATATATATATATATATATATATATATATATATATATATCCCAAATACTGTTGCTTCTGCTGGATCCCCGTACCCTTGGAAGGTGGTGTGTACATCGGTGAAGCACACTGATTCACATGAAGCTCATTAAACTGAGTATCTGAGCATTCCTGTGTGTCCCAAGAGTGCATTATTCTGTAATTATTGATGCCATCTGAAATAGATTGGAGCTCTAGGAACCCGTCTGGGTTCTGGTCCTTTTCATGAGAAGTGACCTTAGTTTTGTATATATATATATATATATATATTCACTGAAAAAACCATAGGTTTCACACACGTTATAGTTACGAATTAGCATTTAAAAAACCTTGCAAATTCACTTAAAAAACCATAGGTTTCACACATGTTATAGTTAGCTGGACATTTCACTTGTACAAAACCAATGAAATTCCCCCGTTATAGTTAGTGCAGGCAACTATAACTCACGCGACCGCAATCCTCTGCTGATGACGTCAGATATTACATCACTGTATTTAGACACTTATTTACCCATGTCTTCTTCCATTAATCTTTAGCTATACATATATTACAAATATTTATTTTTCATAAAGACACATATGTCATCAGTGATGTAATATCTGACGTCATCAGCAGAGGATTGCGGTCGCGTGAGTTATAGTTGCCTGCACTAACTATAACGGGGGAATTTAATTGGTTTTTTACGAGTGAAATGTCCAGCTAACTATAACATGTGTGTGAAACCTATGGTTTTTTAAGTGAATTTGCAAGGTTTTTTAAATGCTAATTCGTAACTATAACGTGTGTGAAACCTATGGTTTTTTCAGTGAATTTGTACGTTTTTTTAAATGCTAAGTTATGTATTTAATATTTTTTTTTTCAGGTTTTTCACCGTGCGCGCACGTTGCGCTTCGCGCGCCGTGCGCGCGCTGTGAGCACTCGGTGCGCTTTGCGCACCGAGCACCCACGGTTCGCCGTGCGCGCACCTCGCGATTTAAAAAAAAAACGAATTTGTTTTTTTCGCCCTTGGAGGTCCTTCTGTGACCCCTGACCAAGGCTAGGGGGTCAGGAACTGTCCACTCTGCCCCCTTTTCACGTTCTCCACCTTTTTTTTTCACCCCCTCAGACTGCGAGAGACAAAATGGCGGCCGGCACTTCCTGGTTTCGACCGATTCGAATGTTTACCGACATCTAACAACCAATCAGAATTGCGCTTGCGCACGGCAGGGTGCGCGCACAGTGCGCGCACTGTGCGCGCGTATAGATATTGATATGCTTTTAAATGCTATTTTCTCAGGAAATACTGAACAGATTTACACCAGACCTGCAAAAGGCACTTCCTTGACCTTATGGCTACCTCTCTGCCAAATTTCACGTAATTCTGTTCAGCCGTTCGGGCTGTAGCTGCGACTAAAGGTCCTATGGAAAAATGCATGGGGAATACACGTTTTGGGACCCCCCCTCTTTCTCGGTCCCCGCTTGACGAATCAGCCCGAGACTTTGAGGGTAGGAGCTGAACGGAGCGCCCCATTAGTTTTGAAAATTTCGCGAGGATTCGTCAACCGGCGCCAAAGTTATTCAAAATAGAATTTTGAGATTTCCTATTGAAACTAGGTTGTAACTATAACTATCTACTGGCGACCTCCAGTAGATAATATATATATATATATATATATATATATATATATAGTTACAACCTGATCGTCTTTCCACAAGCAGGCACCAACTCCGTGAAATATTTTGGCACAGAAGGCGATTTATTTCAAACACAGGACAGACGCGTTTCGGCGGCAAAACCGCCTTGTTCACTGCATGACTTGTTCTGTCAGTGTCGACCATACATATACCACAGCCATTTATCCACAGTTGTCATGGCAACCACAAAGTGTCATAGACATAGACGTTTACATCATGACTCTGCAAAATGCATTTGTATGTGGAAAATATACATCAATATTATAGAGAAATTATAACAATCAGCATAATGACATAAATACATTCCAAAATGGGAATTGAGTTACAAATTCACTCAAAACAATGGATAACATAAATGAAAAGAGAAAATGAAAACATTTTTTGGAAAGACTGCGAATACCGCTTCGGTGGAAACGGAGCCAACCGGCTCAGTGTATCTCGTCTGCTTTGCTCTTTACCAACGTGACGGTAAGTGTGTACAAACGGGGGTACCGTTAGTAATGAAAGTAATGGTATTAGAGAAATTTTGAAAAAGGAAATTGATTTAGGAATTGCGGAGGCGGTGATGCCAGCCATAATCTTTCTAGCGGGCAAGTGCCGCTAATAGGAAAGTAAAAACCAAGTTGGTTGTGTGTCTCCGTAATTAGCCCCTAAGTTAAAAGCAATGGTGCCTAATTAAAGAAAAGGGGCATGTTACGCACACTGAGAGAGAGAGCCCGCCCAAGTGGGCATAGACGCACTATGTGTGATCTCTAATGGCTGGTCAAAAACAAACAGTATGTATAACAGGGAAAGTCAAAAAGTCAAAAAATCAAAAAATCACTAGCACCATACTCTCCTACTGTGAAAGGAGGGAGGGAATAACTGAGATTGCGGATATACGTAAATAGATACCCAAAAGGCGCAGAGAGTTTATGTGTTCAGCGGTATTCGTTATAGATAAACGGGTGGTAAAATCACAGAAATAGCAGGGTTTGGAACAAACATGTTACGTGGAGACGGGTACAGAAAGAGAGGTAGGTCTCCTCCAAAATGGAGGGTTAGAGATGTACACTGAGCGCTTCGTCGGCATTCATCCCATGTGGGATTTTGGAGTTGAAGAGAATGATATACCTTGATTCCAATCTCCGTAATGCCAATTGTCTATCACCCCCCCAGGGTTTTTAGGGACGCTATCGATGACATAATAGGAGAGGTCCTGGGTCTTGCTACCGTGGCATGAATTGATATGTCGTGCCACTGGGTATGTTTGGTCATCATTCGCAATTGCTCTCAAATGTTGCAAAATGCGAACGTGAACCTGGTGAATCGTGCTTCCCACATACACTTTAGGACACGTGCATTGTAACACGTATACGGCAAAGTCCGTTTTACAATTGTAGCTGCCTCTGATATGGTACGGTGAGTGTCTGAAAGGCATAGTCACGGATTTGGTATTGGTGCCGTGTTTGCAGGCTTTGCATCTACTACACCTGCTGAAGCCTTTGGGTGATTGTAGCCAAGTCTGAATTTTCGTTACAGAGGGTGAATTACGTACCAATTCCTGGCGCAGAGACTTCGCTCTTCTGAAGCTAATGGCCGGGTTTTTGGGGCATTTTGGTCCTAGAACCGGGTCATTGCGGACTGTCTGCCAGTGTTTGTGCAAGATTTTTCTAAGTGTAGTGTGGTATGCATTAAAACCTGTGATGAGTCTTGGTATACCTGCTTCTTTATTTACATTTTGTTCTTGTTTCCTAAACAAAAGGTCTTCTCTTGTACGTAGCTCGCTTCTGTTTCTAGCTTTATTAAGTGTTTCTGCTTTGCATCCTCTCCTTTGTAGTCTACTGAACAATTCGTCGGTAGATTTCTTGAGGCCCTCTTCCGTACTGCAGTTCCGTCTCATTCTGAGACACTCTGCATAGGGAATACCTTCCTTAACGCTGTTATGGTGAAAACTATCTGCGTGTAGGATAGCATTCCCTGCAGTGTCTTTCCTATATGTTCTTGTTTGGAGGCAGTTGTTTTCAATGTATATTTCAATGTCTAAAAATTGGATACAAGATTTACTAGTGTGACTGGTGAATGATAAGTTCAGGTTGTTATTATTTAATTCATTTGCAAAAGTTTTTGCACTTTCCTCAGTTCCCTGCCACAAGATAAAAACATCATCGATGTATCGTACATAGATGATAACATTTTCTATCATGGCGGATTTTTGTTCCTTCATGAGTACTTGCTCCTCCCACCAGCCCATATGCAAATTAGCATAGCTGGGGGCGAAGCAAGTACCCATGGCAGTGCCCTGTAATTGTTTATAAAACAATTTGTCGAAAATAAACACATTGTTTTCCAGGCACCATTCAGCCATACAAAGTAGCATAAGGGAATGTTCTTGCATGTGCAATGGTCTGGTGTTTAAATAGTGCTTCAAAGCATTAAGGCCATCCTTGTGTCTGATGCTCGTGTATAACGAGTTAACATCGAGGGTCATTAACACATAGTCATCTTTCCAATTGACATCAAATATTTTACATAGGAAATCGCCAGTGTCTTTAATATGTGACGGTAATTCACAGACCAGTGGTTGTAAGAAGAAGTCAATATACCGAGATGTATTTTCAAATAAACTCCCAATTGCTGCAATGATTGGTCTGCCAGGTGGGGTAATTGCATTCTTATGTATTTTGGGAATTAAGTACAGTTGTGGTGTCACTGGGTAGTCTATTTTCAGATACTCAAATTCTGATTTAGTGATTTGCACTTTTCCATTCATATAGGGTTTTGTGATATTTTTCCTTTATCCCTACTATAGTTGTTGGTGTTATTCTGCAATAGCAGTCTTTATCATTAAGCTATCTCCTTGCCTCTTCGTTATAGTTCTCCAGGGGCCATAAGACAACATTGCCCCCTTTATCGGACCATCTGACTACTACATCCTCATGTTTCTGGATTTTAGACATCATATATATATATATTCAATGAAAAAACCAAAGGTTTCACACATGTTATAGTTAGCTGGACATTTCACTCGTAAAAAACCAATGAAATTCCCCCGTTATAGTTAGTTCAGCTAACTATAACTCGCGCGCCCGCAATGCACTGCTGATGACGTCACATATTACATCACTCATGACATGGTCAGTGACATCACTCATGACATCACTGATGACATCTCAAATGACATCACTGATGACATCACTGATGACATCATCCATGTGATAGAGTGGCAGACCTCCTCTCACCCTAATATAACCTTTGATACACACATTCAAAAATAAAGACAAAAATTTTCAAAACAATGGACATACCAATACCAGTTACAACAACCTCTTCAGTAATTCTAAGAACCACATACATATCCACTCTTTCACCAACAGTCCTATACAGTCACTCATACATGTACTCACTCATCATATGTACTCATACACCTATACATCCTGTTACACTATGCCACTCATCCATAGAGTTACTCACACACATAGTCACTCATGCTAATAAAGAATCAAACATACATTTACTTGCATATACAGTTATACACACACCACCACACTTACTTCTACGGAAACTTACACATACTTAGTCTTTTAAACAATCACTTATAGAAACACATACTTATTCATAGAGGGACTCTTTCAATCTCTCACTCTCACATATACTCGCTTATATACACCAATAGTCACATATACTAGTTTAAAACATATGTAGTTACTCATAAAGACACTTTTGAGACAGTCATTCACTCACTAACACACCCATACACTCACTCATCCACCCATAGAGTCCTGCACACATGCTGTCTTCAACACATACAAAGAGTGAGTCACTCATTCATGCACCTATGCACTACGTAATACCCCCACTGAACCATGCAGACACTCAGACTGATACTCATAAAACCAACTAATAACCTATATAGACACCCATGTAGCTACTCTCCAACCCATGCAGCCACTTATACACAAAGTGAGAGACTGATACAGATATTTACATATTAAAACATTACTCACTAAGCCATGTATTCACTATGATACACCTAATCAGTCAGTTACACAATCAATTTTTCAAAAACAAATCATCCATTTAGACACTTATATACCAATTTATTCTTCCATCGACCTTGAGATATACATATATAAAACATACTTAATTGTCAGAAAAACACACATTCACTGGATGATGTCATCAGTGATGTCATGAGTGATGTCATTTGAGATGTCATCAGTGATGTCATGAGTGATGTCACTGACCATGTCATGAGTGATGTAATATGTGACGTCATCAGCAGTGCATTGCGGGCGCGCGAGTTATAGTTAGCTGAACTAACTATAACGGGGGAATTTCATTGTTTTTTTACGAGTGAAATGTCCAGCTAACTATAACATGTGTGAAACCTTTGGTTTTTTCATTGAATTTCTAAGGTTTTTTAAATGCTAATTCCTAACTATAACGTGTGTGAAACCCATGGTTTTTTCAGTGAATTTGCAAGGTTTTTTAAATGCTAATTCTTTTTTTTTTTTTTTTTTTGCAATGTTTTTTACATATTTTTATTTTAAATTTATATCCTCTTTAAAGACTATGTTTAAATTTTAAAAATTCTACAATTTATTTTTTATTTTTACCTTTTTTTTAAACTAAACAGGTAAGATTTAGTAGTATAACATAGTGAATCTTTTTTTTTTTTTTTTTTAGTATTTTTTTAACGTGCGCTTACCGTACGCGCACGTCTTGCTTTTATTACGTTAGATTTCTACGCTGTTTGCGTACAGTTACGCAATTTGCGTAGACGTGCGTCACGCGCTCGCGGCGCGTAACGCGCACGCTGCACGCGCATGTTACGCGGAAGTGAAGGGGCGTGCCTGTTTTGCGCATGCGCGCGTGTCTTTTTTACGCGCATGCGTACTTTTACCGTAAGCACTCCGTAAGCGCACCGTAAGCATAACGTACGCCCACGTTGGGTCATGTGATCAAGAAACAACACTTTTGATTGGTTTAAACTACTTTCAGTTCTAGAACTCTCCTACACCACACCCATTCCCCTAATTTCTGCTTGTGATCCCTTTGGAGAAGGAGCTGAGTTGTCTTTGTGATACGATGGCAGAACAGCAGACCTCTTCAGAGAGTGAGGCTAGCAACACTACCTTGAGGCAGAGAAGGAGGAAACAAAAGAGCTCTTTCATATGGGAGTATTTTTCTTTTCCAGAGGGCAAGAAAAAGGTAAATGCACCTTTAGTGACTTAAAAGCTTTGTGACCGTGTACTTTCAAGAGGGAATCCTAACAAGAAGTATTCCTTCGGGAATCACACTATGTTGAGACACCTTCATGATGTACACGGTAGGACATATGCTCGACATACTGGAGGAAACCCTTCAGTAAGTCAACCAAGCACATCCACAGCAGCTCAGCCTGGTCCATCATCTGCAGGGCCGAGTCCATCTTCGGCAGGTCAGCTGAGCCCTTCATCTGTGGGGGGTGCATCTCCTTTTTCTGGTCCTCTGGAAACCAACCATCGGTTTGCGAGGGTTACAATGCGGTGCGCCACTTGTTATGGTCTAATTTGTCATAGGGAGACCAGTGTTGCCCTAGTTAACAATAAAATAGACCAGCACATTTGTCCTACCGACTAATATTCCCATTCTTTCTTTCCTCTGTCCCTGTACGAACTCAACGGCTCTTTTAAGAGCCAACCTTACCTTTCAACTTTTTTTATATATTTTTTTAAACTTGTTTTTGATTTTTTTTTTACCGTACGCGTACGGTGCGCGTAATTATTATTTTTTTTTTTTTAAAACACTAAAAATCAATTATCACATTACAAGGTCCTTGAGAGACTACAATGAAAATCTGAAAATGTGATTGTGGAGAAGTGGAAAAAAGGGACCATGAAATTTCTGACTTACCATACCCACTCAAAAAATTATTTATTAATTAAAATATAATTTTAATTGCTATAAAAATGGTTCAAGGTTTCGAAAATTTTCTTTCTCAATCTGAAAAAAAAGAAAAAAGTATTAATATTTAATAAAACATTTTATAATACAGTACACATATTTACATATTTTCCAAAAACAATTTTTTGCCTTTTTTTTGCTGTTTTCAGAATATATTGCATTTCACTATAAATCGTGAAAGCAATTGCATTCATCACTTAACAGCGGGCAAAAAAAAAATGACAATCTCAAAGATTGTTTAAAAAAAGCCCAGAATCTCTTCTCAGTTAAACATAACATTATCGAAATGCAAAATATTATTCATTAAAAATATCATCTAATAACAAAAACTATTTCTAAACTATGTCTGACAATTTTCTTACAGAAGCATAATCTCAAAAAAAATATATCTCAAATAAATCCACAATACATCTAGTTTCCTTTCTTTTAGGCCAAATGTTAATTTTTTAAATTATTTTTTGATTAAATTTCCAACGATAATCCAATAAAATTTCAAAATTTAAATTGTACAGATGTTACCGATTCTCTCTAAAATTTTGGTTTCTGAATGATTAATTAGGATTTAATTAAGTCCACAATACAATTGGATACCTTTCTTTTTGGGCAAATGGTAATTTTAAAAATCTTTTTTGATTAAATTTCCAACGGTAATCCAATAAAATACAAAAATTTAAATTGTACAGATGTTACCGATTCTCTGTAAAATGTTGTTTTCTGAAACATTAATTAAGAATTATATAAGTCCATAATACAATTGGTTACCTTTCCTTTAGGCCAAATGATAATTTTAAAAATCTTAAAATTTGAAAATTCCAATGGTAATCCAAAAAAATGGTAAAATTGTTTTGTACAGATCTTGCCAAGTCTCTCTAAAATTTAGGTTTCAGAAAGATTAGATAGGAATTTGCTAAATCAAAAGGCAAACGTTGCTTGAAAATCAATTGGGAATCATTACACAATGTCCAGCCTTTTTCACATTTAAGATAAACTGTGTAATGTCCAGAAGTAACAGTAGGTCCTTCATGGAAAATTATTGCAACTGTTACAAAAGTTTTTCCTGAAATTGATAATTGCTGTCCTGTAAACTTCTTTATTAAAGTATCCAATTTTGAACCATCAGCTCTACATCGTTGCATCATTAAAATTACATACTGTCCGTATTCCTTTAAAATTAACGTTGAAAACATGTCAGATTGACACTCACCGCATTGCATGCTATGATTAGCATCTTTAACTAATTTAGCAAAAGTGACTGTTTTACTCTCTCGCAATGTTAAATAAATAAACCTTTCATAATCAACATTAGAGCCACATGTATTGAAACAGTTTTCACAACTATGTTCCCATTTATAAGACAGACCAAACAAATTTTCAATGTGTACACCTTCTTCTTCCAGTACCTGAAGAAAATACAACAAGAATTCCTGTGCGTCTTGCTGTACATTTTGAGAAAACTGTGTACATCCTGAACATACATCTAAAAGTTTTCTAATTTCAGTAGCACTTTCTATTTGAGTTTTATCATTACTCAGCTTTTGAAAAAGGAGACTCAACTCAGAACAGAATCTTTTTCTCTGATTTACTATTATCTGCTCTTGCAAACTTTCCAGATAAAATGCAACATTCAGCACTACATTAGCGTAGCAGTTGACACCAGAGCTATTTTCAAAATGACAACCTACAACCTCTTCAACATTTTCCTTTTTCTTTTTGCTTGCAATTTCTTCACTCCTCTTTTTTTTCCTCCTCTCTACATCCTCATTACAGATATTCTCAATTCTCCTTTTTCGAGAAACTACATGTTTCTCCAACACAGGATACTGACCTAAATGAGGAGCATAGGTTCTTCTTAATCTATTATACTCCTTTACACAGTTTGTATCAGCACTAACTTTTGAGTCATCAAAGTCTATCATAAATAATCCAGATAATGTTTTCACTCGTGACAAAGCTACATAGGCCATACCTTCTTTGAACACAGATGAACCAATGTTTACAAATGCACAATCTACAGTCAATCCTTGAGACTTGTGAATAGTTACAGCATATGCTAGAGAAAACGGAAACTGTTTCCTTTGTACATATAAGTCTTTCACAAGCATAAAACGAACTGTACAACGACAAATGTCTATAACTTCTTCTATCTGATCAAATTTTATTTTTAAACATTCAATTCCATCTTTTTTCTGATAATTAATAAAACCCACAACTCTTCCCATAGCTCCATTAACTAAACCTTTTTCAACATCCAAATTTCTCCTTAAAAATACTCTACAGTTCATGCAAACATATAGATTTTTTTCTAATGCAGCAGTTTTGGAAATGTTCTTCTCTAGTGAATCCAATTTATTTTTCAGTTTACCTGTTAATGTGATAGTAATTCTTCCATCCTGAATTTTGTCCACTGCTTCCAATTTCCTGATATCTTCCTTTTCCAATTTCAAAAGCTTCTCATTGAATATTGAGCATTCACGTAGAGTTGGCATTAAGCAGATGACACTTTTCTTTTCTGCAATGTTCTTGTATATCTTCTCTGCAACTATTTCTTCCTTTGGAAATAAATTATGTAGCAACCGACTCTGTAATGCTTTTGTGCCAGCTTCAGTGAGTAGTCCAATTCTGATATCTTTCAGAATACTTCCATATTCTTCATCGTTTGCTTGTCTCATATTAGTAGTAAGTTCTTTGTACTCAAAGGAGGACCAAATATTTGCATTACCGATGCTTCCCAATGACTTCTTTGTATCTTCATGTGTCACAGTATTAAACACTGGTTGTCCTTTAACTGGAGTAAGCTGTAGAAGATCCCCAAAAACTATGACATGTTTTCCACCATATAACACGTCATAGTCTGTCCTTAGAGTTTGCTGCATTCTTAAATGCACAAAGGCAAGCATTAAGTTTGATACCATGCTCACCTCATCAATAATGAGAACTTGCATCTTCTTCAATACTCTTGAAACTTCCAAGCATGCTTCTCCAGTTAGCTTGTGGTATTGTATTTTGTTCTCATGCTCCACTGGTAACATTAGCAAACGATGTAAGGTGATTCCTTTTATGTTATATGCTGCTAACCCAGTTGGAGCAGTAACCACACAAGACAAAGTAGAATCCGATTTTTGCTGTAGGTAGCTTCTGATGACTTTTATTAGGAAACTTTTTCCAGTTCCAGCTTGTCCGCTTACATACATCCTGATTGGATGAAATGATGTGCATGAGCACTCTTTTTTTTCATGTAGTAATCCGTGATCAATTTTGTTTCTGATTTCTTCATAAATTTGTTGCTGCTCTTCATTCAGTTGTCTTTCCAAATTTGGTAAGTCTATAAATTCTTCTTGAGCTTGATTCATAGCCGTTTCCACTTCATTCATGGCTATTGCAGCTTCATTTTCAACGATTGGTTGTCCTAGGGGATCTTGACTGAGTGTTCCTGAACTTTGGCTGTCTTGAGAACTGTCTCTAGCTACTTCAGCTGCAATTGTAGTTTCCTGTTCAATTTCTTCATTTAGCATTTCCACATAAATTGTGAATGTACTGCATTGTATGCTGCCTTTGCAAGCATTAAATGAATCTTCATAGCTTTGAAATTCTCCCAGTAGTTCATCCTCTGTACGCCATGGTTTAAATAGCTGTAAAAGAGCCAAGTAGTAAAATTCCTTTTTGTCAGTAGTGTCACAACTCAGCTTCCTGTGATTTATCAAACTTCCTTTTGTTTGCTTCACCAAACATCCTTCCTCACCAATGACTTTATATTTTCCATTGTTGATGTCTTCTGCAGCTTTCCGTGAATAAATGTAGTTCTGCAGTTCATAGAGACACATGTTCTCCAGATGATGACTTCTCTTGGGATAATATGTGTCCAACATGTTTGATTTCAAAATATCTGTACTTTCTGGGTCATTCTCGGCCAAATATTCAATTTCTCCAACAGATTTCAGTACCCGATTTCTCATTGCTGCAAGGCCTAAACTTGCCCAAATTATTCTTCTTGATTTCGAGTAGAGACTTGCAGAAGATAACCTATCTGAACATTCGTAGGATCCAATTTCTCGATGCGATAACATCTTTAAACTGAAACTGTACAGCTTCTTACTGACAGTCTTCTCGTGAGAAATCTCTTCCCACATTTCCTTCAATTCAGTTTTTTCTGATTTAGTAATGTAAGACGTTAGATATCGAGCAACAGCAATGGAATTGTCAGCTACATACTGTATATCCATGTTAGCATTCCACATGGATAAAATGACTGGGTTGTAGTCATTTATATTTTTTGATTCTTCTTTTCTTTTAAGGTTGTAGGTATTCTTAGGTGATTTTCTTGTGATAGTATGTCTCACAGATGACATAAAACTGTTTACTCTTCCATTTGAAAGAACAGGTCTAGGAAATCCAAATCGACATTTAATGTAGTATTTATCGTTGCTCTTGTATTTCCGTCGACAGTATTTTCCACACCGATGACTTTGGAAACGTAAAACTTGCTCCTTTAGCTTTTTCTCTTCTGTGCTTTTTGGTATAGCACATGTTGCATATTCTTCAATGAAAGATAACACTGATTCATCAGTATCTGTTCCAAACTTTGGGGCATCCTTGATCCACAACAGCATATGAATATGAGGAGCACCTCTTGCCTGGTACTCTTTTCTCCAAAAGAAATCCTCTACTTCTCCAAGAGGTGGATTTTTTTTATTGCAGATGAAGGACATCATAGCCTCAACTCTATGATTGAAATATCTGCAAACATTAACCGGATCCAATGAGCACAGTTCTCCTGCTGTCTTGTATTCGATGTTTTTAATGTTTGAATTTGCCTCTCGTAGAAAATCCAGTAAATCATCCCAAGCGTACTCAGCACAGCTTAGGGTAAGGAACCATGTTGGTGTTCCTAAATTTCGTAACATGCATTTTAATTCACCATGGCGTCGGTACCAATATTCATTTGTCCCACGCTGACAAGCCATCTGATTGATGAGTTGTGTTTCCAAATGATCATCTCGGTGCTGCACTTTCTCCATAAAATCCTTAGCAGACACATTTTGTAAATGTACTCCACTTTTTAAAATGTGATTTACTGCATATGATAATGCAGACAAGTCTCTTTCAAATAAAAGATGGAATAAATAAGGAATACTTTGTCGAAATCTTGGATCTTCTGCATATAGTCTTGTAGTCCGATACTCAGAAGCTGGAATCTGTTCTGGACGTTCATCGTATCGTCCTCCTTTTCCTGTAGGAAACAGCTGGGGAAAACATCGAGCTTCCAAGCTCTCCTCCCATACACTCACGGGAGTTCCTTTTGCTTTCCTCATCTGAAACAGATCAATATTGTCTCCCATAACTTCTTTTGAATGAAGAGGATGTATGCTAAAATGTTCATAAATTTCTTCTTCCTTTGACTTGTCCACTTTTTCAATTTGTCCAGTTGGTGTCTCTGTGTCTTCTTGTAAATCTTCTTCTTCTTCTTCTTCTTCTGTATAAATTGATTCATACCATTTGTTATTCCTTTTCAAATACAAATTTGCTCTTTGAACTTTCCGTACATCTACCAGCTCCTGCCAAATCTTTTTATTCTTTGTAGGTACACCATTAACCAGAATAACTAATGGTTCAGTTTCCAAAGTATCTGCATCAATAGTTTCCATATTTTTTTTCAAATCCAAGGGCAAATACACCACTCTACCTTTTAAACCTCTCAGTAAATCAGAAGGAGGTAATTTACCAGTTTTGGGCTCCATACGTACTATGGTCTGGAACGGATGAACACATTGAATAAGTATAGACTCATATGTATTTAATTCAGAAAGTTCGGCAGGAATAACATCCAATTCTAAATTATTATGTACAGCTCTGGTCGGCATTCTATTTTCTTCTAACTTGTTGTAACAGTATTTACAAATACGCTGATCTTCACCCAATTGAAAACAATTTTCAAGAAATATATATGTGGCAAAATCCTTCCACTTATAATTATCTTCATTTTCACTTTTTCTGTAGAGATCAACATTCCTGGTTTGTTTTCTATAATGAGTTCTGCGGCAACAAATACAAGTAATATTTGGTCTTTCATTAGAGATTATTGCAAATTTTGTTATGTGATCATTAAATGTCTTACTTACAGAGGGTTCTACATTCTCTTCCACTTCTTCCTCATTTACTGTGTCCTTTTCTGCACTTTCTTGTTCTGGACCAAAGTAACAAAACTGAATTTCATCAATAACCTTCTCTACATCTGATACCGTTCCACGGAACAGAGCCCTATTCAATTCATCTAACTTTATTGCTGGACTTTTAGCAAAATACAACCGTCTCACAAACTTTCTCATTTCAGTATGATGAACAGCCAGCATCCTAAAATGATGAAAAACACTTTTACACACTTTTCTAGATAGACAAGCCAGAGAATGACCCTGCAAACCAGTATTCTCTCTCACTCTGCATAGATCTAGACTTTGAAGCACCTTAATCTTCTGTTTTACACTTTTTTTACTATATTCTCTTAGAAACTCACGAAATTTATCAATAGATTCCTGACGCACAGTGCAAATACTACTACAATTCCAAGTGTACACTGGGGCTTTAGGACGTCTCCCCATAGCCTCATCCGCCATCACTTGTACCTCATCTCTTGGAACCATTTTCTCCTTCTCCATTATACAACCATTTTTCACTTCGTAAGCACGACCTCTGGTGTCAACTGCATGCAGCAAAGTATTACTTTGAAAATAACTCTCTTCATTAAAAAAAGGTTCACTATTTGAACTATGCATCCATTCTCCTAAAAACACTTTGCAAAAGTTTGTTCTTTTCACTTCTCTTTTCCTTTTGGTTTGTGATTTCAGTACATTAACCATTTTATCTAAAGTACGCATCCTATTCAAAATTAAAATGAATAGTTTCCTTTTTAATTCTAATGCCTTAGCTGCAATGGCTTCAATTTCTTTTTTTCTCTTATAAAATTTAGCCTTTTGCTTATATTTCTTCACATCCTTTATCAAATTGGACATAACTCTTCTCTGAAACATTTTTCTACGTATCTCTTTAAACGCTGTTTTTCTGTTTAAATTAATCTTTATTGTTTATGAAGGTATATTTGCATTAACTAAATGCTCAATTTTTTCCTGTTCTTTTCTATTTAAAACATTCTTTCCAGTACAGACATTTTGTACATTTTTCCTTTTTTTGAAGATGTTCTTTAAAAAATCTTTTGTCTGCTTACCAGAAGACTTTCTCTTTTTCCCAACATGAGCATCTCCAGCTAACTTAGGTCCTCCAGTTGTCTTCAAATATAGATTTTTTTTGTGGTTTTTCCTTTGTCTGGATTTTGTAGGCATCTTAAATTGTGTTCACTGCTCTTCAGCAATACCTGAAAAAAACTAAAAAAAAATTCCTTTATTTTATTTAAATATATTACTACATTTTTTATGATCATTTCAAATCTTAAAATACTATGTACCCCTTTCCTACAAGTGAAAATCACAATAACACCTTCATAAATTAAATATCTAAAAACTATTCCTGTGTGCACACAGAGTCATGGTTTGAAATTAGGCAGAAAACGAAATTTCTTTGCCATTTTGAAAGCACACTTACTACTCTTTTTTTTGGCAAGTGATAAGTACTTTTACAATCTGACACATTTCTAATCCACTTTTCATATTCTCAAAAAAGCACATGTCCAAACAGCTTTTTGAGACCAGCAACATGTGTAACCTGGGTGACTGACTACACTCCAGCAAGGGCAACCAGCCTTAGTGATGCTGAATGTATTTGCATTACTGACTGCAACCTCAAACCCCACTCAGTTGTGAATACTGTGCATGATTCCACAGGATAAGCAGCTGGCTGTGTGCTAAGAGTCTGCTTCTGCACACAAAAAAATAGCTCCCCCTTTCCATCTAATGCAACTGTAAAATTACCAGAGCAATACGCAAAAAATCTCTGCCTGTAATTCCTCTTTGCACGCAGAGTCATGTTTTCATATTAGTCAGAAAACCAAATTTCTTTGCCAATTTGAAAGCACACTTACTACTCTTTTTTTTGGCAAGTGATAAGTACTTTAACAGTCTGACACATTTTGAATCCACTTTTCATATTCTCAAAAAAGCACATATCCAAACAGCTTTTTGAGACCAGCAACATGTGTAACCTGGGTGACTGACTACACTCCAGCAAGGGCAACCAGCCTTAGTGATGCTGAATGTATTTGCATTACTGACTGCAACCTCAAACCCCACTCGGTTGTGAATACTGTGCATGATTCCACAGGATAAGCAGCTGGCTGTGTGCTAAGAGTCTGCTTCTGCACAAAAAAAATAGCTCCCCCTTTCCTACTAATGCAACTGTAAAATTACCAGAGCAATACGCAATAAATCTCTGCCTGTAATTCCTCTTTGCACACAGAGTCATGTTTTCATATTAGTCAGAAAACGAAATTTCTTTGCCATTTTGAAAGCACACTTACTACTCTTTTTTTTGGCAAGTGATAAGTACTTTTACAGTCTGACACATTTTGAAA